>NC_134951.1:57231221-57889436 GCF_965638725.1 Aptenodytes patagonicus | reverse complement strand
ATCACCCTATAATAGCATTTTAATTTACCAGTGCAATAGCAATGCTAAATGCTACAGTCCCCTCTCCTATCAGCTTCATGAAGAAACATCTGTTATTACGGAGGAGCCCCCTTACTTTAACCCATCTTACAGATACGCCGTACACTAAAATGTAGCACTGCAACAATCTTGCATTTTCTCGTCTTTTGTATTTATCACCATATTTTTTACTCACTAAGAAAATATTTTCAGCTGCTAGGATTTATATTTATCTTTAATACAAAGTAATAAAATAACTCACTTCATCCACACGACAGGTATTTTTCCTATTTCATCCTGAAGTTTCCAGTTTGCCTCATTTCTCTTATTTAGCTTTAATTCTTCATAAAAGCACACAGGGTGAAAGAAGGAGATACCTTTAATGCAGCTTTCCTACTGTTAAATAGATATCTTTTTCCCCCTTTCAAAAAAACAAAACAAAACAACTATTAAAGTGACAAAATGACAGCAACAAGTAGACAAAGAGAAATGTTAGAGGCAACTCAGACCTATTGTCCATCACGTGCCTTTCCTTCTGGTGTTCTCCTTAAAGGCTGTTGGGTTGAGGGCAAGCCGCTCTTCACGGGTTTCCTTCCTCCCCCTGCTTTAAGAGGGTTTTACTTTCACCAGAAAATGTTTCTTGTAAAAAAAAAGCCAAAAAACCACAACCAAACAACCGTTATATATCCAATGCAAATGTTGTGCCAAACTCTGAGAAGTGCCACCTTGGTTTTCGTCTTTCTGGGGTTTGAGCAGTTGTGCGTGGAACAGCTGCATCTCTGTAAGCCCAGGGCAGCTGGCCCCGGCCAAACACTTGCCACTCACAACCACAAAGCTGAAAAATCACACCAGTTCCTTGATAGTCCAAAAATGTTCGTGAGCTCCAGTTTCTTCTCCTTTTACTTTTCTGTAATGTAAAGTAAAAATCCAGTTCAAAACTGCTAAGTAGCTTTCCCATGTTTGCATTCAAGAAATAATTTTCACTGCCATAAAAAAAATATTCACACCACTAAAAAAAACCCCCATGATTTCCTCTGCCCCCTGTACGAAGGCCAGTGGTTTTGCATCACCATCCATGACGTCATTTGACTCTTTTAGAGTAGTCCGACTGCAGTTCTGGGTGTGGGGTCTGCTTAAATAGAAGTTCAACGTCTTTGGCTCTCCTCTTGCAACAGAAGGATTTTCCTCTCTGAAATAAGTCTAAAGTACCGTCCTTGCAATGCCAGGTCCTTTTAAGTCCCGTTGTCTTTCCCCGAGCTGCAGGGCCACGGTGGGCTTGGAAAAGGGCAAGGGGGGATCTGGGAGTCTTTGAGTCAGCACATCAGCTCAGAAGGGATCCACCACAGAAGGAGTAACGGCGAGCTGCAAACCAAGATCAGAAGCTGTTACAAACTGACCCGATTTCAGCTCTGAATGCCACCATGTCTAACAGGCAGAGATCTACAGGGGAGAGCCAGGGGAAGAAGAGTGAAGGACAGCTCTAAAACCAGTATAGATCCTTGCTTTTATCCTGAGGCTGCAAACCTGAGAACGGAGAGAAGAAAAAAAGGGAAGAAGAAAAATAGGTACAGGCGTTTAAGGATAGAGAATGACAAACTGCATTTCTGCCAGCTGAGATCAGAGAATCAGTCTAAAGCACGGGCTCCCCAGAGCCCCACGAGGCCATGGAGCAGGGAGAAGAGCCCAAGCTAGACCGCAGGCAGGCACACATCCCTCCTGCCTGAAGTGAGGCCACCGTAAGGAGCCATTTGTGGCTGCAATAACCCAACTTCAGCATGGAGAACTGCCACCAGAGCGGGCTTTCCTTGCCTCCACAACCACTGACTGGGAAACTGCCACTGCTGGCTATGCCTGTGTCACCTTTTTGTCACCGCTATGGCCACACAGCCTTACTTCCAGGCACCTCACCAGACGCAGGATACCAGTACCTGGGGAAAACCATTGCCCTTTTTGCTCAGCAAATGCAATTGTGCTTTCCTCTCAAAAGCTGGGAGAAAAAAATAAATAAGGAGAGGAGGTAGTTTATGAACCTGCACAGGGTCTAGAAATGGGCCTGCTCTGCTGTGGCTGCCCACACTCCTGCCCTCAGGGCAGCCCGTGGAGGGAGCCAAGCGGTGACTTTTGGGGCGGCTCCGTCCTGCTCCCAGCTCTTGCTGCTCAAGGCAAGAGCAGGGCCAGAGCCAGGACAAGAGTACTTCAAAGCAACCAGCACCCTCAGAGCACATTTGAGGGTGCCAGAAATTCAAAGGGTGTCGTGGGGGGGTATGTGTTGCCCTGTCCCATCCTCGCCCTCCCCTTCCTCGCTTGCCTGGCCTAAGAGCCCCAAGAAGGGCACCCAGGGCAGACCTCGGGTGCCTCCCATGGGGCTTCCACCCCCAATTTATTCCCCCACAGCAGCACGCCATCCACCCCACCATGGGGGGTCCATCCCCACTACTATAGGTGGTGTGAGGGAGGCAGGGAGCAGAGGTGCAGCTGAGCCGGGGGGACCCGGAGGGGCCGAAGGCAGCTCTTTACCTGCGTCCACATTGAGGCCGAGGCTCTGTGCCATGTCCCCCGCTGTGTTGGGGAAGGGTCCCGGTGTCGTCCAGGCCGCGGCGGTGCCCGCCTCGCTCTTGCCCAGTTCACAGGGGGGGCTGACCGGCGTGGGCACGGAGGCGGGGGTGAGGCGGTGGGGGCGGACGGAGGCGGTGGGCACCAGGAGCGAGCCGTAGCGGGGGTCGAAGTGGGGCCCATAGACCTCGTGCATGGCGGCAGGGCGGGGGTAGGCAGTGCTCTGTGTCCCGATGTAGGGGGGGTGGTGGTGGTGGTGGTGGTGGTGGGCATGGTGCCAGGGCTCGGGGCCACCCTGGTGCAGGTGGCCGTGCAGAGAGGCCGGTGCGTAGGGGTCGGCCGCGGCGGCGAAGGGCAGCTCGCTGTGGGCGGCAGCTGCCAGGGGGCTGCTCAGGGTGGCTGGGACCGAGGAGGGCTGGTATGTGCTGTTCCAGAAGGACGGTGGGAAGCTGCGCTGGCTCATTGGGAAGGAGCCATCTGGGTGAAGGGAGTGGGAGAGAAAGGAAAGGCAGCAATGAGCACACCCAGCGAGCCCTGGTCTCCTTTCCCTAGGGCTCTGCCCCTCTCCAGATCCCCCCAAATCAACCGTCGCATTCCCTTTATCCCCCAAACAACTGCCAAACACAAGAAATTGCTCCCGGCGAGTACAGATTCCTTTCCAGCTAAACAGCCAACACACCTAGCCCAGGGCTTACCCATGAAATGGAAACTATTTGCTCCAGGTTTCTCTTAATATGTATTTAGGGACAAGGCTGTCATCTAAGGTGAGGGAAACATCTCTTTTCCTCAGTAGTAGAAACTGAGTCAGAGCTATTATGCACCGCAGCAATTTCCAGGGTTGGATTTTTCTTGTTTGTCTACTATTACTAAATAGTAATCTCCTTGTCTAAGCATTTACCCCAGCACCTCGGAGGATGCCTGACCCTGCCAGGAGAGTGGCTGCTTCCTCAGCGCAGTTTCAAAGTGGGCAGGAACAGCACGAGATGCGACTAAGGGCCAGCCTGAATTTTCTAAACATCTGGGGGCAATTCCCCCATCTGTTACACTGGACTTATGCCTCTTTCTAACATATTTGGGAAGCGTTCTGCAGATCTTTTGGGATTGGCAGGGCAAAGGACAAGGACCTGCATTTTCTTTGCCTGGTAAGCCACATGTAAGATGGACTAGTGATTATTAACAGCACAGAGATAGACATTACGCATTATCAATTGGGAATGCACAGTGTTCCCAAGACAAATAAAAACATGCTCCTGATACACGTTTGCCAGGGAGGTACGTCAGTTCTGCACCCTGGCATTACTCAGGAGAAAGGGAAGCAGTTCATGACAAGCAAAGAACTCTCCTCTCCTGCCATCAATTCCAGCACTGAGTATCTTTCACCTGTGAAATATTTAAACTACTATTTCATTCTTAGAAACTACCAACAGCGATTCATGGAGGGGCTGGGAAAGTGGCTTTTGGATGAGCGGGTGGCCCCGTGAGGGAGGGTCCCCAAAACTGCCTCAAAAGAAGTGCCTGCCCTAACTCTCTGGAGGGCGGAGGGAGGGGAAGGTTATTCCCCTCTGCCCTGGGTACCCCCACGGGCCCGTCCAGGGCGAACCAGGCATGGCTGTGGAGAGCTGCGCATCAGCCGCAGCCTTGGCCTTGCTGGCACAGGGCCGCTGCCGTGGGCAGGTCTGAAAGCCCTCATTTTCAGAAATTTAGGATCCTTGTCTCTGCTCCAGCAGCAACCAGGGTGGTGATACACGTAGGGCAAGATACAGGGAGACACACAGTCTGTTTTTTAGCAGTGGGAAGCTGGTGAGATGGTTCCCACATCTGCTTTTTGCTTTGTTCCCATCTTCGATTACCACTGCGCTAGACTTAAAGCTGCTCCGGCAAGGGTCAGCAGGGGAGGCGCTTACCACAGCCACAGCGAGGGGGTCCCTCCGCGGCTTGTTTGGTTGCAGCCCCCGCCAGGTAAATCGCCTGCGCTGTAAAGGCGGTTCCGTTCCCCCGACCGCCTCCCTTGGCACGGGCAGCGGGAAGCACGGCGCGAACAGAAGGGGTTTTTCTTTTCTTTTTTCCCCTAAAAGCGTCGAACCGCCCGCGGCTCCCGGCCCGGGGCAGCCGGCTCCCAGGGCCTGCCCGCCGGGCACCCGCGGCCGGCGGAGGGGAGGAGGGTGCCCCGGGGGGGGGGGCCCGCCGCCCTGCGCGCCCCACCGCGCCCCACCGCGCCGCGCTGCGCGCTCACCCCGCCAGGAGCCGGCGTTCCGCGCCGCTTTCGCGCTGCCGATCGAGAAGCTGCTGGGCTGGCTGAGCGCCCGGCTGAAGTGCTCGTCCACCACGGCGCTGATGTCCCCCTGGAAGTAGGTGAAGAGGACGCAGCGGGAGTTGATGTACTCGGCCTCGGGGGGTCGCTCCTTCTCGGGACTGCAGTCCTCCTCCTTGATGCTGGCCGCGGGGTGGCTGGAGAAGGAGCTGCTGGCGCTGGCGCTGCTGCCGCTCTCCGGGGCTTCTTGCATTTTGGAGTAAAATGCGAGTTTCTGGAGGAAAGGGGGAGGGAGGGAAGGAAAGAAAATAGAGCCGGTCACGCAGCGCAGCAAGGTGCGCTGGCCCTCCCTGTACCAGCCGGGATGCAGCGCCGAGCCCGCCCCTGCCATCTTTCCGCGAGGATGCAAAAGTCTGGCCCCCGGCTGCCCGCCAGCGAGGGGGGCTCCCGCTGCGCCCCCCACACCGTAGCTGCGTTTCTGCCCTGCCGCGGGGAGGCAGCGAAGGGGCTGCAAATCGGGCTGGGGGCGCGAAACCCAGAGATGCCGGCCGGGATGGAGCAAGACAGCCTCCATGCGCGGCAGGCGCGGCCGGGCGGGGGGATACACGCGCGGGTCCCCATCACGAAGTCCCGCACAAGAAGGCACTTGGCAGGCCGGCTCCTGGGGGGACGGCGGCCGCCAAGGGGCTGAGATGCGGGGGTGCGAGGTGGGGGGGGGGGGGGGCGCGGGCAGGTCCCCGGCTCGCACAAACGTGACTGCTGGCAAAATCTGCCCCGAAGAGTGTCCTGTAACCCACAGCGGCGAGGAGGAGGAAGGGGGGAAATAATGGACTGGCAGCCTCAAACACATTTCAGGGCAAAAAAAGCATTTCCCTGGCCAGCCAGAAGCTCCAGGTATTTCCTACAAGATTGGACTGTTTTTACTGGATTCCTCTGGGTGGGATAACAGCGGGCGTTGGGAATTTTGCTGGATGTTTCCCTTCGTCTCTTTATCCGCGTTAGCGTGTCCGCAGCTGCTGGGAGTTTCTTAGAAATAAGCGATGGGACGCTGAGCCCGGGCTTGGCCGCTGCGGGCAGAGCCGTGGAGCGGGCGGCGGGGGAAGCACCGAGGGGACGGGTCAGAGCCCCGGGGCCAAGACACGCGAGACATTTAATAATGTCACTCCTTCGTGACGCCCGCCTTTCCACTTGGCTCCCGGCTCGGCCATTGAGGTAATGATCATCCCCCTAAATAATGTCACGAAGCCGTGTGCGCGGGAGGGGTGGGCTGGTGGTGGGGGGAAGGCAAGGTGGGGGAAGACATCATTTGCTATTTGTAACAGGTATTCCGGCCCCGCTGCCAGGCGCTGGAGGTGGCACCCGGGCCGCCACGCCGGGGGCTGCGCGGAGCCGCGGGGGCTGCGCGGAGCGGGGCCGCTCGCCCCGGCACGGGCCCCGCGCGGCGGGGGCTGCCGCCCGCCCCGGGCCCGGGGTGCTGCTGTCTCTATCCATCCCCTTTTTCGTTTGGCTGGGGGAGGAAGGAATTCATTTCTGGAAGGAAAAAGGGGGAGGGAAAAAAGAGAAAACCGGAGGGCGAAAGAGAAAGCGGTGTGCAGCAGGTGCGGCCCGGGGAAACGAGCCCTGACCCACGCGGGACAGTGCGCGGCCCGGGGCGGGCAGTTCCCCGCGCACGACGGGCGGTGCGTGCCGCGAAACATCCCCGCGGCCGGCGGGATCCTTTTATCGAAATCCGGGGATTAATCGATGCCCGCGACAGCCCGGGCGGAGCTGCGGGCAGCGCGGCGGCGAGACGTGGGTCCCGGCCACGAAATGCCCGCGGGTCTCGCAGGCGACCGCCGCCGCCGGGAGCCCGGGAGCGGGGAGCATCCCCGCAGCCCCGCCGCACGGCAGCCTTGCCCCCCTGGGGGCCGGGGCTTCCTACCCCACCGACAAAACGGGGAAACCCCGCAGCCTCCCGGCACTCCCGCCTCCCTCACTTCCAGAGGGTGACTCCGGAGCACCCGCTCCAAGGCGGCTGGTAAAATATCTGCCCGAAGTGGCTCCCGCGGCGGCGGCCGGGATGCCGGCCCACAGGGGGTGAGCGATGCCCCGGGCAGCCCTCCCTCGCCGCCCCCGGCGGGCCCCCGGCAAACCGCCGGGCATCGCTGCCCCCAGCCGCCGCGCTCGGACGGAGCCCGTCCCGGCAAAGGAAGAAAAAAGAAAGAAAAAAAAGAAGAAAAAAATCCCTAAAAAGCCATCGCAGGGTTCAAATCGCGCTCTCGCTCCCAAGGCAGCCCGCAGCCCGTCGGTCGCCGCCGGGGTACGTACCCTGCCGAGCCCCGCGCCAAGGTGGGATGCGGTTCTGCTCCGCTCACCATCGCAGGCTCCCAGATCTTCTCCCCCCCCCCCCCCTCTTTCCCCTCCCCTTCTCCTTTTCCCTTTTTCCTTTTGGTAAGGCCCCAGACGGCCATCCTCCAGACGACACCCCTCCCACCCTCTGCCTCTTCACCGCTGCCCCCCGCACGTACCTGGTGATAGGGGCTGTAGGCTGCTGCGAAGTAGGGCTGGGGAGGACCGTAGACCTGGTACATAACATCCAAACAGCTCATGGCTGGCCGCGGCCGAGAATTATTTTTTTTCTCATCAACTCGTGTTCTGCAAAGTGGAGCAGTGCTTCGCGGGAGGGAGGTTCCCGGGGGTTAAGAGGCACCACTCATTGGTGGGAGGAGTGAGGGGGGATGAGACCGCGCTGGGCTGAGATGACACCCCCCTCCCTGCCCTCCTTCCCTGCCTCCCTCCCTCCCTATAGCGCGGCTCCCTCCAGCAAAGGCGCCGGGGCTGGAGGGGCTCCGTGGGCGCCGGGGCGGGGAGGTTCAGCCCCGGGCCCGGCGGTGGCAGGGGTGGGGGGAGCCGGGGAGAGCCCCCTTCTGCAGCCGGGGCTGCCCGGGAGCAGCGGGGCGGGAGGCGCGGGGTGGGGGGGTCCGGCGCCCGGCGCCCGCCCCGGCCGCGCAGGGACCCGCCGGCGGCCGCGGGGTGCGGAGGAGCGGAGCGGCGGCGGGGGGGGGGTTTGCTCAGCGGGACAGCCCCTCCCCCGCCGCGTTTCGTTTGATTTCATTTATTTCATTTCATGTGCTTGCCGTGCCGGGGTGCTGCCCCGCCGCCGGTGCCGGGCCGCGCTCCGGCCGGGTCCCTCCGCGCCCCCCGGTCAGGACGCCCCCGCCGCCCCCCGCCTCCTCGGGCCCCGCTGCCCGCTGCCGCCGGCGGCGAAGCGGGGCTCCGGGAAAGGCGGGGATCTGGGTAAGCCCCCCAAATCCCACGGAGTCCGACGTCCGACGTACCAAAATTAGAGGAACTGAAAGGTCTGGTGAACCGAAGGAGGAAAAATCAGTTGTCTCCCGAGGCGGAATCTGCCCAGAAATTTTCAGTCATTACAAATGCCGGGAATGGCGATGCTTTTGCACTTAATAGAAACTAAAACAACGCCGAGGGCAAAGGCACGTGAAAGGAACAAATTATCGCGAAGGTAATCTGCATTTACTCCCTCGCTTTCTGCTGAGTACGGCGCGCACAGGCGCAAACAGGTGAATGTATCTGAACTGCTAATTTTGACGGCGATGCATAGGAGGGAGATTAGTTTCTAACAGAGATGTAAGTTCTCATTTCAATATCAACTCTTGGAAACGCTCAGCTTCATGGTATGGGTCACAACTACTGCGAAAAGAGACAAGTTATGTTTTAACCATTTGCGATAAAGCCAAAAAATACAGAAAACCTGAGAGAAAGAAAATTACTTGCTTTTCAAACCCTGATTGTTTACAAAGCTATGGGGAAAAATACGAAAAGAACGAACAGCTTGAATTTTGAAGACCTGGAAATCTTTAATTGAATTTTAGCAGAAATTACTCCCAATTAAAATATCAATTAATAATTAAAATATTAATATTTGTCCCTATTTTGTTTCCCCAAAAATGTAATTTTTATATTCCAAATGCTAGGAATTGTTCTGAATGCCTGTCCTTTGCCAAAATCATATTTCAGTGCCTAATGAGCATAAGTTTCAATTTTTTCTGCACCAGGTGCAAGGTTTAAAATTCATATTTGAACCATTTTTTTCTCCCTCTTCTAGCTGGGTAAATTTGTTTTTCATACTGCAATGCAGCCGGGAACGCCGTGGCTGCGGGGTTCAGCCCCAGCACCGCTCCTTCCCCCATCAGAGCAAATTTTGTGTCGGTGGTCGAGAAGTGAACGAGGGGAAGAACTGTTGGTATTAGGCCTTCAAAAAAGAAATGTGTCTCATGCGCTACCATTTTATTTCTCCTGAGCAGCAAGCAAATAGCCATGGTACGGGGAAGGGCTCACTCTGTGGCTGGCATCCAAAATAAGGCAGTCAGCTAAGGAACGCCCCTCCGCTCCTCGCAGCGAGAGACTGAGGGACCTCACTTGGGACGATGGGATCTCGCTTCTCCCGTGTGTCCCTGCTCCTGAGAGGCCAGGAGCTTTCCCGCCATGCAGAGATCTGTGCCTGTTTCAAAGGTAACAGTACGCTGGGCGACCTACCAAAAAAAGCCCATTTCTCAGAAGGTGAGTCTGATTTGAACACATACCCCAAAGACACAGCATACCTTCCTGCTGTTCGTACGAGCTCTTCACCAACAACTTTGTGCAACAGCAAAGGTAGGACCTGACACTTGCCAAGCTGAGCATTTGCTTCTTGTGAAGAAAAACCCAAGTGTAATAGTAACACGTGCAACTGGGGGCTGCGATGCGGTAGATGGTCTAGGTTGTGTCCCCTGGAGAATCTCTCTTTGAGGGATGAATTTAGGGGTTTTACCTCACAATCAAGTATATGTTAGGGGAATCAGGTCTGATGAGGCTTGGTATGAATTCCGTTTCTTTTATAAACAGCTATTTGACTGTAAAACTGTCCAATGTAAGACACGAGCAAACGTTAGTGCCTTAACACAGAGCAATACAAACATTCGTGCGAAAGTGCTGGCGTTGTTTTGCCTTCTCGGTGCACCCTGTGAAATCAGTCCTGCTATAGGAAATTGTCCTGGAAACCAAGGGTCAGAAACTATATTCACTAATGATCTCACTGCGTAT
Source organism: Aptenodytes patagonicus (assembly GCF_965638725.1). NCBI lineage: Eukaryota > Metazoa > Chordata > Aves > Sphenisciformes > Spheniscidae > Aptenodytes > Aptenodytes patagonicus. Next base: position 57,879,532 of record NC_134951.1, on the reverse strand, counting down.
TTACAATTATATATAAATAGTTTTGCTTGGTCCTAACTAAAGAATTTTAGGTGGGTTGAGTCACACAAGGAACTACAAAGGCTTGGAAAAAAACAGCTGAGATATCTCAGAGAGAAAATTATGACAGCAATGAAGGAAAGCACACTTTTAGGAAGGACATGGGTTAAGAATTGGCTGTGTACCATTAAAACACTGGCATGGGCCTACTCCTACGGTCATGCACTGGTAATGTTTCACAGCAGTAATGCAAAAAGAAAATCTTGTTGTTGGGAATAATGAATTATGGCTTCTGATAAACAGCGAGGTGCAGAAAGTTACAACTTGCCTCGGAAAACATTCCTATAAAGCAAGTCAAAGTTATCTTCTAACTAAGCTGGAACCTTTCACAAAAGAAGAATTGGGTATTACTGTAAATGGCTCCCTGGACAGGCAAACAGATCATCAAACAAAACATCAACATTCAGAAAGACTGCGACAAAAAAGTCACGAAAACATGATAGCACTGACCATAATTGTTGCTCACCTTCCCTGGAAATCCGACATCCAGTGCCAGCCTCCCAGCACCCGGTGTGCAAACATTTGAGCAGTGAACATAACGTTCAATAAAAAGATTAAGTATTTATTAGCCAGAAGGGACCTTTCTGTTTTTTCAATCTGACCACATATATACTTTGTGCTGTTGATACTATACTTTTTTAGAAGCTCAGGGAGACTTTTGCTGTTTCCAGAAAGGCACGCTTTCCCGACTGGAAGACACCACGAGGTGGATGGAGAATCCAGCCTTTGCCGCAGCCGTTTGCTGCTGTGCTTAGCTGCCTTCAGCGTTTCTCACTTCCAGCTTGAGTTGGGCTGGCTTCAGCTTCCAGCTGTTGGTTCATGCAATGCCTTACTTCACTTAGCTAAACAGTCCTTTCATACGTAATATTTTCTCTTATGCAACTTATTTTATTCCAAACAATAATCTTTTTTTCCTGCCAAAATAGATGCAGCTCCTTAATTTTCTACAGCAATTTCTCCAGTCCTCAGAGAATTTTTGTACCTTTTTTCTTTGCACCCTGTGCAATTTTTCAACATTGTTTGAAATATATTGACACAAGAACTTGTTATTATTTTAACATCTCTCTTGCTGAAGTAAAATACCTTGCAAAGTAAAATACCTTCTTAGCAACTGATGCTTACAGCTGTTGTTTTATTTTTTTGCCACAACAAAATTTTAAAGACACGTCATGCTGATGTGCTTTCCCACTGTGATCACCACAGTATTTTCAGGATCACTACTGCGAGTTTGTAAAAACCATGGACTGCTTGGTGGTGTGGAGCTGATGGTAGAGGGATGTTTCTGGCGTTTCTTCTGAGCTCTTACGTAGCTGACTGAGACTGCAAGTAACCAGGCTGAAAGCTTTAGTGATCCCATGGGAGCCTATGACATCTGCTCACGACCCCTTGTAGAGTCACCCTTTCCAGGACCCTTTCCATCACCTGCCTTCCTTGGTCCTAGATGTGCAGCGCTGCAAACAGCTCCGTTCGTGTGCTGGTTGTTCCTGAAAGTGCCAAGAGACTGAACAACAGACTCGGGTCTTTCCAAATGTCCCACCTTACTCACCAGTCTTCTTGCCACTATGTTACCTGCAAAATTTATTGGTGTGATTTTATATCAACTTTCAAGTTACCCATGAACGTCTTGCACAGTTCACAAACTAGCTAATATGAATACTCCTCCTCCTATATAGTGTTCATATACTATACTCCCACATAGCAGTATTCATACTCCTAAATACTAAAGGTATTGCCTTCTCGGTTAGAGAAGGTTCTTAAAGGTTCTGTTGACTCCAGTTTCTTGCAGTTTTTGTCCATTTGCTGTGTGCATCAGTTATATCGTGCAATGCCTCCTCTATGAGATGATAACTTTGGTTTCACTAGGCTTCCTATTTCTGCTCTCTATTTTATTCTCTAATGCCTCAGTCTGGCTGTAGAATTCAGCACATGCTTAACTTTCAGTTGAATGCACTACTTGTGGGTTTACATGGGTCAAATTTGGCTGAAATGAATTCAGATCAATATTGCTGTTCTTCTTTCTTATCTTGTCAGTCTTTGTGCTCTGTCTCCCTAAAAGCTTTTTGTCTTTTTTTAGGGCTTGGCAACTGTTACCATGGTGTTCCCAGGGATGTTTCTGAGGTGCAGCCTCTGGGTCTGTATTGATGCAGAAGACTTTAGGCTCAAGAGCTGCTGGCTTGGTAGTTTTCACAGGCACTGAATTAACTGAAATTCAAGACAAAAATCAGTATGGTAAAATAGCACGAGGACACATATCACTGACTTCCTTGTCTCCTTCACTGTCCTGAGGAACCCAGTTTTATTTTGTTTTTAATTTTCAACCTCAGAGACCTTGTATAGTTAATTTTAATCTTCCTTTGAGGGGGGTGCTTTTTTTTCCTCCGTTTCCTTTTTTCCCTGTGGCTCGAAGAGTTAACTGTTAGCTGCTAATTAATCACACGTTCAGATACTATTCGGTGCGCGTTTGTATATGTGACAACACGTCTACTCCAGTGACACGCTCTGCAGCAGCTGGAATGTACGTGGTGATTTTTACTCCATGATGTATTTACAGGGGAGCTGCAGCCCGGCTCAGGGCGCAGCATCTGGCGTGTGTCACTCACCCGTCCTACCCAACCCTTACGGGCTGGAGGCATCACCTGTCTCTCCTCTACTGATCGCGGCAGATGAAGAGATCATTATGCAGGGCTGGAAGGGAAATCTAGTGCTGTCATGAGGGAATATATTAACATGTGTGAGAACACACTGAATGCATTGAATTTAGGGTTTGATTTTGCTATATGAAAGCTCATGGAAGTTTTTTCACGAACCGGTATAGGAATAGGCTCAGTTTTGTCCTCAGAGGTAGAGCTAGCAGCTTTTCTGATGTATGTATTGTGGCATATTCGGATCTGAGCTGAATCACTGTGCACCCCTCTCCCCCGCCCCCGGCACTGAACCACTGGTGGGTGAATCTGGCTTTTTCTGAGATTCATTCACCAAGACGTTCTACAGATATTTTTGTATTTGTGTATGAGATATATAATACATTTTTCCTCAGCTGCGCTCAGGACAGAGAAGCGATTTCAGACAAAATGTTCCTTAGCAATCACCCCCAAGCGCAAAATAGGTTTTTTCCCATTTTATTTTACTTTTTTTTATTGCTATGATGTAAAAGTAGAAACAGGCTGTGTCTGAGCTCTGTTGAAGTTGCTTAAGCACCAGCCCTATTAATATAATATATGCACTAAACTCTTGATGTAATTGTGATATGTAGATCCTCTGCAATATCCAGTCTCAGTGATTTTGATGGCACACAGTCATAGATTTGCGTGCTTTGTTTTGAAAAAGAAAGTGTTTTTATGTGAAGGCCTTAATTCCTAGAAATGTTTTTACTTTAGAAGTGTCTTTCTTTCCACTTTTCTAGATAATATTTCAGGCAAAGGGAGGTAGGTGGCAGAGAAAGACTGCAGCTTGAGAGAGTAAGTGGCTCGATGCAAGGAAGGGACAAGATGATCAGGTTTTCAACAGAGCACAAACAGGTAAGGTATATGATTTTTTTGTCTGTACAGACTTTCCTATAATACTGACAATATGAAGCTGGGATGAGGAAAAGAAAGACTCTCATTTACTTCCATGATTAAGCCTTCCTCGAGCGGAAACTTTTATTGCTCAGAGTGGGCAATATTATATCATACCAGAGGGGCTGACTGGTTCACTTCTGTTTTCTTCAATGCATATTTGGCTAAGCCTCGAGAAAATGTCACTAGAAAATGTTAAGTCACTAGAAAATGTTAACAGAGTATATTTTAAGCAAAATAAGTGCAAAATGAAGTAAAAAGAAAATTCACAGCAAAATACTGGAGGTGGAGCCATGGTACAGGGAATTGTGTTCTCATCGCCTGGAATTGCCCCAAATAACGTAGCTCCTGGGTTGAGTGTAAATAGGTGTGATTTCAGAGGCTGGAAAATATCCTGGTCTTCTGAGACTGAACAGAGCCCACATTTAAGATTTTTTTATGGCCATACTTAACAGAGAACTTAGTCCTGATGGTTGCAAAAGCCAATCCCATCTTTAGAAATTAATTTGGAAAAACAAACAAGAGAGAGGAAGACGGTAAGAAAGGAAGAAAGGAAGGGGCTGCCACTTCAGGTATGTGCTCAATCTGCGTGAGGGAGAAGGGGACAAAATAAAATGTCATTTTATTTTCATAATAATACCTATTTATTGTAACCCAATCCATTGGAAGCCAGTGTATACATAGCCATATTGTAGCCCAGCTTAAAACTCTGCCTTAATTTCATATTAGTATCTGTGTAGATTTATCTCATTTAATACGGAAGGATAAGAAAATAGTATGTAGATGAATTACTTGTAATAAATAATGATGTTCCGGGCTCCGTTGAGGACACATGTAATTTGTGCCCCATGCCCCTGCTTGTACACAAAAATCCTAGAATAAGGATGAAATTATGAAATCCCATGCAATAAACACACCCCCAAAGGGAAATCATAAAGTGCACACCAGGGATCATGTGCTGGGATCTTCACAAAAGATGGTTGTACATTTTAAAGAAGCATTTTTTCTCATGCTGAGGTAGGCACTTTACTGAATTGCAAAGTGTTTTACATGTACATATAAATCAGTCAGTGAGCTGGCAGAGGAGGTAAGAGCCATCAATTTAGAGAAAGTAAGCCATTTCATACTTCTCCCATGACTATGCTTTCTTCCTTAATGAAGGCTTGCATGCATTAAAGAACTTCTGGTCTACTGAGTTAAATTTATGGAGATATTATCCTAACAAATCAAGTTTTTGAAATGCAGGTCCAGTTTATCTATCAAGGTAAGAGAATGCAATTTTCGATTCAGAAAGATACCCCAATTGAGGAAAACTTTAAAAATTACCTTTAAGTTTCTGTTGAGGTTCTGTATTAGCTGGTAAGAGCCAAGCACGTGGGGTGACAAATACTTGGAGTTGCTGCTTCACAAGAAATGAATAGGCAGGACTTAATGAATAGGCAGGACTTAATTTAGGCTCAGAATTTGGCATAACTTTTTGAATAACAGTTTTCAGAAATTGATTTTTAACTCACAGACAGTTCACTGACCAGATGGGAGGATGGTTCATTGTAGAGGAGAGTATGAAAGTTGAAGAGCTGGCCAAATGCAGAGTGGAATGGCAAGGCAACTCAAAGCTATTTCTGTGTCCCTGGCTGCTGAAATAATGCAACTGCTGCATTAAGTAAACTAGCTTGTCAGCCATTAAGGCATTAATTTTTGTTATATTGCCTATTGCTGGTCACGGGGACAATTTTACCAGTCTGTGCAACTCTTGTCCTGATCTGCTCCTCTACTCCCGACCTGGGAATAGACTGGGACCTGGCTTTACTGGTTTTGCTGTGCAGGAATGCTGCCGCCTCCCGGAGCCCTCGCGCGCAGGCTGGTAGTTGCTCGGGCTGCTCCAGCAAGGCAGCTGAAGCAGGGGCTGAGGGTGATTTCCAGGGAAATCAGAAACGGGCAAGAAAAAGCTGCTGGGGGAAGCCTGACATCAACTCCACGCTCCAGAGGAAGAGCGGGAGCCCCGGGAATCCCTTACGGCTCCTTCCTCTCCCACATGCCCCGTGCTGCATCCCAGCCTCCTGCACACCCGAGGGCAGAAGCATGTCTTTCAGTACGCCGTGTCTTTCCAGCCGACGCGTGCCAAGCCATACTTCAGTCTCTCGCCTTCCAGCACCATGCAAACTCCACAGTCCTCGCATTCCCGCGGCGCTGGACACCCCGCTCCTGCCCCTTTCTGTACGGAGCACAGCTTGCGGTCACACTCCAGGGGAAACCACACACAGATTAATGGGTGTTGTGCTCTTTTCTAGGTGAGCATCTTCTCATGGGAGAGGAGAACAGTCATTATTCAGCAAAACACACCCAGGTGCCTGCTCCACTGACGTGCAAGTGCTGTTACACTGTTTGAAGTCAGCGTTGGAGAAGATGTCATAACCTCTTTGCCCCTATGCTTTCTCTCGCCCCATAGTCCATATATGCAGAATTATGGGTACGCTGCTTCTTCTCTGCTTGCAGCCGGTTTGGGGCGTGTGTCCTGCTCTTCACTGGAGCTTCAGAGGTTGGCTGCCAGTTCTTTTTCATGTTACTTTTGCGCATTACCCTGGCACAGTGTCAAAAGTCAGTTGCACTGTAGAAATAGGGTGGTGTTCGTCAGTTCAGTGTTCTCCAGTTTGCCCAGCCCAGGGATCCCTCCTGCAGCTCCCTGGAAAATGCACATCCTCCCTTCAGTCCCAGCAGCATCCTAAAAGCAACTGCCCTGTGGCACCCTTCTGTATGCTTCTGTTATTTGAGAAAAGCAAGGTGACTCCCACTCCATGAATTGTATCAGTGTTAATATCCTAAATCAGTGATGCTGCCTCACAGCTTTTACGTAGATGAGAGAAAGCTGGCATAAGGGTAAAATGCACTTCCCAAAGGATATTCAGGGCATCCTGAGGCTGCATGTTTTCATCCAAGTAGTAGTCAGAACCGTGTTTTCTTCTGCATCCAGGAGAGCACATGCTACAGTATTGATTCCACACATACAAGAAACACTAAGCAGAAAAGAATACTCTGCCATCCTCATTAACTTAGTAAAAAGGCAATTATTTCTAAGCCAACACATTTTTTTTTCTTCAGCTGTGTTCCTCTGTACTCACCATTTATCCTAAAATGTAAGTCAGTTACAAGTTCCTTTATCAACACAAAGAGTCAATCCTTTTGCTTTTCAGAAAAAATAAAAAAATATTTAAAATATATATGAAAACATGCACAAAATATATACAATATCTTTCACACTGAAGAGCCCCAAATGCTTTGGAAGTTGCAGTTTACATGTCTACTAGACTGTTCTTACCAAGATTATCTATCTATCTATCTACCTATCTATCTATCTATCTAATCTATCTATCAATCTATCTACCTACGTACCTACCTACTTACCTACCCACCTACCTACCTACCCACCCACCCTATCTATCTACCCTACCTACCTACCTACCTTCTTACCTACCTAATAGCCTATCATACAAATTCCTCACAATTATCAGCTATCTAAGTAGAGACAATTTGAAAGGGACTTCATGCAAAGGGAGGGTTGAACAGCTAATATCTAGAAGTCAAGCCTTCAGATCTAGAAGATGCAATGGGGGAACTTCTAAACTGAGGACTAGAAAGAGCACTTTGGCTTCCCGGGGTTGGGCAGCCTGAAAGCTAATATGCAGCAGCTTCATGGCCAAGATTCACCTCCAATCTCTTTTAGGGACCCATAACATTTCCAGTTTGCTGCTGTCTTTTGTGGAAACACTTGGCCTAAACCAAAGCCATTAATTTCTCACAGCTCCACTGAGTTCATATTTTTCTCCCTTTTTTTTTTTCTTTTGAAGGAGGACTGGAAATCTCCCTGTATTGGGAACATTAACATCTTTAAAAACCCTAGCACAGGTTAATTAGTGTTCGGCTATACAATAAGCCCTACAGCTGATCACCATTTAGTTATGTTGCAGTTGATAGTTTTGACAGGGCTTTCCCTGATGCTGTTGCTTTCTAGTGCTGGTCCCTCTGTCATGGGAGGGGGGAACTTTCAATTTATGCCCCCCTCCTCTGCCAGAGTCATCCTTTCCACCCTTTTTGCTGGAGTCAGATAAGTCTCAGCCCCTGGAGACCCCAGTGTGGTCCCTTCAGTTTTTGTGGTGAGATCTCTTTTCATGTGTGCCTTCAGCAGGTGCCCCTCACTTCTGTGGGCCTGGTTTGGATTGGGACATTTTCCTAGAAACTTGCACCCTCATCTCAGCCCTGCCAGTGTAAGCAGCATTCCCGGCGTGGATGGCCAGCTGGCTGTTACAACCTTCTTTGACACCATGCTATGTAAACCTACTCAGGGCAGGTCTTGTTGATGTGTGAAAAATGCTTCTGACAGCCTGCTCCCACCTGCACTGAGGTTTCCAGCTTCACAGACTTGCTGACCCACAGTGAGCAACAGTTGGGAAAACAAGAAAACAGTTTGCTATTGGTGGGAAAGGGAGAAGAAAAGGAGTGGAGGAGTAAGTTTGGTTTTCAGAACAGAAGTTTTCAGAAGCACATTTTTGGCACCGTGGGCCAACAGCAAGTGCAGTAAGAATGAGCCTGCAGAAATGCTTGTTATATACACAGCTCTTTCCAGAAACTGTTTTTTTGATTAACTTATATGTATTGACTGCTTTCCACCGATCAACTTACATACAATACATGTACATTTGGCTTTTCTGGGTAAATGGGGTTTGTGACTGCTCAGAACGGTATACCACTGGTATACCAACGACTTGGGATGTACTCCCAGATAAAGGTATTCTGACACGCTGTCACAAATGGACAGTTTATCATGAAGAAGACAGTAAAAGTGGTTAAAAAGTGTATGCTTGTATGTGTATACAAATATACGTGCACACACATATGTGTATATATACATTGTGTATAGATAAATATACACACATGTTCTTCCTCATTCTCTGGCAACCATAATGAAAGTCTGGAGATGAAAATTGTCAGCAACCAACAAATTGTTCACTAAAAACTGGGAAAAGGATGCTTTTCTTAAAAAAAAGGTAAAACCTAGTATTCAGTTGAAGAACTGCCTCAACATAAAGTGTGTGGCCAGGCCAGTAGATGATGCTTCTCTGAAACCAGAAGATGCCAGAAGCACGTCCTTCTTTCTCCCCTGGAGGTCATGGAAAGTGGCTGTTCCCAGAGAGCCCCTGCAAGGGAACAACTCCCCCCACAGACTGCAGCTGCTCCTGCACCAGATACCGGGGGGTTATAAACAGTGAATGGAGACATTGGCCAAACCTATGGGGAAAAAACCCAAAGCACTGTTTGTGTTCATGTGGCAGTGTTTGGTGGGAGTGTAGCAACTGCCCATACTTTGGAGGAAAGCTAGTCTCTGTCTGTTTTCTAAAAATCAAATCAAATGTCCACGCCACAAAAAGTGCACTCTCAAACCCACTGTTAGTTGTCTGTGTTATTTCAAAATCCAAGGCAACTGGGGCTGGGAATATTTACAGCCATCCATGAATATTCTAGACTTTAAAATGTCACTAAACTGTCTTGATAAATTTTTGTTTCTTTTTCCTCAGTTTTTGCTTACCTCTAGAGCAGGTTGGAAAGTTACAGTTTTTTCCTGGGCCCAATTTTTGAACAAATAGGAAAATATTGAGCAAATAGGGAAATATTTTGGAAAAAATATTCCATCTCCATTTCACTTCTGGAAAATTCTTTCACTGGCCAACCTCACCTGTGCTAGAAGATTACATCTGTTAGTGAGTGAAGTTCTCGGAAATAAATTCTCAGTGCATATGGCACAACCTTAATCTAAAAATGAACTGTTAATTGAGGTAGGCACAGGGCAGGGTTAGGAAAAAATGGGATTCATTAGGAAAGGGATAGTTTAGAATTAACGCAGTGGAAGGTCATCAGGCTATAAAAACAGTTTTTAGCCACTTCCCCTTTCTACACTTTTCTGGATCTGCCTGATTGCCTCTGGTTGAGTGTGGTGTGAACGGACCCCTCGATGCAAAATAGGGCAACTGGGCAGCTGGGCACTGCGCAGGGTGGCCCTCAGGGAACTGTTCCTGTGGCTAAGCTTGCTGGAGAGAATATGTTCGGATTATAACCTCTCATGGTTTTTGGTAGCACTCTTGATTTGATCTCAGGTGCTTCTCACAGTGGGAAAATCACCAGCTCCAAAGAATAACTATGTTTTTGCAAACCTCCCAGGTCCAAAGGAGGCTTTGGTTGGGCAAAGCATCTATTCCAATAATCTAGCACAGCACCTCCAAATACTCGCGTGTCAACTGGGAACTGCAGAACATGATCCCTTTAGATTTGGGTGTGCAGTGGAGACAGACCTATTGAGGACGGATAGAGAATACACCATATGGGACAAAACCAGGCCTTGTTATATGCTTTAAAAAAATTGAGGATGAGAGGATTTATGTTTTATCACTAGTTTGGGAGGTGTTGAGAATGAAACACTTTTGACTCTTTGTTCTGCTTTTGCCATTGGGGCAAAATCTAAAGCAAAGAGAAAAAAATTAATCTAGAATTAATTTAATTCTAGATACCACCCAGTGGTTTATAAACTCCTGGTTCGAGCAGCCTGAATGCAGACATGGAGCAGAAAGCAATCCCGTAGCCCTGGACTTACCCCCAGAATCTCATCCACTGACTCCCAAAAGGCTATTTTAGAAAGAAACGCTTGAAGCAAGATATAGAAACAGGGGTCTCTGTAAAATGTACTTTTAAAGACGGTCTTGTATACATTGGTTTCATGTTATATAATGGCATGTCAGACACGCTCTGCCCCCATCCGAGGGCTGAGCCCTTTTCACTCAGTGCGGTGTCGAGCACACACAGTCCTGGACTGGTAACAACTCCGTGCTTTGCATGGACGACATATTTTGGAAGACATTGAGAGACTGGATTCAAAACGAATATAGAGAAAATAAGAAAGACGTAATGTGTAAAAGAGTATTTCACGCACGTCCAAATTATGCCTGGGCAAAATATTCTTGTGAGAAAAATAGCACAGTGCAGGGAGAAAGGAAAGTGCAGTTTGGTGGGGTGGACAAAGAGCTAGCTCAGACAAGCCCGGCCAAACAGCGGTTACTAGGCTGTGAAAAATGGACATGGCAAATGTACTGCATTTGCTAAAGACTCCATGAAACTCCAGGGAAAACAGAGCATTCACAGAGTGGCTCTGCCGACAGCGAGAAAGTTTCATTATTATTAGTCATATGCTGAGGATGTCAAGGAATTTTAAGGCCGCACTCTTTGCATTTTTAGAGGTTATTAATGAAATAGCATAGCAAGGTGAATTACATTAAAATATTTTTCTAACCATTCCAGAAATCTTGGTCCAAGTTGGCATAGGGGGGCTGGCAAGTGGTGAACTTTTGACCGAAGCTCGGATTGCCGGGAGACACATCCTCCTTGTTAGTTTCGGGTGACAGTTCACTGTACTAGAGGGATCCACTTGTGTGTAAAGAGGCGAGTGGGGGAGGAAGATTTAGCACTGCATTTTCACAGGGGCAAGAAATTCCATCCAGCTCAAATGTGTTTTGGCCCGCTGCCCGGCTCCTTGTCAAACACATGACCATCACTCGGCTTCCTATTTCTGGCCCGAATCTGGATCCCGGGGATAAGCGAGCCCCATTAGTGGTTAAAATTAGGCAGCCGAGCTGTGACAACACATGCTGACTCTCCAACAGAGGGTAGACATATTTAAAAATCAAAAAAGAGCTAGACACACCGAGATTTAATGTCAGCGCCATGTGTAATTCATCAGTTCGGGCTCCTATAATGCGGATAGCAGCTGATCTACTTCATGGAGAGGACTTAGCAGGATTTTCTGGCTTCCTTCTGACCAAAGACTTCCTATAATGATTGCTAAAGATAAGATTATGCCATTAGTTTTTTCATGGTAGAAATCCATAGCCCTGGCTTCTCACCCTGTCATGATCTAGTCGTATGACGAACGACTTCTCCTGACCTGAGAATGACGAACCAGGACATCTGGTTTCCACAGGGCTGTACTTTAATTGGGAAAGTTTATTTCCAATTGAAACAGCAGACTAGCTGGTTAGCAAGTAGACATTTTGGGTTGCTCAGTAATCAGAAGTTTCCATTTGCCAAAAACAATTCGGTCAAAACGTGTGTGCATGTATGGATGTCTTTCTTGGATGCAGCACTGATAGCTATACTTGTTTCTGCTTGTATCACACCTACCTCCGTCTGCTTGGCCAGTGACACCAGCCGTGGCAGCCTGTCCAGCAAGGTCCCACGCAGCTCTCTGGCCTTTATCATACTTCCCCATAGCCTGAGATGCCTTCCTCGAATCCATTCATGAAAGACCATTACCTGTCCTTGAAATCCCTTCCTAAGCCTTTTCTGCATGTTGAGATATATCCAAGAAATTGGCTAGGGAATGCCAGGTTGGGTAAGCAGGCTAGTGTAGTGGTTGATGTTTTATTTAATTATAGAGAGCTTAAGAAGTGAACATGCATTTCCACATAGGCACTGTACGCTTTCTCATCACCGCTAGCCTCTGTGTGCTCACAAATGACTGAATCAAGGAGTCTGATGGCAATGTCCCATAAACTGATCCTTTCTGTTGTGTAATAAATCCTTGCATTGCACAACCACCCGCCCAAGTAAGCCTTTTAAACCTTTTAACAAGTGAATTTAGTATATCCTCCTCTCCTCTCCTCTCCTCTCCTCTCCTCTCCTCTCCTCTCCTCTCCTCTCCTCTCCTCTCCTCTCCTCTCCTCTCCTCTCCTCTCCTCTCCTCTCCTCTCCTCTCCTCTCCTCTCCTCTCCTCTCCTCTCCTCTCCTCTCCTCTCCTCTCCTCTCCTCTCCTCTCCTCTCCTCTCCTCTCCTCTCCTCTCCTCTCCTCTCCTCTCTTCTCCTCTCCTCCTCTTCTTCTCCTCTTCTCCTTTCTCCTTTTACTTTCTTTTAATTTTCTTTTTCCTAATGAATGTTTGCACAATATTGACTGTGAAGGGGATGTATTAAATTACATGCCCTACACTTCCCAAGGCAGTCCTTCTTACTGCTGCCTTCTTCCAGCCTCCTGAAAAGCCCTGGCCTCCTCTGCAACACCAGAAAGACTCAATGGGAATTAGAACTGAGATTCTCTACCCAAACAAAATCCCAGTATTTACAGGATCATCTCTGTTGTTCTGCTGAAGCATTCTCCCTAAGGAAAAAACTACAAGTGTGTAAAATTTTAGGTCTTATCACCCTCTCAATGACCTGAGAGCTGCATAGTGGTCTCTGCCAGTTGTGCTGATGAGGAGGAGCACACCTGGCTGGAACTGCCTTCCTGGACACAGACACTGGCACAGCAGCCTGGGCTGGTATGAAATACCCCTCTGCAAGGACAGGCACCCCCTCACACAGCACAGAGGCTGAGAGCGAGCTCTCTGGGATACTCTGGGGAGATGGGGATGGGCAATGCCCCATCAGATCTCTGCTGACTGCATAAAGAGATAACTAACTTCTAAGGGAACTAAACCTCAAGTTGCTTAAAAATGTGTATGTTAAAAACAAGACTAAACTTTTACCCTGAGAAAAACACGGTAGGTAGTGCAGGCTGGAGTAACACATTCATTGTAGAAAACTCTGCTAAGGAGACAGCCTGAGATATGTTGCTCTAACAGACATTTCCAAGAGGTCTTCAGTTATAGCACAAAGCAAGATACTTGAAGTTAATAAGAAATACACTTACTAAACAACAGAGCAGTAAGAAATGTGCCTGCTGTGCTTTTGGAAATGTCTGCTGCTATTAACAGTCTGGTATTTTAAATGCTTTCAGTCTAATGAAAGCTTTGAAGCCAAAGCAAATTCATCTGACACTCATGGGCTGATTACTCTTTGTGGGTATAAGTGATGCTGCAGAGGCAGAGAAACTCCAGGTGCCAACTCAGGTGTGACAATGTGTCACATTTGAATGGGAGGATGCTGAGGCAGATCCACATCAGACACCTCAGCACAGCGTTCCCAGTCCTACCTTGGGCTCAGGACGCAGTGAGGTGCAGCTGCCCCGGTGTCGGCTGGGAGCTGGCTCCAGGTTAATCGATACGGTGCAGGCAGAAAATGGCACATGGGGTTGGTTACTGTTTGGAAAGAAACTAATTAAAAAAACATTAGATCTTCAGTTATGGTGCAACAGCCTCCTCCCTTTTCAGTGCTCTTCACCCTCAGTTAGCAGGGTCTCAGCTGGCTTTTCTGCTGTGCTCAGGTGTCTGCTGTGCCTAACCAACAATATGCCAGCGAATTCCCTGTGCTCGCAGGGTGCCAGCAGCTGCCACTCAAGAGAGAAGATCAAGAAAATTCCAGGCAAGGTAGAGCTGACCTGTCTAACTGGCAAGGGGGATGTCACCAAGGGGAGCAGGGTTAGAGGAGCTGCCGGAGTTAGACCTGGTTTGTGATTATACATACATCCTCATTAGTGAGATGTTAACTCTTAAGATTTAAATCTTTTGCTTCATATCTTTCAGTCAAGTTGTAGGAAATGTTTTAATAGCAGAATCTAGAGTTTCAAAAAGTGTGTAAAAATCCATCTTTAACAGTAACACCTTTATTTAAAAGGTGCAGAGTCTGCATCTTTTAATGTACTCTTCTTTGAGTCCATTAAAACACACGTTATTACTTCTGTTCTCTCAACTTTGAACATTTGACTCTGTCTGCAAGAAAACTGATGTGTTTGCTCATTAACATACATTTAAATGTTGACCTTCCAAGCATCACTCAATGGCTTCTGATTGTTTGGAATGATAAGCTATTACAAGAGGTGCTACAGATTCCTCTCTCCTGGAAAAGTAACTTAGGATTTTGAATCGTTCATTAAATCATCACTTCAACAGCTTTCTCAAAATAGAATTCCCTAGTTCTGTTTTTTTATAAAAAAGCAAACTTTCTACTTAATTTTGTCACTGCTGTCATTCTGCTCAACCAAAGAGAAAAGGTAGTATTCAAGAACTGGTTTGTATGTGCTCTTCTGTGAACATGATGAAGGAGAGGGAATGTCCATTTGGCTGAAAACTATGGAAGAGCAAGGGCACAGAGAGGTCATGAACGTCTGGGGGAGGCCAGAAGATTGATTCTTCCTTAAATACTCAAGCATCTACATTACTTATTTGAGTTGAGCTGCTAAATAATTTCAAATGTGTAAGGTTTAATTAAATAGGAGGGCTTTCTGTTAAATTATTTTTTAATCCATTCTTGTTGCTCTTGGGTCTCACCTTCTGCGCTTGCTATTGCCAGTTGACCTGGGCAGTGTTGGCCCAGCTGCTCTTTCCTGCCACCTCTGAGTTGCTTACTGGTTCCTTTTGACAATGCACTTTCTGCAGCAGGAGTTTAATGGACACTGACTTTGCTGTCAGTGAATTAAGCAGCATGCCAATTGTGGCTTTCTGAAAAAGTTTAAAAATATATATCAGTGTAGATGACCAAATTGTCATTAAGGAGCTCTTATGCAGACATGAAGAGCCTGTGGTCTGAGCCTGGTCACACACAGCTATTCATCTCAGTCTCCACAGTAGTAACAAATGTCATCTATATACAGAAGCTACTCACGTATCTTTTTTGGCTGACATTATTGATGCGTGTTTTTCTGGATACATATATTGACTAATTGCAACTGTCAATGTTTTAAGAGTCAGATCAAATAATAAAAGCTGATGGTGGCTAAGTGACACTCTGAACTCCCAGGGCCCTTGGAAATATGGAAGAATTATTTCCATTGGTTTGATAGAACTTCCCTTTCACCGTGTATTAAACTTATCACAGAGACAATGTTCCAAAAATGTGCTCGTTCTCTACATTTGTTCTGTAAACATGCCATTAACAGCACCCTTCCCTGAAAACAACCCTTCCCTGCATCCTTCCTAACAAAAGGAGATGGTGGAATGGAGGAAAGAAAAGCAAGAGGTTTAATATGGCATCTTGCAGACTGCTGTGAATTATTATCACAGTTCAATTGCGGCCTAGATCTTGTGCAGGCTGGAGCTCCTTAATCCATCCTTGACCTTGCCCACTTGGTGAGGAACTGTTCCCAAGAGGCAGCCAGCTCAGGTCAACCAGAGGAGCTTCCTCTCCATGGTCAGAGCTGTTTCCAGTTCTTTTTTTCACTCTGCCACCCCAAAAGGTTAATGTTACTTTTCTGGTTCTTGAGCTCTTCCAAAAGCAACTTCAGAGACAGGTAGCTAAAAAGTATTTCCAAACTGATGAAGGAAATGGGCTCAGCAGCTTCCCCCTTCAAAACATTTCTTTTGGAAAACAAGAACCAGCCTGTAGGGTGAGAGGTGTGGGTTATCCATGAGCTTACCAGGGTAATGCAGGCTTTTTGAAGGAGTATTAGAGCAATGCATCTTTGATACTAGAGAGCAGATAAGGATGAATGCAGAAACGATACGTTCTGAATTCTGGTGAGCAGGGAGGCTAGTCTGGGAGTAATCAGGTCCTTGGCTGTGTTTTGTCTTAGGGGAGACTTTGTTTCTTCACCCTTTTTCCCTTAGGCTACACACACGCCTATATACCTGCATGTGCTACATTTTACATAAGTTTTGCTTTTTGATTAATTTTCCTCTGTTATAGAAGCCATCCAAGTCAACATTCTGACCACATTAATTTCCTATTTTACAATTTCAATAATAGTCTCCATGGTTTTCCTTGTTTGTTGCTCGTAAGGACTAAATGTGCCTCACAAAGGCATTGTAACCATCACATCATGCAAACCACATCTCGTCCTAAACGTCCAGGTGACACAGGCATCTTGTCCAGCCTGGTGTAACTGCTTTTCAAGAGCAACTGTAAGCGCTTACCCATTTTGCTGACACAGGCATAATTAATTAGCACTCACCTGACCTGCTATAGAACACACTTCATTCACTTGACATTCAATAACTTGTTATCCAACACCTTGCTTGTGTCCTCCGAAGCAACCTGTCTATTCTAAGCATCCTGTATTACTAAGACCACGTGCATGTCACGTTCATATAGTCCTGACTTCAAACATTTCCTCTGCCAGCCCCATGCAGCATCCCCATTCTTCTCCCCTCCTCTCTACTACTTACTTACCCTGAATATGACTTTTGAGTCACTGCACATGACCTTATTTCCAGCCCTTTGCTGCAACACAGTGTATCTGATGAGATGTTTGGGAGGCCTTTGTCTTTCTGCATTCCCCAGACTACAATGAGTACAAGGCAGTTGTGTGTCAGGCAGACACTGAAATGGGTTCACCGTCACTGTGATGTCCTTGCCTCCACATCGCTTCTGATCCACAGGAGTGCATTCAGTGAAAGGCAGAGGCTTGGTCTCTGCTTATCCATACAGACTTTTTGTTAGCGGAAAAAAGGGATGGTGTGATCTCTTTCTCTCTCCTAATAAGCTGCAGCTAGCAGTAGCTCATCAGTATTGCTTGTAAATTTTGGAGTAGTAAAGATGGACAGACTTTATTAATTTGCTAATCTATGCCTTCTTTTCTCTTGTCACAACACTGGCAGCACTTGGGTTGCTCTTCCAGAAGGTTGAGTGGGGCAGGAAATAGGAGAAGACAAGAGACGTGGCTGATGGGGGAGAGGCAATGTGTCTTCCCACAGCTGTTTCTGGAGCTCTTCTTGGTCCACTGTGGCTATACCTCCAGGCAGCACTCTCCTTTCTAGCCTGCAGTCCAGGGAGCACATCCTTTCTTCTCACCTGAACCTGTGAAGCTGGGGGGCTCCATCTCCCCGTTCGTATTGGGTTTGTCTGTTCCTAAAATGGACAGTCTTGATCCGGTGCTTATCCTCCACACATTGCCACTGAGGAGTTACCACCACTATTCAATCCTGGCATATAGCCTTGTCTTCAAATTTGAGGCTCTTTCTGGAAAAATATTCTTTCCTCATCTGTCTGATAAATGAAATAATTAAAATCACAAGTATTTTTTTATTTACCCTTCTCTTTCATTAGGCCCCATGTAGGCTCTTCACAGCACCAAGGCTTACTGCCAAGGAGAGGAACTGCAGTCCAAGTCTGCGCACATAATTCCAGGCTTACTCTAACAACACCTTTGTTTTTCAAACATACGGTCTAAGCTGGCAGATGTTATTTAGTTACCTTCCATCAAGCACCTGACTCAGGCTTGCAGCCTGGAAAAAGTAACCTCATGTTAGGCTTTGTGGATTGCCTAAGAACCTGATATTCAAAAACTCCCTCTGGAACCGTCCTAGTGAGATCTCATGGTGGTGACATATACTTATTGCCATATAAAGAGGGGACACAGAACAAGAATTGAACATGGCCAAGGTGGCCGTGCTTCTGGGATATGAAATAGAAGCTAAGGAATGGCACAGTATCTGTCCTCCCGTGGAGATTACAGGGGACTCTTCCCTCCCATTCATCATGACATAACTTTCCTGTGGGGATTATAGCATTTGTTGACAAGGAAATGCAATAGTAGGAAATTATCTGATGCATTTTGATATGTCTAAGTGATATCAAGCAGGTGGAAACATGAACAAAAGCTTCCATCTGCAAAAACAAGTCCCGTGCTTGTCTTCTATTGACAACACTTTATTATTTATATTCCTCAAGGACAAGTAGAAATGTCACATCTAGGCCAGGGCTGAGAAAGCCAGGTCATCCAGCTAGGCAAAGGACAGAATACTTGACCAGTTAAAGAGGGGGAGTAGGGCTACTGTGTTAGGGAAAGTTTCAAGACAAATGAAAAGGGAGAGGAACAGAGATCATGAGGCAAATATATTAGGAAAGGAAGGTGGATATTTCTGGTTCATCCTGGAAAAGGCAAAGATGATGACCCTCAGTGAATTTAAGGAGTGTGGAAGCTGCCTGTGTAATTAATATAAAACATGAAATTGCACCTATGAGTTAATTCAAAGTTCCTACAGGAGGGACTGCAGCATGGCACGTCCCATACTCAGCATGCCCACTACCAAGAGTGAATATTGGACTGCAGTTACATTTTTACATCATTCTCAGCAATCTTTTTGCTTTCAGCCTCTGATTAAAGTTAGGACAGGGTGCAGAATACACAGATGTTTCCAGGCCTGGAAGTGAATGGTTCTGGGAGCTTGTTTTGGTTGCAGCAGATTCAATAGTGGTGTCTACAGTAGGCTTTGCAACTGAGCAGTGTGTTTATTGTTCATGGCATTGAGCACTGATATATCAGTGAAGCCCAGACAAGGCAAGGCCACCATTTTGTTAAGCAGATATGTTGGCATACAATGACTTACACCTTCCCCTGTTTAACCTTGTAAGTGACATTGTCACTGCATACCATCTTGCTTTGTAAATCCCAAAGATAAAATTCACTCCTGTTCTAATCTGTCTGAACACAAAGCAGAAGTGAGGTCTGCTGGAAATGGTGTAACCGAGCTACAACTTCTTCTTGCTCAAAGAAACAGGAGGAATACAGAATGAATCAGGTAAATCTAGAAAACTTATCAATGACTGCTTTCTGATAGGAAGAGTGCCTCATCCTGGATATTCCCAAAATCCTGCTGCGACATACGTTGCTCAGCTTCTGTTCTCATAAATCAGAGTTTACCCCTGTTGCAGATTATCACAAAATTGTCTTCTCTGATATGTGGATTAATGTCACAAAGCTGGGTGCTGGCAACCTCAGTACTACAACATAGCAAGCTCAGTTATTTCAGGTCCATTTTCCAGGCGGATCATGTAAATTCTTTTAATAGTTTATATTCAGGCATAGTTGTAACGCATCACTACAGAATGAGTATTTTTTGCCTGGAGTGGAGCTTCGTTTTATCTTAAAACTTTAACATTGTAACTTTTCATTGAATCAGGCTTGAAGATGAGTTTGGTTAGGAAAACAAAATTAACCCATTTGAGCAGGTGGAATAGCAGGCTTCTCCATAAGGAATGACATCACTGACTTGGTGATACAGTGCAATGATGGAAAAAACCCCATGCTTCACAGTGATAGAAAAAGCTCTTTCTACTCCAGAAGGTGGGGTGTCAGCTGTCTTCCTGCAAGCAATTTGTAGCTCTGTTTCCAGCAGAGTACTTTCCAGTACTCAGTAGTGTTGGTGTCCAATGCAAAACCATCATGGGAAAAGCTGACATCAAGCAAGGGCTGAACCTGGTAGTAGTTAAACAGCCTGTACCTCTCCTCCAGAGTGAGATACAGGAATGGCAAGAATCCCCCGTGACTGATGGTCTGTTTACTTCTGTCTCAGAATTCCCATTAATGTCCCCAGGAATGTGCAAGATCTCAGACATTTCTTCACATCAAGTGGCCACAGTTGAATACTGTCTGTAGATTTGGGACAGGGACACATTTTCACACGTAGACAAATGGTTGCACTCCAAATCACACCGGAGCACTAGCTCTTCTGGTCGTCAGTCTAATTATCCAGTTTTTTAATTTTGCCAAACCCTGGAAATGTTCTCCTACAATATCAAAAGTGGTGGAAATGAAAAACATTTAATCTTGCATTTAATTAACAAAATATTACACACATACCAGTCTTTGCAAGCAAGTATGCCTGACATGAATTGTTCTTTCCTAACAGCAAACTGTCTTGGGATGTGTGCAACATAGAACTTTTCCTATAATTACAATTGTATAGGCTGAAACCACATAACTAGAGATTATAGCCCCAGTTCTCCAGAGGACAGGGCATTAGCATTCTCTCTGCAGACTCTGACTGCACGGCCCAGTGTCACATAAATTGTGATATTTATTCACCCTATTGAAGTTCATCGTGTTTTAAACGCATAAAATCCTAATCATATCTCTACATGAGTATGAGCATAAACTGAACCACAGTTTGTCTGACACTGCTCGCATAAGCAGATGCATCTTTTCATGCTTCCAATGTGCACCCAATATACTACGGGTGTGTGTTTCACTGTGAAAGTGAAACTAGACAGAATGCTGTTTAAAGAATAAAGTGAGGTGACATCACTCCGTTTGCCTACTAAATTAGAAGTTTACTCATTGCCCCTTCAGGTCTCAGCTGACCTGATTTGGATTTTAACCAGCAAGTAAACAAGCCCTATTAACAACACTCTTCAACACCACTTCTAGCAAGATGCCAATATACTTATAGTTAAACAGTATTTCAGACCATCAGCACCCAGTCACTAATTTAAAAACTGACCTTTTGCATTCGCCGCGTGGATGAGCCCGGTAAGTCAAAGGACAAGGAAAAATCTTATAAAAAAGAAGAAAGACAGCTGCCAAGGGTGCGATCGGATCAACTTCAGAGTAAGTCTGCAGAACAGAGTGGCATTTGCAAAGGCACTGAAGCTCTCCCATGGCATCAGGCTGCTGGTGGTGACAGAGCCATCTGTCCTGTCTTTTTTGCCCTTTCCTGTCTGCCATTAATTTTCCACAAAGGCTCCAAGCGACAGTCCCCCCATAGTGACCATACTTGGAAACAAGGTGTGTGACAGGCAGGGGGAGAATGGCAATAATCTCTAAGAGCCCCTGTGTTACGGCTTGGGAAAAAATAGCTGAGAGTTTGCGAAGTAGCAAAGAAGAAGTGAAAACCGAGAAGATCTGCTGACAGGAGGATTCAGCAGGCACGCACTGCCTCGTTACGTGCGCCTTTGAATTGCGGCGCAGGAGCGGAGGCGTGCTCTCCTCGTGCAGGCGCTGCCGACAGTAAACAAGTGAGTATTTCTGGAGCAGCTGCCTGTGTAAGAGGAGAGGTGCCTGTTGCTGTCCTGCAAAGTTACAGTTTTATAGGAGTGTATATCTTAGGCTTCTGAAACTTGCTCATTTCTTGCACTAATCGTGCCAGGCCTTCATTCGGGAAACAGTTCCTTGGGGCCGCAGCCCGTGTTTAAAGTTAAGATATTTTGCTGAGCTCGATCTATAAGGAGTAAGATCACCATACTTCGCTTTTTAAAATGAACAATGATCAACATGATCTCAACCACAGTGTACGCAGAAATTAATATAGTTTGCTTTATGTTCAGATTGGTGCTATTCTTAGCAGCAGGCAAGTCTAGACATGTTTTACAGAGTTTGATTACACAAATTCCAGTTCAGAGATATTATGCTAAAAAACAGTTCTACTCCCCATATATTCAGTTACCATGTTCATCATTAGACTGTCTGAATATCTTACAGTATTGCTGCATGCAATGCAATTAACACTTATCCCACATTTATTCTCTCATCTTTTCCCCCAGACGGATATGTGCAGCGGAGGGTTTTTGTTTTGATATCTTAAAAGTAATATGTGTGCACACACACATGCACACACGCTGCTGCATGGCCAAGTGTGTATGAAATGAGCTGTGTACTTGGAGCAGAGACTATTTCATTTAGTGTTTGTTGGTAGTTACTGAGGGAGGTTGCACAGGCTGGTTCCTGTGAAAGATCTCACTCCTGTTATTGCTGCAACTCTTACTGTATCCAAAGACTGAGTCCTGGAGTCTCTGCTAATAGGCTTCCTCCAAACTGATTTTAAGACAGAAATGCCTTACTGACTCCTGAAGATTTTGACTTCGTGCCTCATTGCGTGTAACTTATCCATGGAGGGGGTGAGAACTGGGTATTTAATAAGACTGTAACTGTTTTAGTTAAAAAGTTAGGAGTTTGTTGCTTCAGCAACCTGAATTTTAGACAGGCTTGAACACCTAATGGATGTTAAAATGAGTGGGTCCTCTGGGGCTGGAGTCTATGGCTCCAGGTTTGACTGCTGCTGTAGATCAGCAGTCAGGATATTTGAGGCCTTGGCTGCTCATATAGAAACCAGGCTAAGACTCGAGCAGTTGACACAAAAACATAAAAAAAATCTTTGAAAGTTGACGGAGCACTCCCCAGGCTGGGTGATAAGGGAAATGCGTTCTTTCTGTGTGACTGAATAACATACGCCCTAACTGCATCCTTAGCACAGAGCTCTGAGGTGTGTGTGTATCTGGTACCACCTCATCAGTATCTGTTACTGATACACGTGACAGATATGACATGTCAGGTAAGCTTCTACATACAAGCCGTGTTACAATAGACGTCAACTTACAGAATGGCACTGGTGGACAGCTTAAATAAAGGACATTGACTAAGGACTTGGATAGATTAACAAAATGCTGGTCATCTGATAACTGTGTTGCACCACCTGCAAGAGAAAAATAAGATGAAGTCAGGCATCCAACTTATGACTATTCATTTTAGGCAGTAATCAACAATGGGTACTTCCCCAGCCTTTACTCCCATCCCACGTTACTGTTCTCAGGGCCCAGTAAGACAGATGAGCTCATATGATGAGCTCACATTTTTATTCCACATTATTTCTGTTACACTGGAGATGTACTAGTGGTTTGGCAGGAACACAGGGACCTGCAGAGACATGCCTCCAAATGACTTGTGTAGATATTCATGGCCTAGTACTTCTCAGAATCAGTGACTTTACTCTTGTTTCTTCCTTTTTATTAAGAAAACGAGGGAGATATGTAAATTATATTACCCTAACAGTGTCTGTTTTGCTTCCAGAGTAGGAACAATCTTTGATTCTTCTTTCATTTCAACTTCTGAGATAGCTTCTGCTTAATAAAGTTGTATCAAGTATGTTCGAACGTTATGTGACCAGCTGAACCATGATGTGGTTAAACCAAGTGCTCAAAACAGCTTATTTGCTCAGCAGTTTATTTCATGTATTTTTTGATGCCCCGGGTAATTTCTACTGGCTTCTAGTTAGACAGAGGTACAAAGTTTCTGGAAGTTTTGAAGCCCCATGAAGCAACATTCCTCCCCAGGGTTTTTCAGGTTTTCTTGTAGTTGTTTATTTTCTAGTAACTGAAGTTTGAAATGCCAGTGTGGGCTACTTACTTGTAATCAAAACAAAATTTTCTTAACTTTAAGAATGTGAATTATACTGTTTAGTTAGAAAAACAGGTGTATATTTCTAGTGGAAATACTAGTGTTCAATCCTGGGTGGTTTAAGAATACAAGAGATACAAACTTTGCAAGAAAAGTAATGTCTTTTTGCTGTTTGTCTAGCTACATCACCTCTTCCTAAAATCTTTGTGTTTATATATGTGTTCTTTGGGCTCGAATAATGAAAATAGAGCTAATAGCTAATACTCAGCTTTAGTCCATGAACATGTATGTGGAGATATTTTTGTATTGTTAACAGTGCAAAATATTAAATCATTTGACCCAAGGAACAGAGGAATTTTAATAACACAAAGCTGCAAGTTTTCCAGTGAAGTAACATAACGTGAAAGGCTTAATTTTTATAGAGGGAAAATTGATCGCTTGATGTCCAGCAGCTACGTCCTTTAAGAAAATACTCTAGAGGTTCTTTCACTGTTCATTCCAAGAGAAAGTCTCTCTTCTGTGTGGAAAACATTTCCTTTTAATTTTTACAAACCTTTCAAATTTTTTGCACAGCCACCCACAGAAAAAAATGGTGAAGAAAACAGGCCTCGCCTTTAAGCAGCCTTCAGGGGCCCGGCAGAAGTGCTGTAGCTCCTGTGTAGTTATTGGCAGAGAGGATGTCGCTGGTTGGAGCACGTGGCAGCCGCATGAGAAGACAGAGACTGGTGGTGTTACCTTGCCTTTTCCCCTTCACTCCTCTGGAAGCTGCTGTGGAAATACTCTTGTCCCCTGAAGACATTGTGACCATGTTTGGCTAACGCTCAGGATTCACTCAGATGAGAGATTTTTTGTATCATCCTTACACTTGTGGACCTGCTCAAAGTTTAGATCTGAGTTCAAGCCTTGGGAGTGTTGAGATGTGTGGTTTTGTTCACAGATGACGTCTGGGGACGCCAGTGACTAGGTAGCTTTGTAGGTAGTGTCCAATGGGGAAAATTAAACTGCAGTTGATTGTTCTGCCTATGCTAAGGTAGGCTGCCCTTTGAACTCCCTTCTATCTTTTTTACAGATCTGTGAGAGAGGTTCAGACTGGAATCAGATCCAAGTAATCTGGGTTACTCAGGACATGCTCTGGCCAAGAGTTGTCAAATATGACATTTTAATCATTGCTCAGCTACTGACATGTGAGGTGTTTTTATTTTCCTCCATTTACCTCATTAGTATTAGTATTAGTATTAGTATCAGTATCAGTATCAGTATTATCTTTCTGTTAAAGGGGAAGAACCCATGGCCAGGAAGAACATACACAAACACCCTGCCCTTGAATGAGTGACTAAGATGAAGGGTCTGGGGCCACCAGCAAGGGCTTTGCTGTCATGGGGTGACTGACCACTGACTATGTGTGGCCACAAAGGCTCGGGCTGTGCCCTGTGCTTTGAGGCAGTCTGTCTGGTAGAGAGGAGAACGTGTGACAGCCATCTGTGTCCTTGGGGACTACTGGCCCCACCCTTGGGTTGAAATCCACCTCCAGTGAGTCAAATCTGGATGGGGATATCCCATCCTTCCTTCCTCTGGCTTACTGCCTGGAAAAATCCCAGAGCCCAGCTCCCTCTCGGCAGTGTGGGTCTGCAGGGGCTGGAAAATCCCCTGGGTGGAAACTGTGTCACAGGGTAGCACACCCTGGGGCTGCCGGTGGGTTTCGTGTCCGACTGTCGGCCAGGGCCAAAGGAGAAGCCTGTGTCATCTCACCAGGAATGGGGACAGGCTGGGAATGGAGGAGCTGCACTGGAGAGCTCACTTGTGACTGCGCGGGTTCTGCTCACCCTGTGAGCCCTTGCTGGTGGCTGGGAACGCTAGTGACCACACAGTTCTGTAGGTCGCCTTGGAGTGTTATGTTTGCCGGAAAAAAATAAACTGGAGTTGACTTTTCTGCCTGTGTTAGGGTACGCTGCCCTTTGAACAACCTTTCAGCTTTTTTGGGAACCTAGCAGCAGTGGTTAGTGCTGTGAGGATGAGCATTACTTGGTTTCAGGAGAGAGAGGGTCTTCTAGATAATTCATACAGCCTTACAATGGAAAATTTCATTTTTCCTGCTGATGCAATGACTTTTCAAATCAACAGCTATTTTGCACATTAAAGCAATATATATGCAAACAGTAATATTTTTTTTGTTTTATTTTCAGGGTGGGGAGAGGATTACCAACATACATTAAAAAAATATGAATTAGTTGCTGATAATATTGAAAGCTCTGGAATATCTTACAGCACAACATATTGGAGACAAATGCCAGAAATGAGAAAATTGGTAGTTACACGAAGCTTTCAGTTAAGTACAACCTGACAAGATCTAAAAGTGGGTCTGCTTTGTTACCACCACTTACCTTTTTGTGTCAGGGCCATTTTGATCTATGGCTTGGGAGATGTGATGAATTTAAAATGTGAGCCCCTACAGTTGAAGCTGAAGAGCTGCTTTAACATATTCCTATTCACTGTGAGGTGGGCCCACACTCAGCAACTGATTATGCAGATACTAAATCTCATTTCAACATTAGATGTTCTTTAATATTCTGTATTTTTTATGGCCTGAATGTTGCCTCAAACTGTCCTGGCACGTATGCAATAAAAGTCCTTACAAGCAAATGCACCAAAAATCAGGGCTATTCATTGTCAGAAATTTCTGCTTGCTGCTGATGCTAGATCACATCTGGCAGTGCTAGCGCAGACAAGATGTCCAGACGCACAAAAAAGGCCAGGAAGATGCGGGCAGATTGGGGTTTATTTGGGTATATGGACAAGCGTAGGCATGTTGCTCCTCATATTCTGGACTGTGTGTTGCCCATCATTTGAGTGTGCCATCTCGGTTATCTGAAAGGACCCTCAATATCCTAAAGAGTCCAAATTGTTTTGAGTGACTCTCGTCAAAGATGAAAAATGAATGTTCACAGGAAATCTCTAAAGCATGCTCTCCAGAGAGCATAATTCTTGGATTTACTCTTCACCAAAACTGCCCACTGAAATCAAAGACATGGAGAGTTCACAGAGTTCCTGTGGCAGGACTTCTCACGTGACTTTTGTCAAACTGAGAGTTTGGGGCAGTTTTGACCCAAGGAGTGTTTGTAAAATTCATTCCTTAACCAGTTTCACTCAGCTAGATGTGTTTGAGGGAACCCTGTTGCTTGACCATAACCTGTAGAGCTCCACCTCCTTCAGTAGAATGAGAGTAACAGATTAGCACGGGGAAAGTAAAACCACCCAGGAGGGTGGAAGTGCACAGTTAAACAATGAAGTTACATTTGCATAAAATGAATGGAAACCTCTGGTCCAGACCATCCATGATCATACCATGTTCAGTACCTGAGCTGGCCATTCAGCTGGAGAAATCTTGAAGCACCTACATGGCTTGAGACACCAAGAAATTACGTTAGGTAGTGTGCATAACACATGCAGGATTATAGCCCAGGAGCTATCCTGCACAGGGGACGGTGGATTTGAGAAGTGAACAGAAAAGTGATTTAGGGATCCTGGACAGACACAGTGATGCACAAATAGAAGTTCATGAGGACATTGCTTCATGGTTATGTAATGGAATCAGTAGCTGTCTATAATTGTCCAGTTGGACTACTTAAATGAACTGAATAACTAATTGAACCTGTCTCATGTTATAAACTTTTTTTCATCTGGGCTTTTTTTCAGTGATCCCTGTAATGTCATCGTGGCTAATTTTAGCTGCCATTTTCCTCTTGAAACTATTTACCAACACGGTGTCCTCAGCCTGTTGTAGTATAGGAAGTTGGGGCTGCAGGACATCTCTCTAGGCTGAATGCTCTCTTGTCAATGAGATCAAATTATAAGTAGCCGCACTAATCTGCCTATCATCAGAAATAGCCAAAGAAAAATGCACAAATGTAAACATAAAAGGGTACTCTCATAATTTGCATACTTGTCATAGTTCACCATAAATCAGCCTAAATGCCAGCGGGCTTGTTCTTTTTGACACTATCTGAAGGCTAGCTTTGCCTGTTGACATCTTATCTTCTCACAAGATACTGTATATTAGTAAAGTTAATTGACTAATCATTTTCATCACTGGGAGTGTAAGTAAATAATTCCATCTATTTCTACCTAGGCTTCTGTTTACGGTCCGAGGGTGCCAAGCATTCAGACTAAATGAAAATATACCCTCTAGTAACCATGCATGGCATCTCCCATAACAAGCTGCAGAAACTCTCTGAAGCATTGCTGTTATGTTGTGGGGAATCCTGAGAATCTTAGGCTTAACTCACCATGCCGGCCAGCCTCCCGCAGGGCTGGCCGGGCGGAGGCTGGGACAGTGGGGGGGTGCATCTGGGCAGACCCATGTTAGAGCACCAGCATCTGTCATTTTTAGGGAAAGGGGGCAGGTCTGCAAGTAATGAATTAGCGGTGGCTGGGAATGTGTATGAGACGATGCGGTAACACGCGCTTCAGCTAGATGAGAGGAGCTGGAGGGTTATCTAATAGCTGGTGTTTTCCATCTTTTGACTGTCCCTGTATAATCAGCCATAAATATTTTGTTCCTGTGGCCAGTTTTTTCCTAATAGTGGGGAAGGGAAATTTGCTGCTTCTTCTTCCTTCCATATCTTTGCCATCTGGTGAATGAAAGAAAAATTGACTGTGAGTTAGACTTTGGCTGTACTTGTGGTTTCAGTGACAAGATTTCAGCGGGGGTGAGAGTTAGTAGTCCTGAACTTTTGTTTTAATTTGTGATGAAGGTTTTCTAGGTGATGTAGGGGCAAATTACCAGGTTGTTAGCTCCCCGTTTGTCCCATGGGAATACAGGACCAGTTTTTTTGCAGCTGGATCTCAGAATTAATTAGGGATTGTTTGATATCTCCAGACTGCCCGTACGGTGTGCTGTGTTCTGTTTCTTTCTTTGTGCAAAATCTTACTTTGTCTAGAAAAGTGTCTCAGGTTTTCTTTGGGCACTGTGTCTAAAAGATACAGCCTGGACACTGTCACTGATTCCTACCACGCTGACCTGTTTGTATGACTTGCTCCAGAAACTTTTCCCTTCACGCTTCCCCTTCCCGTTTAGAGGAGAGCGGGGTCCTGTGCTGGCTGATGTATTTCCCTGCTTACTTTGGTCCTGGTTCTTTCTGCTGTGACTTCTGCCATCAAGGGTATCCACTAGTGCTGGGGATTTTTGCCATGCACAAACACCTGGTCTGAGACCACCAACTCGTTTTCCCCGCTGGGCTGCAGCCATGAGAGGCAGCAACTGCAGACTGCTGCCGAGGCTGGCCTCCCTCACACCCAGGATTTACAGCTGAAAGGCTTGCAGCGAAATGCTGAGACCAGAACGGTTCATTCCCTGCCAGACCGTGCCAACCTGGCTGTCGTCAACAGCTTTGGCCTACTCTCTTGTGTTAACCAAACTAAACCCTACCTTTCCTACTCATTAGGTCACAAGAAGTGATGACAGCTAATTGCTTCTGCACAAAATGAACTTTAAAGAACAGCTTTTTTAGATTTAAAAAGCTGAATTGTAATTGAGAAAAGGACCTAACCACATGCTTAAGTATCCTTATATTCATCTGTACTTAAGAAAGGGCTTTCTTGAATAGGTAGGGACCTAACCACTTAGTTAAATGCTTCTAGAAATGAAGGTTTTAGTACACAGATCCAGGGAACTTGCAACTTTGTGCCCTGCATGTTTAAAATGTATTTCACCTAATAAAAAGGCCACTTATACTTTAAGTTAAAGAAATAATAAGTAATTCCAATGTACATTATCTCAAATCTATAGCATGTTCCCATTTCCAAACAGCTCTCATATTAATTCCCCAAATGAAGTTCCGATGACATATTTGTGTATTTAGCTTATGGATGGTCTTAGTTTGGAGATCTTTACTACTTCTCATTTTAGCATGCAAAAAGTCTTTAATGTGGCTATATCAAAACACAATCTTGTATGCAAGTCATATTTGCTTCAGACCAAGCTGTCTTCTGAGGAGCAGGGTTGTGTAAAAGGTGTGGGGGAGGGAGCCAAATGTAACATTTAATGGTAAGTCCATTCAAACCCTCTAGCAACTGGAACTAATGGGGACAGACAGGGTTGTGAAATGTGAGCTTACAAGATTTCCACTGAGAGATATCCATTCCACTTTGTCCTCCCAGGCCTTACTTCCCAGAGACTTTGGGTTCTTTTCTTTAAATCAGTTCAGATATTTACGAATAAGAGCAGTACCACAGTGATTTCTTTCTAAAGATATTTCTTGAAATACAAGAAATCGCCTTTCAAATAGAGTGTTTCTAGCAGCACTTTAGGCTGTTGGCTTTCTGAGGCAGCATGTTGCTTCTTTTTTCTACCCGATGCAGTGAATGGGTCTCTTACTGTGATTTGATTCCCACAGAAAACAAAACAACTTTTTTTTACGGTTCCTTAATGAAATTAGCTTTAATAATAGAAGTTTGTTGCATTAGAATTGGTAACAGTTTACCCTTACACAATCCTTAGGGATATAGCAGGTGTTAACAGAGTAACAGCATCTTGGGCAGAGCTTTCTGTGGAAGGACAGCACAGATTATTGTAGCTGATGAAAGAGAGGGTGTTTTAACAAAGGAAAATATCTGCAGATGAGCATATACTGCAGGTTTCTGAGTCTAATTCTGAACTGTTTATGTAGTGGACACTGAACGCTGCAACATCTGAAGACTTTGAACATCTGAACATCTATGAACATCTGAACTATGAACATCTGAACACTTCATGTATTGGGGGAATTAAGTAGAGATAATTCTGTATGTTCTTCCTGGTCAGAATTCAAATTTTGAGTCTGGTGTAACCAACCACCTTTAATAATTGGAAATATACTTTGTAATTTTGCTAGTGACAGAGTAACCTTGCATCAAGCTCAGTATGAACACCCACTGCAACAGTGCCAGCCTAATTCAGGTTACTGAGTACCCTGCAGCTCTAGACACAGAGGACCCTAAATCTGCTGGAAGGGAAAAATTCTACAAAGTAGCCTCAGAAAGTAGACAGGGCAAAGGAATTTCCCTGGCTGGCAAAAAGAAAATCTTTTGACTTCAGACTGGTGGAGGGAAAGGAGAAGGAGTGGGCGAAAAAGATGATCCATTGATGCAGCCATGAAGAACTGCAGATGTTGCTGACTGAAGACTAAGGAGAAGTGCAGCCTTCTGGATGCCATGAGGATTTAGTCGGTTGGATCCCGTGCTTGCCTCTGGGTAATGAGGCATTCTAGGCCAACTGCTTTGCATGGATCAGATTTATTATTTTCTTGGCCACCCAGCTGGCTGGAAGATGGCTGGCATGATAATGAGAAAGTCTTCTGGACCTAGTTTGGTGTACAGCACCTTTGATATTTATGTTGTATCATTCTTCTAATAATATCTGAGCTGGAAATATCCCTGATTGCAAGGATTAGGGAAAAAAGAAAGAGTCGGGAAAAAATTCCGGCCAGCAAAGGAATTTTCATGATGAAAAGCACTTCCATAAGATTGTTCCCTGGTGGCTAAGCTGCTTCAGTGACTACAAGAGCAAGCAGGCAACTAGGTATACTGGGAAATCTTAAGTGCAAACCGAGGGCACTGCAGGCTGTGCTGGGGAAGCTGGGGGCATTTATAGCTCTGGTGCCAAGGAGAACACTTGAAACCTACACTGGGGTCAAAAACAGTGTTACTGTTTCATTGACTGCATTTATAACAAGGAAAGATGTTTAAGAACAAGAAGGGAAATTTCCTTGAAATCAGAAATAGTACTGTTCTCGTCTCTCCACTAACATGCTCAGCCAATTAGACAAGGAAGAGAAGAATAAGCATGGACTACTGTATGTTTTCACTTTTGTACAACAAGCTTTATCAACATACCCACAGTATATTAACATTATACCAGCATGTATTTAGAAAATGGCATAGAGCTGTAAAATAATTCAGACGCTTTTCTGCCTGACATAGTGTTTAAATTACACTAGTGTTCCCACCAAACAAGGTCTTACTTCTGTGAGCATCTTTCTTCGCTTGAAAATACAGTGCCCTTCCAAAATTAAAGCTCTTGCTCTTTGAGTAGTGAATGTATATTATTTCTAAAAATACAAAGAGGTGGAATCCCTCCTTTCATGCAAAATTTAGTGCAATCTTAACGAGGTTGTCAGGATCATAATGAAAGCTTTTATGTGACTGCAACAATACACGTGCTGCATAGAATTAATTATCGAGAACTGAAATGTGTGGGTGATGTCAGCCTGGAAATATCTAATCAAGATGTCTGCTGGTAGGTTACCTTCAAACATGTAACCTACTTAACCTGTAACATAATGAGGATAACTCTAAAGCTTCAAGTAGCTTCCCAGCAACTCTGGCTATTGTTGGAGATTATTTATGTTTAGCTAGCCTAGTACAAAACTCCAACATGCAATGCTCTCACCCGCCTGAATGGTTTACTCTTGACTCATAACTGTGATCAGCTTTAGCAAAAATGAGCTATTATTTGTATGCTTTTTTAGTGAATTTGCCCAGAACTTATTTTTGGCTGCTTAAGAAAGCAGTCCAAACCAAATTTCACACCCCTGCCACCCCTCTCCCTGGACATGAGATAAAGAAAGGCTCACTGAGTACTGGAAGCACCGAGTTCAGTCCTGCTCTGCTTAACAACTCAACAGGTAAATTACAGAGCTGTGCCTGGAGACACTCTGTGTGCCCACTGTCCCAAGAGATATCTATGGGTGGTTTTCCTGGCTATGGATCAGTATTCTGAGAACTAGTTAACTGACTCTTCCCTTGTATGTTTCACTAATATGATCTTGTAAAATTTTCCCTATTTACAAAATTCTAACTAGTTAGATTCACCTTTTGCTAAGTAATTTAGCAGCACAAGTCTAGAGAAAGTCAAGGACACTTGTCCTTCCACTTTACTTAAGGATATAGGGTCTATTAGGTGCACATACAGGGGAAAACTACACATCCAGCAGTAAGCCAAATATTACAATTTAATAGCCATTCGTATTGCTTTTATCCAATATTTGGGTGGGTGTACCAGACCAGGTGATATAATTAACAGGCAGATGGATATTATCTGGGGAAGTCATTTATGCTTAGTAAAAGATTGTCATGGAGCCTTGGACTTGTAGGTATTATGTACAAGATTTGATCCTCCTGTGCCTAGATTGTCATCACCACCAAATGTCTCAGTAACTTGGAGAGAGAGCTGAGACTTTATCTTTAATATTCTCTGTATGTCTTGTTTAATTCTGTTTCTTGCCACAGGGCCAAAAACACTTACCAGGAGTTGTTTCAGATAAGCAATGCAAGCTCAACTTAGTTGCCTTTTTCTGAACATACCACACACAGAGCAGGCAACAAAAACAATGGGCAAAGATCATTAAAAAAAAAAAAAAATGTTTTTCTGGGACAGATACTATGCAAAGTACCTACTGACTGGGCTAAATTGGCAAATTACAGGTAACTCAGAGTTTACATGGTCACCAGCTTGTAGACTCTAGTGTTACTCCGTGGCAGCCTATAATAGCTCTTTGACACTCCTGGGAATGCCATTTTTCCAGGGTCAATTTTTTCCTAGTTACCTATCCAGAAATTACAGTCATTCAGCTGGTCAATATAATTCTCAGTGATGTTGTAGCAGAGAAAACACCAAAGAGGGTTGCACCAATTTAGAACAACTGTATGGCACCGTGGCTTTCTCAAACCTAGTCTGTAGTACACTGATTAAGAAGGGGATCTATTGTATTGGAAAGGTGTTTACAGTCAAAATGAATGAAATAGGACATGGATAATTAGGATGGCCATATTGCTGGAAAAGAAATAGGGAGCAAGCTCCTAATTCCATTTGAAGCTAATTAGGTGGCCTGTCATTTTGATAAGATGTTTGGGCTCACAGAATCTGCTTTGTTGAGGGTATTTCTTCTTTAATTGGCCTGTCAATTACAATTTGCCATGAAATGCTGCAAACTGCTTACAGCCTGTTTTCAGTCTGTCTTACAAAATGGGTCCCAGAAAGAGGGTTTTCTTTTTTTTTTTTTTTGACAAAAAAAAGCATTAAAATGCATATTGGTTGTTATTTTCCTGGTTTGTTTTAACTGTTCTTGACATTCACTTTGATGCCTTCATGCCTGAGGTACTGAAGTCTTACACAACTGCAAAAGTAGGAGTTATGCTCGTGATGCAAGTTGCAATGGAAAAATTAAATCTAAATTGAACATGGTACATGGGACATGGTGTTGCTCTCTCCTGGGGTTATGAGCTGAGAATGCTAAAAGTGAATGAGCGAAGCAGCAGAATAAGTGCCTTACAGGAACAAGACATTTTTGACATCATTAAGGGTTAGCTGAGAAACTGAAAATTAGCAAGTACTTTTTAGAGGGAGCATGGAAATAATCGAGCATGAAATAGCAATCTATTGACCTCTGGTAACTTGATGTCTTGATTTAGGCAACTGCTTTACAAGCTTGACAAGCAACTTAATGCCAGCGATACTGGACTTTTTATGGTAGTTCGCTAGTTACTCAGATGAGGAACGGTCACCATGTGACAAAACATTAACAGCTGACGCAAAGGCATGCTTGATCAGAGCAAAAGCAAGTGTTTTCCATGTTGGTATCATTTGTTTCTATTTTCCTGGCTGAGAAAAGCAGTTCTGCTAAACATAAGGGTGCTGTATAACCTTGCTGAGGAGCAGTTTTCCCTTAGGAAACAAAAACTGAGAAGAATTTGCCATGAACATACACTGTTGACAAAACCAATAGTGCTAACCAGCACATGAATTTAATTCTCCTGTTCCTGGGCATGCAGTGTCTGTATTCTCACAGAGCTGCAGTAGCCAGTATCTAGTCTCTGTTTGTGTCCTTTCCCTTTGAACCATTCAGGTGGTATGAAAGAGTTATTTTTAAAGAGATTTCTATAGGGAAATCATCCTTTCTCTCTCTCCAATGACAGACCAAGCTGGAGAGTGCAGGAGCAGCAGTAAGTGCTCTTCACCTGTGTGTGGAATTAAATGGGTACCATAAATCCAGGAACAGATGTGTTATGGATGTGGATGTCAAAACCTAAGTCACTATTGGCCTCTAGTAACTCTCATAACTATTGAAACTATTTGGTTTCAATAGTTATGAGAGGTTTCTTGCTAAGCCAAATCCTGTTTCTCTCCTCTTAGGAATTGCAGCAAAATGTCCTGATCTTAGGAGGTGTGAAATGTGTTTTGCAAAACAGCATTTGTATGAAAACACTCAGCCCCGTCTCAGATCTGAATGGAGAACCGTCTGCTTTAAGATTTTTTCCAAAGTTTGGATTAGGTAGAGAAATAGTAATTTCCTCTCTGGATTTCCTCTCCTTTTTTCCTAAGGCCAGGTTCTATTAACACATATTCAGCAACTTTCCTCTGCAACAAAATGTTTATATGTTCGTGGCCTTCGCTTCATTTTCAGACTAGAATAGTCCAGCTGGAAGAGACCTACAACGATCATCTAGTCCAACAGCCATTTTAGGTTTTTGCCGTGACTCAGATTCGAAGCGAGGTGGCTGCAGCCACAACGCAGAGTAGTGACCACTCTACAATCACGGCCGCCCAGCATCTGGTGCCACCACCATGCATGGATGTTGAAAGCTTGCCTCTTATTCTGATGCTATGTCTAGTGGTGTGACTTAAAATTTGATTTGGGTAGGAGAATTAAAAAAGCTAAATAAAATGATGACTCAAAACGCTACACGTTTGTCAGCCCCTTGAATAGCTGTTTACACTCCTACTTTTACTATAAATTGGTACCTCATGGCTTCTTTGTATAAGACAGTGAGCTGGTCTAGCAGGATGACCTAGTTATTTTTAAAGCCCGCTTATGTCAATGCTCTCTGTCCTGTGACCATGTTGGCCACCATTATTTCAGGGTGAGGTCAGTCTTTTTCTTTGCTCAGGCCGCTTGCCAGTTTCTCAACACCTGCCTTGAAAGTGACAGCTCTATGGGTGTCCTCATAAATTACAAATCATGTGCCTCTGCCCTGATGCCTTGGGACAGGCACAAAGTTAGAAACTGTCCTGTAACCCAAGCCCCAGGGCTGCTGCATGGGACAGCTGAGCAGCAGGCAGCGAGCCGCCGCAGCGGGGGGCTGGCTACGCTGCAGACCCCGGGCAGCGCCCAGGCTGGCGCGGTGGAAACTCTGCATGCGCTGGTGCCAGCAGGCATGTGGCTGTGCCCGGTGAGAGCCAGCACTGGCCCCCAGGTAGGGGTCTTCCCCCACAGGTAAGGGTGGAGAAACCAAGCAGCTAGCAAGGGGGTGCTGTGGGTTTTGTGCAGCACCTCTGCCCTCGTGTGCCCAGGATGAACCAAACTGGCAGGGACGGGACACAGAGCGCAGAGCAGGGCTCTCCACACTGAATGGGCAATCCTGTGCACAGTTGTCACTACCCTTTGCCACCTCCCAGCTCCTCAGTTACAGCTCTGGCATATAATCGTCCACAGCACTAATTCAGCAATGTGTTTTCCTCCTTCCAGTGTGCGCCCCAGACACTCAGCCAGCATACACATGCTCTACAGCCTGCCGCAGTCCTAAAGATTGAATTCAGCAAAACACTTAGGCGCTCCCCTTCCCCCAAACCTAGTTGCCCCGCTCTCACCACCCTCAACATGCAGGTTACATCCACCTGCAGGGAAAATTTTAGACAAGTCAGACAAGCTGCAATACAAGCTGCAACACCCCGCTGCCCTAATCTGTCTGCTCCTTCCCTTCCCCAGATGTGTGTTGTCCCCTTCTGTCCCAGGATCCATGCCCGGTAACAACCAAGGTCTGGGGAGCAGCACCTGCTGTATCACAGCGCGATGGTCCTCTCTCAGCTCCATAACTGCAGGTGCCAGACATAATTGCTAATGTGATCCCTGATGGACCGATACACCCGGCACGTGAGCTCCCGGCATGGAAATGCAATACAAGCACTGAACGGAGAAGAGGCTAATCAGGCATCCTTTTCAACCCACGTGTATGTTGCCTCCAGAGGCACAAGCAAAATCTGTTGCCCTCTTGGTGTGGGATCCTTAGCTGGTTGACTAGGCTGCAGCAAAGTGGAACCCTGTTGTTCTTTTTAAAATGATCCATGAGGTGTATTTTAACAGAGACTGCTTTCTCTCTTTCTTCTAGCCAGTAGGCATCTTTTATGTTCCTTTTGACAACTGGGTAGGATGTACTTTGTTGTACAAACATGTACAAGGATGCTCTTGCCCATTCATCCGTAAGAAAGGGTTGCAGAGAGGATGCTGATCAGAGCTGCCTGTAAGCATGCACCACCTTGCTTTCTTACTTTTGATTTTAGATTCATGTGAAAATGGATTGTACTTCCTTACAGCTGTGCTTCTGAATATTATGAACATTGTTTCCCAAGGGACTACTGAGGTGGGAATGATGAGTAGGCTGCAAAACAAATTTATTTGCTTTGTAAAATAATGAGGTTATGTCTCTCTTTTTTTGGGGCCACAGATTAGGTCTCAAGTTCGTTGATTGGAAGTGGATGAGTGAGACTCCAAGGATAATTTGCTCTAAGTTCTGTAACGTTGGCTGCTCCAATTCCTGCATGTGATTTATCTTCCCAAGCACACTGTATGGTATGGAGTTTTCACCCTGGATCTGGTACGGATGATATCTTTCCTGCTAAAGGGTGGTATCTTCTCCTCAGAAAAAAAGGTCTTTGACCTCTAGCCAACTCAGGGTGAACATTGTAGGGATTTGCCAATCCAATTTTGTCCTCTGCAGTTCCTGAGCACACTGCCACCACAGCAATGAAAAAGTATATGCCAAAAGTACTGGCATAAAAACATGCCATAGTGAAGGAGCTATTAATCAGAATGACAAGAGGTAGTGCCTTGGAGCAGTCATCACCCAGTGTTTCTGCAATACAGACTGAACACTTTAGTGATAAGGTCCCAGTCCCATTCAGTACTTCCCATACCGTATCTCAAAATAAATGCATAAGCATCTATTGGAGTTGGAGAGCTACTGGTAGTGCTGCACTGTGTACTTTGGCAAGTCTTTTGGTATGCACGTTCCTTGAGCTCCTTTCAGCTATTCTTCAAGTTATTTTCCTCTTCCTCTCTCAGCCCTGTTAGCAACTGCCAGCATTGTGAACTCGAAATCCCTTTTTCCAGCTGGCAGCAGCAACAGCAGCAATAAGAGTACGGGCATACATGGTTTGAGGTCTTCTCCCTTAGAAACATCTATCAGCCCATCCCTGCATCTGCTGACATTTTATAGGCAAATGGGACAATCCAGACAAAATTGTAGTTTCATAATGCTCATCTTCCATGATACAGGACATACACACACACACACACACACACACAAACCCTTAAAAGGCTTTAGGTGGTAGTATCAACAGGTGCAGGAAGATATCTGAATTTGGAAGAAAATATATACAAGTGATTTCCTGCTGAAAACAGGGGAAAATGAATTTGTTCTTGCAATGAGGATTTGAAATTTGAACCTGATGATAACAAAGGATGCACACTCCTGTTTTGGTAGGGAAAAAAAAAAGAAAAAAGTATAAGAAGTTGGAGCTCACCCTAAAGGTTGAACATCCAATTTGTTCTGTACAGTTCCAGTTCTCTTCTAATATCTCTTTCTTACTGTTTCAGGGAAAGGCTAGGTGGGGTTTGTCACCTGTCTGGTCTGAATTTTCTTTGGATGTGAGGGAATTCCATGAACTAACTCTAGGGATGGCAAGGGAGGAGATCCCTGGTTGGGTATGACAGTTAGGGGAGTATATATGCACACAGGTTGGCTGTACACAGATTTAAAAGGCCAGGTCCTGGAATTTTATGTTGAACTTTAGGCTGTTTATCTTATCTAGCTTTCAGTGAGGCAAAAGCCCATGTCCAGCTATGTCTTTCAAGAAAAGAACAATGTGCTATCGCTATTATTTGCAGTAAAACAAACCAAAAAAAATGAAGCAGTCATTGTTCAGGGTCCTTGAAGAGACCCACGCCAGCAATAGAAATGAAGTGGGGGGAGCATCTCTGGGGAAGGCTGCTCCACCTCCGGCAGAGTGGGGAGCCAGCTCTTGCCCCTGCGGCATCGTCCTCCTGCTCGTCCCACCCGGCGCAGCGCTGGGCAGCAGGCTGAGCGGAGAGCGTGCCTCCTCTCTGGGCCTGGTGGTGACAGCAGCTCCTGGCCCCTGGCCAGGGCGGCTGTGGCCTGGGAGGAGGCATTCAGAGGTCTGAGAGGCATCCGCTGGCCCAACAGCTGCTCCTGGCTCCTGGGGCAGGCAGGGGACGGGGACGGAGCAGCCCGCCGGGCGCTGGAGCACAGCCCCATGCTGGGGAGGGGAAATGGTGGGGCTGCAGGAGAGCTCAGCGGGACTAAGGCACAATGAGACTAGGAAAAAACAAATGGTAAAGAGCTCTGTGCCCATTAGTAATAAGAGTAAGTAAAGATAACTCTTCAGCACAGAAAGTAAGTGCTTCTTGCCATGTCATGGTTTTGCTTTCTTCTTTTCTTCCCCTACTGGAAAATATTCACAAAACCAATATTGTTAATAAACTTTGGAAAAATATCACCTCACACCTTTCCAAATCTTGAGGTAATTATGCCATTGCCAAGGTGATCGCCTATTTGCCATTCATGAACAACAGCAGCAAATATTTTAAATCAAAGCAAGGGGTCACCCCGGTGGCAGCAGCACAACAAGAAATTCCCTGGCCTTTGGTGGACTAACATGTTGGGTATGTCAGCTAAAGGTCAGGCTGAGATTGCCTTGGGGAAAATTAGATGGTCCTTGCCACACTGATCTAATAGCACCTACAGCTGTCTTTATCAGATCAGCAGTAATACGGAAATAAGGAATGATCCACTGGAGTAATTTTTTTCAGGGAAGAATTTATGCTAATTGTTGAAGAAAGCAGAGATTATGATATTTCTGCAGGTGAGATCAAACAATTCAGACAAAATATGGAGCTCAAAGACCTAATAATTGTGCTTTTTGTCTTTAAACAGAACTTTTAGTGTGAGCCAGCATGTTCTGAAAGCAGTGGAAAATGGGACCTTTAAGTTATTCAAAACTATCGAAATCATGATGCTCTAGGATTACGCTTGTCTCA
Source organism: Aptenodytes patagonicus (assembly GCF_965638725.1). NCBI lineage: Eukaryota > Metazoa > Chordata > Aves > Sphenisciformes > Spheniscidae > Aptenodytes > Aptenodytes patagonicus. The sequence continues at coordinate 57,840,035 of NC_134951.1, read as the reverse complement.
GAAAGGCAGTATTTCTTCGTGGATATAAAGTATGATAAGACGTCGGGTGACTGCTAATTTTATCCTTGCTCTGTGATGCACCTGTGTCTCCAGAGACCTGCCTGTCCTTGAAGAAGTAATTTAATCCTCCGCTTCCTTTCCCTGCACTTCCTCTTCTCACCGACTTCAACCATCAGTGACCAGGCATGAGGCCCCTGTCTCAGTCTTAACTTCTCGACCCTCCAGTGTTATGGGGACGTAAATAAAAGCAATGCCATGTGAAAACACAGGACTGTTTGGTACTGTGCAACTTGCGGTGCTGAATTAATTATACATCAGAAAAGTGACAGCTGTGGCAATCGTGGTGAGTTTACTGCACAAAAGCATGGTTTGTCTGCTCACACCTTTCCTAGCGGTTCTTCGTTGGGTGCAGAGTGCGGTTATGTTTGAATTTCTGTTGTTGGTAATGTAATTAGTGCTGAACATGAAACAAAACCAAGCCTGCCTTTCTCTTGAAGGGTTCATAATCCAAGGTCCTGAACCTGGCTACACTTATGAACATGTTTAATTTCATGAAGATGAGCAGAAGATGCCTACTTGTATATAAAACTACTTTTCAACTATAACAACCGTGTCAAGAAAGGTCTTGACTAAAGTTTTTATCATTCAGGATCATTTTTACTTTTTACCCATTCCTCTTCCCATCAGTTTTAGGGTTACTTAACTTGATTTCTGTGGGACAAGTTGTGTGACTAAAGTAGCTTGAGAACCAAAAAAGGCCTTCATAGGATTTGGGCCATAGAACAGCAGCATTGTGGCCTCACTTCAGCCTGTGAATAGCTTTCAGCATTTCCACATTTAGCCAACAAAGCATTTAAGAATTCAAGTCAGACCGTAATACTAAGAGGTAAACATTTTGTTTAATTAGGGTCTTACATATTTTCTTGGCTGTGTCCATCATGGGAAAACTTCTGAACCAAAATTTGCAGAAGAAAGCTTAGGAGTCACCCTCCAATTTCCTTATATAGTCAGGTCTTTTTGAGGAAAAATGGTGTAGAAAGCACACCAATGACACCAGACCAATTTTATACTTTAAATGCCAACACCTTGAAAGGCCACAGTTACTAACTTGTTTTACTCTGTTCCAGAGCAGAGAAAGTTTATGTTGTAGGTGTCCCAGCTCAGAAGAGAGAAAAACGTAAGAGCTGGTTTCCGTGACCACATATGTACAGACAGGAGCCTGTGGGAAGGGGAGATGTTCATGGTTGTGCCCGTGATGTGCTGGTGGGTGTCAATTAGCCATGTCTTTTGGTGGCTATTGATGAATGAACACATCTCAGAAGGAGAGGAGGAGGTTCTGCAGCTGTCATGAGGCAGAATAAAACTTCCGTAGCTTGAGCTTCTTAATCCCGTTTGTGGGGCTTTTACACCTGTTACAAAGCGCTGCCTCACCATTGCTTTATCCGTGATTCTGTACCAAGGCGTTGTTCTGTGGGAAAAGTGAGCATGTCGGCATAAGGCAGAAAGTGAGGGAATGGACTCAAAATGTCTGCAAATATAGTCTGGCAATTTATAGATTTGCACGTGGGAAAAGCTAAGTGTGTGTTCTACACACAAAATGTCAATTCTCTTGTTTGTATGAAAGTGAATGCCATTGACTTTGTTCTCTACCCTGGGGCTACATCACCTTTCAAGATCTCTTCTAGCACTATTCTCACTCCCCTAGCAGTCACAAAGTAGACCCTAGCACCTTGGTCCATCAGGATACACATATGCAAACTTTATTTTGTAAATGTTTTTGCATTCAAATATTTTAACTTAAATAATTGTTTTTGGTAACTTCCTCTGTAATTTCCTCCTTAGAGTCAGTGTTATCAGATGCAGCACATCATTTTGTGGTGGCAGGTTCATGGCTTCTGGAGCCTGTCAACAGTCCTCCCACTGGCAGTAGAAAAGCAGTATGTCAGGCGTTCACTCATGTTCTTGAGCAAAAAAGCAGGCTGGTAGTAATGTGGGACCTGTTCATGGAAATAATACAAGATCATTAAGCTTCCCAAAGAGATGTGTCACAGCATTTTGTTTCTGGTATTTTAATATATTTGAAGAGATGCGCAACTGTCCCTGACAACAAAACATCTCACAATCGTTGACCTCCTATGAAAACTCTAGGCATTTTCTATTACAATCCAACAAACAGAACTGAACAACAAAAAGGATTCCAGAATGTGTTTAAAAATATTTTTGCTTGTTGAATCACTGCACAGGCTTTGCTATGTTCAAAGAGTTTGGTATTCAGGTCTTGCCTGAAGCTAGTGATAAAAACACTTTTCATCCCTATGAAAGCCGAAGGGCTGCTTTAAGTGCTGTGGAAGCAAGTTCAGCACCTCTTGATGTCAATTTGGTTATATGTAGGTGGATCTGTTTACACTTAATACATATAATGCCTTAATACACTCCAAGGCCAAGAGGATTCAAAAGCAGCACTTGCTGAAAGCTTTCCTTCCTTCAGCTTGTTCCTCTGAACTTAGCACCTCATTGGAAAGCATGACAGTAAGTTTTCTACCCTAGCAATATTTTAATAAGGGCCAATAACATCTATTAAGATGATCTGGAGGATATCCAGCACTCCCTGTTCTCGATGTCTTGATTAAAGGACAAATTTAATGCCTATTTGATTTCACATGCTGTTTTACCTGGTTTGTGCAGTGGGGAGGCTGGCATATTCATTCACTGTTTCCACATACGCGTTCCCTAACCACTGTGCTGAGAATAACAAAACTTTTGGGGGACTTCTCCTGCCCTTCCTTTTGCCCTGGAGTGCTGTTGAAATGCACAACTTAGAGGTAATAACAAATAAAAGGAAGGGCATCTCATTGATTTGCAGATTTCTGTCTTTAAGTTGTGATAGAGGCATCAACTTCAGTGGAGTTGACCTAGACATCTCCAAAGGTGAATAGTTCCACATTTGTCTGAGGAGAAACAAGAATATGTTTTCTCTTTCCCTGTTAAAATAGCTTCCACAATGAGGTCTGGGCAGAGGAGCGAGCTGAAACATCCATGGCAAAGAAAGGCTGCATGCCATACTTTCAAGGCACCAGCTGCTCAGGAGCCGTCAGGGCTCCATGTAACAGGTCGCACTGATGCAGCTTCTCTCTCCCTTTGGGGGATCAGATTTGCTAAGCGCTTAATGTCAGTGAAGTTCTCTTGGTGACCAGGCTGGTATTGCCTTTCCTACACAGCCTGTTAAAGTGCACGGACTATTATTCGCCTACTCAATTAACTGCTAAGGAGACACAGGAAATATGTGCCCGGAGGAGAAAATGAAGCCATCTTTATTTGCTGGCTAATCAAAATCCAATGGCTTTTGAAGACAGTGTGAAATGATCATTAATTAGGAGGGATACCTAAATTTGGAGCTCAAAGAACCTTGTACAAGGCAAGAAAAAAAGGCCTGGAGGACAGAGCTTGTTCCCCTGGGTTGATGAGGCCTTTGTGGGCTTAGCCAGCACGAACCAGTCTGCATCTGAACTGGACCTGGTCTGAAACACATCTCCAGTTCCCACAGGTACATGCATCTGCAAGCTAGAGATTCAGTGCATTATAGAATATGAGTCCCAAAGAGCAATAGGTTAATTTGGCTTCAGCGTATGGCAAACAGAGGGTCCTTAAATGAGGGTGGATTGAGACCACTACTGACTGCTCCTCGCTCTCTCTTGCTCTGACATCAAAGAAGTCATCAAAATGCCGGGTGACAACCCAAGCCAAACTCTCCCCCCAACTCTCCTTGGGGCATGTGCTCTAGTGTACGAGCAAGCCGAGGAACCACCTAAATGACAGTGAGGCTCAGCTGTGGCCACCGCTGCACACACATCCAGGGCCATGTCCGTGGCAAGGCTCTGAAGCTGTGCCTATGACAAGGACAGTGGGACAGTCCCAGTGAAATGTAAAGGGTAGTGGAAAGGGCAGAGGAAATGCTATAGGGGTTGACACCCAGGGCTAGTGGGGAAACAAACCACACAGCTGCTGCACAAAACCTGCCACGTGGTTCACAGCAGCATAGCCAGCGTGCTGCCCTGATGGATATCCCAGAGCTGAGGTTGTGCATGGCAAAGGCACTTGGGTGAAAAGGAGCAGGGAAGAGAGGTGGTGTAACTGGTCTGGAGAAAGGGGGACGGGAAGAGGTGGCTACATGGCAGCACATGAGCCCCATGTCCTGTGGAGCAAGACCTGCCCAGCCACATAATTTTTTCCAGTGTTTTCTTGTTCGACTTTGCCCCAGAAGGGAGATGGTCAGTGGCTTCTATCGACACAGGTCCTTTACCTCCATGTCAATTGTCTGTTCTGCCCGGGTCTCTAGCAGGGCATCTTGTGTCTCTGTGGTGACCTGAACTTAGCCACTATGGTGAACCAGATAGGATGTACTTAGAAACTACTTAAAATGAGTATATAAAGCAGTGAAAATAAAACAAAATTCATTTCCAAACTAAGAAAAATCTGAAAGTCTGCAGGTCTCATAACAATCAGCACCTTTTACTTGCAACAGACCTTTGCTTTGTTTTCACTAAAAAAAAAGCTGATTACAAGATATACTGCCAATTGTGTACAGAGGAGTAGATCTAGGATTTGTACATTCCTCCTTCAGAGGATGTACATCCAAAATATAATACTTGAAAGTATTATAAAGGTGAAAGGATTATTCTGCAAGCACTTAAAACCAATGAAGCACTACTGCCTGTTTTTTCAGAACAGTATCACTGCAATCTTTGTGAGTAGAAATCTGTCTTCAGGCTCAAGTCAGAGTTGGACTGTGTTTTTGAGAAGAAGAAATTTTGCCAGCTATGTGCCCATTTATTAAAATAATTATGAGGTAACCCAGCCAGCTGTAGGGAAACCTGAGGAAAATAGAAGAGAACAAAACTAGAGCAACTTAGAAAATAAAATATAACCTTCTCAGGGTCAAGGGGCTGGGGTATTTCTCTCCTGGGAAATAAACACTTGAATATGTGTAGATTTGACCCCAACCACTATCTAAAAGATTAGCCTGAAAGATAGTGCTCTGGAAGGGCATGCAGAGAACTCCATGTGATAATTTCCTGGAATTTCTGGATTGAAACAGATAAGAGCTGCATGATAACATCTGTGAATTGATGTGACCTTTAGCTTGCAAGCTGATCAGACTGCGATCAGCAAAGAACCATGCTCAGAAGCACTTAATAAAGGACTCAATGAGTTAAATTTGGGGAAAAGAAGCAAAAAAAATTATCAGTTCTACATAGATCAAAGTGGTATTTGCAGACTCCCTCACAGAAAGAACTGCTTCCTGGTCAAATTTACTGTCTTATTTCTACATGTTAAATCATATTAAAAAGTGTATACTGGTCACAAACCTTCAAGAAAGCAACATCTGCAGTTCCAAGAAGTACAAGTATGTGAAAAAATTACTCTTGTCTACAAATATGCCATACTTTGCACTTTCTCCTTGCAAATGACTTCTTAATTTATGGATTAAAACCACAAACGAGGAAATATGGACATGATAAATAACATTTTAAGGTGCCATGGTTTTGAAGAATACACCTTGAAATTGTACTCACCATAGTTATATTACCATTACTTTTCATAGAGAAAACTGTAACAGGGCTTCAAGAATATGTGCTTCCTCTTTATTGATAGAGCTTAGATATTTTCATTGGGCTTTTCCTTTGTAGTAAACCTATGTTATTTATACAGGGAAGTTTGGGAACAGGGGCAGAAATCTTGTTAAGCTAAAAAATGGAGTTTTACCATGGATTTTAATAAAGCCAGACACAGTACCGTGCTACTGCCCATGTCAGTCACAAGTCCTAACAGCAACTTGCATTAGAGCAATGATGTAGTTCAGTGTGAATGAAGACAAAACATTTGTGGGAGAAAGGCTATTTAGACCTTCATGTCTGTATGGAGGCATTTTCATGTCCCGGTACAGAAGTGTTGGGCAAGCATACGGCCAATAGCAGAAGGCTGAAAGCTCATGCAAAGCACAGTGAGATCCATTGCTATGGAATAAAATCACTTCCTCTCAAATGACTCTCCAGATTTGTCATACTGAACATATGTGTGGATAGCCTTCCCACAGAGACCATCTACTCACAAGTGTGGCTAAATTTAATTTATCACAGTAAATATATTTCTCTGAGACTGTAGAATCATAGCTTCATAGAATAAATTTAGATTGGCTAAAGGTTATCCAGTCTAGTCCCCTGCTCGAGACAGGGGTTACTTCAAAGTTAGAACAGGTTGCTCAGGGCTTTATCAAACCAAAATTTCAAGGATGGAGATTCACCAGCTTTTCGGGACATGCGTTTCAGTGCTTGTTATAAAAGGAGTTTTCCTCATGTCCAGTCACTTCTATTGCTGCAGCTTGGGACCGTTGCCTCTTGTCCTTTCATTCATATCTCTGGCTCTATCATCTCTGTATCCCCTGTAGATACCCCGGTAGAAGACTGCTATTAGATTCACCTTCTTGCTTTGTCTTCTCCAGGCCAGAAAAACCTATCTCCCTCAGTCTTTCCTTTTGTATTGGATACTCCACTTCCCTAACCATTCCGCTAGTCCTTTGCTGGACTTGCTCCAGACTGACCATACCACTTTTACACTGGCAGACAGGTGCAAAACTGGACACAGATGCCAGGGGCCTGAGAGCATCCCCCCTCTTGGAAATTGGGCTACTGGGGCTCAGGACCAGCATCCTCCTGGAAACTGTGGGCAGAGACTGCTAGACAGCTCTGTGGGGACACTGCGGCCAGGGATGACATCCAATTCTGTCCCCAGGGAGGTGCCCGATGCCCAGGGCTGGGGCTGCCCCTGGCTGCCCCCGGACTGCCCTGCACCTGGCTGGGGTGGTGGGACGGCTCTGGCTACCAGGTCCTGCCCTGCCACGCTGGCAGAGCCCCCACTGCTCCTGGTTCCTGGGAAGCACCCATCCCCTGGAGGTCCCTGACAACTCTACATGTGGCCTCACAAGAGCGAAGAAGGAAATAATCCCTCCCTCAGCCTGCTGCTTAAATTCCCACTATCCACCATGATCACTGCTGTCCAGTGGCTAATCCTCCGAGCCACTTCTCCAGCCTTCTTTTAGGAGGCAGTTCAAACCACCCTTACAAAGCCCCTTTGGTAAAATAGGTGTCATAGTGGTGCCCTTTTTCCACTAATTCTATACAATGACAATAGCAAAGTGTATTTAGGGACACAACTTTCTTTATATATCCTGTTTTTAATTACCAAGGTGCTAAAGAGAATGTGTAAAACACTTGATAATAACACGCACGTTAAAGACCTGCTGGAGCATTTATTAGAAGAGCATTTCTTTCTTCTTTAACATGTCAATGTATATAGGGAGGATGGTTTTCCTGTTCCTTTTAAAAAGAAAAATATTAGGCTTTGATTCTCTGGTTTCTTTTCATCTTCTTCTAGCTTAAAAAGCTTCTGGAAAGGAATAAAAAAAGATAGAATAACAAAGAAATAACAAAAGGAAGATATCAATAAGAAGCACTACTGACTATTCTCTAAGCAGTTTCCAAGCAACTTTTAATGGAAGGTCAGGCATAAGCAAGATAAAGGGAGGAAAAACCAAGACATTATTTCATACAATAAAGTGACTGTGAATGCTGCCAGTTACAGAGGAAATAGATTGGCCAGCCTGAGCACTTATTTATGTTTTTCTGTGAATACAACTGAAAATCCTGTATAAAGGGCACTATCAAATTTGAGCGGGAGCATTAATTCCAGCAATAGGTTTGCATTACTCCTCCGAGAGGCTTTCATCACTGAATATGAGATGTTGACTCTGTGGTAATGATAATGGTCCTGTTGGACTCCCTTAGCTCTTTCTGTCTGAAGATCTATAACACTTTTTGTCTTTGATTAATCATGTCTCACATTTGCAGCTCCAAGTAGATCGGGTATGAGTTATGTGGATGGGGCAACTGAGGCATAGAGAGGTAGAGTGACTTTACTACTATTGCTGTAGCTATCCACAGACATCCTAACACAGAGATTGCAATGGTCAGAGGTGTGCCTCCAGTCAAGAAGAGACAACCATATGTGCAGACAACCCTAGCTAGCCAGCACTGCTGGCTCCTTACAGCAGCACCCAGTGGAAAGAGACAGGGGCTCTATCTGAAGTGCATATATCTGTATGTGTAAGTTATGTATCATGTCTACTTTTTACTTCATCCAGCATCTGGTAGCCTTAGACAGTTGGCAGCTGAAATAGTCCTTTTGAACCTGAGTGCCATAGCAGGCAGCCTGAATGCATCCCTTTGGTCTCAAAGTCATAGAGCACAAAGCATCCCTCTGTACTCTGTGACCTGTATCATGGTCAAGGAGCAAAAGCTCATGTGTCCATGTCAAGAAAAGCCCTAGAAAGGAATCCAGGTGTTGATTTGGAGGCCTGAAAATTAAAGAAGCCCAGTTATTAGTTACCTTGAGAATGCTGGCCCATTGAGTAGTGACAGCAAACGCAAAACAAAACCTTTCTTCTGTAGTTTCAGTCTTGGAGTGAAAAGTTAGGCTGACAAGATGACAAAGTTTGGGTTGGTAAAGCTTTGCTTCTCGTGGCTGGATTTTCTGATGTCTGCATCAGGATGATACTACAGCCTGTCTCTCTACATGGCACTGACAGTTCTCCCTCCCCCTCCAGCCTATCTTCAGGTTAAAAAAAAGTAAGCAAGTGAAAAAACTGTCTGAATTTGAATTTTCAACCAGAAAAAATATTTTTGCCAGGAGTTACTTATGATGAGGTTCTGGGTCAGAATCCTATATGCTCAGGTGCCTGAACAAGAGCATCAAGAGTCATTTAGGCACTGGGAGGTCCCCAGCCTTGATCCTGTGTTTAATCTGCTAGTCCCATGTAGAGGTCCTGGATACCTCTAGGACATGCCAGATTCACGTACCACCTATATCTAGGCAACTGAAACCTGCCCTTTCCCTCCCAGCACTGTTAGCTAAGAGAGTTAATATTGTCAGACTGCAAAGGCTTTTTGCTGTCTGGGAGTAAGGTCCACACACACACGCAAGAGAGAGGCTGTGATGAATTGCTACAGCTGAACATGAGTCTTTCAGAAGCACCTCTCTGCACATGCTCTTATGTATGCTTTTTGGAGCTGCGGGGTAATGCTGAGGCCACTCTTCTCACTCTGGGTCCTTGCTTGCCAGGCACAGCTGGTTCATAATCCAGTCCACTGGGATCCTGAAGTGGAGAGAAGTTACATTATGCCCTAGCAATAAATGAGACCTAGTGGCCTGATAGTCCTGTATTTAAAGTGTGAGATTTGGGTACAAGTTTACATCTTTGATGCCCATACTATATTTTGTCCATACAAATTGATTACAGATATTAAAGTGAAGGGACCAGCTTCTTAACACGATTTCAGCTACTGAAGTCTGCTCAGCTTTTACTTTTGATTTCCAATCATGTGCATAAGAAGGCTTTCCGGAGGGCACAAGAAGCAATCTCAGAATTCATCCTATAGTATGCTATAGGCTGGTTATAGTGCATTTCCCCTGTTCTAAAAATAGACTGAGTGAGGGTTTGAGGGACAGTTTTTGATAAACAAATCTGTTCCTGTGTTCTGAAAACGTGTTATGAATGAGACTGTCTTTTAGGATCAAGGGTAGCCAATGAATCAGGATACTGATGTCTGACAACATACACTTACAGAAGAAGCAGATACAGTTCGGCAGATCATTGTCTGTAAGATGCACTCAGATATATCTGAAAAATGCTGTGAAAATCTCAGTATTCTTACAGCACTTCTCCTATTACACATGATTTTTTAATTTTTTATTTAAATCACAGCCCTTTCCAAATTGTATGCAAACTGCACGCATCCTAAGCTTCTGCCTGCGAGGAAGGACACCAGTGAGAGCTAATTACATCCTAACTGAACGTGCTGAATTCAGTCTGAAGCAGAGGAGGGATTTTTCACAAGATGTGCTCAGCAGTGGATGTGGCAACAAATTATCAAGGGTGCAATAACATCTTAGACTGGTGCAGCTGTGTCTACAGTAAGCTTTGAAGCAAGACCTTAGCCACTATGATTTGTTCTACATACAGATTGATATAGGGACGAGCAGTTGAGCTTCCCTCTGTTGTCTTCCGCCGATGCACTAGACCAGCTTTGTGGTCCAGACCCGCTCGGCTGAATTCACCTCCTGGGCTGAAGTCAGTAGTGCAGCTGCCAGCTCTAGGTCAGAAGATGGATGTGAGAGGAGATTTCTACCTCAGAGTGGGCTGATACTGCTTTTGTCTGGGATGTTCTGCTGTCCCCTGCAGAAGTCTGGTGCCCACCTCTGAGCATATGGGCTATGTTATGGATAATCGGCTGAGAAGTGGTCTGGCAAGGCAGCGCCTGTCTCTGTCAGCTGCTGGTGGTGGGTGTCTCTTCTAAGACAAAAGGTTAAAAGAATTCCAGTATTTTACTTACAAGGCTCATGTTTTCTTTGCTTGTTTTTAATTTAGGATTGTGAAAACTTCAGTCATGATGGGAAAAGGACATCTTGAGGCCCATGCAATTGCATTTATCTTAATTTAAAAATAGTTTATGGAAGTTATTTATCATGATTCAGTTGTGCAGTGTATGAGACAGCATTCCTCATGTTTGCTCACTACACTTCTTCCTGCCTTTATTTTCTAATTTCTTCTTTACCTGCTTTTAGGTTTGGGGGGATTACTTTGAGAGTTGCTTGAGAATGTTTTCAAAGTAATGATCTGCACAGCAGTCAGTAGCTGGGCATCTTAGTGGGACCACAGTATGTGATTGTTCCACAGAACTACTTGCTCCCTTGTTTCTGAGGCCAATTTAAAGCTCTCATCTCAGTCTCCATGAAAAATCTTTTGGGTATTTTAGAAACAGTCTCAGCTGGAGCAGGGCTTCTTTTGAGCCAACAAAGCTAATGGTGCCTAATAAAATCCTTGTATCTAAGGAAAAAGCATGACTGGATGAAGTCTCTGAGTGGAATTAACTACCAGAAGGAATGAGTTTAAAACCCAGTCTAGGTTGTTTTTGGAGCAGCTGAAAACATTTTAAAAACAATCTTCTTGCAATAACCAAAGACAAGAAATTACAGCAATAATAACAGGAAATTTGGGGCTTTCAACTGGTCCTCCGCAGTAGGCTTTTAAGAAAACATTAGTAATGGGACAAGAGGTAAGGTAATATTATGGCTATAAAGACAAAGGACTGCAGGTAGGAGCAAAGAGATCCATCTTTCTAACTGTTGCTTTGAAGGCAGTGACCTCTCAAACAGCAGCATGCGGAGCTGAGTTATTTTGAATAGGATTTAAAACATCAATAACTTAGAGATTTACCTTTTAATTCCTAACCTGTCTCCTCCTGCCCAAATTCAAATCTTGTCTTCTCTCTCCTAGAACACTTAATGGATATTTTGTCACCACTTCAGGATTTATCTAGCTAAAACATGACTCTTCATTTTTACTGTCTACACCTTCTTTTCCCAACGCTGTACCAGCTTATCATCCTATGGTCAGGACTGTTCTCAGCCTTACACTTCTCCCAGCTTTTGGCAGAGGAGTGAATGTGAGATATCTTACCCCAGGCCTCCTGGGGGGCTGCGATGCCCACCCTGACTCCGGTCCCATGTTCTTCCTCCTTCTCACACTGTTTGTGCTTTCGTGCAAGCATGTCAGGCAGTTCAGTGAGTCGTGCTGCTTCAAGACACACCTGGTATTTTTGGAAGACTTAGTTTTCAGCTGGGCTGGTTCTCTGAAGAACCTCACTGTGAAGTTTCGTGGACTGTATTGTTAATACCTGGAGAGAAAACAGTCTGGACTTCAGTTGGGTTAAGATGCTACAGAAGGGTGCCTTAACTGATGACATTTTTCTGTATAATTTATCCAAAACAGCCTTTCCTGTTCATCATACAGCTTTTGTTACTGCAAAATTATCTTCCCTGGTCTTGATGAAATACCATCCTGTCTCATCAGTGTTGCTGCAAAGACCATTTTCTCATCCTGTCACATTCCCTGGACAACCCTTCCCTATGCAGCCTCCACCAATTCCCCATTTTTCTGCTGCATTAAACACTTCAAACTCAAGGCCCTTCCTGGGCTTTTTTATCCTGACTCAACAGTTCTTAATTACTCTCAAAATATCAACCACCTTCTCCAGTTGAGCCCTACTGCCAGCTCCCTGATATCATATGCTCAGTTTCAAGATGCTCTTGCCCATGGAGTTATCCATGTTAGGGAACCTTCCACATATCCATGTTATTATCCTCCCTGAGACCCCTTCTTAAGACTCCTTTAGGCTCTGAAACCTACAAGAGGAAAAAAAAACCCCAAAATAATGATGACAAATAGCTGGTGTGTTCAGTCTGTAGACTGCTGTATCAGACAACATTGTATTACTGTACCTCTTCTCATGCTCATATCTTTTTCTATACCTACTTTATGTAGGTATAGAATGTTGATGCACTATCTAACAGAGCAGCATCCTGGTCCAGATTTCTCAGGAGGGTGGAAGGAAGTTAGTCCATTTTTATTTACTACTACATCTTATGCCAATGACTACTAGGTGTGCAAGTTGCCAAAGTTGCCAATATGCTGATTCATATAGTCCAAAGTTCAAAACAGGAGGCAATTCGCATTGTTAAAAATTATCTGAACAGCTCATTCATGTTGCTAGATTCAAATGTAGAAGTACTGTCTGGAGAAATGTCATCAATGTCATTTTTTTACAAAGTTTTTTATCACAAAATAAATAGTATAAGCTATGATAGAAAGAGTGGAAATAAATGGAAAGGAAAATTAAAAAAGAAAAGAAAAGAAAAAAGCAAATAAAGATGTGAAGAGGTCAAGAGCTTCATTGTTCCATGGGTGAAGTTGCCTAAAGAGACAGATTTTCAATAGGAACTCAAGAGCATATCTACAGGTGACCCCTATCTGCCACTGGAGCCAGGTCTTTGAAAATGTTTCCATGGTTTTCCTGTGGCGTATGGCCTGATTTTCCAAATGCTTTTGTATATTTGTCCATTTATGCATGTGTTTCTAAGAAATCTGTAAAGTTTTGAAAATCTGGGTACAAATCGGTAAGCTGAGTGCTTAAAAATATCTGCTAGGACATATCTGTAAGGTAAAGAACTGTTGTCATTTGAATTTGCTTCCGAGTTTCATAAACTAGGACTTTAAAGAGGAATGCAAATGGGATTAAACTAAATAAAACTTTCAGGAGGACTTTGTGGCTTGGCAGGCTTCAATGCAGGCTGAAGAAACCCATTTCTCTGCTCCAATGTTTGTTTTTATGAAGCCATTTTGTATATAATGATGTGATGATATGTTACCGTGGATGTAGCACTAAATATAGCGTGAGAATATGTGTGCTATTTAAAGTGATCATACAAGGGTGTGTAGTGGGGGCTGCACTTGCTGTATGTGCAGTACCCTATTTATAACAGACATATAGGATGGATTTAGTGTACTAGAAGTGAGCATTTGAACTGAAGACTTGAAGGACATGGTGATAGGGCTAAACAAACCAGAGTATCTAAGATGTCAAAAGGAATACTAAATTCATGAAATGTACACAAAATTAGCTGGTTTTTTCTATAGTAAAAAAAGCATCTCTAATTTCATTTTACACCTAAACTTAGTAGTCAATAATAAATATGGCCTTGATCTTGCAATTTATGGTGAGTGGTTTTTTTGCACCCGCAAACAAGTCAAGTGAAATCAAGTAATGCCTCAGCGCATAGACTGTGTTCATATGGCAAATTACAGAATTATTGGCTAGTGCTGGTAGGTGCCTCTACAAGCCATGTGTTAACGAATCAAGGCCTGGTCTCTGTCTTCTGGCAGGGGAAGATGTTTTTCCAGAGACTACTTCTCTCTCCCTTCCTTCAGAATGCTTGAGCACATTTTGTTACAGCTTTGATAAATTTGCTTGACCCTACGACTTCCATGTAACCAGATAGAGAAGCTGAGCATCTACTTTCTCACCTATGACTGAAGAGAAATTATTTTTTTCCTGGTTTTTGCACAGATTTCTTCTATACTGTTCTACTGCACTTTTCTTAGACATTGTCTCCAATGCTAACATCCCTGAGGTATAAACTTCCTTCACAAAGAATTTAAATTTGGCCGTAGGCCATTGGTTTTGAACGCTGAACCTATTTGAAGTAGGCATATGACTTGCAGATTGATCTCGGAGACCAACAAAGGATGTGTTGAGGAATTTCATTTCCCTGTAGCAGTAAAAGTAAATTACTTGGTTAATTTGTCACAAGTTAAAAATTTTTGGCTTACCTGGGAAGCTGAAACACCACAAAATCAGAAAGTGAAAGCTATGCACTACTCTGACTTCTTCTGACACATCTGTATGTGTTTGAAACAAATCACTACAAGTGTAAATGTGAACACAACTTGAGAAACTTTTAAAACTCTAACTGGCAAATATATAGTTATAATGTTTTGAGAGATCGACTGTGTATGTAGCAATACAGAATTTTGCTCTTAATCACATCATTCCTTCCAAATATAATCCAAAGATTATAAGGATTTTCTTGGCTTCCAGGAATAGGAAAGATAGCACAGGGACACGCCATCTGCCTTGTGCAAAGAAATCTCTTTCCAGCATCTTTTCTAAGGTCACAAGCTTCCGATCCAACATCCTCTGATTACTAAAGGGTTAAGCCGGTTGATGTCTGCATGCCCTCTTCTACCGATGGTCTGGATGGAGACATGCCTGTGGCAATCCTGACCTTTAGGGGTCAACCCAAGCTCCCTCAGCTGCTGAATGCAGTAGCTGGTTCTGGGTCTGACCCAGTCATTGCAGCAAGGTGAGGACGATGCCCTTGGGAGCACACAGAGCCTCTCTGATTTGCATGGTGCATCTCGCTCCCTAGTGAACCTCATTCTCTAGTCCAAGGTCCATCACGCAAGGAGAACTCAGCATTTAAGAGCCCTGGTCTGAGCTAAAGTCTCTTGCTGTGTCTACTTTAAGCCTGACCTAGGGACACTGCTTCTCGAGGCTAGTACTGACTTAATTCTAAGTTAGTTTCTCTCTCCCATTTACATCACACAGATGCCATTAACACACATGAACAATGACTTAGCATGTGTTTAGAGATCCCTGTTCTCATAGTTGTGTGCCCTTAGAGAAATCCTTCTGTAAGAATTCAGGAAAACTAAGGAGTTTCCCCGAGTCCTTTCTTGCCAGGCTCATGAGTCCCTTTTATCAACTCCAGCACGAGAACCCAGATCTGCTACAGCTGCCAGTGACTGTCAACAAACAGTGACTGAGGGAAACCTATATACTCATCACAACTACAGTCGTGTAGGGTGTTTTTAGCTGAAGGCTCATGACCTTTGAGCGGTCATGCAGTAAAATGCAGACCATGGCTTGGACCTGTGTGATGCATTCAGTCTCTGGCCCAACGGCTGCACCTCCACATCCAGCAGTGTGGGAACACTGCAGCATCTGTTCCAGCAGAGTGAGGAGGAATGCTTTTTTTTTATTTTCATGACATCAGTCCTTTATATATTGGTGCCTTATATAAGATACTGGCACTGTAGGTGATCTAGAGTCTATACGCTGTGTTGCTATTACAATTCCAGTTTTTCTGAAAGCAAAAGCCATGAGAGCCTAAAGACAGTATTTTCAAGAGGCCCATTCAGGGTTGAAGCCAGGCTGTCAAAAGAGGTTTCTAGGGCTGGATTGTCCATAAGAAGAACTGAACATACTTTTGGAAGCCTGGCCCCAGATGTGCTAAGCAAAGTGTAGCCAGACCTCACAGGAAACTTGAGGCAAAGGCTGGAGTGGGACCCAGGACTCGGTTCCAGGTTTCTCTGGCCCAAGATGAACATTCCTGTTTACTCAAAAGAAGCATGCTATGTTCAGCTCCAAGTGTAAAGGAAAACTTGGTCAGTGCAGAGTTACCAAGACTGTAGTTTGGCAAAGATGCTGGGTAAAAATACCAACTCTTCTCATGAGATTTAATGACTGCCAGTAGTCAAGGTGAGGCCTGTTTGAAACTTTTTTTTAAAGGATTTTATTTAGTCAAGCCAAAGCATTTTCATCAAGAAGATGGAGAACTTTTTGAACAAAAGATGGAAACTTATTTTCTAATACAGGCATAGGAATATACCCATCCCTCCTACTTGGCCACATACTTGGACTGCCAGAAGACAACACCCCCTTAGTCATAAGCATAAAAGCTTCTGACAGCTCTCCTTTTCTGCAGAGGGTCTTGATTTTGGTCTGAGGGGCACTGTGACAGCCACACGCAAGCCAAGGTGAGGGGTGGTAACTGAGACCAATGCCTGGAGAAGGGCATGATGAGCATCCAACCCTGGGCTCAGCCTAACCAAACCCAGGCACAAGTGTGGTGAGAGCTACTCCAAACCTGGACAACCTTGACCAGAAATACTTCTGAAAACACTTTCAGAGTTTGAAATTTTTTTTCTGGCTCTGACAGCAGTCTCAGCACTGGAGGGAGTGTGAGGACACCTCCTGGTGTCATCCAGATAATGGGGTAATGGTCTACAACTAGTTCTGTCCTGCTACCAGCCTTCACATGACTTGGCTTCACAAAAGTGGGCTTGTACAGGGATTTTACATTCTCTGGGCCATAGGCCCTCCCAAAATTTTCTTCAGAATTAGTTTTTGGCTTAATGCATGGCTGGGCCTCTTCACACAACTGAGCTCTACTATTGTGAAGGGGGTGGTAGTGTTTTTTGTTGGTTTTTTTTTCAGTAGATGATGATTTGGCCTCTTTGGCCTGTCATCTCCTGCACCACAGAGGAAAGCAGGGACCTAAGCAATGAATGAAACTCTTAATAGAAAACAGTATTGTTTCATTTAAAAAAAAAAAAAATTACAGGGCTAATTGCATGATTTAACATTTGAAAACTTTGCATTCCTCCTCTGCTTTGGAGAGTAAAAGGGCCTATTATCATTTCCAGGCCAGATGTTTTAGTTTATTGAGCCTGTTTGATCCCTGCACCTGTCTAAGACCAGCAGTTGCTGGATTAGTGTAAGGAGCTGAATTAAAAAATCTGGACAACTGTTACTGAACAAGTGAATGGTGTGAAAATGAGCAGGCTTTTGGTATAAAGGATTTACTGTTTGTGACACAAGGCAGTACACATCATTTATAGTGCGAAATGAGCACGCAGCGTTCATTCTGCATGTCCATGTGCTGGTATATACATTACAAAGTGACAATTACAGGAACTTCCAGTGAGGGAAAGAAAGGAGGGGGGGGGAGTGCGGGAAGCAGGGGACACATTACACCATCCATCTGTGAGACAGCCGTTCAGTTACAAGGAATTATATATTATTTCTGGTGGATTACACTGATTATAAAAAGAAGAATTTGGTTCCTGCCCCCACAGCGAACATTGCTGTGCATCCTGAAGGAAGCAATGGCTTTTCACTTGCCCCTTTCCTGTGCTGTGGCTCTTTCGTTTGCTCCCTGCTTCCTCAAACGTAACCACGGGATAAGTTTTCTTTCCTCCTGTTTTTTCTTTTTCCTCCCTTTGACTAAAATGCAGTGTGCCATGTGACTTACAGAAGTTGTTTCATGTCTCAGTCCTTTTCGATATAGCTGCAAGTATGGCCAGCCCTACTGGGTCAGAGACCAAGATCCATCTTGCCTGGTAACCTGTCTCTGACAGCTGAGATTAAGCGGATGGCTAGTGTTCATACATCTTTACAGCTTAAAATCCCTCAAAACAAATATGCTTCAAACACACACTCTAGAGGACTAACTGCAAGAGGTAGCTTGTTGGAAAGCTGTTTCACAAACTGCCATTGTAAAATTTGCTTTTGCAAAAAAAAAGAAAAACAACAGTGGTGAGCCTGTAACTTCCTGAATCATGGTTGCAATCCAATGTAATACAGAGTATTGTGATTTGCATTTGCAATCCATTGACTTCTGCCAATCAAGGTATAAATCTTGCTCGTTCCCATTATCACCGATATACTGCTTATATATAGCAGAGCCTAAAGATTAGGGGTAGAGCTAAGTGCGAAAGTGATCATTAAGTGAAGATAAATGGTTCCCCTGCTGTGTGAGGTGGGTCTTGGATCATTTATTGTATTCCACACAAACAGAGGTGACTCGCCCCCTCTCCCCCTCCCACCCCTCCCCAGCCTTGCCTATGATAAATCTGCCCATTCCCTTTGGAAAACGTCAAGTGTGTATTCAAATACTCAGCACGAGGTTGTTCCTGCCTCTGCAAAGATCATGCCTAAAGTTGATGAGATTAAGGACTGTGGATGTTACTTCTGCTTTATAGGTAGAAGCATAGCAAAATAAAGTCACTCATCCAGCATCAGACAGCTCTATCTACGGTAAGAAGTGAAACCAAACGTCCTATGTTACAGCTCAGAGGTTTAACCACAAGTTCATACACCCTCCAGCTTTTCCAATAGCATTTTCAACGCCTTACTTACCTGTATGCACTGTGTTTGTGCAAATAAACCTACTTAAGTGACTATGACCTGAGCAAGGACGTTCTTATGTGCCTAAATGCAAAGGTAGGCTTGGTCCACATTCATTAGGAACCCTTTTTATGTCCAGACAGAAGACAGCTTGTGAGGCTTGTTCAGAGACTGGTATGATAGAGGCAAGACTTGCATCTTCCCAGCACCTTCTTAGATGTTGTTGCAAAGGGCCTGACTCATTGCACAGGCAGGTTGCTGAGCATAGACACTGATGTGCTGACGATGCAGATGTTCTCTGCATTTGCAAGACACTGTGGGTGGAGAAATCTTAGAAATCAATTAGTTCCAGATTTCCAAAGGTATGTTTGTGTGCCCTCTCTCTCACTGCCATATTTTACTGATGTAGGTTCCTAAACCCCATGACTTTCAGTGGACTAGTGCCTAAAAACCTGTAAAACTCTGGCTTCTGGTCAATTACGACAGTGAGAAAGCAAGAATAGCACATCCCAAAAAGTCTTACGTTGATGCAGCTGGGCAACTGCAGTTTAGTTCTACTGCTTACTGTAATACTTCACACATGTAGCTAGTAAAATGACAAAAGCTTAACATCAGATGCTGTTTCAGCATCTTTATATAAAGTCTTTGAGGAATAAGGAAAAACTACTGATTTTTCATTCAGATTATAGACAGTGCACCTTATTAATTACTTATTAATGTGTTCATAAATTACTGTTTGCAATAGGGATATAGTTACGAGTTTTAGCTAGATAACGGAGAAAGTACAAAATTTTGTGGAGTTTTTTGTTTGTTTTGGTTTTGCTTTTGAAGTAATTGCTATTTTTAAAGTGTTTAACTTGTGCAAATACACACATAAATATATATATATGTGTGTAGCTTTTCTATGTATTTAACCCTTTATGTAAAAGATTACTTTCTCTTTTCCTGCCTCTGTGTTCCTGCCTCTGCCCAGAAGTATTTTACTGGGCAACTGATTTTACATTTTTTTGTTGTCTTATTAAAGACCTTTTTAAAAGTCTAATTCTTTTTTGGTCATGATAGCCAAGGTAAAGGAACCATATATCCAAATAAGATGTGGCTGGCTAAGTTAAACTTTGGTGTGATTGTCCTAAAACTGCTTGTTGCATGCAAAAGGAATGGAACCACTGAAACTTGTTATTATCTTATTTAAAAAAAAGGATTAAAATGCTGTATTAAGTAAAATTAATTTTTTAAGTGCCCTGTTAATTTCATTTCTGTGATGTCTTTATGCAGCAGCACTTCTGGGATGCTGATTTATAATAACTAAGCTGGGAGCCTTTCTGTTTGGTGTCACTAGGAGACTGCATACAGCTGTCCCAGTACAAGGTGTACAGCAAGCACTCTGCTAGTCTGGTACTTCCACAGTCACCTCTGAGTTCCTCAAAACAATTTACCAGCAATGTTCTCTGCTTCTGAACTCATCCAGAATATACCACTGGCATGAAAAATGTTTTTGTGTTTTGACGCTAACTTGCAGACATGCCAATGAGTTGCCATGTCTCTCAGTTACGAGACAGTTAGTTTAATTTCTCTGACTCCAGAACAGCTTTAATGATTATCACCCTCAGGCAGTGCAGCTATTCTGAGCCCCTGGAAATAATGGCACATACATTCCCCTTGTTGGATCAAACTCTTGTGCCCTGTCCCCTCTATGAAGAAGCTGCTGAATACCTGCAAGGTGGGGGTCAATTACATGAGGATGCCTGCTAATAAAAATTTTGGTAATACCAAAATGTCCCATGTTATTTGTATTAGAATGCAAGAGTCGGTCAGCTCCCTGTAACATAAATGAGAAGTGGAAATTCATGACTGGCTTCTGTTGGTCACAGTGGCCCTAAGTAGTGTTTGCTGCTGTATCAGCTGATGTTGCTTATGCCCAATTCCCAGCTAACCACAAGTTGCAGTAGGGAGAAAATGGTTGCTAACTGTGATTTTGTGCTTCTGCAGTGAGAGGTGACTAGAGCTCAGACACAGCAAGGCTCCCAAGGGTCCTGCTTGCGTTGGGCACTTCCTTGAAAAGGGCTATGTGGGTACAAAATTCTCACATACCCCCCTATAGGAGGAGAGGGGTACATGAGGCTGTTGTGAAACGTGTAGTGTCTTTGTCAATATGAACTTATTTTAACTTTAAACTACTCATACAGCTTTTATCAGACCGCTGAGCCCTCTGAGGGATGGTTGAGTGACACACTGCCTTTGAAGATGCAGTGGTCTCGCTGGCAAGACATCAATAGACAAAACATTAAACTCACCTGGCCTGTCTTGTATGTCACCGAGCCCTGTTTTAGGCACCCGACCTTAATGAAAATCCACTGCTTTTGTTGGTCCGTGGCTAATCCAGGCAGAGAAGGAAGGGAAGCTGCAGAAACACCATTTCCCTTGTATGGGAAGGATTAGAGGTGCCAATTTTGACATTCTACATATTCTTAAAATTCTTGTGTTGTCTGTAAATGAGGGGAAAAAAAAGAGAAAGAAAACAAAAACAAACCCAAGGGACTGCATTGTGTGTGCTGAGCCTGAGCTATGAACCTGCGAGCCAGAGACCCATTTTGTCACTTTGCACTTGCGGTTTAAATTCACACTAATCCTTCCAATGCAGTGTTGAGTAAGAAAGAAGTAAACAGGCTGATGCCAAAATCCCCCTGTTTATAGGATTACTCAGTGGTAAGAAAATGACTTGGATCCCTGTGCTGGGGAGTGGGTGGGAAGAGGGAGACCCCTTCCCAGAAGGGAAAGGGGGTGCAGAGGCAGACCTTCGGGTACCACCAGCTTCTTTGTCAGATGGTGAGATAGTGGTGGAGAAAGGAAAATAATCATTACTCTACTTCCTTTCAAGTCTATTTAACCAATATGCACCAGGAGTGTGTATGTGCATCTTCTCCCTGGGTGGTGGAGAGCTTGTATTTAACACTTCTGTGAATTAACCACATAGCTGAACACGGAAATAATCAGGACCTAGTTACTGTCAGCCTGCCATCATTAATTTATATGCCAAAGTTCTGAAATATTTCAAGTAAAATTAGTATGGAACAGAGTTGAATTCAACACACGTTCGGGAGCATGCCTCTTGCAGCTCCTCCTGTTTTCCTTTAAGGTTAATTTAGCTGAGTAGTCCTGTGGCACTAGGCTGTCCATACTGGTTTATCTTTCTAAATTGTTCAAATAAATGTTCCCAATTCACTTATAATCAGCCTGCTAATGAATTTTAGCAGACTGAACTAAACAACATCTTTGACGTA
This sequence comes from Aptenodytes patagonicus, assembly GCF_965638725.1. NCBI lineage: Eukaryota > Metazoa > Chordata > Aves > Sphenisciformes > Spheniscidae > Aptenodytes > Aptenodytes patagonicus. Next base: position 57,818,332 of record NC_134951.1, on the reverse strand, counting down.
GCGGAATCCTAAAGAGACTGGAGCTGTGTATTACCAGGATGGATGTAGCCTTGTAGAAAACATTTGAATCCCACCAGTTCTGGTCTGTAGTGTGTCAGTGATTTTTGTGATGCCCTGAAACAGACCACTTTTAAAAATTTTGAGATGTGTGTGGGATAGCTAATGAGAGCATGTCTGCTTTGAAACAGTTACAAACAGTGATGTGGGACAAATGCTGTTTATGGCTCAGGATGGTTTATGTGACATTGGAACCAGCTGAGGAACAAGAGAGCAAGTACAGCACTAACTCGGGCCTCACCTTGGCCGCAGAAGTGCAGAAGCAGGGAGGGAGGCAGTGGATTTTTTTACCTAACCTATGTTACATTACCTGTCAGGGAACTTCTATTGGCAAGCAGTTTCTTCACAGTTTGTTAAATAATCTGCGGGTTTAGTAAGAAGAGACTGAAATGCAGATTACCACTATTTTATTAAACTCTTTGAACGCACCTTCATTTCTAGGTGGGTGAATTACAGATTTGCTAGATTATCCTCTGAAGCAATCATGGCATCAGTCTAATTATGAGTGCAACCACCTTTGGAACTGCTTGCTGATGCTGATTTAGGGAATGCTGAGAAGAACCCAAATCCATCAGTTGTGGTGACGTCTGCACCTGGGGCTGTAAAATCTATGCATGAAAATGTTACTTCTCATTGGGTAGCATGTAATAAGCGGTTTTTACTTCATGCAATCTGCATCTTAAGACTGCAATTGGCTGGATGTTTCAGCATAGTCTAATATTAGGACAACACACTAAGACTAGATGGAATTGTCTACCTCACAAAATGGACAATCAACCCATAAACACAGAGTTTAAAGTTATTTGACTTTGGTTCAGACAACTAAAAGCTACCTTTACACTCATCTTGTGTTGATTTGAAATGAAATTATCAAAGAACCAAAATTAAATATTTTATTCAAACTAGGGTTTGTTTTGTTTTGGATCAAACACTCCTCAAATAAAAAAATAATCAACACTGACAAGATTACTATGAACTGAAAAATTAGAAGGCGCTAAAACAACGCATTCTGATGATTTTGATTTATTGTACTTTGTGAAACTTGAATTTGTTAAAGGTTTTGATAGTGCAAATCTGCCTTTTTGTGAAAATTTTGGTCTGTGTTGTAATCATTTTGCAAGGTTCTTGTTGGAGCCACCTACTTTACCTTTTAAAAGTATTTTGACCTGATACTTACATACCCAGCTGAAGTGTACTGACAGCTGCTTTCTGTGCTGAGGGGATATGTTGTAACTAACCTGCTATTTTTGTGATTCCCATGGTGCAGCTCATAACATTAACATGCTTATTTTTGCAACGTGAGAGGGAAAGCTGAGGCACAAGAACATTTAAACCCAGGTCCACAAAAGCACCCAGAAAGAAGAAAGAGTAAGCCATTCAACCTCCCTTCAGTGAGACCAAGGGGTCAGAAGTACTCTCCATATCTGCACTGAGGCTCCGCCACTGTTCAGCAAGGACTATCAGGTTAATGGGGTCAGTCAGAGAGAAAATAAGCTCTTGCTCTGCAGCCTGGTGAGGCAGTCCCTCCATAGGGAGAGAAGGTCCTGTGCTCTGGCCCTTGGCCTTGAAGTGCATATCCATTTTTCATCAAGAGTGTTGTCGGTAGGAATCAGAGGTCAGAGCAGATCTCTCTCCTCTCCTACTTTGATCTCGAGTGAATGCACTTACCTGGTTATGGAATCGTGCTCCTGTCTCCGTCATCTTGGTCTTGCTGACCCTTTGAGTTGCTGGCTGAGCCCCTCAGGGGCAATGAAGGCCAGATGCACTCCTGCAGAGCCTGCAGGCTAGACACTGAGGGTTTGAACCTTCCCAAGGGCCTCCCACTCCCTGGCTCATTGCTCTGCACTGTTATTTAGGAGAGCAAGTTGCCAGCTCCCACCCAGGAAGATGCACCTTCTGAGAGAAGACGTAGGGCTATGAAACTCTGGGCTGTGGGAAAGCACTTAAGCTGAGTAAAGCAGCAGAAATTCAGAGACTTATTTGCTCACCAGTGTGGCTTGTTCCTGTTCTCTGGCATCAAACTCCCTGGGTCTCATGGGGCACATGAACTCCACTCCCAGACCCCAGGGGCTGGGACCCTGTTGCATGGCTGACCTCACGCAACTTCTGTGAGAATGCACAAGAAATATGTGGCATGTAAAAGGCCTAAAATAAGGTCTCCCACAGTCAAAAACTAGTTCTCCAGTCCTGCTCTGCCTTTGCCTCCAAGGAGGGGAAACACAGGAGAAAATTTGCACTGCAAGGTAATGGGTAATGCAATCTACGGGAGCATTGAGAAAAATCTCTGCAGGGTATAGCAAGGGCTTACTGGTCACTGGCAATTTCTCATAATTTATCAAGAGTGGCTAATAAACCCCCTCCTATCTGTCTGTAACTGATCACAGCCACTCTATAACAACAGCTTATAAACCTTCATTGCAAATAAATTATTCTATGTAATTTTCATAAATGAAGGTAACTCTCATTAATGTTCAGAAATGAAGTGAAACAGGTGGACACAGATATTCATTGTGGGATGCTCCCACTGTAACAGCAGAATTGGTTTTGTGACCAAAATATGTATTTTAGAGTAGAAGGAACAAAAAACAACCTCTGTCATAACAGAGCAGATGCCATTAACTAAAAAGCAACATAGAAAGCACTTTTGACTTCCACTTGCTAAATGTAATCTAACATTCACCCACCACAAGCCAGAGGTCAATGTCTCTTCCCTTATAGCAAATGCTGGCTATGGAGGAAAACTAAGGAGTAGTGTTATTCCTTTGAACAGTGCTTCCATTAGCAGAAATATTGCTGTTTCTAAGTGGCTTTGCTGTTGAAGCACATGGCCACTGTGTTTAAGAGTTTTAGATCTTTTAAAACAACAACAAAAACAAAAAGCTTTTAAGCCAAAAATCTTCTTGAGCTTAAACATTTTAGACAGAAACTTTAAAAAAAAAGTTTGTGGCATCACCAAATGACTGTGCTTTGCCTTTTACACTTTAGGCTGGGGATGAAAAACACTCTTGTTCCTTCCTCTGAGCTTATATACACTCTGCAATGAAGTATCCGTTATTCATTTACACCTAAAACTGACGTAGGGAACCTGTTCACTGATATGTGCTCTATTGGTTATTAGTAAGTGAATGGGTTATTGTGGCCTCATTTTTGGAAAATCCAGCAGAATAGCCACCATCTATGTTCCTGCCAGCCCTGAATGTTGCTTTCTGATTTTTGGGCATAGGGAGACTCTCGGGTAGTACAGAGCTGAACTAGGGATGCCTGTGCTTCACTGTCTCCATCCTCAGCAAAGGTTTGCTGCAACTGCTGAGCCAGTCTTTCCATTAGTCTGCACACTGTCTTATACTTCAAACTAAACAGAAAGGATATTAAGCACTAACAGATCAATGGTAATATTTTGCACATCCTTTGCAAATGACAAAATTCTCCTTGGGAAAACAGACAATCATATGTATTGTCTGGAATGTGTGCGTGCATCCCTGAAAAATTTCTCTCTCTGAAAATTTCTACTAAGACTGTATTTTGTTACCTGATGCATAATTTGATAAGGTTGTATGTGGCTTCTATACAAAGTGAAATATTTTCTGCCTTTTATTTTCTATTGTTTTGGTTAAGACTTGCCACTCGAGAGACTGTTTTTGTCACTGAACCAGGGAATTAAGTCCTCTTTTACTGAATAACTCTTGAAAAATTATTATCAAAGATTATTACAGTCACTTTTGTTCATGTCATATTTTTAAAAAGTAGTAGCAGATAATTAAAAATATGAACACAAAGTTAAGATGTTCTAAAGCTGAAAAATGGTAAGTATTTTATTTCATGGCAAACATCATACACTGTTCAGGAAAATTAGTGTGTAAATGTGTCCTTCATACTGTTCATAGAAGCCCTTCCTCTGTATAATAAGGTGCATATTTATGACAAAAACATTGTAGCAGAAACCAGAGTGATTCTAAGCCAAGGTAAAGGTACTTCTTAGATTGTAAATAGCTGTATTAGAAGATATATCAGCAGAGTTGTACTTTGATTCAGTCTTTCCTTTGAGAAGAAATCCTATTCATGTTTTAGTGTTTTGATATAGTCAGCCTCATTTGGAGGTATTCAATGTTTTTTGTATGGGAAACCATCTAACAGGAGCTACTCAGCTGTTTATGAATAGAAACTCAATTTCTTAAGTATAATAGAGCTGTTCATTGGGTCTGTCCTTGTGTTCTATCGTTGAAATTCAAAATATATGTTCATAAACAAAAAGTGGCATTATTCAGTCCACATCCAAAAGGATAGAAACCTAAACATTTCTTTATGAAGGTAAAATGAGGTGGCAAATACATGTAACAAAAAGGAGAGGCTTTTCTGTAGCATAGTGTAACTAGATACAACAAACAATCTGGAGTCTATAATATAACAGCTCTAAGAAACACACTACGGACTTTGATGGCAGTTTTCTCTGGAATATTCTTCATATGGTGCTGAACATCTGAACAAGGCTGTCAATCTCAGAGCAGCTAAACAGTATTATTTGTTCTGAAAAGAGTGGATGAGACTAAAGAATGATTTGTAAATTTGGTCAGTACCTTTTCAGGATTTTAAGTCAGGGTAATTCTGAGTTGGCTGCTTGCAAAGGAGCTGGTCTCGCTCAGCCTGGGGAGCTTTTCACTGGCTTCAGAGAAAAATTATTTGCTAGGGCAGCAAGAGTTTAACTGTGTACAATGAAAACAATCTTTTTCTATAACTCTCCTGGTTCCAGTGAGGGTGAGCCTGTTAAAACAGGCTTAATTATAAAAACCCGGCAGACAATAAGATTCCAAAGTCTTTTTCCGAGGAGAAGGTTCAGTGTTTTGGGTTTAGGAACAGAAGCACAATCACAGGGAACTGGAGGAAATGCCAGGCTGCTTCTTGTCATCCCCTCTCCCCTGGTGCCTGGGTCTCCCTGTGTCTGTTCTTCTAACAGAAGCTTCAAGTGCCACCATGGGGCTTCTCCTGAGCTCCACAGAGATCTCGGGGTGTCCCAGGGCTCGCTGCACTAATGACCTGCATCCATGGGACTATCCATCCCTTGCACAGCCCCTGTGTGGTAGGATGGATGTATCACCAGGCCTTTTGAAGCCACATGCTGGTGCCTGTGCAGGTTTTCCACACACTGCTCTTGCTGCTGGTGAAGATGTGTCAGATGACACCAGGGAGAGGGGCTGCAAGCTCCACTCTGCGGTAACCTAACTTGGTTTCACAGAATCACAGAACAGCTGAGGTAGTAAGGTCCCTCATGAGATCATCCAGTCCAACCCTCCTGCTCTAGGTGACCTAGAGCAGGTTGTCCAGGACTGTGCCCAGTCAGGTTTTGAATATCTCCAGTGATGGAGGCTCCACAATGTCTTTGGGCAATTTGTAAACTATAGGGTCTGACACTGGGTATTCAACATGTTGGACATTCTTGATCCATTGTCCTCACTTCATGGGTCAGCACTCACATGTGCTGGTCTAACTAAAGGCAGCACAGGAGGATGTTCCCACCAGCTCCCAGCAATTTCTCTGCACAGCCCATGGCAAGCAGTGGCCCCAGGGGTGCTGGATGGGCTTCCCCACGCTCCCAGGCATGGAGCTACTGCATTCATGCTCCTGGAGCTCTACCTCGCAGTGCAGGTTGATGTCTGCTAGTATGCCTGGGGTGTCCTCCATCACTGAACTGCACCATTGTTGATCTTGTCTGTAGGCACCAGTGTCCACTGCCTACAGCTGGCACAAGGGTGAAAGCCCCCAGTGAGATCTGGAGGATGAAGGCCATGCGGCCAGTGAGCATTGACCACTGACAGCTGCTAGCTCTGGGTAAGTTCAGTGCCGTGGCCTCCCATGAGACTCCCAGTAAGCGTGTCAGACTCACTGGGCTACCAACAGCACCAGAGTGAAAGACAAAATCTGAGAATAAGGGCATAAGGGTGGAGAAAAACTTCCTAGGCAAGCAGGGCTGGGAGAAGGGTTGGTCTGCTGGGACACAGGGGAACAGCAGACAATCATTACCAGGGCCCACCCAAAGTCACTTGTTACCTTTCTGTATGGGGGATGCCAGGGAGGTGCAAGGTAGATAGCGATCCGTGTTTTTTTGGAGAAGTATGCTTCCAAGAATTTTGCTCAAACGTCAGCAACCAATAATGTCACAGACCTGAGGACAGAGCTTCAAAAAGCTGTTCCCATATTAAAATACACTGCAGGAACTTTAAGCCAGCAGGGTTTAGGCATCTGATTTCTCAGCAGGACCTACATCCCGAACTCTTATTCACACAGGTGTGTTGGGCTCTCAGCAAAACAGCAGGTGCGTCTGAAGATCCGTCTCTGCAGTTCTGAATGCCAGTGTGTCCTGGTTTCAACTGGGATAGAGTTAATTCTCTTTCTAGTAGCTGGTACAGTGCTGTGTTTTGGATTTAGGACGAGAATAATGTTGATTACACACTGATGTTTTAGTTGTTGCTAAGCGGTGTTTATACTAAGCCAAGGACTTTTCCTGCTTCTCACACAACCCCACCAGCGAGTAGGCTGGGGGTGCACAAGAAGCTGGGAGGAGACACAGCTGGGATGGCTGACCCCAACTGGCCAAAGGGATATTCCACACCATATGATGTCATGCTCAGTACATAAACTCAGGGAAAAGCTGGCTAGGGGTCTGCTGCTTGGGAACTGGCTGGGCATCAGTCAGAGGGTGGTGAGCAATTGCATTGTGCATCACTTGTTTTGTATATTCTTTTATCATTATTATTTTTTTCCCTTTCTTTTCTGTCCTATTAAATTGTCTTTATCTCAATCCACAAGTTTTACCTTTTTTTTCCCACTGGTGGGGAGTGAGCGAACGGCTGTGTGGTGTTTAGCTTCCTGCCGGGTTAAACCACAACAGTGTCACAATAACCCCATGCAATGCTACAGCCTTGGGGAAGAGTGGCTGGAAAACTGTCCAGCAGAAGAGGACCTGGGGTCGACAGCCGGCTGAACATGAGCCAGCAGTGTGCCCAGGTGGCCAAGAAGGCCAATAGCAGCCTGTCTTGTATCAGAAATAGTGTGGCCAGCAGGAGTAAGGAAGTGATTGTGCCCCTGTACTCAGCACTGCTGAGGACACACCTCCAATACTGTGTTTAGTTTTGGGCCCCTCACTACAAGAAAGACATTGAGGTGCTGGAGCATGTCCAGAGAAGGGCAACGAAGCTGGTGAAGGGTCTAGAGCACAAGTCCTATGAGGAGCGACTGAGGGAACTAGTTTTTTTTAGCCTGGAGAGAAGGAGGCTCAGGGGAGACCTTGTCGCTCTCTACAACTACCTGACAGGAGGTTGTAGCGAGGTGGGTGTCGGTCTCTTCTCCCAACAATCATAGAATCATAGAATCATAGAATAGTTTGGGTTGAAAGGGACCTTCAAAGATCATCTAGTCCAACCCCCTGCCGTGGGCAGGGACATCTTCAACTAGATCAGGTTGCTCAGAGCCCCGTCCAACCCCACCTTGAATGTTTCCAGGGATGGGACATCCACCACCTCTCTGGGCAACCTGTGCCAGTGTTTCACCACCCTCAGCGTAAAAAATTTCTTCCTTATATCTAGTCTCAATCTACCCCCCTTTAGTTTAAAGCCATTCCCCCTTGTCCTGTCGCAACAGGCCCTGCTAAAAAGTTTGCCGCCATCTTTTTTATAAGCCCCCTTTAAGTCCTGAGAGGCTGCAGTAAGGTCTCCCCGAAGCCTTCTCTTCTCTAGGCTGAACAACCCCAACTCTCTCAGCCTTTCTTCAGAGGAGAGGTGTTCCATCCCTCTGATCATTTTTGTGGCCCTCCTCTGGACCCGCTCCAACAGGTCCGTGTCTTTCTTATGCTGAGGGCTCCAGAGCTGGACGCAGTACTCCAGGTGGGGTCTCCCCAGAGCAGAGTAGAGGGGCAGAATCCCCTCCCTCGACCTGCTGGCCACGCTTCTTTTGATGCAGCCCACGATACGATTGACCTTCTGGGCTGCGAGTGCACATTGCTGGCTCACGTCCAGCTTTTCACCCACCAGTACCCCCAAGTCCTTCTCGGCAGGGCTGCTCTCAATCCCTTCATCCCCCAGCCTGTCTTGATACTGGGGGTTGCCCCAACCCAGGTGCAGGACCTTGCACTTGGCCTTGTAAACCTCATGAGGTTCAGACGGGCCCACTTCTCCAGCTTGTCCAGGTCCCTCTGGATGGCATCCTGTCCCTCTGGCATTTCAACCGCACCACTTGGCTTGGTGTCATCTGCAAACTTGCTGAGGGTGCACTCGATCCCACTGTCTATGTCATTGATGAAGACATTAAATAGTACCGGTCCCAATATAGACCCCTGCGGGACGCCACTTGTCACCAATCTCCATCTGGACATTGAGCCGTTGACTACTACCCTCTGGATGCGACCATCTAACCAATTCCTCACCCACCAGACAGTCCACCCATCAAATCCGTACCTCTCCAGTTTAGAGGAGATGGATGTTGTGGGGGATCGTGTTAAAGGCCTTACAGAGGTCCAGATAGACGACACCTGCAGCCCTTCCCGTGTCTACTGCTGTAGTCACTCCATCATAGAAGGCCACTAGGTTAGTCAGGCAGGACTTGCCCTTGGTGAAGCCATGCTGGCTGTTCGAATGACCTCCAAGCGATAGGACAAGAGGAAATGGCCTCAAGTTGTGCCAGGGGAGGTTTAGATTGGCTATTAGGAAAAATTTCTTCACCGAAAGGGTTGTCAAGCATTGGAACAGGCTGCCCAGGGAAGTGGTGGAGTCACCATCCCTGGAGGTATTTAAAAGACGTGTAGATGTGGTGCTTAGGGACATGGTTTAGTCGTGGACTTGGCAGTCCATGGTTAACGGTTGGACCTGATGATCTTAAAGGTCCTTTCCAACCTAAATGATTCTATGATTCTATGTCCTTGAGAGCTGACAAGAGTCAGGTTCCTGGAAACTTTTGGAAAAAACACTTTGGCCCTTAACCATAAGATTTTTCTCACTAAAATTGACATGTGTGATTGTTTAAATTACTATTTTAACTAAAGCATAATATGCTTTTAAAGCTATACGCGTTCTTCCTGTATTTAGAAAGGTCAGTTTAGGAAGTAAAGTAAAATGGAAACATTTCATTATTCTTTCCCTTCTAAACCTCTTTTTAATTATACATTTTTTTGCTCTCTGTTGTCTTGTGACAGAGACCTGGTTGGCTCGTTCATTCTATTCTCACAGTGCAACTTGAGCTGCGTTCAGTGTTATGTTACTTCCTTCCTGCACCAAGAAAGCTCTATCATGCCCAATTTACACTCTTTGCTTTCACTACACATTGTGTCAGCATTCCAGGCTGCAGTTAACAGTGATTAAATAAGACAGAAATGCCTGAAATCCACTAGTGATCCTGTCTGAAACACAGGAGCTGACAATTTCTCTGCTACTTGTTCTGTACGAATTTGACTTGCTTGCACTCTTTGCTCAAATGCAAAAGTTGTTTTTTTCTTAGGAAAAAAACCAACAATTTTTAGCCTGTAAAACAGCTCTTCAGTTTTGTTTAACAATTTTTAAAACTTCACTGATATATGACCACAGCTTTTCCCCTTCCATTGGCATGATATTACCAAGGTGTACAAAGCATATGCTTTGATTGAGTTCAATTGCTTGTAGATATAAGCTTGACTTCAGCTCCTTTTGGTGTTTGGCACTGTCTGTCTATTTGTGGAGAGCTATTAATTGTCATGCCAAAACTGCCAAGTTCTACTGGGGTGAAAAAAAAGAAAGAGATAGTTAAATCAATATGAAAATAAGTAGTCAAAATTTAGGATTGAGTGAGACCTTTCCCCAAAACTATATTCTAGCCTTTTATGAAACTTGCTAGATTTCGAGTACCTGCTGTCAAACCACTTTTAGCCTGTTTTGCTAGAACATAGGATTTCTGTAAGTAAACTCTGCCTAGTCTGTATCTGTGGCTGTTTGCATGCTGTTGTCCATTTCAAAAACATCTGAATGAAGAGTAGAGACCTCCATGATATTGAACTCCTATGTCTTGAGAAAGCTCCATGACACTGAACTCCTAAGTCTTGAGAAAGCTATCAGATAAGTGTAGCAAACACACCAAGATTAGCACTTTCCCCAAAGGGAAATGTTGTAATTTGAGCTCAACCAGATTACTAGGGAGCAGAAAATCCATGCAAAGCAGCCATAGAAAACCTCTCTGCATGACTTCTGCTGCTCATGGGTTTACCCTCTTAAATTCCTGTTGCTCATCTGCTCCTGCTGGTATGGTTGGATTGGCCATGTCTGCCAGCCTCTACTCCCACTGCGGGTGTTACTTTCTAACAAACTCTTTCCCTTCCTCTTCCCCCCAGCCCCTGGGACCCACATGGAGGAGCTGCTCTGGCTGCAGCAGTTAGGAATGTAGCAGCTGATCGGAGAGCAAGTGAGGGTTCGATAACCTAGAGACTGATGCTTGCAAACGTGTCTGTTTGCTACGCTGCTGTGCTACTTCTTTGGCTCTGATCTCACCAGTCACTCACTGTTGTAGCTATCTCCTACAGCTCACTTGCAGCCGGTTAACTAGTTGCCTTGGTGTGGAGACAGTTTGCTCCAGGGTCGTGCTTTAGCAGAGTGCGTGGTCAGGAGGCAATGTGCAGCACTGGGCCTTGCGACCGGGGCTGCCTCCCGGGCATGCCTTACAAGGGTAGTCTGTAGGGGTATGGAGGAGCAGTCAGCATCATTGGCTCTGAGCCCTAAAGGATCAACTACTTACATCTAAAACTGAGTAAGGATGAAACGGACAAAAGGGATGGGAGAGTCCAAGGACTACTGAGGGGAGGAGGAGACATTAACCCAAACCAATGGGGTAAAGGGAAAAGTGGTGACAAATATCACATAGTCAGAAGACTACCTCATCTATGGTATCATTCTTATTAATTTGTTTTATCAATATGAAAGCCCTCCTTTAACTTCTACTCCCCAACCTTACTGAAGTGTGTTCTCCATTAGACAGCACAAGTGTAAGCTTCCTCCCCTGAAGAGCGTGGCTTCAAACCCAGAAATCGCCCCGTGTTGTCCGGAATATTGTCTGGAGCAAGGCTCTGCCACAGCAAATCTGTGTTTCAGCCTGTTTGCTGCAGGGTGACCACTCCCAAGAGAGCAAACACAGAGATCAGACAGATAACCGATGCTTGCTTTAGCGGGGTCTTTGGACACCACAGGGGTGCGGAGAGAAGGACGCGTATTCTCCTGCAGAGCAGGATACTGGTAGAAGGCTTCAAGGCAGGATCGCTGTAGCAGGACTTCCTCCTCCGATCGGAAACGGAGATAAGAGTGAAACTCTAGCTAGAGAGTCTCTTCTCAAAAGGAAGATTTAATGGCTTCTGAATGATCGTGTATCCATCTAATGCATTTAGCCTGTGGCAGGAAAGAAAGAAAAAGAAAAGGGTTAGAAAATCCAGGACTAAAACTACTATGAAGCAAATCTCAGTGCATAAAGTAACTGAGTAGAAGGTTCATTCTCTTCAAAAACATTCAGAGAAAACAACAGGGTCAGAAAGCAATTTATCTGTATGTTTAGCAAATAAACATAATAACTGGAAAACCCACCTATTTTAAGAAGAACTGAATAAAGACCAGGCCTTGGGGTTTTTTTTGCTTCCCCTTTAGGTCTTTTCTCAAGACAGTACTAAATGACAGATAGCGCAGAGTATATAATGTCTAAGCAGTACATAGTTCAGGCAAGCGAAACTTGTGCCTTGTCGCAATATTGATATGAGTGCTTTATTAAGGAGCGCTGAGACACTACCTTTGCGACAGTGTAAACATTGCCATTAACTGGAGCGAAGAGGACAAGACAAGTATGCCATGAACAGACAGTCCTGACAAAGATACACCTTTCCAGCAGTCAAAAACATTAGTGGTGTAAACAGAAAAGTTAAGAAAGGTGGACAGAAAACAAAGCAAAGATGAGAAACTTTTTGACTTTTGAGAACTATTTGTTGAGCACCTTTGGCATGCTAAAACTCCACTGTCTTTTGTTAGCAGTAAGTATGGATCTCTGCACTTTGGGGTAGTTGGTAGCGTTGGCACATTTCTTGCGAGGCACTTTCTTGTCATCTGTCTGTGGTGTTCGTGAACTTTATTTTCATTGCTTCTTAAATATGCATAGTATTAGGTACCCAAGCTCTAAGAAACAGAGATGTGAGGCACATGCTAAAGTAAGCTCATGTGGATTTGCACTGACTCCAATGTAATCTCTTTTTTTTCTACTTTGATGACAACAGTCATTGTTTGAAAAACCAGTCCCAGATGGGACAGATCCCACTGCGAACCCTGTTCCTCACCTTGAGCTTTTGACCAGGCCCCACTGAAGATATTGTGAATGATGGGCTCCTGTGCTGTCTCATGCGGGTTGGAACGAGGCATGTGTTTACACACCTCCTGAAACTGGAAGCAGGGAAGAGGGAAACGCAAATAAATATATATACGCCTTAATGACATGGGAGCAATTCTTTCCTCTCTCCTTTTGGAGACCTGCTCAGCCCACAGTATAGAGCAGTTTCAGTGAGTGTGCTTTTGGGGACTGGCCTCCCAGATCCATTTTGAGCAAATGGAAAACAACTGGTACAACTTAATATTATTAGCTCAAGAGCTCGTACCACAAGATTGTAGTTCACGTGCTGCAGAAAACCAAAGCCAACCCTGCCAGGAAGTGTTGATCTCACACTGTCCCCCTGTTCCTCCCTCCCCCCCTCTTTCAGTTGTTTCTAAGACGGTTTAAATAATGATTTTGTCATTGCTGTGGGTTAGTGAGCACAGTTCCCCTTCTCCTCTTGCCATTAGGGTCTTTCATGTCTTATTATCGAGGTCTCTAATCTTCCTGCCCTTTGTTGAGCATTGCAAGCCTTGTTGCAGCTGTTCTGCATGAGTTTAATCTAACTCACTAGATAGATGTGTGGATGAGACTCTCCAAATGCTTGTCTTCTGCTTAGTTGTTATCATGAAAACATAGCAGCCTTGACCTTTCACATAACTTAGCTAGCCATGAATGGTGGCAAGCCCTGTCCCCCAGCCACATAAATTTCATGCCTGTTCACCAGCTGCTGTGATGCAGAAGAGCATTTTATCTCCCTTACTTTTGACATCTTAATTTGGTTACAGGGCTTTCCTAGAAGGTGTTCTTTGTATATTTTCATCCCTAGCTTTTGGCTGCTGGCAGGTATTAGACAGCAGAGTGCAACCTGGATGCTTTCAGTTGTAGAACATGAGCTAATTAGCACTTTTAATGGGTTTAATGGATTGCACCGGAGTCTTATAGGAACAATGCTTCTTATCTAGCTAGCAATAATTGGAAACACAAATTAGTAGATCCCATTCTTCCATGTAATTGTATTAAATCAGCAGATGTCTGAGCTGGAGAGGTACCTATGTGAATCCATTTATGAAAGCTGCTACACCTACTTTATTTTCTCTCTGTGTTCATATATGTTTATACTTGTCGCGGCGAGAGTACCTACGTGTTGCTGTTTCTGCTAGTGTGTAGTTCCCTTTTTGTTTTGGTACTGTTTACCATTCGTAATGAGATCCTAAGAGATGACACAGCTTTATGATGAAGGTTACCTTCTATTTCTTAATCCCTTGTTATGCAGTGTTACATGTATTAGATGGTTTACATATTAGATGTTAATATTAGATGTTAATTAACGGGGAGCAGATGGAATCTGTCAGCATCAGAAAGGCTGCGTGTTTGAGTTTCTGAGCCAGCAAAAGCAATCTACCGGTTTGCCAGGAAGGCAGCCTGCTGAATAAAACTGTTGTGTGTCAATGGACAATCAGAACTGCAATTTCTTTGCAATTTAGCATGCAATGGGATTGATTAATAATATAGAAATTATAAGGTGGTTAAGACTTGCTGAGCAGCAGCTGCCGCTTATATCTGTATTACCTTGATGGCAAAATAGCTTTGATGCCGACCATGAAGTGTTGTGCAAAAACCTAGCACTTTTGATTTTATTCACTACTCTTCTTCCACCTTCCTGCAAACAGATTTATTTCTGTGTAGCAAAAAAGCATCAGTGTGGTTTTTTTTCTACTGCTGGTGCTTCAAAATTTCTGTATATTTCTCACATGCAAACAAACCTCTCAATTTTCCAAGTGTGCAGAGTAAATTGAAGGGTGGGCTCTGAAGCTGCTAGCATACACACAGCTTCTGGTGGGAAGGAGGTAAGTGGCTGTGCTTCCAGGCTCAGCTTTTTGCTCACTAAGTCCCATCTCTACTCAGAAACATGCTCAAGCATGGAAGTAAACCAGCAGAGAATTCAGCCCCTGTGCCAGTGAGCTGCAATATTATTTATTTTCTCTCTTTGAGTCTCTTCTCGGTGGTGCACATTGTGGTATGGCTGCAAAGGTGATGTTCTCTGACAACTGTGCTGGTACATGTAGTGACACAAACATTTGCCCCCTTGAAAATTAAATTATGAATCAACTTTTCTCACAGAAAGCCCTAAGTAGTCTTCAGAGCATTCGGTGTGGAGATGAGCAAAGGGAAGACCAGGACCAAATGGAAATAATAATTGGAGAGGGGATGGGAGAGAAGGAAAGAAAAAGTAGAGGCAACTGTAATGGATATTTATCAATATTATACTCCCAGTTTTGACTTTCAATACCTTCTAGCTCTGTTCTTGCCCCCAGGTGTGGAGCTTGGGTTCACCTAAAGCACATTTTTCTATCATGTCTTCCTGTCCACCAGCTTAGGACCTGACAGAGAGATGAAGTGAATCTGCTGTATGAGAGAACAAAAGCGAAAAAGGGGAAAAGGAGGCTGTCAAATGGGGGATGTGGGATGTTCGTGTACGGAGCCCTTTGGTAGCTTCCAGCTTTTCACATCCTTAAGCAAAGCAGACCTCTTCTGATGGTGGGATGCAGCTGTAGGGTTGTGTGTGGTCATGTGTTCGATAAATGCCAGGGGAGAACAGGGCGAGCTCTTGGCTTCCACGACGCTCCAAGTGCATGACTGGGCATCACCTCTCCAGAATAAAAATAGGTGCAGAAACAACATCTCAGCACGTAGCAGCTTACAGACTGACAGGCATGCCCCAGTGAATGTGTTTATGCTGTGGGGGCTAAAATCTGGAGAGCAATTGTCTCAGCTGAAGTGGAGATGGTTAACTATGAAATAAGCGAAAAGAAAAGATATTTTACGTGATCTGATTACATTGCAGAACTGCAGTCTTCTACACTGTTTGAAATGTATTTTTGTGCTAAAAGGAAGGGCCAGATCTTGATTCCTCTGGAAAACCCTTCAAAAAAAGATTATGCTTTCTCTGGGGTGACTGAGCAAGGTTGTACGTAAGCAGTTTTCAAGGTCACATGCTATTGTTATATCCTGTTTTGTGTTACGGTGGTGGCCAGGCTTCACAACCCATTAAACCAGGCACTGGCAAACAGAACACGTCTCTGGTTCAGAGTGAACTGGGGTTTTAAAATCAATATAGCATTTGGTACTATATCGGATACCTGGGATAAATCCAAGTTATACTATATCAGAAAATAGTTGCATTTATCGACCAAATGTGTAGTCTTAGTGCTTTTTATGTTTGAGAAGACCGACGTTCCACAAAACGTGCTGATTACCTTTAACCATATTTTTGTAGCTTGTAGTTTATTAGTCTTGGTAGATTTGAACATACTTCTTTCTTGGTAGTCTTGAACAGACTTTCATTATTTTGCTCAGGATTGACACCAGGTATCTGGCACAAGTTTCCCTACGTGAACTTGTTTAGTCATTTCCCCTTTCTTTAAAAAAAAAAGGGTCAGTTTTCTACCCTTTTTTATCTTCTTAGTTTATTACTGAGTGCTTAAAAACAAATTCTGATCTGAAGAGCTCCTTAGCTTATCCTTCAGGATTTTGGATGCAAGTTTGAACCTGTTGGTTTTGAAAATAATTAATTTTAACAAATGTTTTCCTCATGGTTTTCTTTTCCTCAAACAATAAGCTTCCTCTTCCATTTATAGCTCCATATAGAATTATTTTTTCGAAAAGTGACACAGCAGTCTCTCTTAAATCTCTTTATTTTTTTCTGTACCCCATTTCTAATTATACCACCTGTTCCTATATTAACCTGATGCCGGGTGTGGATTTATCTATTTTATATGGGTTTTTAATGCCTTATCAATTCCTACTTAAAACTGATTTCCAAGTGTGCTAGCAACCGCTAAAAGCTTTTGGAAGATTCAAGTTTCAGATATGCCAATCTCTGCTCTAGTCTGCTCCCACCACATAAAAGAACATTAGATTACAATATTCTCACCTTGGCAAATGTGTTTTCTTTGTATTTTATTTTTAAGTCAGCGATTAATACTTTGCCTATCAGAGAGAAGCCAAATACTGAATTAACCTGTAAGGGATAGTGTGGTAAGAAAACTCTCTTGCTTATTCCTTTTACAAAAGCTATAAGAGCTTTGTTACTAGCATCATAAAATGTCCATTAGAAGTTGGGGGGATTATGGACAGATACAGTAGGATTTGTTCATCCCTAAACATGCATGCAGCACTAGATCCATCTTTAATGTAATTGCTTAAAAATTAAATCATAAAATGCCCTGCATTGACAATGTCTTTGTAGAAGGCTGAAACGTCCTCTTGCAGCATGCCCTTCTCCAGTTCTAACGGACAAATTAATTCATCTCTTAATTTCAATATTCAAGGTGCAATCTGTGCTACCAGTATCCATCACTTTTATTCTGTGAGCTTAGCCAGTTCACAGAGGGGTTTTATGTCAAATGCCATTTGAGCTTGGTTTTGGTGCATGAGCGAGACACAGTAAAGCTGGATCCAATATTGGGCAGGTGAGAAACAGAAGCAGCTTACTGAGCATGGGTGGGCTGACCGAGGAGGGCCTGTTCGTCTACCGACTGTATGGTCACGGGCCTGAACCAGATGGGCTGAAGTTGGAGCGAATCTTTCCATTGACTTCATCTCAGAGCGTGGACCCAGAGCTGTTGCTGAGGATGCGACATTGGCTAGAGGTTTCTTGTTGAAATATGTTACCCTAATTTTCTAGCAAGAGTTTCACATTAATTTTCATTTGCTGCACAGATAGATTAGAAAAATGTGTTTTCCTCCTGAGATTAATGTATAATGACATCTATCCAAAGAATGCTTAAGTATTCACACTTCAGAGAAACTGACCTTTAAGCTACACTTAGTGAAAGTAAGCTAAAATAAGTATTGCATTCTTGTTACCAAGGACACTTATAATCATCTTCTTAATTGTCCTTGACAATCTTATCATTAAGGATCTTGGCATTAATTAACTGTATAATGTCCCTTGCTTGATAAAATCAGCCTTGCTGACACAATAGGTATTGTATTCTCCAGGCATTCTTTGCAGGGACTGTATCTATAGCAGGGGTCGTTCATGCTACTAATGTTGCCCGGATGACACACAAACATTTGGAGCACTTAATTGTCCGAGAAGTGAGCTGAATGAAGGCAGTGGTGACACTGTAAAATATGTTCCAACTCAGTGTTTCTTAAGGGAGCTTTTATGCCAAGATTAGTATCAGTATTAATTGACAACCTCTTCACTTAGTTAATTACTTGGGCTATTGTAGCAGAAAGAGAGAAATGGACAAAGGCATTTGTGATATGAATCACTACCAATACAGAAACAAATATGTGAGTGCTGTGAAGACCGACAGGAAAAATACTGAGTCTTATCTTTCTCCTGCTGGAGTATGATCTGCTTTCAGCATTTTCAAATGAAAACCTGAATCATCACAATAACATTGGTGGTTCAAAGGTGGCCAGGTTCGATGCTTTTGTATTTTTCAGATGACTGTTAGGAAAGATTGCAAGTTGAAGGCTGAAAGTTCAATCTGTGTGTCATATATCAAAACACAGTCAGACAGAAATTGCATGTAACTCCATATCTGTGCACACACAAAATACATGTAACTAACAATACAGCCCCACTTTCATAAATTGGAATCATCTTTAAATAGTGAAAGACTTGAAAGACCTTTTGTGCTTTCTTAAAGCACAATACCTAGCTGAACTATACTCGAGCTATCTCAGACATCAGAAAGATTTTTTTGTAATATATGCTTACAGTGCTTATGCAACCACCACTTTCCATTTTAAAAAATGGACAGGCTAAAATTTTGAATGTGGTCTGTAAATCTCTCACACCTTAATGCACTGACTCTGGTTGTGCTTAAAATGTGAGTGTGCACAAGATCTTTCAAATGCAAACATGGAAATACAGCAGTCCTGTTGAGAATGCTTACCTGAAGGCATAGTCACAGTCATCCTGGTGTCTCACCCCCATCCTCTTGGGTGTTCATGCAATACCCACCTCCAGCTGTGCCACTGGCAGACACTAACCAAAAGCACACAGCTGCTGAAGGGAAGCAGTTTCTAGGGTGGTCCTGTATGGGGCTGAGGCCTCCAGTCCTTGGAAGAGCAAATTTCTCCTTCTGTCCTGTAGTCCTATAATGGGTGAATTAGGGACATTGCCCATAGACCAAGGGAGCCAACAAACCTATCAGGTTTGGCAGCAGTGATCTTGGGACACTGTGTTGACTCCTTATCAATGGCCATGGCAGAAATCTTCATAACTGCCGGTGAAAAAATCCCTGTCCTCCCCTCTAAGCAAAGCTATAGGAGGCAAGACTAGAAATACTAGCAGGATGCCCGTGCCCTTTCTGGTTCTTTGTTCCCTGGTGTTCCATAACCTGTTTCCTACCCAACTGTTGTATATCACCACAAAAACCCAAAGGACTTAAGCAGTGAGGTGGGAAGGGCTGTGAAACCTCCTCCCTTTGCCAGTGCCACTGTACCTCTACAATGGACAATCAGGGCATGATGAAACTTTTTGAGCATGAACTCTAAAATAGCTTTGGACCATCCTCAAAAGATTGGGGATCCAGTGCTGGCCCACCAAAGCAAAGAAGATTTTAACAAAGCTAGTTAGCACTAGCAAGCCTCTAAATCATACCAAAAGCAATGATCATTAGCAATTTTAACTGGAGACCGTGGTATGACCCTGGAGACCACTGCAGTGAGCAGCAACAGCTCAATCCCATTAAAAGTCTTCTATTTCCAAGCACAAAGTGATCAGTTCCCCATATCATGTTATAACGGGTAGCTCTGGGGTGCAGTTTCACTATCAACCTATGCTGTGAGCTGCTGATGGAGAAAAAGGCCAGCTCTCCTCCTCTCTGGTCCAGGTTATGTCCTCTCCCCAATTGCCGGTACTCAGCTGCTGCATGGCCAGGCTGAGCCACCTCTGCTGGCTGCTCTGGCTGGAAGCTGGCAGTGAAGAAGAGCAAAGCAGTCGATGGATGAAGTGATGTGGCTTGCTGAACCGATACACGGGATGGGGCAGGATACACAGACAGGGGATCAGGGGCAACAAAACTGTCCTTCTGGGGGAGAGCCAGCATCTAGATTGGCCTCAGCACATCATGAATCTATGCATTTGTGGTGTATGTGATGTGTCTGAATGCAGAGAGGCCCAGCCAGAAGTTTTCATAAGTGCTCAGTTAGAAGAACTGTGGTTAATTTTAAGCAGAGACCTTTGACTCAATGTGCCTGTCAGACTGTATTTGTCTGTATTTGCATTTTTCCCATCAAGCTTCCTTAGGCACAATTTTTAATATGGAAATTAAATTGCTTATGAAAATGAGCAGACCTTTATTGCATACTGTCTCCTTGATGATCCTTCTGGAAAGCTGTCATTCTTCACTAAGGAAACTGGGAGCAGGTGCTGGGCAAAGGGAGACTAAGCCCCGTTACTGCTGCCTCTGTGTCTCAACTGGATACAGGGATCTGCAGGTATACCCTGTGAATCTCTGAAATACTCATGCCCCATAAAGCATCAGGACGCGCGTTTTTTTCCATACAGAGAATTAATTTGCTTTTTCCCTCTCTGATGGAAGAATTCAGAGATTCCTAGATTCCAGCAATTTTTTTCTTATCTGGCTCTGTTTTTACTTTACACCTTTTTTTTTCCCTAGAGATTTCCTTTCACCTCTTGCTAACCATTTTTCAGAACAAAACATTGCATATTCCAAGGCAAACAAAAAAGGGTTACCAAAGTTTGGATTCTCCAGCACTCCCTTCCAGAGTCCCAGGAAAGGGTTTGAGTTAATGCAAGAGTTTACTTTTCTCTCTCATTCTCATTGTTCACAAGGGAAATATGAATGCTGGTGAACACATTGGGGAAAGCACACAGCTGAATAGATGGGAAGACTTAGGTGCCAGTGAAATTCAGCAGTAGAGTCAAAAGATCACTCCAAAGCTTCTGCATTTGGATCTGAACAAGGACTGAACTGAGGTCCTGAAGACCAGTGGTGCTTGAACCTTGACTCGCTGTAGGATGCAATATGCAGGACAACCAGGGGATCAGGCCCAGCCAGCACGGGTTCATGAAAGGCAGGTCCTGCTTGACCAACCTGATCTCCTTCTATGACCAGGTGACCCGCCTAGTGGATGAGGGAAAGGCTGTGGATGTGGTCTACCTGGACTTCAGCAAGGCCTTTGACACTGTCTCCCACAGCATTCTCCTCGAGAAGCTGGCGGCTCACGGCTTAGACAGGTGGACTCTGCGCTGGGTCAAAAACTGGCTGGATGGCCGGGCCCAGAGAGTTGTGGTGAATGGAGTTCAATCCAGTTGGCGGCCGGTCACGAGCGGTGTTCCCCAGGGCTCAGTACTGGGGCCGGTCTTGTTTAATATCTTTATTGATGATCTGGATGAGGGGATTGAGTGCACCCTCAGGAAGTTTGCAGACGACACCAAGTTGGGCGGGAGTGTTGATCTGCTCGAGGGTAGGAAGGCTCTGCAGAGGGACCTGGACAGGCTGGATCAATGGGCCCAGGCCAACTGTGTGAGATTCAACAAGGCCAAGTGCCGGGTCCTGCACTTCGGCCACAACAACCCCATGCAGCGCTACAGGCTTGGGGAAGAGTGGCTGGAAAGCTGCCTGTCGGAAAAGGACCTGGGGGTGTTGGTCGACAGCCGGCTGAACATGAGCCGGCAGTGTGCCCAGGCGGCCAAGAAGGCCAATGGCATCCTGGCCTGTATCAGAAACAGTGTGGCCAGCAGGAGTAGGGAAGTGATCGTGCCCCTGTACTCGGCACTGGTGAGGCCGCACCTCAAATACTGTGTTCAGTTTTGGGCCCCTCACTACAAGAAGGACGTTGAAGTGCTGGAGCGTGTCCAGAGAAGGGCAACAAAGCTGGTGAAGGGTCTGGAGAACAAGTCTTATGAGGAGCGGCTGAGGGAACTGGGACTGTTTAGCCTGGAGAAAAGGAGGCTGAGGGGAGACCTCATCGCTCTCTACAACTACCTGAAAGGAGGTTGTAGCGAGGTGGGTGTCGGTCTCTTCTCCCAAGTAACTAGCGATAGGACGAGAGGAAACGGCCTCAAGTTGCGGCAGGGGAGGTTTAGATTGGATGTAAGGAAAAATGTCTTTACTGAAAGAGTGGTTAAACATTGGCACAGGCTGCCCAGGGAAGTGGTGGAGTCCCCATCCCTGGAGGTATTTAAAAGACATGTAGATGTGGCGCTTAGGGACATGGTTTAGTGGGCATGGTGGTGTTGGGTCAACGGTTGGACTCGATGATCTTAGAGGTCTTTTCCAACCTCAATGATTCTATGCCTTCCAGTTCATTCAGGGGCAGGGCTACATTTCATGGTTTTGGATAGAGCTCATAAGCTTCCCTCACCTTCAGCCCCTGCCAGATATATAACTGAGGCCAGCTTCCTGTTATTTCAGGTCACTGTCATTTCATCTGCCTTTAGACACTACGTTTTCATAAGTTTGAGGAACACTACATTCACTATCTCAACAGCTAGGCTTTTGCCCTGACTGCTCATTTTGGAGGTCATCATATGTGTCACAGAAGTATATCAAACACATGGGATTTGGTGGATGAGCTAAAACCAAAGACTGCGTCTATAAGGATGTGCCTTTAAATGATGGCACCTGTCCTGTAGGAGTAAGCACAGCCAGTCTAACATCTCATTGTGCATCAAGTTCATTCAGGTGGTTTGTGATATTGTTGTATATAAAGAAACCATTCTTCCTGCCTTTCCTCCTACTATTTTATTAGTCTCATAAAAGCTCAAAAACTCAAAAATAAACAAAGTATTTTGAAATTACATGCACCCAAGAAAGAAATAAACTTTTAAAGAATGAGTCTGCAATAAGAATAAGCTGGTTTCTGGGACTGGTGTTCAGGTAAGCAAGGTGTGATGAGGCGGTCCAAGTCTTGGCTACTTGTTGTCCCTGTAGATACAACCACTGGTAAAGCTTGAGTGGTCATTTCTGTCCAAAAGCTTGACTTGGTAGCTAACTGCAGCTGGGCCTCAATTGCCTCGATGCCCACTGACACAGGGAAATCCTGTATGAAAATATCTTATTGCTCTGTGAGTCAAATTATTCCAGACCTTCTGCTTATTCTCACTGTTGAGGTAAATGAAATGAAGGTCTAGAAACAAAACAACCTGTGACTCACAGAGAAAAGGTGACAGAATGATAAGTAAGGCACACTTGGCTGCTGCCTTCACCAAAAAATCTTTCCTTTCCTTAGTCCTCCTATAAGCAGTAGCTCTCCCTTTGTCCTTCTCTTCAGTTCTCCATTCTCCATCTTGCAGAACTTCTGCTGTTATTTTCTCTGGCAGCTTACTAGAGCCTTGGAGTAACTGAAAAAATTAATACAGGGGAAAGACTAGACTGGAAAAAATAAACTTTTTGGAAAAGTGCATCCGTTAGTCTCTAGAATAGTCTTCACAGGCAGACTCTGCAAATGGTTTATTTCAAACAGAACCAGTCACTGGTCAAGAACAGTCCAGAAATGGTTGGAAGAAGATAATTTTAAGAGATTTTCTTTAATCTTGTCTGGCCCTGTTTACAGGCCGTTGTCACCTGAGGCAGTTGCAATGACAGTCACCATTGCATCGCTAGCACTTGAATCCCAGAGTTAGTTTCCCATAAGACTGGTCAGTTGGAACATGTATTTTTGGCTTGCTAGGTGTAATTTTAAACAAAGCAACACAGATATGTATTTAGCACATTTGTTCTGAAACCATAAAAGCTACACTTTTTAAAAAAATGAAATGTACAAATTGCTGAATGTGATCAAGTCTCCAAAAGAGTACTAGAACTACCTTCTTTGTATTCTGAATTACTTAAACTGCCCTTCCATAAAATGCTGAAGACATTAATTAAAATTATTGATCATTGCCAGGTAAAACATACACGATGTCCTTATTTTAGTTTCAGATTATGTGTGTCATAATATTATTGAACAGTTTGATGCAAGACAGCTCTTTGGGCAGTCACTGCTGCAAGGTGAGTCTTGGCTAAACCAATAAATCTAAAAAATAATTTTGAATTAAAAATTGAAACAATAATTTATCATTTGTGCATTGAAAGCCGTAGCAGGTACCCACAAGACCCTATACGCTTCATATACATATGAAAAGCACTAGTAGTGTAAGCACCAACATAAAGTGGCACACAACAAGCCTAGGGCACTGACGGGGGGAGCCAGAAGGGAGAAGGTGGATAAAAGTGCAGCTTTCTTTCATTTTACTTTTGATAGCTATTCTTTGCTAGTTGAATGGTATGACTACCTCTCTACATATGAGATCTGATGTCCAGTGCACGTACTCAGTCCCTAGTCAGTGCATATGTGCAACCATAACAGCCCACCTACAGTACAAATAAATGGTCTGCTATGCAGGTGGCTTGAGAGCCACAGTGTAGGGATCGGTGTGCTAATCAAGAGGGAGACTTTTCAAAAGTGCAAAGGACAACAGAGCCTTCAGCTCCCCCTGATGCTTTTAAAATTCTTCCATAAACGCAATGTCTTAGAGTGAAGGCACGTCTGCCAGGTTTTGTGCAGTTCCCTGCTCCTTTGCCTTTGCGATGAGCAAAGCAGTTGCAGGCCAGAAGAGGTTGGGATATTGTGTAACTATGTCAACATGCTGTTGAGCACGGTCTAATAAGCTCTGCTGAGAGGTAGCATCTGTTGTCTCCATCTCAGTTTAGCGCTAACAGGGATACCTCTGCTGACTTATATCTGGCTGGCTTGGTACCTGAGATGAATGACTGTCAATGTCTGATCATTTACATCTTGAAGGAGGATTTTATCCAGCACAAATCAACATTATTAAATCTTTTCTAAAGCATTAGGTTGCCTCTCTCATTCTTAAGAAAATAAAAAAGTAATTTAGAAAATTCTTATTATGAGAAAAATATTTTCATTCAATCTGATGTGCACAGAACTCAGACATAGACGTCCCCAGTTACCACATGATACTCTCTATAAGGATGGAAAGTGCTCAGGCCTCAAACCCAGCAGCTTCAAACAGGACCAATATAAAGTAGCAGAGACCACTAACTACCTTCTGAAGGCTGAACATTTACAAAGGATAGCTGTAAGTGAATGTCATCTACTCCAAGGCAAGCTGAAAGCTTGAACATCTGCCAGGGATGAGCCAAGCCAAGGGACATGACTTGGCACTCTCTTCCAAAGTCTTGATGGGGGCCAAGGGAATTGCTGTATGCGTATGGCAAAGCTTATAAATTAAATGTTTTTTGATGGTGGCCACCAGAAAGCAGTGTCAGCATCCCGTCACTTGGCTCTGCTCTAGCCCTGCCTCACAGGCTGCAGCAAGCAGCTCAGGGTGAAGAGCACAACTAGCTGGGTTGCGTTTGAATCCACCTGCGCGTACTGCAGGTCATGAGTCCCCTTCGGTACGGTGAGGGATAAGAACATAAAAAGCCTTCATTTATCAGTCCAGGCTTTTATTTTGCTGACTACTGGCAGCTAATCATGGAAGAAAACACCGTGACTTTTTTCACTTGTTGCTTTGTTTTCAAAGGAGCAGTTTCCAGTGCAATCAAGAGTGTGTGAGGACAAAAAAAAATGAGGTATCAGTGTTGGCCTTTGTGAACAACTAGTCACCAGCAGCACTGTTTAATATTTCACACCACAAATCTGTTTGAATCAGAGACAAGCCTAAATCCCATTGAACAGGAGGCATGATCTTCCCGGGATTAGTGAGCACACTCTGTTAATATACGTCCTAACTTTTGGAATCTGTAGCTTTAATAATATTTATACAAAAAGAAATCTAAATGACACTGCTAATTTGAAACTAATGGCAGTTGAATGTACCATAATTTATCTCTAAGTTATAGCTGAGCATAAGATTTACAGTGCCAAAAATGCAGAGAGATTTCCCAGATATTTACCACCAATGAGAGAAATGCCTGTAATGCCTGATGGCGGAGTTGGCGTGCACCGCTCCAGTGCCCGCAGCTCCGCTCAGGTTGGGAGGCATGTGCTGGAGGCAAGTGGGTTTATGATCCATCAGCCACCGTAGAGATCAGAATATACTTTCACTGCTGAATCACATGGTATTTCTCCACATTTTCTAGCTCATATCGCTCAATAAATAGATTAGGTGAAGGACAAATATGTGAAATAAAGCAATGCTATTTACCTCTTGGTGTAAAAGATAAATGAGTGGAAAGGGGAAACATTGCACAAACATTTTAATACAAGTGCTAATAGACAATGTTGATAACTATGTATAATACAAAAGTAACGAGTACTATAACACAGATGTACCAAGAACAGAGACCTCTTATACATGCAAAGAGTAAGACTTTGCAATTGTGAATTTCCAGGCTAACTGGAAGGGAAGGATTCCTATCCATATTTACACATGGGAAGCTAAGTCGAGCAGAGATTGAGAGATGGGCATCCTCCAAGGGAGAGTCAGCCTGCTGCAGGCAGGGCTCACCCTTGGGGACGTGCCTGTCCCTTTCCTGGGACCAAGGAAGCACAGAGGAGACAAAGTCCAACTGGGGACTGCATTTTGGTACAGATGACTCTGAGGGACTTCAGGCAGTGTCCCTGGGAAGCCTCCGGCAGAGCAAGGAGTAGATGCTACACACCCAAAATCCATGTACCATAACAAAAGACATTCTTCCTCTTCCCCTGAATAGTGCCTGAAAAATGTGTGTGATTAAACAAAACCCTGCCATACAGTTATTGTATTACCACAGTTCAATGGTTAGACAATTAAGGAGGAAAAAAGAAAGAAATGTCAATCAATATTCAGACTAAAAAGTTTGTTTTAACTCAGTTAAAGAAGTAGTGAACAAACTCTGGAGTGACTTCAATTGAAGGAATTCAGAAAATTGCAATCTTCTTGGAGGGGGGCTGATTCAGTTCATTTTTAGTGCACTTACTTAGTGCACTTGGACCTAGATCTGGGGGTGAGTGCTGATCCCATCCTACATTTGAAGATGTTTTAATCAGGAATTTTAATGTTGGCCCAAAGAACTGAGCATCATTTTTACCAAAGAAGTAAGCTATGACAAGTGATTCAGGTTCGAGAATAAATGACAGCAAGTATTAGTGTTCAGAAAACATCATTGGATCGTTTAATCAGCTTTCTTGTTCAAGTCTGATATCTTCTTTTCACCCATTTACCTTCTTCACTGAACGTAATAACTTTATAGATAGCCCTAAACTCTCAGAAATAATGTTCAGGAAAACGTGTTTTTTAGACAAGGAACTTGGAAGATTTTGCAAAAAAAAAAGAGAGATTTGATCATCCTAGACCACATTAGGGTTTGATCTGGAAGCTGAGGGTACTGACTCAATCATTTCACATGAAATGCAGGTCTCTAAATCAAGAGACACATCTCGCCCTGAGTCGTTGTCTAAAATAGGTCAGATGAATCGCTCTCTGGAGGAAGGAGAGCAAGATGCCTACAGAGGCTAAATAATTAGGGTTTCTTGACCATGAATGAGATGAATCCTGTGCTGGGGGACTGTAGTTTGCAGTATACTATGAAAAAGGCCATGCATTGAAGGCTACGTACAAAATTGAGTATTTTAGATGTCTCTTCATCATGCCATCAGAATCAGCTGAAAAGCATGTTGGGGCAGGGGTGAAGTACACAGTGATGTACTTGAAGGCTGCGTCGCAATGTGTGTGTAGAATGAAGCAGTTAAGATTGTTCAGGCAATTTTATTTTTTAATTGATAACATGAAGTCATTGGCTTACATTGGATTTCTCCCAGTATAACTCAGACTGTAGAAGAACTTAAATTATCTTTTAATGAACTCCATCTTCTCTGGTGACCCGTGAAACAGTTTGCAATGTACAAACCAGTGTTATTAACACGCTCGGCAAAGCTGCTATTTTCACAGACTGCTCATGAAAGCACTGCTACAGAAAAGGTCACTTCAGAGGAACGCTTCCTCAAACAATTCACTTACAAAATACTTCTTCTTCTAGGGTTTGCACACTGGATGATGTAGCTCAAAAAATCTCACTCTGTTTCCCCCTTCAGTTCTGGGAAGAAAGCTCTCCCTAAATTGCTAGTGAAGCGTGTCCCCAAATGTCCTATTAACAGGTGATAATGTTCTTCTGGAAGTGACAACTAGCCCCAGCTGTTGAAACATTTTGAAGACTGATTGTACTGATGAAGGGTTACTTCATGTGACGAAACTCTGATCAGTAGTCCAAATATAGGATTACTTCTAGCCCCTTTGTTTTGAGAACTGCTTCACTTACTACCACATGGGCTTAAGCACGCTGAGGGATTTTCCCCTCAGAGGCATCAGTTTGGTCGATGGATTGATAGTTTTGTAAGCTCAGAGCAGCGGTGGACCTGAAGGGGTCACTGGTAGAGTAGCTGCATGCTAAAGGTATGCAAACATAAAGGCATCATATGGAAAAAATCTGTCTGTAATTAAGTCTTCATTGCCAGAGAAAAAGGAGAAAACAAAATCTGGTGTTTTCCTCTCCCAAGTTCCTTGTGTGAGCCTCTGACTTTTCTGTCTTCTCTGACTTACAGCGTGGAGAGGAAATCATTTGGGGGGAACCAGAAAACCCTTCATGTAAGCAGAATTCTTAGAAACACTTACAAATACCATATAAGCCTCTTCATCCTGGTGATTTTCTGGTATCTGCTGTGATAGTATGTTATTTACTAGATTTGTAATAAAATAGTATTGGAAGACAGTGTGTATGGAAAACTGGTACAGAGGAGGATTGCAAGCCACATAAAGCAGGCACCATTTTTTTCATATATCCCCCCAGTTCTTAATAGGACCTTAAGGCTCTATGGTTAAATAAAATAGTGTTATAAGAGCATATTAAGGTCTCTTCTGCCTCTTTGTAGATCTTTTCCACTGAGGTTTCAGCTCTGGAAGATGTTGCTTGTTGCTACCCAGAACTGAGCCTTTTGCAATGGCCAATATATTTTTAATAAATTACAATTATGTAGCACCAAAGTTTTGGTACAGAGAAACACTTGTTTAGGTATAACAGCACTTTGCTAACATATTCTGTGTGAAAGAAGAAAGAGCAAACATCACATGTGTGTGATGTGAATATACATATACATATACATGTACATGTACATATGCATAGTATGTTTGTTCATCTGTAAATTAATAGGGAACTAATTATAAATACTCTAATAGAATACATTGTATATTAAGGTTGCCATAGTGTCTTTAACTCACCCTGCTCTGCCATGGGAACTTTAACCTATGGTTTATTAGCTGCTGTATGATGATTGCACACCTAATTCTTAATTTTGGTTCATGCAGGGATGCATAATGGGCTTTCTTACGATTCATTTCAGGGAAGATGTAAGGAGGTGAGAATGCTATGAACATTTTTTGAAGAGGGATTATGGTTAAATGTTTATTTCCTGTTATCATTCCTTTCTTGATAACACGTTTCTTTTTGGTGTGGGGGGAGGAGTGATACAAAGGACTACGGAAAGGACACTTGTTACTATGGATTTTGCATTAAGATAAATTTAGCTGTGTTGTCCATTAGGGGCACTGCTAGGTGAAAGCATGTCTTGAATTTACCTTGAAAGACAGTAAAAATAATGTACATCTCATGACACCTGTGGCTGTAGCATAGATAATCAAAGCACAGGTATTTAAATGTAGAAATCCAAAGTCCTTAATTCTATTATCTCCAATGGTGGGGTTTTTTTCTCTCTGCTTCCTACAAGAAAGCCTCCACGGTCATGTTTGCAGTTTACATTGTTCTGCCATTCTTCAACTCTGTTCAACACATTTTCTTCTACGCAAAATCAAGAACTAGAATGAATAAGGTTTATGTGAATACATCTTTGCTCATCCTCCTCCTATACATTTCAAAAGTGTAAACAAATTTCTCGAAAATTTATGAAAATGTGCCCCCGTTTTCTTCTGCTATTCAGCTATTTTGTCTGTTACTGTACAGTTGGAGGTTTTCAGCAGGCGTCAAGGGGAGAAAAGGTTTTAATGGAAAGGACCTTGCTGAGTGCCACTGACAAATAGGGAGAAGTGGGGAATGTACGCGTCTTGGAGACACTTGGGTTAGGAGATTGGCACTACTGGAACAATGTAATTTGAATCATGAAAAATAATTCATGATGATTTTTCAAGGCATTCAAGGAGTTACACTAGAATGTGTTTTTACATGCATTTCCATTTTAACAAAGAAAACTATCATACACTATTAGGAGAAATTAGCATGAAATTACAGTTTCACCATAAATGAGAGAGCTGTCAAGACAGGCTTTAGAAACATACTCCTAAATTGAATTTGCCCTTAAGTCTATGCAGGCATGAGGGCCACAAGCAAAAAGAACACAAAGCTCAAGCTTGGCTTAGTGAGATACTTTTGAGCTTTGTAGTAGATCCCCCAATAACAAATCTATGCCTGAAAATATCTTTGCTATCATACAGCCCCTGTGAGATAGGGATGTGTTAGCTCTTCCATTAACCCTTCCCCATTACCTCTAGGGTTGTTTTAACAAAAAAAGACTCATAAAAAAAAGAAAGTTCAAGACTGAAAGTCATCATAAAAAGCTTAATTGTTGGGCATGAGCCAGCATGCCCGGAGAGCAGCTGGCAGTCGCTCATCTCCCTGGATGGTCCTGAGGGCAAAATGGGAATCCGGGCCCCCATCCTGCCAGAGCGCGCCGGAGGACATGAGAACGGTAAGGGAGGCACCGCTGCAGCGCGGGGATGCTCTGAGCCGTGTGGGACGTTTGTTAGAGGCTGAGAGGAGTGTCCTTCTGCAGGGAGAGATGGAGCGAGCAGGGCAGCTGGGAGGTGGTAGGGCTCCGAGTGGGGGGAGATGAAAGGAGGAGAAACTGAAAACAAGTATGCACGCCTCCGGGTCTCCAAAGGCTAAAGCTGTTAAACGTTGGAACCACACTAGCTCCAGGAAATAGCTGAAGTTCACATCCTATCCCCAGTCTGCATTTAGCCGCACATTTACTCTTAAGTTTATTTTTAATTTTATGGACAGTCCACATGCCACCGGTTGGCCTATGCTCCTCGCCCTGCCATATTTACTTGGGAGATTCAAATAATTATCTTTTTTTTTTCCTTTGGTAGTACAATGCTAAACCAAACAGAAACTAACTTCCACATTCCCAACTTTCCTTAACTGTTAGTGGTAATTTTTTTCAGATTTCCATAGTAACTTTTACTTTAGGAATATCAAGAAGGCAATGTAAGCAAGGTGGTTAAAAATTTAATTAAGGTTACTAAATGACAATAACACAGGAATCTGTTGCATCGTTAACAAAATGAAGTGCTTTAAATCATTCTGAATCCAGGAGCTGAGGAATTAAACACTTGACCGAGTAGTCAAGTCCCAGCCCTTCCTAAAACTGGGAACCTCAGTTGGCACATCTGGATCCTGCCCACCCTGCACACAGCGGGGATCCGGCCAGGGGAGGCCAGCGACAGGGCTTTGTCATCTCCCCACCCGGGGGCAGACGGAGGAGGAGGAGGTGGCAGGAGGTGTCCAAGATGTCCAACCTCTTAGCATTGCAAAGCAGAAGAAGGATGAAGAGCAAAGGGAAGCCCATCAGGGGACGCTCCCTCAGGCTTTCCTGATCCGCTATGGGACTAGAGGAGAAAATCCATCATCCAAGGGAACATCTGTAGCAGATGGATTTTCCCCACAAACACTAGAGGAATCTGAAAACCCACAGTAGCTGTAATGATGGCAGTTTTGACAATAATATTCATCTTGGCTGAGGTCAGGAACACACTTCCCTGAATGTGGAACATTCACAGGGAGTTAGTCATATAAACCCAGACGGCAAAGCCAGCCACAGCACGGAAGATTTTACTATAGATCAGGGTTGGAGCTATGGTGAACTCATAGCGCATTGAAAAGAAAATGCCTTTAGAGCATCTCAGGTTAGTATTCTCATAATGCACATTTAGTAGTGGCTTTTTTAAAAAAAAACTATGCCTAGTTTACCATAGCATTTTTAAACTGATGTCACATTTCCCTCGAGGAGAAAATTCTATGATAGTTGGATGTGGTTTCAGGAGCAACTTTTAAAGGAATGTCCTAGTCCAGCTCCTTCAAGGATCCTGTGTTACGTGTATAGGAAACTCTCACGCATTCACCTCTGTCGTTAGCGCTAACACCTCTCACCAAACCCCTGCAAACAGTGCCCTGTTTGTGTGAAATCAACGGCACCAATTTCTGCTGGATTTCCTTAAGCGCCTATGGTAGAAATCTGGCAGATAGTGGGAAAAAATGAATGTTTAACTGGCACCGCAACAGTGTTAAAAGGGGGATCCGTATTAGCATGTGCTTTGAATTCAGAGTAATAGAAGTAAAACCAGGCGCGTTTTGTTTGGCATTTATTTCATGTCCCAGTGAAACTGGCATACCACCATTTGATCAGGCACAAAGCCATCCCAACAGATGGTCCCCAGCAGCAGCAGCCAAGAGACCATGTATGAACATCAAATGTGTTTGCGAAGGGCAGGACTCCAGGCTGCCAATGTCAAAATTGTTTTCCATTCCCAGCTTCCGTGCCAATGGCTAGCGGGGCTAGGCAGCCGCTCCCCCAGCCCGGGGACCAACCCAGCGCCGTGGGGAGGGGTACAGTCAGGAGTGTTATCAGACTTTTTGTGCCCACCTCCCTCTGGCCTTTTGGAGGAGGATTTCATCACATCGTCTTAAAAACGCTCCTGGACACACCGTTTGGGTTTAAATAAAAAGATGGAAAAAGCGTGGGCTTCTGCTCCATGATTTTCTCAGGACCTGTGTAGGCATAAGGGCACCAGAAGTGTTTACAGAATGGGGGTGTGTGGGAGGCAACGAGACATTTCTTTAAGGACCAAATGAGCACAGACGAGCACATGTTACTGGGCCAACCACTATGTGTTGCAAGGAGTGATTTTTCTTCAGTTCCCAATTAGCTGGCTGCTGAGCAAATCTGTTGCTCGTGTTCCTGTGTTGTAGCCTACGTGGGTTGTGAGTTTGGTTTGCAGATACAGGTGTTTAGTTAATCCAGTGTGGATCTGAATGAGCCCCAGCTCTTCTCTCTCCCAGTCATCACACCTTTATGTGCAGGAGCAAAAGTCATTCAGGCTCTGCTGAGCGCTTTGCAGTCACTGAGTACCGTCCTTCTGAGGTACCTGTGCAGGCATGGGCCACAACTGCTGGGAAAGACTGGAGCACTGAGATTACAGCCCCAGTCTCTGCTTCTCCGTCCCTTTTGTCATCCTGCTCCAAAACAGCAGGTGTTTACACTGCCAGGCCAAATGCTCCCTCTCCGTCACATGGCAGAAGAAAGAAGGAGGCAAGCAAGCCTAAAACCTTGGAAGAATGAATGACTGTAACACCAGTTCAGCGTGTTCCCCTCTGTGCTCATCCGTGCCTGGCCTGGCCTGGGCAGACCCAGAGGCACAGAGCAGGAGTGGTGGCAGGACCTGCCTCCAGCCAGCTCCTCGTGGTCATCTCTCTTGCTGGTGCACTGTGCAAAGAGAGGAGACCCCTGAGGCCAACTGGCTCTAAGCAGCGATCCCCAGACCGCACGGCATGCAGGGGTCACTGGCTGTGGAGAGGATTTTTCACCTCTTCTTCATCTTCTACACGTTTTTTCCACTCTACAGGAGTCTTTGCCCTTTTGAATTACAAAAATACTCTAAAGTTCCTTTGGAGTTCACAGGGCTGAGGATCAGCCTCTCTTTACTCAGGTTCACAGCTTAATTGCCATCCACTGCGTATCACGGCGTTGTCCATCAAGGAGCTTCCTAGAGCTTAACAAGCCAGACACGTAAACTTCACAAGCATGCAAATATAGATATATGTATTCTGAATAACTTCCCTCATTGCTGAAGTGCAGCCACCCCGCCATGAATTGTGGCAATTTTTCAACAATGTGCAGCTGCATTACAAAACCGTGCAGGATAGGAAGCAAAGGATACCTCATTTCAAGGAAACCCAGGAGGAATCTGAGGTTGGCTCCATAGAATTAATCCCACGTGAATTTGTCTCCTGACCAGGTTAAATAGTTGGCAAGTGGAAATGAAATGAGAACATATTTCATTAATACTGGGGCTTTGATTTGCCTATATTTGAACACTTTTGTGTGTATGAACTTTGAAAATAGCTTGTGCTTCAACATCAAATGCTTTTGTGCAGTTGTCCTGCCAAGTGAAACTTGTTTGAGCTCCATTGATGTTCCAATACCAACAATTGATACAATCTGGTTAAACCCTAAATTTCCATTTGTTACGCTCTTTGAATGTTTCCAATACTAAATAAAGTGTCAGAAAATGAGATGGATCTATGAATACGTTGGAGAGCAACAAAAGGGGTTGCATGCACTGATTTGTATATTCAGTGAATACCAAAAGGTCTTGAATCTGGCTAGGGTGCCAGAGCTGGTGCCAAACTAACTCCAAACAGCTTTTCCAATAGCATCTCCCCTCCTTACGCTCTCAGGTGGACCAGCTCTAGAAAACGCTGACAGGGTCAACACGACGGCACTTCCAGCAAAGTCTTTCAGCACCACCTAATGAATTGCAAAATTTTTTCCTGGCAACACCTGCAGGTCTATGGGAATTCCTCAATCACAGATTGAGCCAGCCTGGAGTCTGGGGCAAGAGAGAAGCAAAATACGTGGCTTGAAAATAATACCTCTGCCTGCAGCTTCCGATTGAAAGTTCGTCAAGGAATAAGTCAGAAACAGCCTGCCTGTAGTGACTTTAGTTTTGCTCAAGTTTGTTTGACTTAGCAACAACCTTGCTACGGGTACTTTATGTTCTCTAGAGGTTTGTTTTGTTGTTTTTTTTTCTTTTGGAATGAAATAAGCAAAGATTATAGCAAAACTGCATCAGCTCTGTGTGCATCAAGGAGCAGATTCTTTGCGAGTCTGACATAAATCCCTGCTTATCAGGCTGGCAGATTTTTAAATCCTCTTTTTCACCCATTTAAAACAAATACTGGAAAACAGGGAAGAGAAATTTCACAATTCTATCTTTCTATTATGAAGCTTTATGGTTCTGTCGGTGACATGTGCATGCTTCCATATAAACTGGTAGCAGCACAGAAGCAATGAAGTCTACAGTGGTATCTACGGCCCTTCTTTTTTTTTTTTTTTTTCCTTTTGTGGGAGGTTGCAACATTTTGGAGAAGGGTGTGCTGCCAGTATCACGCTTAAGGACTCCTGTGATGCACAGATGCAATTTCAGTTTTGATCTTTAACTGGGTTCTTTGCAATTCAGTCCAAATACTTACTGGACACGTGCGTGTTTTTCCCTTTTAAATTCTTCTTCCAGTGGGCACAAGGGTGCTTTTCTTCCCTGAGCCTCCTGGGATTTTGCTAACAGGGAGCATGTGTGGCCGAGTTTTCCGAGCTTTCCAAGACTGTGCTGCCATCTCCTGATCAAACCTGAGGCTTCCCCAGCTGAAAGCCGGCTGAGACGAAGGCTAGCAACCTTTTTCCTTCTCTTTCCAGAAAGGACAGTAAATGGCCTTTGACCTCTAGCTATGCAGGTACCTGCTCTGCAAGGAACCGCGTCCCTTTCTTCTCGCCCACTCTCTTTGGCATGAGGACACCCGTGAGCAGCGTGCACTGAGGCTGGACTCGGAGGAGGACCAGAGCTGCCGGGAGGTGCTCCCGCTCAGGGCTCTCCTTTGTTCGCCCCAGCAGGAGAGGTTGGGCAAAGGCTTTGCCCATTCTGGGGAGTTGAGGAACATTTTCTGAATTAAAGTTTTTGGGAAATTCAACCTAGATTTTTAGAAAGGCTTTTTTTGACATGTCCAAACCCACCTTTTTCGATGCATTCACTACTTGCCCACGTCCAAGGTACAACCTGAGGCTTGTGGGTCCTTGCCCGATCTCCTCTCCCCATCTCAGTACTGTGACTTTCACCTTTCTCTTTCCCCTGCCCGCTCCCCGCCCACGCAGACGATGCCGTACCAGCCGCCTCCCTGCCACTGGCGCTCCTCCTTTCCCTCGCATGGAGCGACGGCGCGGTTGTGGCACACGTCCCTTTTGCCCATGACGCCAAGGGTGCTTTTCGGGTTTGTGTGTCCCCCCCGGCAGCAGTAACACCGGGCCACGGTGTTATGGCAAGCAGGGCACAGTTCTGACCGCAGCTTTAGAAGAAAACGCTGCCGGCCGTGAGCCCGCCCTCCGCTCCTCCGGCGGCTCCTCCGCCGCGCCGCCTGCGCGGCCGTGCGCGCAGCGCACCGCGCCCGCACCGCGCCCGCCGGGGGCCGCCAGCGCCGCGCCGCGCCCGCCAGGGGGCGCCCCAGGGCCGAGGCGGTCTCGCCTGCGCCGGCGGCCTGCCACAGCAGCGCTTGTTTACCTTTATTTTACTGTATTTCATCTTATTGCATTTCATTTTATTTTATTTCATTTTATTTCATATTATTTTATTGTATTTTATTTTATTTTATTTTTATTTTAGTAATTGTTTTGCCTGAAGGCAAAAAAAAAACCCTACCTACATTTGGTAGCTCTAAGAGTGCGTTTTGCAGTAATCATTTAAGGGATACGCTTGCTAGCTTGAAAGGAACAAGTAAAACGTTAACTGCCCCGCTGTACATTTATAATGGCAAAGTATTTCTCTCTCAGATATTCAGTGGCTTTCTTGCAACAAAAAGCAGATTGATATTTATTCTTTAGCCCCTACCTCCCTTATTTATTCAGGTTTATTTATCTCAGTAAGTGAGCCATTATTGGAAAATCTTTTTAGCAATAAGGCACGAATTTGCTACTATGTTCCTTCTAATACAGGAGTAAAGATTTAATGGTAGCATATCACCTCTCTTACAGTATGTTTTCTGTCACTAAAGTAATGGCAAGTGGAATAAGAGACAGGTGGTGGTATCTATAAACTCTGTTAATGGCCCCATCAACATATGCTTAATGTATTCTAAACTATACTCCACATCCTACTGTTGCTAGTACATTTCCTCTGGCACCTCTTCTCAACAAAGAAATTTGGAGAGGAAA
This sequence comes from Aptenodytes patagonicus, assembly GCF_965638725.1. NCBI lineage: Eukaryota > Metazoa > Chordata > Aves > Sphenisciformes > Spheniscidae > Aptenodytes > Aptenodytes patagonicus. Next base: position 57,781,960 of record NC_134951.1, on the reverse strand, counting down.
GGAAACATTAATAAACCCAAAGTGTTTCATTTAAAAGCAGATATAAAGTTTAACGCTGCTTGTAAGGAGGCTTATTTGACAAGAGAGCAGCTTATTATAGACCTCAATAATTTTGTTGCCAGCATTAGTGGAAGGCTTTGACAAAGCAAAGACTTTTTAGATACAGTTATGGCCTTTCTGCTGCATTTGGTGTTTGATCATGTCATGCAACTGCATCACTTTCTAATGGATTACAAAAGTCGACCAGTCATGAGACAACTCTGGGTAAATGTTTGTTGGGAGAAGAAAAGGTCAGGTCTACAACAACAGGTTTTCCACTGCTTAGCTTTTTTAAACATATCTTCCTCTATTAAAAATGTATTTTGTGTTCTAATGCATAGGTATATTTCAGGCTGAATTCAGATCCCCTGCTTTTCAGTGAGGCCTTGAACAAGCCTGCACTGCCATTTCACCTCCAAACTTTCAGAGGGTGAGCTTTGGGTGGTGGAACTTGCCTTCCTCCTCCTCTCTGCGCCTGAGGAGCCGCCAGCACAGCAGGGCCGTAATCCCCGGCAGCGTCACCAAGTGCTTTGAGAGCGCCGGTAACAGCAATGACGGCACTGATAGTCCTTGTGCTGGCAATTTGTATCCAAAGCCTTGCCAACGAGTTCAGAGTGAAATCAGGCGTCTTCAGAGTGCAGAGCTCCTACGAAGAATTATTGCTGCAGGAATAGTCTCATGTGAGTGTGTGAAGTCAACGCTCCCGTCATTATGACCAAATTCTGCCTGATGTACTCATAAAATCCCTACTGAAATCAACATTTAGTGAGGCAGAATTTGGATGCCATGGTTTCTAGCTGGCCCACAGAGGTTATCCTGAATATGCATCATGTGAAACAGCTACTGTCGGGCAGCCTGACTTAATAGCACTATTGTACTTGATCACCAGGAGCACTTTCTTCTAAAGGTCTGTGTTTCTTGAAAAACATTATAACTGCTATGTTAGCATGCTTTTCCTGGTGATGTGCCTATCTAGCAATGATGATAGCCTGAAATCAATTGAATTGCCCTACTTTCTTGTACCCTGCTCAGGATACAAGGCCCTTTCCAAACAGTGGGTGCTTGATGTGATATTGGGGCAAAAAAACAGAGTCAGAACCAGTTGTAAAGTGTCAGTTCAGGAGAGATGAGGAGCGCTTAGGTACCAAACCTCAGCTGGACTTTAGGTACCCAAACTCCTAAGCATCACTATGCACCAATTCCAGTAGGAATTGGCTCTTCAGAAAAGGCAGCCTCAGTCCTTAGCTCCTGTCGGGGTTCAGGAGAAGGAGGTGGTGCTTTCACTTCACAGCTTCTCCCTCAAGGTATTTGCCTGGGCAAGAAGTGCCCAGGGTCATCTTCCTCTCCTGGTGGAGAAGAGTCCCGCTCCCAGAACTGGGCGCTGAGCATCAGGGCCAGTGGTTCTGGGTGAGAGCAGTCATTAAAGAATTACTGGTTTAAATACAGAATTATCCCAGGAGCAGACACGATGATTGTGTCCCACATGCGCTACGGGGAGAGTCTAAGATCTGATACAAACTTCTGGGTTCTGCCCTGGGCTCAGTTTTATTAAAATGCTATGACCGTGCCTTATTTCTTTGGATTGATTTCCTAGTTATCTAGTACATGCTACAAGTACATGCTTAGGGTAAAAAAGGGAGGCAAGCATGAGAATAAAAGAAATTCAGAAGACCTCTAAAATATGCTCTAAAGGGCTATTTGTTATTATAGATAGTAGCAAAATCATTTATTATCATATTCTAGGAAAAAATACAAATATTTTCTATTCATATAAAGAAATAATTCAAATTGGTTTTGTGTTGTCAGTGCTATGCCAGTCATGCTATGATTTCCAACAGAACATTAGTTTATGTTTTTTTCTGTTATTACAGAGGATCAGTTCCACACTAATGAAATGAAGCACTTTAGCCTGCACTTAGTCTTAATTGAAAGTCGATGAATCTACTCATATATGTAAAGATAATTTAATAAAAGCAGGACTGGAATATGCAGCAATTGGCAGGATCAGGCCCTAGGAATTTTCCTCTTTCCTCTCAATGATTAAAAATTATTTTCCTTTAGATTCCCTTCCCCCCCCATTTTAGCCAGTGCAGCTCTCTGTCCTGAATGCTGTTACTTATTAAGAACCCCAGGAAAACAGATCAGCTACTAGAAACTCTCATTTGACTTAGCAAATACAATCTCAGACACCTGAAGTTACTCTTCATCTCTCAAACTCCATAAAAAAAAATTATAAAGGGGTAACACACTTGTGAGAACTCCTCCGTGTTGTAGTGTCACTGTTGGAGCCTGTTTTCCCTCTTGCTTTAGCTTCTGATTTTGCTCTGGAGTCAGTGAGGGTCAGTGGTAAGAAGAGGCATTGAAGATGATCTCCCGTTTGTCTATTTTTGCTTTTACTTTCATGAGTCTATATTTCTCGTCACCAGCTTGTCAGACCCTGCTTTTACTCATCCAGCTTGGTAACAGAGCGGTGTCTCACAGTGCTTCGAACGTAGTATGGATGGTGGGTATCTTACGCTGTGTCATTTGGGCCCCTCACTACAAGAAGGACGTTGAGGTGCTGGAGCGTGTCCAGAGAAGGGCAACGAGGCTGGTGAGGGGTCTGGAGAACAAGTCTTATGAGGAGCGGCTGAGGGAACTGGGACTGTTTAGCCTGGGGGAAAAGGAGGCTGAGGGGAGACCTCATCGCTCTCTACAACTACCTGAAAGGAGGTTGTAGCGAGGTGGGTGTCGGTCTCTTCTCCCAAGTAACAAGCGATAGGACGAGAGGAAATGGCCTCAAGTTGCGCCAGGGGAGGTTTAGATTGGATGTAAGGAAAAATGTCTTTACTGAAAGAGTGGTTAAACATTGGCACAGGCTGCCCAGGGAAGTGGTTGAGTCCCCATCCCTGGAGGTATTTAAAAGACGTGTAGATGTGGTGCTTAGGGACATGGTTTAGTGGGCATGATGGTGTTGGGTTGATGGGTGGACTCAGTGATCTTAGAAGTCTTTTCCAACCTCAATGATTTTATGATTCTATGATGGAGGCAGATGGGACCAGATTTTAGCATATTGCTAACAAAACAGAGCCAGACTTCCTCTGACTCTTCTGGCTCCATGTTTAAGTTGATGTTTAGAAGGGGTGCAAGCCAACAGAGGGAGGGTTTGTCACTATTAAAGAATATGTAGAATATGTACACACTCAGTGAAGACCAAGACCAAGGCTCTCAGCTGCAAGAGCATAGCTTAGTGAGACTTTCCTACAACATGCGTATAGAGTTGCTGCTTTCCCTGCATGTGAAAGATCAAATCTGTGTCATTTGAAATCATCCCCAAATTTTCCTCTCCCTGTGCCTTCCCATGTCCTGTTATTTTTTCTATAAAATCCGTAGTCTAAAATAAAACGTTACTTATTTCACCGAATTTTATTTTCATTTTATACATAAATAACTTTACCTGCTCCTCTTTTTTACCTCTGTATTAATTCCTGGTAAGGTGCTAATAATTGTCTCAGTTGTACACTTGCAATATTGGACTTTACATACAACCTTGCTGAGCCTCAGCTTGCAGTATAGTATTGCAGTTTGTTTCCTTAGGTTTGTTTGTGGCTCCTCACAGCCACCCATTGATACTGAAGCAGAGATGGTTAACAAATACAAGCTGGGAAAATCAGTTGATCTTCCGTTTGCTGAAGGCCTGATGGAGAGCTGTACTGCAGTAGCTAATGCAAAGTTCTGGTTAAATATTGTCCTACCGTTTGCACTATACCGTCTGTTGTTTTTACACTAAAGGCTTAGCAGAGGTTGGAGGCAGTATTGACTTTGTAATTAAACTATTTTAACTTCAGGATTTTGTAATCACCGTACTTAAACCATCTGTTATGGTACATGGGAGATTTCCCCACCCCCCGCTCCACCCCTCCTCTCCAGGAGCAAAACGCCATCGTGTTTTTAATTGCAAAGCCCCTCTTACGATGGGGGTAGAAAGGGAAAATGAGGATAATTCCCTTTTTCTAAGACAACATGCAAAAGCTCACGGAGCTTTCGCTCCTTGTGAGGGGAGGTGCACGCAGGACTTTCACTCCTGGCTCCTCCTGGCTCCTGGTCCCAGGGGCAAAGTAGAGGGCTTCTTAGTGGGGCACCTCCCTTTCCTGATTGACTGCTCGGCCCTCGCCAGGGACTTCCACTGGGAGAAGTAAGGAAAGGGGATGGAGCCTGAGCTCTACCAGGGTAGAGCCTGGCAAGCGGGATTGCTCATGTGGGGAACCACTGAGCTCTTTGTGCTTAGGGAAAGAAAACAGAAGAAAGGGTTAGGGCAGAAGACAGAGCAGCAGATTTTGTGAAGCTTTTTGTGTCTGTTGGCCTACCTGTGTATCTCCCTTCCTGACCAGGACATCCAACACCTTGTATCTGAAGTTCTCAATGCTGCTCAAACAGTAGCACCGCTGCCTGTATAATCTTGGACAAATCCCTCAGGATTTGCCTACTCCTGCAAGTTGCACTAAGTCAGTATGGAGAAAGCCATAGGAAACCATTCCAGGGGTATAACAATCTGGCATTCCCAGAGAAATGAGCATTACACTTCGCAACACCAAATTCTGGACTTTCACCAGTGTAACTAGGTCAATGCAAAAAAGATGATCTTAGCCAAAACAGTTACGATAGTAATACTGCTAGGTATCAAAACCTGGGCTGTCTGTATAGGTAAAACAAATTAACAGCATCTTTTCCTTCCTCCCAGTTGTGCGGAATTCTTCTGTTTTGTTTTGTTTCACCAGGTTGGTTTGGTGTGCAGTTTCAGCAGATCCAAATGCATGCTGAACATGTGCGGAGATAAAGTAGGGGTTTTCCTATTGTACATATATAAAGTTAATCAGAAGTCTGGATTCTTGATTCCTAGTTTGCTGCTCTGAATTTAAATCACTAGGTCAGACATCTTTGTGCGCCCCTTAGTTAAAAACGTCTTTTAATTTTGCTTCATCTTGCCTTAGTTTTGTGTGTTCACCTACATTTTCTCACTGGCAGTCAGCTCGGCAGAGCTCTTTTGACCAGTGTGTGAGAGAAATGCACTCTCACATCTTGTCACATAAACCTGAGGTATTGGAAAAAAAGAGAGAGATACAAGTGGCAGGGGATCTTCCCAGTTGTATTGAGCAGAATTCACTTGTTTTCTCTTGTTCTAGTTTGCCAGAGAAGAATTTTCTTTCAGGACAGATGAAAGTGCTAAATCAGACAGCAAATGTTCTATATACCTAAATATCAGATCCAATTGTTCTCCTATGTGTCATGCCCGTCACACACGTTGTGTAGACCTATGCTTTGACTCAGCCTAAGTTTGTTTGGCATTATAGCTTCTGAAGCTCTTTTTGGGGACAGCATATAAAGCAGTGCTTGAGAGAGGCAGATTTTTGCTGTTAAGCAGCGCAAGCACACCGGGACTCCTGAGGCTGCATTTGCGCATGTAGACAGAGGGCTGGCCACCCTTCGGTGTGTCTTACATGGCCTGCCCCACTGCCTCGCTTCATGAACCTGTGTCAGGAAAGTGACGATTTCTTCAAAGTTCCTGGAGGCTGAAAGAAAATTGTTCAATGCAGTGTGATTGTGGGTGGGTGAGAAATTCCATTTAATTCAATCCCGTCTGACAGCAATAACCACTGTTATCAATGATACTGGGTTTCGCTAATTTCTATTCCCCTTGTAAAGAAATGGCATGTTTCTATTTGTTTCCTTTCCTAAACAAGGACCCTTGTACCGTGCTGTAGTTGTTGTGAAAAATTGTAGCATTGCACCCGGTGCTACCGTAGGCCAGTGACATGAAGCAAGACAAGTGCCCCCCCCACGCCCACCCCCACTCTGTGAATTTTGTTTGTATCTCTGTGGCTGTCCAGCATGCGCTTGCCTGGCAAAGCCATTTCGTTAATGCCAGGCAGCAGGAACTGCTGAGTGCGCAACACTTCAGAAGAACTGTTTGCTTACTTGAGAAACTAAATGCAGATGTGGAAGCCTTACCTTACCTTTCGAATTGTCAATAAGCTGAAAGAACGGAGGCTAGTATTTTCAAGCGTTGGACCCGCAGTCTCACGGGCTTCTTACATGTTTTCGTGTGTTGTTCTGCTCAGCATTGCAAGGGTGACGATCTGTTTCTTTAAAGATAGATAGGTAAGTATTGCTATAGAAGTAAGTTTTCTATAAATTAGATGCCTGGATATTTTTAGATGGTATCTTCTATTACTCACAGAATTAAGGATTAGATCCTCATATGTATCAAAAGCTCTCTGCACCCAACAGTGTTAATAAAGCTAAACTCCAAACTCCATTTTCAAAAATGCTCGGGCACTTGTTAGCTTATCTCTCTGGTCACCTCTCAGCTTAGCCCCCAGGGCATGTAACGCATAGCCAGATGTTGATTAAACACATCTTCTCCACTGCACACTGTCTGGACATCATCCAACTTCAGCTGAGATGCTGTGTGATGCCCAGTTCAATCTGCTCTGTGAAGTGACTAGTATTTCTTGGAGGTTGGTGTCAACTCTCATTGATTGCGTTGTTGCAGGGCTGCAGCCAGCCTGGGGCTGGGGCTCACAGAGTAGCTCAAGCAGGTGGGCAAACATCTCACCCTGACCTCGCAGTCTGCACTGAGACTTTCCAGGGCCAACAGCCATGAAGGGACTTAAAGCTTGTCATGTGCTCTACTGCATAACTACTGCATGTCCTGTTGCCAGCCAGACTTCTCAACCCCAACTGAGGCATCTATGATCCCCATAGGATGTGTGGAGAGGCTCATGTTTCACATGGAAATCATGTGAGCCACAACTCTAATAATCTGTGTGAGCAACAAGTGCTAAGCAAAGGGATTTGCTGAACAAAAGCATCCCTTGGGGACAGCCACCTGCCAGACTTTACTTTGCTTGGAGGTAGACGAGAGAGGGACACAGTTCCAGGCCTAAATAGTTGAGTTTTGCTTGTGTCTCAGTTGTCTGGGACTCAGGGGCATATCACTTACCAGTGACAGATCGTGGCTTGACTGCTGGCAGAAGTAGTGTGAACCTCATTCCCAGCTCCTTGAAGAGAGCAGGAGACCTGCAAGGCTACTCTTGGAAGACTGTGAAGGGCTGGGGAGGAAAATCTGGTTCACGTTGATGATGTAGAGTAGATGTGGACCCTGGAGTGGACAAACTTTTGATCTATACTATCTTCCTGCAGAGGGAACTGCTTGGCTCGAGGGTGAAGCCAGGGTGTACTCCAGCAGTTATACAGGATGGACTGTATAATCAGGAGATAAAGACCACTCTGCAAAGCAGAGGAGAAAACTAAGCTGACTATATAGATATGTCTCTAGTTTCTTCTGATGGCACTGTTCCACTTCATGTAAACTTTGGAGCAGGATCAGAGATCTGATTTTCTTCCAAATGAGCAAACACCATGATCAGCTGGAATAGCTCAATATCAAACTTAATCTGTGGCTTGGTTCATATTTATTTATTTATTTAAGCAAAGTGTTACATCCCTGGTACAATGGACTGAGTCCATTTTAGTCTCATCCTCAATGTTTTACTCTTTTAAAAATTAATTTCCCTAGATTTTTCCACAGACCCTTCATTTAGAATGAAATTCACCTTTCAACTTTAGAAGGAACTTAATAGTGTAGGTAATTTTTTATATTCTCTTCTAAAATTATTTAAAAACTGCCCATACTATCAATTATACAATGACAAGTATTTCTCTAGTTTCAGAAATGGAACTGAAAGAGAACTGTTATATCTAGGGCACTGAAGGTAGTTCATCAGCTCTTTTCAGGAGCCAGAAGCTGGATAACTGCTATCTTAAGCATGCCTGGATATTGGCCGTGTGATCTCTAAAATTAAAGTACTTACCAAGAACTGAAAGCTGGGGACTGTCAGAAACTCATAGCCTCGTGGATTGGGTGTGGAGGAGGAATGATCCAGTGTATCAGTCAGTGGATGGCACACCTACTTGTGAAAAAAACGTGTAGAGTCAAAGTAAAGATGCTGTTTGAGGATGCTCTGCATCTGGGCTAGTTTTTGAAGGCTGATCATACTTTGAAGATGAAGCTTGGTAAAGACTGTATTAGAGAGAAAGGAAGGGCTGTTTATTGTCCACCCCTGTATTACATACAGTTGGTATTTTTACTGTAGTGGAGATTTTCTAAAAGATGTCATTTTAATTAAATTTTGAGTGATCTCTACGTATCGATGTGAAACAGGTGACTAATCAATAAAGTCAGCTTCTGAACAAAACTGAATGATATAAGAACATTAAATATGACAAGAATAAAAAGGCATATAATATCAAACTCTAAATGTACAATTTTACTGTATGTCTCTTTTTACTGTAGCAACAAGGGCACAAGGGCAGTATGAACATGTGGCCCTTTATTTGGTCAAGGATAATAATCAACTAAGCCAAAAGGAAGGGAAGTAGATTTTCCTAGTTCAGCCACTAATATAATATTTTACGTGTTTCCAATTGTGTAACCATTGCTCCATGCAGCATTGTAACATGCAGCCATTGTTAAATGGGAAAAAACTGTGCAAACAACAAAGAATCCAAAATGTAGAGAAATGGTATCTGGTGTCGCTAATTATGCAATGGGCACGATATTTTGCCTCCCTCCATTTCAGATCCCAGCCCTGCTTCTCTCCTCTTTTGCCTGCTCATGCCTCTGTTTGCAGGCTCAGGTCCTGGTCAGAAGTGATCCTGCTGAGCCTTGTAATTGCTGCAAATGTCTGGTGGCCATGGAAGCAGCATAGTTTGTGGTAGGATCTCCTGCTTTCCTGATCCTTCACCATCCTAGTAATGTTGATTACTTGAGGTCTCATCATTAGCAATGACGCAGCATCTCTCTAGAGGCTACAAATACCTACAGTCCTTCCATTAAGGATATCGTTCTCATCTTAGGCTATGAAAGATGCATCTCTTTTCCATCAGAGAGGCTTCAGCTAATGACTACTTAGAAGTGCATTGATCCTGGCTCACAGCATTACTGACCTAGTCCTGGCCTTTTATTCCAACTTAGTCCTAGCCTTTTATTCTAACTCTTAGCTGAAGCTCATTACTATGTCAGTGACTCTTGCTAATTTCAATAATGAGCATAGATACCTGCAGGTCTTAAATTCATAATTAGTTCAGATTCATTGCTTCATGTTGGCCTGAACCCCAACCATGTCTTTAAATTCCTCACTGACAGCCTCAGAAGTATGACTGACAATGTGATCTCCATCACCTAAACCCTCAAAGTAGTCTCCCTCAATTTCTTCTAGACCTGGCTTTAACCTAAATGGCTCATCTTCTTTCATTTCCAAATGTAAATTTCAAATCAACTTTCAGTCTACTCTTAAGACTAGACCTTGAAGGAATCATATCTAGATCACCTGGTCTGGCAGTAGGTTTCATATAAGCTCAACAACCCCTGCTAAATGCAGAAACAACCCACTTTCACCAGTTCCTGCCCAAGCAAATCTTAATTTTAATTCTGACTATAATATGAATCTATATTGGTCTCCCTATATCCTATTTTATCTAGAACTAAGCATAGTTTGTGGGTCCCTCTAAGCAGCAGCATTAAGCCAAGCTTGATGGCCACTTCTAAATCCAATATTGACCCATGGTCTCAGCTTCATGTTGTCCCAACCCCTGAAGTTAACCCCAATGCCAAAGCTAACTCAGATTTAAGTACCCTGAGTACCTCACTAAGAAAGCAGCAAACTTTCCTGAATTAACTAAGTTAAGTTAAGCATACCATGCAGGCCCTACTGGTAAGAGCTATAAACCAAGCTCAGGCATTATGCAGGCTCATCCAACATACTACCCTGAATCCAAGCCCATAAGCCCAGTTGTAGCTGTTCCCAAATCCTACAGAGAGAGTTCATCGTAAAAGCTAGAGCTGTGACCTGTTTCAGACTGTCAATTTAGTATAGCTTTGTAGGCCTTTATTTGCAACAGTCATAAGGCCCATACTAGCCAGCCCACCCTTGCCCAGACTCTATCCCCAAGGCTAATATAAAATCTAATCCAATCCCTAAAGCTAGATTAATGATTCCAATTAAATCGTAGCCCAAAACTATTCACACAAAAGGCTGTTACTTACAACCTGGGGCATATCAGCCCCAAAAGTAGCTCTAATCTCTCTTCCCAGTTATCAAAACCAGGTAAGGCCTCATGTGTTACCTGGATCTAATCACTAGCAAGCAGCCGCAACAATTTTAAGTTTATCTTGATGGCCCTTTTTATTTTAGCACAGTAGTATTGGCTGCTGTGGGTCTTCCAGCCTGTAGCAGCACGTCTTTGTCCAGAGGTATGGCATTAATGACCTGTATTGTTACTCTCTTGCTTCTACAGATTCTTGTATTTCTCTGCCTGATCTTTGATTCTGTTCCTAACAGATTCAGTTTCTTTAGTGTCAAATATCTGCTTTTCCAAGAGTGATAAAATCTCTACAGTTTTTCTTTAAGTGCTCTAAGAGTGGGGGTGTTTGTAGTTGTTTCATCTCTGGACCACTTGCTCCATAAGCCTGAAGTCCGCTCAGTTCTGATCCCACACTGAGGGAAACGGCACTGCGCTGTGTCATATAGAGCATCTGTTCCCATTCCAGCGTATCTGTGATCTTCTAATAGTCTGCCTTAAATACAAGGACCTGCTAAACGGCTCATCTCTACCCGCCGCGCTGCAGGCTCCCTTCCTCTCTGTGGCCACTGACCACTCACGTACTGGACGGAGACAGCTGGCAGGATGCTGATCAGACCGATAAGATGCATTTGGCATGTGGGATGGCAGTAGGATACACAGGTTCACTGTGGAGTACGCAGGAGGAACCGACTGCATCAAACCAGTGTCCAACGCCCAGTTCATTGCAGTTCCACCCTTTTTACAAGTAATTACACTGTGCTTTCACTACACATCTAAAGGTAAAGGAAAACTTTCTTTTGCTAATTTTCAGTCTGGAGCAAAATTCCCATGGTCCTAATTGCCTTCAGAGTCGAAGAACTGCACTTCTCTTCCAGCACGAATTCTGTAAGTTTCCCTGTTTCTTGCTGGGCTTGGGACCATGGCACACAAGACAATCGGTTCTTCTTCAATATTGCTTCGTCTTGGTTGATATAATTTGTATTAGAATCAGTTTTACTTTAGAAGTGGCAGCAGATTTGACCTGTTCATCCACCTCTTTTTTGCCTTTTCTAGCACGAGTTTAAATTCACTGATACTGGCAAATAGATCAAAAGGATTTAATTTTTCATTTTTCCTTCTCAGAAAAAAAAAGCTTCTTTTTTTTCCTTTAGGCAATATTCATTTGACACTACAAGTTTTAATCACAGATTTTTTGGCATGTATATATTAAAACCAACATATTAATGCATCCACAAAAATGCAACTGAACTGAGTAATACAAGACCACCAAGTGGCGACTCCGTTGATTCTTCATATTATTTACTGTAATGCTGCTACACAACCAAAGGTAAAAATCTTCCCACGGGGTATCCACAAAAGCTACAAATTATTTCATTTCCCACAGACAAAACTTACTGAATTCATCAAACCACACATTTGACTGAACTAATGGGTCATAAGGTGGAAATTTCTCATTTGGTTTTGCTAGTTACAATTATTATGGTTTTGTCTTGTTCTGCAATGCTATGAGAGATTCCTCTTAACTGGCTGTTTGAATACTAGAATATTTTTTTAGTGCTCTTTGCTGTTGATAATGAACAGAAATTTACAACGTGATACTTCATGCTACTCTGCATTTTGCAGCCATCACAAGAATCTGCACAGTTAATGATATAATATTGTTTCTTATCTCAGATAAAGTGCAGATAAAGTAATTTATGCAAAAAAAAAACCGCACAATGCAAAATGGTTCACGTGAAAAAAAGAAAATGACTGCAAATGATGCATATAAATCACATATGAGTCACTGTGTACCAACTATGCTTATTATGTAGGGCCTGATGGACTAAGACCCTGTCTGCTAGTGGCTGCCTCTTCCTCTAAATTCTAAATATTGCTCTCAACTAAATTCAACGATCGAGATTTTTCCAGCTTAAAGTAATTATTTAGGCCATGCTATTTGTCAGCAGAGGGAGCCAAGCATTTCAGGATAGTGACATATCCCTTCCCTTTGTACTGCCCTTCCCCATCTTATCTCATTTGGAATGGGAGCGATCTCCCTCTCTTCACTGACTATAGAGGAAATCTGTGTGACCCGCTTAGATGGGGAACCTGACAGCACTAATTTTAGGAGAAAACATATCCTGTTCTGAATAATCATGAAGAAGGAACTCTTTTGCAGTACTTACTTCACTTGCTGTAAAGCCTTGCCCAATAAATATTTGTTTGAACAGTTTGTATTACCACTACATGTCATTGGGAATTTTTATTGAAACCAAAACTTTCCTGCATCGTTATAGCATTTTTGGTTGCAACGCAAGACTTCACCCTGAATTAGGAAGCAATTGAGCTGAAGTCTTCTACATCTCAGTTACTGAACTGTGATGTCTCATTTCTGCATAAAGTATTTCATATCAGGAATTATTCATGCGCTAGCCCAGTCACTTCTCCTTACTACTTTTCTGATGCAGTCAGACTTCTCATAGAATCATAGAATCATAGGATAGTTTGGGTTGGAAGGGACCTCTAGTTGGAAGGGTCATCTAGTCCAACCCCCCAGGATAGAAAACACTAAAGGAAGTTATACAGGATTAGAAATAAAAACTTCATCATGGTATCATCCATTTTCTTCCACCAAAAATACCCTACTATCTAATTCCACAATATCCAGCATATATTCAATGGACTGAATGGGAATATGGACATCAAATAACCTCAGAAGACTGGATTTAAATCCAAATCTGAATCTGATGTTGGGACAATCTGATTATAAAGTAACATCTGTTATTTCATGAATGTGTAGCAAGAAGCTTGTTTTGTAAGTCTGTTCTCTTCTCTGTCCTCTTTAATACCATTAGTGAATATTCTTCACCTGGCTTCTCCAGAAACACACATAAATGCATGTTTGTATACAGAATATCATGGCACTTGTAAAATATTTTTTTGTTAAAATAGCTGATCTGGAGGGTTGCAATGTTTTTTAGTCATCTTTACTACTTTTGGCCTCAGTATACACAGTTGCCCAAAACCCATGAAAGTTGATGGACATCTTTTTGTGGATTTCCACCAGTAGAGGTTTTGGGCTCATACCACAAAAAATTTTGAAATCCCACGACATTTTTTGGCATAGTTTCATTTGTTTCAGTTATCCAGCTACAGTAGCAGGCTACTGCAATTAGTAGGCTTATGATATTTGCATGTTTTGTTGGTTTTATTTTAAGAGACAGTAGTTTATTTTAAAAGAAAAAAAAATCCCCACAATATGTTTTATTTATTTCCTGAGGACTTTCACTTACACAAGTAGGCACTAAACATTTGAAATTTACTTTCCAGAGCACAACAATAAAAAACTTAAGAATTTGGCTTAGTTTCATTTAAAACAGTAAAAATTGACCTTGTAAACATTTCCATAGGAGGTAGGATGCATACATTTGACAATCTGTCAAATAAGAGAAAGTAAACAGTTACTCTGTGATCCTAATAAATAATAAGCAACACAGGCATTAAATAAACTTTTTTTATACAAAAAAATATAAGTGAAAGACTAAAATAGCATTTTTAATAAATTAGGAATAGATGTAATCATTTCTTTACAACTTAGTCTTGCTTGCAAGAATCACTGGTTCTTTCTCCTCACCCTGAATTTCTGACTGAAAAGCTGTAATGGTGAGAACAATCCTGAGTGATTCACAAGCAGGACCCAATCTGAATATAGCGATTTTTTTGTGTGGAGGGCTGCTAATATCTCTAAAATGGCTCCTTTAACACCTATATGTAATACTTTTCTATTCCACCAACTTGAAGGGGATTGTCATTGTAGCCTTATGTCTGGATTTGGGAAGTAAGCTTAAGGCACTGACACGTCTCTCCCAGTTCAGGTTCCTCCAGCAGCTGCTCCCATGAAGACAGTGTTGATTGGTGGTAAAGATGACACCATATCTCTGCTTGGTGGGCCATGGGACTCCAGATTTTCCTGACAAGGGAACTGACCAGATGTTCCATACATACACTGGGAAGATGTGGTTTGCATGTTTGAAGCTGTGGGAAAAAAAAGGTTACCATCATTGCAAGTATTCTAGCTATTGAATTTAATAAAAAACACAATCCAATTTCATCTGATGGAAACCCTTATCTACCAGACACACCATCTGAAGGATGGAAATGTCAACACTTCTATACTTCACTCAATTTACCTATACTTCTACAACTTTTCTTCAGTGGCTCTTCACACCATCAGGGAACAGGTCAAAACCCATGTATAAGAGACTTGTTGGAGAACAAGTCTTCTGAGGAGCGGCTGAGGGAACTGGGGTTGTTTAGCCTGGAGAAAAGGAGGCTGAGGGGAGACCTCATTGCTCTCTACAACTACCTGAAAGGAGGTTGTAGCGAGGTGGGTGTCGGTCTCTTCTCCCAAGTAACTAGCGATAGGACGAGAGGAAATGGCCTCAAGTTGCGCCAGGGGAGGTTTAGATTGGACATGAGGAAAAATGTCTTTACTGAAAGAGTGGTTAAACATTGGAAGAGGCTGCCCAGGGAAGTGGTTGAGTCCCCATCCCTGGAAGTATTTAAAAGACGTGTAGATGCGGTGTGTAAGGACATGGTTTAGTGGACATGGTGGTGTTAGGCTGACGGTTGGACTCGATGATCTTAGAGGTCTTTTCCAACCTTAATGATTCGATGATTCTAAGTGAACTCTGCTAAAAATCCAGTTACAGGCCTGAAGTTTATGACTTGCATATGAGCATCTTCTATGAAATTGGTGCAAAGCTATTTATGTGTGCCATGCTCACCTTTCCATATCTTGCACCATTCAGGTCCATGTTCACTGGTGGTACCACTGCCACCACCTGGCACATATCAACACAGAATACAGAAGATACTTGATGGGCACAGCCCCTGTGTGGTGGTACTGGGTTTTTTTCCACCTCTTTAGTATCCTTTAAAGAACTGAGCACTGAATACTTGCAGAGCCTTAATGAAGCAAGTAATGTCTGAGCTTCTGTGCAAGGTTAACAGGTAAGTAGTAGGAAGAGGTAATCTTGTGGAGAAACAAATGGTGCCCTAGTTTATATCTTCCATGCAACCCTTTTTCGAATGTGAGACCAAACTCAGCTGCAATTTGTTTAATGCATATACCAAAACAAACTCTTTGGTGTTAGGTAATTTCACCTAAAATTCACTGTCAGTGGGAGCTTTGCCTAATACACAGAGTTGTTGAAGCACAGGGCAGGAAGGGACTATACCACAGGAAGTATACATCTAGACATCCCTGACCCAGGGCTCATTTGATCTCTTTGACAGTGAGGATCCTTAAGAGCTCTTAGAAAAGCCCGGTCCATTATTAGCTCACTTAATAGTTAGAAATTGTTTCCTAATACAGATTTTTCTGCAAGTCAGGCCAGTCATTCCACTCCTCGTGGACAATGAATCATAGTCCTCCTTATAGGAGCGAAGACTTATTAAACCCACTGTCCTGCAATTTTAAGGAAAATACATCTTACGATACATCCTAGGTACTGAGCTATTTTATCTCTATATTGCATCTCATATACTATATATGTGAGCTACAGTTTAATACTCAGCACTTGCTAGGATGCTAAGAAGTTCATAGCTCTTCCTCAGCCGTTGGCTATACTTACGCATAGGAGTCCGACAGACAATTGAAGGTGAGGACTCTGTGTAGTACGAGCCCGTTTGTTTTCTTCCGCTGTCATCCAAGATATTCAGTGGATCATGTATATCACTGTACGATGGCAATGATCGAACGCTGCTTACACTGCTGATTACAGAAACATGTTGATCCACCATTGTTCCAAGTCTGTCAGGTTCTGGATAATTTATATTGTTTCCATAATATCCTATTAAAAGGAGATTGGAAAAAAGCAGAGTGAAACTACTGTTGAAGAGAAAGGGTAGGGTAGGAGCCTGGGATAACCTGGGACAAAAGGTAATTGTTACCGGCAGAGTCCCTTGAGAATAAGATTATTTATGTACACATACAGCCTAGTAACATCAGTAATATATGCACTGACTGACCCAAAAGAGGGGTGGTAAGAAGGGAGCAAAAAGATCCTAAGGGTTCAGTCATGCCTTCAGTACAGAATTGCCCTTCCATTCTAAATTCAGTATCAAACAGTAGCCTGCAACCAGCGGCCATGAGAGACACCATGGGGACTCCTATCCACAGTTCAGTGCTCCCTTCTGAAGCTTACAATCAAGGAAGGTATACCTGGAAAGAAAATCTGCACGGTAATACATACTGACTGCATATAAAAATCCATATAAAAGCAACATTTCCACTGTGTCTTTCCTCCAGAAGAGGGAGGTGTTTTTGCTGACTGTATCTCTGAAGCAGATTGTGGCAATAACTTTACATTTGAAGTATGAGAAATATTAGGGCCAAAGTCTCAAACTAATGCTAATGCACATTTTTATACTTCGTTTCACCATCCTGACCCTGTGACTAGAATGCTTACGCAGAGGTAAGCTATCTTATGCCTGCTCTATTTCATAATAGATGTTTTGGGGGCTTTTCAAGAGATTGTTAGATCACAAGTCATCCTGGTTTTGCTGCCTTCGTGCAAGACATGGCGATGATACCAAAGGAAGATTAGCATAGGTGCAGCAGATGCATTTGAGGTCAACTGAGGATTCACCAGAGGAAAATAAATCCTGAAGTAGCTTGTTAAGCTGCTTTACAATCTCTGTGTGTTATCAGAGAAGTGGAAAACAGGAAGGTATAAGTAAGAGCTGAAAAACATCCATAGAAAAAAGCAGATAAAAAGTGTTTTACTCCAGCAAGGAAAGAGAAACAGAAGGAAAAAAGAAAATACGTATTAATACCGTTGGAAGCATTAGCGGGATATGCTGCTCCTGGGCACGTAGACACTGAGTTGCTCAAGAAATTGAAACTCCCAGTATTCAGAAACTGCATATTGTGTGTGTCCTGAGACATGGATGAGGGACCATAGCTGGAAGGAGATCTGGCATTGTATGGAGACACAGCACAGCTGTTGCTGAAGTAGTCTCTGGAGAACTGCTGTTCACTCAAGGCATTGAATCGGCTGTGCTCTGCTCTATGGTGGTAAACTCCTGAAGTGGAATGGGCCTGAGTTCTGAACATAGCCTGGTAATTGGAATTGTTTCCATAGTAATTCTGATTAGTTTGTGACAAAGTCTGATAAAGGGGTTCTGAGTAGGAAGAGCACTGTGAATGTGTGGATAACACTGGACCTACACTTGGAGGTCTCACAGCCATTGGCCCCTGGTTGATAACACTTCCTCGGCTGACCATGGCTGGTGAAATGGGTGGAGTCATCAGGTGACCAGTGCTTTGAGACAGCTCCATCTGACCTGGAATAAATAAGCATTAGCTGTGATTAGCGTTCATACTGCACTATTGCTGAATAGAGCAGATCTGTTAAGACACTAACCCTCTAGTGAAGCGTACGTTACCATTTGAAACCTTTACAAAGGATATGCATTGGCCCCCACCTGTACAACGCATGTTCTTTAATCCATGGCTTCAGGCTATAAAGCTTCCCGCTTTCATTCTCCATCTTGGAGGCTGCCGCATTCAGTGAGAAATTCCAGCAGTTACAAGCCTTGTGTGCTCCAGGTGTTACTGTTTATTCTTGCCTCACAAGAAACTCACCAAGCCAAGAGGTATAGGACAGTTTTACCATTGTTCCAAGAGGATCTATTACTGGCAGGGCTCTACAATCGCTGCCTTCTGTAAATCAGCTCAGAGGGTGAGCTCATGAAACATTATTTACTAGAGGTCTTTATAAATGCATATGGTCATTGGTCCTCCTACAGCAGCATGTTACTGTGGACTGAAAGATTAACAAGCAAATAAGAGAAGGAGAAGCTAGAAGAATTGATACATACCTGTCAGCTGCATATTCTCACTGTCTCCTGTGGCAAAGGGGTTCAGACCAGAAGGTACGCTGCTGGGCTGGCTAGCTGACAAGGACACGTAGGTTTGCTCTGCCAGACACTCATTTTTGACTGAAGTGTCACTGGGCAAAGGAGCAGCTTTGTTACGATTTGCTAGGAAGCAAGAGCTTGGTGATGCGGTAAAGGTGGCTTTGCTTGCATCTGGAAGAGTAAGTGAAAACTCTTGGTGGCTGTTATGTATGCTCATTGCACATAAATTCACCACTAGTATATAGACGGCATATGAGATGCCTGATTTGTTTGTATCTTTGGTTGCTTATTTTAAAACCCAGTGAAGCCTCCATATTTTGCATGTAGCCAATGAATACAAACATTGCTCTAGTCCTGATCTTCCCAGTGGAACTGTTTGTATCATATTCCCTGAACACACATCTACATCACAGAGTATCAGCTCCTCACTGAAGCCATCATAGTGAAGGTATGAATCAGATTTATTCCCTTGAAGTAAATGTCAGCAATGAAGTCAAGTAAATTGCATTGAGTGAATCAGGCTCATGAGACTTCATCCTAAAGAACTAACAATGAGAATTTTAGAATGCTTGAACTCTATTTGCATACTGATATCTAGAGAAAAACATTTGTTATACTCAGTAGTTCTTCAGTTTTCTGCAGACTATTGATAAAGTCAGTGGAAGTTTTGCTATTCTTCAGTGGAAACCATGACTTTACCTTATGGTTTCAAGTACTTCACCTAAGTATCCAAGGACAAGGCAACTGCTACATAGGACAAGTTTTTTTCCTTAAGGCTGAATTAAAAGAAAAAGCGCAGCATCTACTGTCAGACAAATTCTATGCAAGTTTCTTGCAGCAAAGTGCAGATTTAGAGTAACAACAACCAAAAAGTTAAAGATTGATTGCTGGTGCTAATATTAATAAAAAATAATTCAGCAGAACCCAGTCGAGTTTCACTGGATTTTTAGGGATTAACTTGGACCAGAATTTGATGTAAATCAATCTTCATTCATTTTATAGCAAAGGACCTGGAGCATATGACTTCAAACTGTCTAAACTTTAAGAAGCCTGGTAGATGGAAAATGTTAAGGATACTGTTTTAAATTCATTTTGTTTCTCTTCCACATAGTAATACTTCAGCCAGATGCTAAATAGGGCTCCAAACTTGTGTTCCAACCTTGCAGGGATATTTGCATTTTGGTAACATTTAATATATTCCTAGTTCAAGGTGTAATTACATATTTAAGCTTTGGCAGAAAAACTGGATTAGGAATTCCTGCCCTTTCTGATACTTATATGTCTTTTCACACTTCAGCTTGTGGCCCTTCAGATGTACCTACAAGTGTTCGTTGCATCCGAGATCATTTCAGTGATCCAGTGTATTCACATTCCCACAAAATGTTATTAAGTGAACTATGGTAGAAAGGTGGGAATGAATTGCTGAGTGAATGGTCACCAGCTTTTCAGGTGAATTTGACAATGTTGCATATAACTACACCTTCAGGAGAAGACAGTAAGCCTGCTTCTGTGTACAGTTAAGCAAATATGTCAATTTCTAAAAATACAGGAGTACATTTGAAAGAACCAAGCTCTAGTTACCTAAATTCTTCATGTATTTGTCCAGTAGATTCTGGAGTTCTTGTTCTTTGTCATTGTTGAACTGCGTCTCCATGGCGAGCAGGATGTACTCATCTAGCAGCATGCGGATCAAATGAAAAGAACCTTTTGGAGGAGAAAGAGAGAGAGTAGCTGAGTTATCTTTGTGACCATCTCTCACCACTCTACAAGAAGCGAGTGAAACAAACAAATAATTGTGGACTTTAAATGACCTGGCAAGACCAACAAGGAATAGTGCCTAACTTCTAGCTCTAATCTCTCTTTGCACTGGCCCACCTAGCTCAATTGTTTACTGTCCTGTAGGCTATTTGACCACTAATTACATCAAAGAAAAATACTGATGAAAGTGAGACATGCTTTATACTTGAAGAGGGCACACAGTGGAGCTAGATAAGGCCGAAGTCTGCTAGAATGCCTCTGCTCTATTTCTGTTTGCCTTGTGCTAAATAACCAGACAATAACTGGTGAAGTCTTTGACCTTATTTCAAGGATATATCACATTAAAAATGTGTGTCTCCTTACAGCCATTTCAAATACCCTCTGAATTTTAGATAACAATGTACCTACAACTAAACTTAGGAAATTATGTACTAGATTTAAAGTGAGTTTCACTTGCTCTACCATCTTCTATTTTATAAAAGGTTCTTTCTGAGAGTCCCCTAAAATGTAAACATTTCTAAAGATGGAAATGTGAACCTTAACTTTTAAAAGCCACAAACACTGTTGAATTGACTGTCTGCTGTTCCCAGAATTAAATGAGTGGTGATCTGCCAAATTGCTTTTGCTTTTATGAAAACAGACTATGCAGAAGAACTTCTATACAGCAGTAATTTTTTACCAAACTGATCCACATGTAAAACTAATAATTTAAATCTTCTGTCTCCTATACTGAGATATGCAGTTACACTTCCATTGCCATATCAAAACAAACAGAGCTTCTAGCTCTTAAATGGCAAAGCAGTATCAAACAGCAATTGAAAAGAAAAATACCTTTGAAAAATGAGCATGTGACACAGATCACCAACAAAATATTGCTAGCATTTACTGTGAAATGTTAGTTTGAAAAACACGTTACACAGCATTTGTGGCTTTGATCAAAGAATCTTTAGACTAGGACAGGTTCCTCTGCTGAGGAAATGGTGGAAAGCTGGTAAGTACTAGCACATATGTACAAAATATGAATGTTTTTACAAAGCACAGGTACCAAAACTTGATGCGTTGTTTAGGGTTAGGTTATGCATCACTCGAGCACCGAAAAAACTCCATTTGAGAAGGAAGTCTTGAGCTCTCTTCTTTAATGACCTCCCATTTTGCTTGCTTGCCTGAAAGAGAATAGTAAAATACTGTTAAGTATGCTAACTTGCTTTCTGCACACAGGAGAAAAGAAAGGAGAACTGAATATGCTTGAGAGTTCAAGGAGTCCTTGACTCAGGCTGATGTGGCAGGGTGGATCAAGCTGCCTGACTCAAACTGTCTTCATAATGTGTGTCCTAAAGTGATACGGAAGAGCAGCATTCACTCTTTTCAGTGCAACCAGAGTAGAGCTCTGACAATGTTAGATAAAGCAAACTGCTTACTGCTTGGGCTCTGCTGTGCCCCGAAGGTATATAAATTAGCTCATATTCTAGTATTAAAGGTGCCAAATTATTCTGTAAATATACAGGTGTACAAGGCAGAAAGAAAAAAACCCACCCTCTGGCACTATGTTATTCCACATAAACAGGGAACAGAAATTAATCTTTGTACTTTAATGTAATCTGTATAATACCGGCCAGACTTTCTCTCACAAAATGGTATGTTTACTATCGTAACATTGACGCTTTTAATGCTGCTCATTTCATACTGTCACTTTGCTCTGGCAGTGATTTGTTTGTGTGGTAACGTATGCTCTGTTGCTTTCTCAAACAGCAAGCAGAAAGAAGCTGTTGTGTGAGTTTGACAGTAACCACACTCTAGCATGAACAGAAGGCAGACAGCAATGGAAGGATTACACGTTCTGTAAATTATTAGCTTCTGCTTAGTTGACCTAGCTGCGTATCAGGACTTGTAGTATTTCTTACCCCTAACTATAGGAAAACAATGCTAGGAACCATACCTGTTAACTTTAATAATACAGTATCACATAGTAGATGCTGAATGGGAGAGTGCTTCACCTTTTCTGCCTGGCTTGTTTATCAGGAATTGTCTTCTGAAATTGTGGAATCAATTTTAGACCGTAATCATTCAGTTCTAAAATAAGTTGTGATTGCTCAGCTTCAGTGGGAGTTTTGTGTCTAGGTAAGTGTATATGAGGACTTGCTTTGGCTCTGCTGCCCTGAATCATCCAAAGCTCCTCACTGTGCTGCTCACATATGACAGCAAATATTAGGAAACTCAGAGTGCTTTAAAAAGAAAGAAATTATCACTGTCTCCATTGAAATTTGGGAAAACAGGTGAAGAAAGGAAAAATGACATGCCCACGGTTATTCTGCAAGAGGCAGTCACCCTTCTGCAAGCCAAAGCTAACTGCACTGTCTCCTCCTCTTGCATCCATTCATATCAAGATGGTCCCCAAAATGATGGATAAGATATTGCATTTCTAGATAGAACATGACCTGATGAGAAGACCAGCGTTTAGCTACTAGCAAGCAATGTGTAACATTTTATTCTGCTAGTTTACATTCACTAGAGTCACAAACTGGGTAAATATCTCTTACTTGAGCTATAACTCAGAACTCAATTATTTTGTTCTGAACTATAGTGTAATCATTCCTGTATAACTACATGCATATAAAATACTTATGATTATAAAGCATCTTGTAAATCAGGGAGAAAAAAAAATCCCATCAAATCCATCAATTGTTGAGTTAAGCACCTTGTAAAGCTACAAAACTGTATCTTCCACCCTGGTCTGTAGAAATCCTTCTACAGGTTAGCTACTTCTGAATCCATCTGCTACATTAACTTATACCACATACAGTACCATCCGAATACCATGAAAGAAAGACGACTTGCTTCTCTACGGAACAACTTTTGTTCACCTTACTCACTGGGCAATACTCCCGTGATTCTGCATGCACAGATAATGTACATTCTTTCATGTACAGTTTATGACAGAGCTGACTGTAATGTTTTAGTTAAGATGCTGCTTAGTTTGTCACACACATAAGACTGTTCAACAGCACTCAACATGATTAATTAGAACTAACGGCACTGGAACTTTTCACACCAAATGAAGAACTCCCCTGTTACAATAAGGAGATGGGAGCAGAGATGAGAATCCCATGTAGGAAACCAATGGGACTGCATAAGTAAGGGACTGTGTAAGGAGTAAGGGGAGTAGGATTTGGTCTTGAGTCAGGCAGAACATTTGAAAGGTACCTTGATAACCCTTTGCTCAACCACAGTATCCAACCATTCAATAAATGATTCCACAGTGGCATTCTTCTTTAGAAGGTCCTTCAGTTCTTGGAACACTGTAATAGAGTCATCTACCATGTAAAAAGGAGAACATATCATTGCACGCTATTCTGAACATGAGAAAAAGCCACTCACCAGCCATATGACAGTATTGTAGCATGGAAAGGAAAAGCAAAGAATTAGAGCAGTGAAGAAATGAGCAATTCCCCAGCAAAGCAAGCAGACACACATCCATCACACACATATATTTTAATTACTTAGGCATTACAATGATACAAGTTGTAAGACAATGAAGATTTACAAGAAAATAAAAGCAAAAAAAATTCTGGTATTTTCCATTCATTTCAAGATTCAGCCTTGAAAACCTTTCTATTACTAAGTTTAGTAGTAAAGCTTTATCTGTAACGTGGCAGACTTGTATACTGTCTTAGGTTTCCCTTGTATTTTACAAGTTTCTCACAATATAATGTAAAGCTGACTTCCCCAATTCCCATTTTTGAAAAAGTGCCTGAATGACCAGTTATTTCTCTTCTCCTTTTCTTTTTTTAACCAGTGTGAAAGAAGACAAAGAACAAAATAGAAAACAATTACACAAAAAGTAGGAAATGGGCAATTCAAATGAAAATGTAAATAGGATTGTGAACCATTAAAGAGAACAAACTTTCATGATCAATGTAACAGTATTTAGAAGACAACACATTGCTATTGCTCTCCTTTCAGCTCTCCAAACTCTGATCAACATGATTCCTTTGACAAAAGTTATATTTTTAATAGAGAAAATTACTGTAACTTTTTTCAACAACAGGTATGTATATGAAAATTAACGGCCTCAGAATCTGTACTTTACTCCACTCTATTCTGTGTATGAAAATAGCTGTTACGCTTTATAGAAAATTAAAGATCAACTTTCAGCAAAAAAAAAATCTATTCGTACAAAAAAAAAAAGTAAACTAGCTCAAATATCCATTAAATTAAGCCATAATGATATGGAATTTTTGAGACACCTTTCAAGAATTGATCTGTGCTAATATCTCCATATGATTAGGACAAAACTTCAAAAAAGATTTTATTACACTTAGCAACTGACATGTAAATGATTTTTTCAGCAGCCATTTAAAGTCATCTAGCTGGGATGACTTCCCAGCACAAGCTTCTGTTCTTGTAGGACATGCTAGGGCAACCAATTGGTTTTCTTAAGCTACTGAAGTTAACATTGAGCTAGATTAGAGAATGCAGTGTCTACGTGTGCCTTTTCTCAGTCCATCTCCAAGTAGACTAGTGTGGCATGGAATGAAAGAGTGAATTACTTTTAATGATAAAAATATATCACCATGGACTTACATTCACTGTAGACCTCCCCATCAGAGTCTGTGCTCCCTGAGACTGCAAGGAGTGCCTGAGAGCCAATACTATTCAAATCAACTTTTTCAATATCTGACACCATGGAATTCACCACATGCTGATCAAAAAGGGCTGGCCGAGCAATCTGTAAGAGAAGGCAAGGTAAAATGCTGAGACCCTGTCGTGGTTTAACCCCAGCCAGCAACTAAGCAGCCACACAGCCACTCACTCACTCCCCACCCCCAGCGGGATGGGGGAGAGAATCAGAAGTGTAAAAGTAAGAAAACTCCTGGGTTGAGATAAAAAGTTTAATAACTTTTTAAAAAGAAATAATAATAATAAAAATTATTATTTTTATTCTTGTTGTTGTTGTTCTTGTTGTTGTTGTTGTTGTAAGGAAAAGGGGAAAAAATAACAGAGAGAAAAATACAACCCAAGAAAGACAAGTGATGCAAATGAAAACAATTGCTCACCACTAACTGACCGATGCCCAGCCAGTCCCTGAGCAGCAGCCCCCCCACCAACCTCCCCCCTAGTTTTATTGCTGAGCATGACGTCATATGGTGTGGAATATCCCTTTGGTCAGTTGGGGTCAGCTGTCCCAGCTGTGTCCCCTCCCAACTTCTTGTGCACCTCCAACCTACTCACTGGTGGGGTGGTGTGAGAAGCAGAAAAGGCCTTGACTCTGCGTAAGCACTGCTCAGCAGTAACTAAAATATCAGTGTATTATCAACACTGTTTCCAGCACAAATCCAAAACACAGCCCCATACTAGCTACTATGAAGAAAATTAACTCTATCCCAGCCAAAACCAGCACAGACCCACACTTGGGGATCACCTGAATCACTCCTCAGAGAAGAATCATATTCTGTTTAATTTTCTTATCATGGCTGGGTTTTTCGCAGATCAGATGAGACAATGTTTCCCTTCCATTAGGCTTCTAATGCTCTTCTAATGTGCCTTCCTATCAGATCATCTTCACGATGTCACCCATGTGCTACTTCTGTCTTAATATTTATGAAAGAGAAAACTAAGTCAAGATGAACATATGGTGCATCTACAGTTATTCATGAGGACTACCACCTCAAAGCCCAAGCTGTTAGCACTTTAGTTCCCTGAAAGGCATTGTATCCTTTTGTATAATCTACCAAACCATCACACGGAGATGCCTACTAATTGCAGATACCCGTATTCTGCCAACACAGCCTTGGAGCCCTCAGCTACCTGTCACTCCCATATTCTCCTTTCAGTCAAAACTCAAAAAGAAATAAGCTCACTAAAGGACACCATGGACAAGACAGAGAACCTTTGCTAGGCAAGAAGGATCATCTGATATTTTCCAGTTTGGAACTAAACCAAATATTCCACTTCATCATTTGATTGCCAAAAGTTCCCATGATAGTAGTTCATTATAACCATGGTCTTTTCTCTCTTTTCTACTACAAAAGTTTGAAGTTTTGGTCAGATCTATTTATGGCCACTTCCTTCTTGCATGGTTAAAACTACAAGATGCAAGTCTTCTATGGCTGAAGTTGAACCTTGAAAAAATAATGCATTATAACTCATAGGCAGCAAGGTGCACTGAATGTAATTGACAATTGTTTGGATGTATAGTCCTATTCTGTTTACCTGTGCTAGGTGTAGGAATGACGTCTGTCGTTTCAGCGAGGAAACAAATCTTCGTGCAATAGGCAGTTTCTTATCTGTCAGGTTTTCTGGTAGATTTTCCAAAGAGGAAACAACCCACTGTTCCCAGTTTTTTGCAAAATTTCTTATATCTGCCAGTAAACTATAGGAAAAAAATGTGTTTTAGAGAAACATCAATAAAGATTGTCTTGCATTAGTTTAAATAATTGGGTTTCAATCTATGATTAACAGACTCCTGGACATATCTGTGAATTACTCCTCAGGTGTCACCAAAAGGAAACAGGAAATGACCAATCATCAAGAGGCTAAAATTGACTACATATTGATCTGTACCTCCTCTGAGAAAAACTGTAAGCCATCTGTCGACTGAACTAGGTTGAAAAACACTAGGTTTAAGAATATAGCATAAGAAATCCAAGAACCGTTAGAGATATCTGAAGCTAAAGGCCTTAGTCAGACATAAAACCCCAAACAAGATGCCCTTCAAGGGAAAGGAAAGATGAGAAGATTCAAAGGTAACTTATAATAATCCTCTTGTTAATGTCTTGTTGAGAAAATGCTTAGATATTATGGTGATGCATAGGATACAAACCTGAAAAGTATTCTGAAAAAAAGGTAACAATTATTTTTCCTTCAACAACACGAGTACATTTGTTTCTTTTTTGTCATTCTAGGGCTTTAGTGTAGAAGAAACCTATTTCAAAATATCCAACAAGCCAGTAAAATGGGACATTAAAATACTGTGTAATATTTTAAGGCTGTTCTATAGCTGTCCTCAGAGCTGACAGTATTTTGCCATACATACTCTGCTGTTCTAAAAATGAGCATAAATATTGTGACAAAATTTCTCTAGGATATAGAATTTCTGCTATTTACCTGGAATATGCCTAACAAACAGAATGTAGCATTATTATTGTGAAATACCTACCTTTCTGGCATTTCTTGCATTGTTGCAGGGATGAGTACATCTGTAAGGACCTTCAAAAAAGTAACAGAAAATGGTATCAAGCTTCCACTGGCCATTTATTCATTCATGTCTGTCTTGTCTACTTAGATTGCAAAGTGACAAGGACAGGAAATTTATACAGAATAAAGCCATTCGACCTATTGTCCTGATATTTATATACCCAGGTTGCCCAGAGAGGTGGTGGATGCCCCATCCCCGGAAACATTCCAGGTCAGGTTGGACGGGGCTCTGAGCAACCTGATCTAGTTGAAGATGTCCCTGCCCACGGCAGGGGGGTTGGACTAGATGACCTTTAGAGGTCCCTTCCAACCCAAACTATTCTATGATTCTATGATTAGATTTCTCCCATCACTATTAGATAGGAACATGTGAGATATTTATATACCTAGATAGCTCCCATTCTTAACGTATGCCAGCATGCCAGTAAAACAAGGAAGTGCTATCACTCATGTCTTACAGTAGGGAAATCAGTAGAAGTGAGATGCATAAACATTTTGTCTTTTCTAGCATCACTCTGAGTCTCAGTAAAGCAGATACTCAAGCATCTCCCAAGTCCTCAAGTGCTATTAGCCATGTGACTCTTCTTTCTGCCATACTGCATGTGGCACTGAAGGTGTTCAGAGTTCAGGAGAAATCCCCTATAGCTAAGTGTGGTGTGGAACCGTTTTGGTAAAAAACTGTGCCATCTGGCATGCCTTCTGGGGAATGTTATTGCAGAGAGCAAAGTTGTTAGCCTATATCCCAAAAATCTCTTTCCACTGCTAATGTAAATGGTTTGATAATAACACAATAAAATGCCTCCTTCTTTCTAGCAGCTGTGCTGTCAAGAGTATCTAACGTGATTATAAGTGAGAAATAGTGAGACAAAGAAGAAGCATGATAGTAAATTCATAAACTTTTGAGAAATTCTGTCTTATTCAATTTATAATTTAGTGCTCCTGTAGTATTTCTTCTTCTGTCACATTAAATATTTATTACCAAAAAGTTAATATTGGATCTATTGGGACAATATGTTTTGAGCAGGAAAAAACTCATAAACTCAGAGTACAATATAACCTCTGCAAGAAAATGAGGCTTAATGGCTCATCTCCAGGGTAGTAATTATGATCTCTGATGCTAATCACCTTTATTTCACTCTGCTAACTAAAACATCTCTTCTTACTTTACAGCTTGATATGCTTCTAAGAAATATGTATTTTCATCTTTTCTGGATTTTTCCCCCATATTTTTGTACAGTAAAGAATGACAAATAGATTACAATAAGGCACTCAGTGCTAAACAGCCCCAAGTCTCTTGCTTTGACTGCCTGGTGTCTATTGTTATGCCAATAGTTATTTCTTCCCATTCATATGGGGTTGTGAAATGTGTTAGAGAGAGGATGACAATCCTTTTCTATTTATATGGCATGTCCAATCAGAGGAACTTAAAGTACTTTGCAGCTATTAATTAATGATCCAATCTGATTTTCCAAATTAAAAACTCAGGAAACTTTGGTGGCATTACTTTCTTTATTTTTTCCCCAGTGCTCTATTGCTTAATCCTGACCTTGCAATACTCCTTACTTTTACTTAATTTCAACTATTTGTGTGATCATGCTGTGAACTAGATCAAAGAACTCATATGGCACAAAAACTCTGCAAAACAAATGTTCCTTAGATTTTTTTTTTTTAAACCCAAACCAGTTCAGAGTGCAGCAGTTTTGCTGGTACATCTAGCAGCATAGGAACAGAAATGAAGTGTAGCAGGCAGGAGAGGCAGGAACACCTTAACCCAGTATTGTTCCAGCTCTGTAACGTGAAACCATGGCCTGACATAACCTGTGAGTAGCAGATTCGCATGTGGAATCACCTCGCTGATCTGCCACAGACTCTCTTTGCAATAATCTTTTAAGTAAAAACAAGGCTTCAGTTTTCATCCAGGCTTAACTTAGTCAGCCTTGTCAGTGAAGCACACATGCATTTCTTTTAGCTACATTCAAACAAGTAGGTCAGGATTTCACCATTAGTGCGCTGCCTGTAGTCACACATCAAGTGTGCAGTAGAGCTAAGACTGGCGTTCAGCTCTTACATGTGCCAGTTTTACGTTCTTGATTTCAGTGGAATCCTTGCTGATATACACAGGTAAGAGGCAGAAAGCAGTCATGGCATCCTGTTATTCTAACTTCAACGCTGTTTTTACACAAGCAAAAGCTGTAATGTGGTTGAGATTATCCATGTAGCTAGATGCTTAACTTACCTTATACAGTATTGAGTCACAAACACAGAAGATGTCAACGATGATGGGATTTTCAAGCAGGGGAAGAAGATGGTCAGGCATTCCTTTCCAAAAATGTAGTAAGAAATGCTGAATCTAAAGGAGTAGGAACCAGATTCATGGACATAAATAATGCTTTCTTGGCTCCCTGTGCATATATACCAAGAATGTGTGTTCAAACAACCTTACCTCTTCAAAGTTCCCATTAATTGCATTGTCAAGGACACACTGACAGTGTGTTTTGTACATCATGATAAGAGTATCTACCTATTTTGGAAGAAAGAAAGATTAAACAGAGTTTCTTAGCTCTCTCCTTTACTGCTATAGTGATCTAGGCTTCTGCTTTCTGTAGCTAGTATTTAAATATAGAATATAAACTGCATTACAATGCATATTTACAAATAGGCAGTCTGTACAATCCAGAAGTGATGAGGAGGTCACTCATCTCTAGTTTTTATCGACATCTTTAAGTCTCAATGCTGTTGTCAGAAATGTAGCGTCTGAATCTGTATACACTGTGAAAATGTGGATATCAAAGTCAGGCAATAGCTAGATTAGTCAGTCAGATGGTAAAGTAAATTCACCTTCCTGAAGCTAAGATTAATCCCAAAGAGTAGTGCAAGTTAATCATTAGGCTACTATAGGCGTCTATGAGTGTTCTGAAACATCATCAAGTTGGACAAATGAGAAAATAGCTGCCAGTCATTTGGTCAAAGTTTAATCACTGCCTTACAAGAACTGAACTTTAAAAAGCAAAACTTCCTTTCATCTCACCAGGCTAATTTATCTGAGTGGTGTATTCCCTTATTTTAATAACTGTGCAGAGGTATTACAATACTTTGTAAAAAATGGTAGTAAATTTTTAAATTTGTAGCAAATTATAGAACAAGAATTTTGTAAAGTATCTTAAGGAAAGAAAAATGCTAGCAAAACCATTCTTATGGTCCAGAATCACAGAAAGTTTGTTACAGCTTGTGAACTTCTCCGGCAAACCAGTATCAAGTTTCGAATGAACCTAGTACCACCTTATTTCAATAGGTTTAGCATACAGATTTCTTTCAAAACAGACCGTGCTGACTTTCAGAGCTGCTTCTGTAACTACATATCTTTGAAAAACAATGGCAAAGGGTGAGATTCAAGAACACTTTAAAGAATTTTTTTGGAAGGGGTTGATGGAAGTTTAAAGTTTGGGTAAGTTCTTCAGAAACATAAAATGCAGAAATTATCAATCTATTTTAGTGCAGATTGCTACATTTATGGACTCTCCAGAGACTTCAGTTGCATGCAATTTCTTAGGAGTTTAATGCAGGAGTCAAACTTCATGTACAGGCTCTCTTCAACAGAGCACCTAAATATCTTAGGTTCAATAACCCTTTGTCAGATAAGCTGAAGAAGGAGAAAGACAGTAAGGAAAGAAAACAGGAAATAAGAGAACAA
Organism: Aptenodytes patagonicus; assembly: GCF_965638725.1. Lineage (NCBI taxonomy): Eukaryota > Metazoa > Chordata > Aves > Sphenisciformes > Spheniscidae > Aptenodytes > Aptenodytes patagonicus. The sequence continues at coordinate 57,751,245 of NC_134951.1, read as the reverse complement.
AGAATGAGGAAAGAGCAGCAAGGAAAGAGAGAGAGGGAGACACACAGAAATTCATGTCTCTTCCCACAGTCTCCTCATAACTCCATGAGTCTGTCCCCAGACAGAGTCACCCGCAAAGCCCTGCTGGGCCTTCCCATCATCTGGTCCCAACATCAGAGCAATTACATGCTCCTGACCCAAACATGAAGAGAAAATGAGTTGCATCTTTTTCTTCATTGTTGGAGTGGTAAAACTCAGTTTTGCTTACACTGCTGTGTTGGGTCTGCAAGGAACTCCAAATGCTCTTCAGATTTAATTGTTATGAGAATGCTGTATATATGAGCGGTGCCAATTCACTGACGGAGACTATAGCAGCAGGTGATGCACGCTGCTGAGTACACCAGTTCTTGGGCTTTCTTTAGGAACTGTAAGATTTCCAGCTAAGATCTCTGTACTACAGACGGCTTCTTTTGATTAGCTCCTCACAACAGGAATCCTAGGCTTCACTACTTTCACAGAACAAACTTAAGAGGAAGGGATCATAAAACAAAAAGCTTTAAAGCAACATATCTCAAGACAGCCACCATCATGAGCTGTACTGGAGCCTAAACTGGAGAGCTCACAATGTGTACCAAAAGGTTTCTAGCACAGTTCAGGGATGTAGCAGCCTGTAATGTGACCAGAAACAACAGAGACATAACATATAGGCAAGGAGTCAAAGACATAAAACATATGCCAGCAATACTTCTAACTGAACAGTTACCCTTAGGATAAGCAATACTGAGTATTGATTTGAGGAATATGATTTTACTAATTTAAAAAAAAATATGCTCAGATTTTCACAGTCTCTTTTCAAACAATTAGTGAATGAGAGTAAAGTTCATCTAATTATTTGTTGTGAATTATTTGTTCTGATCTAATCAGAACAAAATTTACCTTAAATCCAAAGGCATTTGGAATGAACACGACTCAGTTATTTGTTTGTTTTGCTCTCCCCGTCTTACATACCATCAGTTTGTAAAATACTAGGTCAGTTAATAGGTAAATAATTCAACCACCTTTCCAGTGGAAAGCCAGTTAATCGGTGTTAGTAAAGGTTTGCCCCCTCTATAAATCAGTCACCTCTGTTTGATTATGGACATTTCTGGCTCTTTCATGTCAATACCTCAAAGGCTAAGATATGAAGAAACATTCTGTGGCAATTTTTGATCTGCAAGTTGGAAAAGAAGTAGCTCACATTTTACCTTGTCTTTAGAAATGCACCCTTGAAGCAAAAGGTGTTGAGCACTTGGAAACTCTGGGAGTAGCGTTCCAGTTTTGGAACTCAGAGAATATTTACGAGTGAAACCGCCCTGAAATGGAAGGGAAAAAACAGGAACATTGAAATAGCTAATATAGATTCAACTGAAACCAACAATTCATGCTAAACTTGCATATTATCTCATGAGTCTCTCAACGTTCCAGAATATTTACATTCAGATAATCCTTCCAAAATACTGATGCTTATCCAGATCTGGATTCCAGCCCAGGAAGGCAATTAAGTATGTGCCTAGATCTAAACTCCACCAAATACAGTTTTCAGAGTGATGCAGCCTTTGAGCCACATTACTTCATGGAATTCTACAAGCTTTGGATTTAATCTATGTTTAAAAACTGAAGTAGAATACTACTCTCTTCTACAGTACGGACTGTGATATCCTCAGGGAAACGCTAAGTTTTATTTTATGTATATCTTTCTAGTGCAAAGATCTAGGGTACTGGAGATATTATTTTTCTTCCCTGCTCTCTTCCTGCTCTGGTAGCACGGCAATAGCGATTTCTGCTGTTTTACTATGGTAACCACTATTTTAGTTTATCATAAAGTTTGATAACATTTTATGGTATTATGGATGTGATGGTATGTAGGGTCTATGGACACTTCTGAACTAAGTATTTATTATATAGCTCTCTCTGATTGTGACAGACTTGACATGAAGCCCCAGTTTCATATCTCAATAAGAATGATATTCCCAGCCGTTTAGTGTTCTCCAGTTACTTTGTTGAGACACGGTCAATGCTGATCTGGAGACAAAATAAATTCCTCCTGAATTATGCTGAATTCTGCTGATCTGAGAGTTTCTTTTAGTTCTCAGAGTTCACCTCTTAAGCCTCTTTAGCTTGTGACATCTGAAATATCGTAGACACATCTTGTACTAGTTACAGACTGAGAAAAGATCTTGAATAATTATTAGATGCTAGCCTTTGGAGCAATGGGATTGAAGGATGAAACAAGAAGCATCCTTGTATGTGTGGATACTGACCGTGAAGCAATATATGGTAAATCTACCCTTGTTTAGACTCTTAACCTAATACTCTCACAAAATCTGATTTAGTCTACTTCTCAGTAAAGCTTAGCAGTAACATTCTGTAGTGATATAGTGTTACTATGCTTATATTTATAATGCACACCACATTACGCTTATTAAGCTCTCAAATGATATAATTAAGATGAAACCCTCATCCTCAAGAGAAGCAATAAAATCTGGATTATGACTCTGTCCTTACTGACTGCATTGTACTTATTCTCGTAGGATTGCATTCAAAGCTAGAGAAGACTATTTGGCTGAAACCCTTTGTTCCATTTTAGCCCACCCAGTCCTTATGTCAAGGCAGTGTACGGAGCCGTGAGCAGGCCTTCTGCATATTCCTGTGGTAAATCCACTACTTCTGTGCAGATTCCCTTTGTACTAATGGATGGTATTTATGACCATGCATGAGGCATTTGATTGGTACTTGAAGTGGCCTTTTCCTAGGCTTTTCCTAGGCTTTCCCTTTTCCTTTCCCTTTGCACACAGTCAGATTTCACTGAAGTGGGAATAGTAGGTATATATTGTAACATATAGTGTAAAAGTGTGCAAAAGGGAGTATTTTCCTATAGATGTTGACTCATGAATTGGAGGCCAGTTTCAAGTGAAATTCTCTCAAATACTGAATTCAGAAAACTATAGCTGTAACTGACGTATTCACCATATATATATCCCTATTTTTATAGGGTGAGATGTCTGCCAAAACAGACAGCAAGGAAAGAAAGCATACATTATATAAACACACTTTGCCTGTGCTATCTACTATTCAAATACACATAAAGCTCTAAGTCAAAGAAATTGTAGAAATTTAGAAACATTAGTACTTCTTCATGTCAATATTTTGCAGTTTTATAATTGCCTATCAGTATCAGGAGGTTTGTTTTTTTTAATAACAGGAGTAATCTCAATTATTTTATTATGCAATTACCCATGAAATATATTAAAAGCTCTGATTAAAAGCGATTAGTTCATTTAAAAGAAGGCAGTGGTGGCGGTGGGAGGTTTAAGAGAAGATAATCTGTAATGTTTTTTACCTTGCTAATGGACTTATATGACTGTGCCTCAGTTCTAGGCTTACTATTTTAACCCACTGCCACTTGCCCTTTCAATTTAATGCCATCTGTTTCTAATGGCCATTTAACATTAAGATAATGACAGTAATATTATCTGCCTAATTAACCATGCAGACTCTAATGGTGCACTAACTGGTTTAGATAAAAGAATTTGCTGATATCTCCCCCTACAGAGAGAATACTAGAAAATGTGATAAAACATACCAGAAGTAAACAGTGTCCCTGGCACTCAATAAGTGTTCATTCAAATGCCATTTACTCAGTATATTTAGACAATCAGTGCTTTAACATCTTTTCAATGTCTTTATGTTTCTACTGAGAATTACACCTTATGCAATCATTGTAAATCTTTCTGGAATACCTAATTGCGTGTATTTTCAAGCAAATGAATAAGGATATATCACCTGTTCATTTTAATGGAAAGTATGATGCCAAATTTTCAGTACGCTGAGATGGTTAAAATTCAGTTTTGACCATGAAAGCAGCTTTTTACTTTTAAAACCTGCCTGAATAATTTCAGACAACACAGAGCTAGCCAATCAAAAACTCATACTGATGTGCCCTTTCTCACTTATTTCCACTGACTTCTCTGTGGTTCTTTTTCTGGGAGGATGAAGGTATTGAACTTTGAGGCAGAAACAAGACAGGTTTATGGGACTGTCAATTTCCAAGCAGACTGGGAATGCCACCTCAGAGATGGAAGTAAATGTGCATTCATTTATGCCAAGGGAACCAGAAATTTTCCATCCCAAAACTTTTAAAGAATGAATGCTGTAGTAGTGCTCATGAATCCTTGAATACACTGGGGATATCCCATGGCATAGCACTATCTTTCTTTGATAAGATAGCTGGTTATCTGAACAGGGAAAATGCAGCAGATCTAATCTACCTGAACCTCACTAAAATACTTGACATGGTGTCACCATGGGAAATGATTAGTTATGCTGGTGAGAATGGGGATTAGTACAAGAATGTAAAATGTTTAAGAAACGGACTCCAGCTGAAGTGCTAACAAGTTGTGTTGACAGGGAAACTACTGGCTTGAAAAGGGATTGAAGTGAAGATTCACAAAGATCAGACCTGGGGCTGATCTCATTGAACATTTCATAGATTAAATTGGCTGACATGAGCTAATGAAATCATCAGTAAAGAGGAAGACCAAGAGGTCATGTAGAAATATCTGGATGGCTTTGAGATAATGGCAATAAAGGGGATGAAAATCAATAGAGCAAAGCTACTCTCTCAGGGACCAATAAGAATTTCTGCTATCAGCTAGGAGTTGTTTATCTGGAAACGAAAAAGGAGAAAGACTTGCTGTGTATCAGTTGATCACAGAGGGTATATTTAGTCTGGTAAATTAAACGGTGTCAGAAAACATTCCCAGGTAATACTGGAACAGTATGATTCAGAATGGCCCCTGGCATTCTTTTGGCCCATGTCAGTTAGCACTCTCCCAAACAATTTCATGTCATGCTTCAACAGTTACTGCATGCTAGGGACTTTTCTCCGTGGCAATGTGGCTGAGATGTGCCTATGTTGTTTTGTGGGTTCAGGAGTTTAATAATATGGATGCAGGCTATTCCATGCCAGTTGAACTCAGTGTCAAAGAACAATCCTGGGAGCGATCCTTAACCTTAATGTACAATAATCCATAATTTTCTAGTATAAATATAACCAGAATGACAGTGACTATACCATAGTATACAATAGTGAAAATGTAGGCTACCTGTGGGGGAAAAAAAGCCAACAAACAAAAACCAAACGCAGTTCTAGGGTTCATCAGAAGGGATATTTCCAATAGAAATGAGAGACATGCCATTTACAAGACTTTAAGCCTGATTTTTTTTCTATAAAGATATTCAAATCGGAACAAGTACAGTGAAAGGCTGTAAGGCTGACCAGAAGTAACCAAAAGCTGCTGCTTGTTCCATCTAGCAAGCAAAAGCAGCGAAAAGACGTATCGCAGGAAAATGTCACGAAGAGCAAGAAATAGAGAAAGGCAACCCTGACCAGGAGGTATAAAAAACAGTTTATTCCAAAAAACATCTTCTGGCTTCCAATCAGACAAATGAGGTTCTGAAAAAGCCCTCCCGCAAAAGTAATGGATGCAAAAAAATAAGCTAGAGCTTGACCCTTTGCTTAAGAGGGTCTATTATGAACCTCTGTGGTTATGGGGAACTGGACTGGAACAGGAACCCCAGAAGGTGCCTTCCAATCTTATTTTCCTTTGAATATTTAGAGGAGCAAATACTCAGCTTCATGAAAAAAAGGTTATACAGTCTAATCTTTAATGAAAAATATTGCTGTAATTCTCAAAGAAATTAATGTGAAGAAAACCACAGGTCACATAATATTTGGATTATAACAGAAGTGAAAGGAAACAGACTACAGCACTTACCTCATTCTTTAACTTGCTTCCAGAGAACCTTTGAAAATAAACACGTTTGATTATTTTTTCACAAGCAAAACATTTTTAGAGTTTGTGTGTATATATATAAAATGATACAGATATATAAAATAGATCCATTAGAAAAATGATCACATTTCTCCAAATATAATTATAATCAAAATCATGCTTTTTTCTTAACTTCTTCCATTGGTTTGCAAGTGTCTGAGTATATTGGGAAACCTACTGATGTCTTCTAAAACATGAAGATTCAGATCATTGACCAAACAGCAAAGTATAAAACCCAGTTTCAGTTTTTTCTTTGGGTCTTTGCAACTTCACAAATATCAAAAGGGCAGCATAGGTGCAAGTCCATAAGGTCTTTACCAGGAAATACATAAAATTTTTGATACCGCTGAGTAAATTCAGAGTAGAAAAAATATATCTAGAATTTGCAATTCTCAGGAAAATGAAGAAATCATAGCAATTTTCCATTCTTTTTCACCACAGTATTATTTTGATGCAGGTGAAATGCATTTCTGAGATCAAAGATTCATTAACTGTCAAAAACATGTTGCAGTATAGTGAATGTCCTATTAAGAGTCCAACGTGGAGACTGCCAATGAAGTCATTGGACTATCAGGCAACTCTTCAGTGCAGAAATTAGACAGCACACATTTTAAATTATAACTACTAAACCAGAGAATGTGTAATGATAGAGATTCTAATGGATCAGTATAATGATAAATGTTGTTTGATTATTGTTATTCCCTGTTCTGCTAGCTGCCAACTGATAAGATGCTGTGGGCAACATGAGGTCTTATAATTATTAGCGGCAATATTGTGATTTCATGCTGTTGAGATGCTCTGCCGGCAGGACAGAAACCAGAGGCTGAGCGGTTGTGGAATTCATAGAATCATAGAATCACAGAATCATTGAGGTTGGAAAAGACCTCTAAGAGCATCGAGTCCAACCGTCAGCCCAACACCACCATGCCCACTAAACCATGTCCCTAAGTGCCTCATCTACACGTCTTTTAAATACCTCCAGGGATGGGGACTCCACCACTTCCCTGGGCAGCCTGTGCCAATGTTTAACCACTCTTTCAGTAAAGACATTTTTCCTTACATCCAATCTAAACCTCCCCTGCCGCAACTTGAGGCCATTTCCTCTCGTCCTATCGCTTGTTACTTCAGAGAAAAGACCGACACCCACCTCGCTACAACCTCCTTTCAGGTAGTTGTAGAGAGCGATGAGGTCTCCCCTCAGCCTCCTTTTCTCCAGGCTAAACAACCCCAGTTCCCTCAGCCGCTCCTCATAAGACTTGTTCTCCAGACCCCTCACCAGCCTCGTTGCCCAATTCCTCCTGCCCAGGCCAGGCACAGGCACCTGACAGTTCCCATCACATGATTATCCAGCATATGTTACCGAGTTCCCTTGGTTGTTAATAAATGAGTGTGAAAGAAGGTATCACTCCGTTGATTACAACATGGAGCCAATTAGCTTCATAGCTGGATGTATTTGTTATGGACTGTGGATTTCCACATGTGCAGCAAAATGTACACAGAATGTACAGCAAAAACACGAGGCAGCATCTGCTAGCATTGCTCCTCCAGAGTCTTAATTGCTACCTAAAGCTACCCTTCACACAGTGCTGTGGATAGTAATGATTTTTGGTCTTAGGTATGTTCCTTTCACAGTGCAAGGCTTGATATTTAAAGGAACCGGGAGGTCAAATTTACAGTGGAATTTAAGGATTCAGGCATCTGCAACCCTGCATTTAAGGACTATTGTACTCAGCTCAATTACCTAAATATTAATACATGAATGCCAATTAAATTTGAAATGGTAGTAGAGGCCTATATTTAGGCAACTAAACTGAGGCCCATTGCTCCTTCTAATCTTTTGACAAGCTGCCATCTAACATGCAAGCCTTGTGGTAAAGGCCTCCATATGCCTACATTTGTGCATGGTCATGGTGTGCTCTGGTACCATTATCAACCCATATATTTTCCCTGCCTATTTCTGCCCCAAGCTTGATCCAGGAACCATTTTTATAGCTCACCTACCAGAACAGACATCAGACAAAAGACAGATTTTATGATGGATCATTATATGCAGCAGCCAGCAACTGAGAGATTCACTCTCAATTTTGAATCCCTGCACTGCCTGACACTTTCCTTACCCAGAAGCTTGTTCTTAACCCCAGGCTACTGCGTCATTCTCTTCACACAGACAAATCCAACCACAGTGATGGCCCAGACTGTGCAAAATGAGCATTTGAGCTTCTGTTCTAAATCAGCTAGGGAGGCAATTTGACTGCTGGACCCTGAAAATTCAACTTCTCATACATGACAACACAAGTCCTAACACAAAGAAAAGGTTCCTAACTAGTGAATCTAGTGAATCTAGTGAGTACTCCTGAAAATCTTAGAGAGTATCTATGCCATTTTTATGCGAGCGTATACCACTGGAATTCCAGCTGTGGGGAATTTTGCAGAACCTCCACTTTCTTTGCATTCATTGCTGCTAGATTGTGCAAGGACAAGAGCTTTACATGAAAAGGGCACTGGCTGACATAAAGCTGAGGACTAAGAGTGATTATATACCCTTAAATGAAAATAACTGTCTTTTCGTCAATTAAATGAGCAATTTGTTCAAGATAATTCTGTATTATGAAAGAACCTCTTCTCACGGTGTACCAGCAACACCTCCGCAGCTCTGGATAGATACTGGACAAGGAAATAGCATATTCCAGTCTATTATACCTTAAGTCCTGCAGTGGAGAGATCCCTCCTTTTAAGCATCATTGGCAACGTTACCCTCGATTTTCACATTTGTCCTATTGTTTGGGAAAAGTCTCTTTGGATATAACCTAAATCTGCCAGCAGCTGATTTTTCTATGTGTGATTTTAAACTCATTTATTCCTTTCCTTTCTCAGAGTCCCCACTTACACAGGTATACTGCCGTAGACAATGAAAGCCGTCATTCAAGCCATATGTGAACAGAGACATTTGTTTTACGAACTATTAATCTTTGGCAAACCAACAGGCAGCTATCGTAATGTATTGATCCTGCTAGCTGTCCCTTAAATAAATATAATTAGAGCTTCCTGGGTTAGGTTTAAACTGATATTAGCCAGTCAAAGGACCTGTAAATATTAATCTACACTGACCCCTCCCTCCTGCCCACAGGTGCCAGCTTCACACCATTCTCCAGACGTTTCATAATGGAAAGCTGTCCTGGGGAAAGAACTCAGAGGGTGACACACAAGCAAACAAAATGAGACAAGCGTTCTGGAAATGGTGTTTTGCTGCCTTACACTACCTTGAACAAAGCCTCTGCTGGTATAAGTCGATGCAGCTCTACACTGACTGAGGTGGGGCCATACTGGATGATACTAGCAAAAGATCTAGATCAACCTGTTAAAACAAAATCCATGTCTTCAGGGAGAAAACTGCTACCTAAATCTGGGAATGCCAGACATTGAGATATGCAGCAATACTAGTTCTGGCATCAACAACAATTACTGTCCTATAAATACCTTCCTAAGACAAGGTGAAAGTTAGACCTGACTAAAGCTCAGAAGTTATGTTACTGTACCTGGTTAAGCCTTTTCCAGAATACACAGAGTGGTAATATGCACTACTTTCTTTAATGCCAATTCCATAATAGTGATACCTGTGGAAAAAAAAGAGGAGTGTTTATGAGCGACGTGTCAAGTAAAGCAAACTGTCAAATTGATTTTCAATGCTTTCTCAAAACTTTTCTTAACAGTGTCTACCAATTCCTTTCACTGACATGGAACAAAATCTGGTCTCATAGAAAACAGTATTGTCATGATTTGATCCAAAATTCAAGGCTGGGATCTTCTTTAAATTTAAAACACTCACTCTCTTACAAGAACGTAGCTGGAGCAGCAAATCTCCTAGAAACATGTTACATCTCTTTTCCCTAATGTCCATTCTCTTTCATTTTACTTTGTTTGTTGAAAGGGTGCTGGCTTTGATCTACCAGGTTTATTTTATCAGGCTTACCACTGTTATATTTAGACAGTCCCACTTTTCAGTTCAAAATAACTCGTCGGTGTACCCTATAAATTAGTGTTCAGCCTCCTATAACTAAAAATGCTAACATGTCATTCATGCATTGTTCTCTCAGGTTGTAGGGTGACCGACTCTGCTGAATTATTTAGCTGCTTAAGCAGTTCTCATCCACATTTGTCTCCCTTGCTGCTCTCCTGGAAATTATTGCTCCCAAACAGAGCTGGAAGAAGGAAACGTACCTATTGCTCAGCCTCTGCAGTGCTGAGCCCAGCACCTTAACCAAAGACACTCAAGAGGGTGGATTGGTGCTAAGAAAACTGGCTGTGCAGTAGATACTTATTACTTTCCACTGATTTTGCTACAAAAGAAGTGACCTTCAAGGATAAGGGCAGGAGAGCAAGCTGGGGGCAGCTCTTTCTTTACCAGTCATAGCAAAGTTTGCTTGAGTTCATCTATCAAAGGTGATAGGCCCTGTCTTATAAATTCCACTCAATAGGTTTAAAAACTGATTGTGTTAAACCAAATTTGTCTAAGAATGTTACGGACAGTATACTCAGGATCATTTGTTTTTTACCAAAGTTAGCTTGAAAACACCATGGCAGCTGGTTTAACTGAACTGCTTCAAAATAACACTTGTAGTTCAAGTACATTGCACGTAAACCAAGCATAACATAGAGGTAACACTTTGCAATGCGTTGCACTAATTTCACTGAAACTTCTCAAAAGCTTGAAGAAATGCACTCTTAAGACACAAAGCCCCCAGCAAATAGTTCATAGAACACATAAACAAAAGTTTTCAGCTCATCTCTGCTGTTCCTGGTGATGCTCATTGAAAAACAATCACAATCTTACTGTTGGTTCTTATATGGGACAGTCACAGATAAGAAAAAAACCCTCAAATGCTTTATATTTACAAAGCTGACTAAAGGCATTAGATACAAATGATATTTAAGAAAACGTTCATTAGGATGATATATTTGCTTAGCCTAGGTAGCTTTGAAAATCTCGGCTGAAATAGTCATTCTGTTTCTGGACAGACTGTTGCGTGCATTCAGGATTTTACAGCCAAGACATGTGACAGAAAGTGGCTGCTGTTAAACATCATAGCTTTTACTGTTTGCCTGAAACTGATGAGTCTACATAACACCACTAGATCGCAGTAGTACCTGGCGACCCACAGGAAGGCCAAAAGTTTCTCGCCTTTTCCTGGTAAGTTTTCTTGCCCTGTAAGTGTATTTTTCTGAGGGGTGGTGACGTGGTGAACTGACCGTTTTTAAATACCTGTTAATACTCAGAAGCTCAGACATAGGACCATCTGCTCATAGCAGTTCCCTTTTTATCCATTAAAGTTGGAGTTGGCTGATCAAAGCAAAGTGACACCTCCAGGTGGTTTAGGATGCCAATGGGACCTTTCATTAAATGCCATAATGCTAGACAGTTGTCCTCCGTTTCACATACGGTACTGTGTCACCTATGTTGTGAATTAAAGTCCTGAAGGTTTTCAACCACTACTTTTGCTTTAGGAGTATTAAACCGATAGACTTGGGCCAAAGACCTGGATCTGGAAATTCCTAATATCTGACAGAGTTCTGACACAAATGCTAAAGGCATGAACATTTTTTCTTCTTTCGTTAAAATGAAGTAATTTCAGATGTGACACAAGAGGTATTGAAAATATACATGTATGGAATCTTTGAAATAATAGCATTTACTTAGTCTTGACATTGCAAAGGTTGTGCATTGAACAGGATGAAAAACAAAATAGAGCTGTGACTGCTTCTTTAACAATGTTATCTGCACATTTGTCATTGGCCACATAAGCAAGCAGTTGCCTACATCTCATTCCAACACCCTAAATTTCCCAGTTTCAATCCCATGTCATTTTTTAAATTCTAAAAATAAAACTTCACACTTTCACCAGAAATTTGGAATTCCCTCCTGCTAAAGTTTGAGTGGGCCAGAGGCAAGGAAAAGCATTACTTCTTTACAAAGTTAGGATTCAATATCTAGATTATTCAACATTTAATTCATATTAACGTATTTGGGCTAGAAACAGGAACTATTGTATGATTTGGATTCTCAGGTTTCCAGTAGTAGGCGATATACTTGTTCCTGCTCTGGACTGCCCCAAGATATCAGAATTCACCATTGTGACATTTTGTTATGTAGAGAATAGATATTTCAATACCTATTTAACATGTCTTAAAGGCATAGCAGTTATTCTGATTTTCTTCAGCGATTCTTCAGTGTAGTTGAATTTTTAGTACTAAAAAATACAGCTTTCCAGTCATGACACAGAAGCAATGAAAAAAATTGTAACTTCTACTTTTCAAGCTCTGTCTGGCATACTTCACAGAGTAATAAGATATGAAGATTTTTATTCTCTTACAAGCCAAAGTAATTAGCTGAATAGCTTATTTTTGACTCCCTGTTGAGAGTAGTATGCCCATCCCAGACACACCGATAACATCTTTAGCCTACAACTTCAAGTACCTTCCTTCTGTCTCCTTATATGCATATTTCTATGTGTGTGCACAGTATATATGTATTTTACTATTTATATTTCTATTGTATAATTAATAAAATTAAACCAGTCATCACAAGGAACTCATTCTCAATTTTTGTAACAAACCTTTTAAAAAACAAGCTGAACTGCCTTCCTCTTTTAATTTCAGTGGTTTGTTGTAACATATGTTCCTACACAACTAGTAGTCCTGGTTTTAGCATACAATGACACAAATGATAGCTGATAAGAAAATGATAGGCTTAAGCTGTTCAGGGACTTGCAATAACTTGTTATCATGGGGCCAGCTGCCATATCAGTTTTATTAACCCACTAAATCACTCCTAATAAGTAAGATAATAGTTTTCAGACATGATGGATAAAAGCTAAGATTCACCATTGATCAAAGTCTACAAAGAAATTAAATTGTAACTTGAGCTCAAACAGTTTTCTGTGTGTATGGACTCAGCAGTATGTACGTTTTCCCGAATAGCTGCTCCAGGTAATTCATGCACCGTGAAAATTATAACTGAATTCTAGCAGTGACCACAGTATGTTCAACATTACCTATGCAAAAAGGCGGATTCAGAATCTGCTGCGCAGACAACTGTTGCTTATGAAATCCTAATCTAAGAGAGCAGTTTGCAGTATTTATTGTGCTGGTTCTTCTTCCACTCAGCAGGAATATAGAAAACTTCCCCTATATTCAGCAGTCTGGAGTGATTAGCATGGGCATATGAGAGACGAATGAACTTTGTTAACAGAATTGTGTTCAATGTGTTGTACCTTCTTGGCCAAGTGTTTAAATGAGTGTTCTAGTATTAACACTTTTGTACAAATGCTTTGTTGGATGTAAACACAGAGAGACAGACTCTGACTCAAAGTTCTAGGATTTATTAGACCCATTTTTAAGTCTCTCCTTTGCCCAGAACAGGAGATGACAAATGCTGCTTGGAATCAGAGGAGGAACTAACATTCGTGTATCATCTCACACCTTAGAGTAGCACCTGTATCCCACACCTTAGAGCAGCAGTTCTTTCTCAAATCCAATTTGTGCTCATGAGAATGCTAGAAAGAGCTTGGCCTTGTTTCGGTGTGGGAGAAAAACAACTTCTGTCACCTTGAAGATGATGGAAAAGGGAACTGATTTTCTTTGCTTTCTTCTGACCACAGCCAGGCTCTATCGATACATTACTGTGTATGCATGCAGTGCGCAGCAAGGAACTCTATTCCTGGGGAGTTAGCCTTTCTTTGCAATATGAGAACAATGCTTCCATTGGAGAGGAATTGTCTTTTTCCTTTCATGCTTTTGTAGCATCTGGCTCGGCAGAGCCCTGGACAATGATCAGAGCTCCTAGGCAATACCACAATACAAAACATCACTGTCAGGAATAGTTAGTACTATTACTGCTCCTACTAACATTATATCGAAATAATGATAGCAACAACAGAAAAAAAACAATGTCACTACACTACCATGCTTAAAAAAATAGGATTTAATTGCTAGTAAGAAGCATCTCTTACCAGTCCCAGTAACCCAGCTTTGTTCCACACAGAAACAGCTTATAACATTTAGAGTCCATGCTGACATAAAAGCAGAGGGTAACTAATCATTTACTGAAACTGATGAACAGTCCCTTAATTTCCTTATTAATTTCATGGAAATACTTCTGTAAATGATACTTGTAGGACTAACAGCTACCTGGTGAAAGCTGAAATGAATTTGCTCCTCAGTGAGACTGTGGTTCTGAGGGCAATATGCTGCACAACATCAGAGATAGACAAATAATAATCAGATTTTTATTTTATACTGCCACTTCCCTATGACTACTTGCTGCTGTATTCAGTCTCTGAACTGGAGATATTGTCATTTGTGCCTTTTGTGAGGCCCTTTTTTGCACAGCAAGAACAATGTAAATGTACCTTAGTGGAAACGACAACTGCAGAGGAAAAGTCTCTGAGGAAAACTCTGATGAAAAAAAATAAGAAGAAACAAATGCCAGATGTTCAAACAAAACCTGCTGATGCCTCATCCCTTTGAGGAAATTGTTCAAGAACAGTTAATCCATATGAAAATATGGCACATAATACCACCAAGGACAGTAGGGATATGGGATCTGCTGAAGAAATGCTGGGCATGAGGTACTTCTGTGCTAATACTGTTAAATGTCTTAGAGAAAAGGGGCATATAGTGACACACGTCCCAACACAATTAATTCTGTAGCTAGATTCCCATGTCAAAAACTAGATTTGAAACATGCCCCTTTACTTAATAGACGTTGACTTACTGTGCTTTAAATTATGCAGACACATGATACGTTTTGGAAGTTTGGATCCTGATTGGATCTTGTTTATCAATTTGTTAGATATGTCAGATCAAAAATATAATGAGCACTTGGGAGACTTTTCCACTTGTATTCTCTCATTCATTATAACTTGAAAGTGATTCTCAAAATATGTTAGGTTATGAACCTGACTAAGACTTACTTAACCAAGACATTGATGAATTAGTAGGCTGCCAAATATTCCTGCAGAGATTGTGAATGCCAGATCTCCTAAAAACTTAAACACAACACCAGCAGCAAATATCCATCTGCAAAGCTAAGTCTACGTCAGCTTATCCTGTAACCATAGCTGAACTTCACCACAGCAGACAATAAATGAAATCCTTCTTTTTGCCTATAAATAACCTTTCTAATAGTAACTCTCCTCAAAAACCCTCTATTCAGCGTCTATAGGTCATCTACAAAAAGAGAAATGAACTTCAGTTCCAATTTTCCTCTGTACAATACAGATTGTGTACTCTCTCCTGAAAAAAATCAATGGATTACAAATTTGTAAGACTGTGATACAAATTTGTGTAGACTGTGCAAGAACTGTTCCCTGTTAAAAAAGGAAAAATATTCTATGCAGGCTTTATTTCCTTTCCATTTTATTTTTATTAACGATTATTTAAAATAAACACTTGAGACATATTCAAGAAATAGAATGTCTTTGTAAAAATTTGGAATTTAAATTCTTCCCCACCTTCATTTATACTGCAACAAAACCTAAAATCCACAAATGACATCCCCTAACCATTCTTCAGCAAAACTAAGGTGGAATCAACTGGCTATTTCTTATATTTCTAAGGCAGAAGAAAACCAAGTGTAACAGCATGAAACAACCCCCCAAAATTATAAAAGTATACAACGCATCTTTCAGACATTCCTAATATATTGCAAAGCACTTAGGAAAACCACAATCTTGTAGTTTTTTGCCTTTTCAGTCTCCTTTCTTTTTGAGTTTTGCTTATAAATTACTGAAAGACAAGAGTAACTTTGTCTTTCAAGGCTAAGTTGTTCAAAATAAAGGTTTTTCCAAACAAACAGAATGTTTTGAGTTTCTTCTGTTACTACCAGTATTCTAGTTTTCTATCTTATTCATTAGCAAGATGTTTCTTTGATAATTTTCTGGGGTTTAGTTTTGTTTCAGTAAACCATCAACTCTTTGTGCTTTCTTCTATAAGTCATGGATAGTTCCATGAATCTTATTCAGTAAGTACATAAACACATTTATAATTTTAAGCATGAGAAAAATCCTAGGGCTACTCACATATTTAAAGGCATGCATCTCCTAAAATATAGGCATTAATAATAAATGTTTAATTTCTGTGTATACACAGAAAGCTAGACACAATATCTATCCTAATTTGCTCCTCATACCAATGTCTTATTTTTAGGAAAACCTGTTTCAAAATCAATAGAAATATACAGATAAGGATCTGGTCTAAATTTGATTTGGGATTGAAAACGTTAAGTTTTTGGAGAGTTATTTTAAAAGAACAAAATTATTTAACCAGTCCTATTTTATGTAGAGCGGTATGGGCACACTATTTAGGTTTAAATATTTTCTAAAACCAGATATTGATAAACACTGAAATAACAATTTAAAGCACAACACTCAGAAAAGCTCAGAGCCAGTCTTGGTTTCAGGCAATAGAGAGAACTGTTGTATTTTTGACTCCCCAAACAGGGATCGAAGTTTCCTAGAATTACCTAACTCATAGCTTGACACTAGGAATACCCTAGAGCATTATTTTGACTTCTCTACATTCCTTAAATCAATACACCACACAGTTTTTCGTTTCCTTAAGAAGTAGCATTCCCCTATTAAAAACCAAAATCAGATTGGGTACAATTCATCAGTCCTTCCTCAGCAGTCTTGATATCAGGACATAGGAGGGAGGGTGGATGTAAGGGAATATGTTGTTACCACTGTTCACCACAGTTTTACAATAACTTTATCGTGGCCAAAAGCATAATGCCAGAACCAGAATTAATTAACATTTCACCACAGTTGATATATAATTATCTGGGATCTATTCCCACAGCCTAATATTCCACGGATCAAATATATGTATTAATTGGAAAAATTATTTATGGAATGACTGCACTATAGGTTGTGTACTTTTCAGAGTTTTTATAAACTACTCACAACAAAGAGCAGACATATACCTTCTTCTCCGTTTAAGATAATGCTTTTTTCTAGTGTCTTTAAATTAATCCATATTGTTATGTAGAGAACACAATGAAAGTTGTTAGATTTGCAAAAGGCAAATAAAGTCACAGTTAAATTGCACATTATTTATAGGAAGATGAACAGCTGTAACAAAGATGAATGTACTATATAATGTTTTTTATATATAACATTTTGACATATATTTGCAACAAATGCATGGCTCTATAAATATAACGACAAGTTTTAGAAGCTTAATCAGTTTAATTTTAGAAATTATGCCTGCAGTAATGTTTTCAAACTCAAACTCTGTATCAGTTTCATCATATACATGAAAGTTATCACTTGCAGCTTGTCATTTGAATAAACCCCCCTGCCAATTAGTATATATCATGGAGGCATAGAAATACGTGTCATTCCTAGAATGTATTCTGTAAGTGGATACACAGATAATTGTGCCTTACTTTGAATGGCCCCTTGTTCCAAGCCGCCTTGTGGTAAGGAGAGGGAATTTCTGGCGAATGGTCTGTAGAGAAAATAACTGTATTAATTTCTAACACTGGTATACTTTCTTAGCAATCTCTTCATAGAAAAATCGTAGTGTAAATATATGGTCTAATGTAGTCCATGAATAAATATTTGTGACACTTATGTCACAACATAAACAAGTAAGCATGTTTTACACAGCAGGGATCCTTCCATCCTCGTCCATCTCGCTGTGTACCTCCAGTCTTCCCACCCATAAACTCCTTCCCACCTGTTCTTCCTTTCCGTTTTCACTTCTACAACTTAAAATCTAATTTTCTTCACCAGGATCCTGTTTCATTCAGGTCCCTAAAGTACAACTGCATCTTTTGCTTCAGAGATCTAAACAGAACCAGGAAAAGATCTGCCCTCTAGCTATTCTGTTCTCAAAGTCAAACAACAAAAAATAAATTGATTTTCGATTTGAAAAGTGTGATCTGAAGGTTAAAGCAAGCAAATATTTGCCTCACAGGTATTTCTGTGTCCTCCGCTATCAAAGTGCTGGACAGTCTTACACTTATTTATGCTCACTGAAACCCTATGAAAGTTTCTGTTAGCTCTATGCTGCACATAAAGAATTCATGTTATGTGATTTAATCCAAGTCAAGCAAAACATTCTGTCACTGGACTCCTGAGATTGAGATTAGTGCCCTAAAACCATCCTACTCTTCCTGTAAAGAATGATGCTTAAGGCAAAAGGTTTATTAAGTAAAAAAGTAATTCAGTAATAGCGGTCGATCTAGTAGATACATCTAATAGATAGATCACTGTCAAAACAATGTTTAAATGGAAAGCTACTGTCTTCCTCATTTATACTGAAACTGTGTAATGAAAATTAGACATACACTTTCTCAGTATATTCAATTCAAGAGGAAAGAAGTTAGTAAGTGAACATTTTATGAACTGGATTTTAAATCCATTGTTATTATTTAATTAAATTAATGCGTTTTGCTATGTATGAACAATTACTAGATCAGCAGTGTTTAAAAAAAGATGATCCTTGAAGCATTTTTGGTTTCCTGTTTCACTAACTACTCAGGATTTAATTTGGAGAGTTCACATCTCTCCCTTTCATTAAATGATTTCAGGATTAATTGTAGGGTAGGGTAGAAAAGAGGATGAATCAACAATTTTTCATTCAGGAGCTCTTTGTGTTATTAATTTTTATTCCCCTTCTTGTATTGCTTCTTGTGTCACATGTCACTTTACACTGCCTTTAGTATAATTAAAAGCGTCTTCCATGTCAGATCTGTTTTTGTGGAAAGAACCCTATTAATGCCATCATCAAAAAAGAAGACAACAACAGAGGAAAAAAAAAGCTCCTGGAGAGAAAGCATTTTTTTAATATGAAATAACAATAAATCAAAGGGAATTTCAGCTTCACTCTCCTATAAGGTGGTGTCATGAAATCCCTTCACATGGAACAGTGTAGTTAGTTTGATTCCATGTATGTTAGCAGTAGAAAACGTGAATTTGAGAGTCATTTTGACACAGGTGTACTAAATTATCATGCTATCAAAGAATTAGGTTAACAAATTATGAAGACATTTACTCTTTACCTTCCCAAAAGTTGCAGCACAGGCAGGTTCCAGCTTCTCTTTTCTGCAGAAGTCTAAATAATGTGCATAAAGGATGCATCTTGGTAAACAAACTCCTTCACAGACAATGTAGTTTTCTTCCAGCCTGTATAGAGAAAGAAACTGCCAGAGTTAAGAAGCAACATGCTATGTCTCCCCATCTTATTTTCCTTCTGGTTTTTGGTACTGCTCTCTTTTTTTTTTTAATTTTACTGAAGATTTCCATGAGAGCACACAGATGAGTTTCTACTGAACAAGACAGACACTAGAGACTGACTCCACACTTGGTGCTTAGGGCAGTTGCAGAATACAGAAAATCTGGGACCAGGTACTTTTTCTTAACGAGTCTTTTTTCAATGTCTGGACTTTTTTGCTTTTTATAAATTATTAAATTATCATCACCTAAGAGCCAGCCTTGCTCTGAAAATAAGAGCACTAACTAGACTATGAAAGACTGTCCTTTGAATAGAGCAGGGGCTTGAACTTGCATCTTCTGTCCCACTGTGTAACACCTGGGCTAATGTCTCTTTTCTTCCTACTTCTGCTTTTTAACTTCCATGCTGGACCTGAAACTGTTTCTTGACCAAACCATACTGAAAAGCAAAGAACTGGCTTTTTCTGAAGAGGTTGCATTTTTATGTAGCTTCCCAAATCAGTTTACAGAATACAAGTGCCTAGTGATGGTCATTAAAGTAAAATTTTAAAAACTGAATCAAAAAACTAGTTGTCTTCACTTGAACTGAACTCTTGGTAACAGCTGGGTATTTCACTGTTGCCCTGTTTCTTTTCTTTATCAATATACATTATTTGCTACTCCTGGGACGATGTGCAATAGATTTATTTCTCAAATTACACAAATCTGTAAGAAAATACTGTGTAGCAAATGCTGCATACTGACTAATTTTGCACTGACTCTCCAGACTCAAATCCTTACAATTTACACTCAGAAGTCAGATGTAAACTAGACTAAGAAACAGGGAAATTTGCATTACTCTCATTTTTCAGTTAGGAGGAAAAAAATCTAGATTTGCATTTGGTAACTAAGTTCCCATTTAATTCAACAGCACTCCTCCCTAATTTCAAGTGTGCTTTAATAGAAACATTTATCAATTAATGTCTGCAGAATTTGACCTCTTATTTGGTTAATTTTTGCCCAGATAAAAAGAAGTACAGTTAGGGTTTCCATGGATAGTAGAATATAATGAAAAAAAATACACTATAAGACAGTGAAAATCTAACATTCATAGCCTAAAAGGATAATTAAAACATCCATTCACAAATGTAATTCTTAAATAGTTTCATTTCTACATTTTTGATACATTTCATCGATTTTCTACATTTCATCGATAGCCACATATTGCGAGAATCTGACAGAGGTCTCTGTTAACTGACAAACCTCTGCTAATTTAAAAAATCAGAAATTTGGGGGTGGGTGTCCTTATTTGTAGACGAAGCTTATCTAGGGGAAAAAAACCCACCCCACAACCCCAGAACCCCAGACAAATATTTCTAAAAGAGCTGTGAGCTGTAACCCTCCTTGCCGGCTCAGCTTTTAAAGAAATGCCCCTTCGGGCCTGACGGACACACCGGCTCGGTCCTGCCGGTGGCAGCGGAGGGAAGACGCGGGGTGTCCCCGCCGTGCGGCCAGGCCCGTGGCCCCGAGGCGGCTCCGGGCGCGGGGGCTCCGCCACCGCCGGCCCCGCAGCGCGGTCGCCCCGGGGCGGGGGCGGGCAGCGGAGGCTCGCCGCCGGAGCCCTACCATTGCAGGGTGAGCTGCGTCTGCTTCTTCTTGTCCTTCATGATCTGCGTGATGCTCTTCTTCGCAGACGGGCTCTGGTCCGCGGCTTTTAGTGCGCCGTCGCGAGTGTCTGCATCCTCTCCTTCCGAGGGGAGGGCTTCGCTGTTAAAGCGCGTTTCTGAGCGCCGCGGGGGGGACAAGAAGAGAAACCCAAGGGCATCGTTACGGTCGGGCAGCACGCCGCCTCCTCCCGACGCGACTGCGGCCCCGCAGGAGCCCGTTTAACCGGCCGCCCGGCCCGCCGCTGCCTGAGGGGACGGGCCCGGCCGCCCCGAGGCCAGGCAGCCGCACCCGCCTTACCTCGCGTCCCCGCCGGACCCCGAGCAGCGGCGACGGTTCGGGCGCCTGCCGCGCCTCGCCCGGACTGCCCGCACCTGCCCTGACCGCGGGCTGAAAAGGGAACGCTGCCGGCACCCCACCTCTTACCTGACTTGATGCCGGCGGAAAGCGCCGGTTCCGGGAGCTCCCTCTCGGCGCCCGCCGCGGCGCACAGCCCCTCCTCGGCGTAGGGCAGCAAGCCTCGCCCCACCAAGCCCGCGTAGCAATCCTCCTGCGCGGCGGCGGACACTGCCTGCGCGGCCGGGAGGTGCAGGAAGGCGTCCTCTTGCTCGGGTCCCTTGGCCATGCTCCTCACCGGCGCCTGCTCTGCCCCGCCGCGGCGCAGGCGGCGCCCATGGGCGGCGGGCGGGACGGGACGGGACAGGGCGGGCGCGGCGGCCTTAGGGCGCGGGGGGCGCCGGCTGAGGCATGGGCCGCGCCGGCCGTTTGTGCGGGGCTCTGGCACCTCGGCGGGAGACGGTGTCAGCCAAGCGCCGACGCCGGCAGCGTGAGGGGAGGAGAGGCGATGCGATGCGATGCGGGGGCGGCGGCGGCGGACAGGTGTGCCCTACGGCGCTGTCCAGGGAGGCTGCATGGCTCCCGTGCGGGCAGAGGCGGCCGGGCCCGCGGGCGCCACTCCCTCCTCCCGGCAGCTCCCCCGCGCCCGGAGAGCGGGCTCCGCCTTGGATGGGGTCCCGGAGGTCGCTGTCGGGCGGCAGCGGAGAGGTCTCCCCGTCCCTGCCTCCCGCCTCCCCGCCCGCCGCGGTGCTCAGTCAGGCTGGTCGCGCCTGCCCGGGAGGGGACGGGGCACGGCTGAAGGCCCGGGAGGTTCAGGAGAGCCGGCCCGGAGCGGATCTGCTGAGGACTTAATGATTAACTCCCGCCGGCGGTGGCTCTCGCTGGTGTCGGGGAGTAGCTCTTGGCAGGTCGCCTCGCCGCGGGGAAGGCAAGGGGGCGGCCGCGGGGGCTCCCCTCATCTCTTCACGGCAGAGGGCGGCCGCGGGGGTTCTCCTCTGAGGGCGAGGGGTGGCCGACAGGCGCTCTGCTCCTCGCAGCAGCCTCTTGACAGCCACAAGGCCAAGAGGGGGAGCCGGCCGTGGCTGGCAGGCTGCGGGACCCTCCTGGGCACCGTCTGTTACTGTCAGTATTTTGTTATTTCCTAGTGTAATTTTGTGGGTGTTGGAACAAAACGTCTTGATTTTGTACAAATCAATCGCATTGATCTGGCAGACGTGTCTTTGCTTTGCCCCATTTCAGCAGGCTGACTGAGAGAGATGGCGGGGGGCAATCACAGAAAGATGGTCCCTGCTTTTTCCAGAGAGCGAAGTTGTCAGCAGGATGGAAAATTAGCATGGTCACTGCAACATCCACTGTTCTAATATGTCTTTGTTAAAGCAAAATCTTGGGCGTTGTGCTCCTCCCAGACAAGGGCTGGGAAATTGTAATGCGGCTTGTGGTGGCAAGCAGCCCTGAAATGCTGTATCAGATGAATGTTAGAGGCATTCTTCTAGCCATCAAGTAGTGTTGGGCTGTCACAGACACAAAGCTTGTGAAGAGCTGTTCTTCCTTCTACTTTCTTCCAATCTTCTGTTGCACCTCAAGTCATTTATCCCACCAGCAGTACAAAGCAGCAGAATATTACCACTTCCACTCCTGCACAGATGCATTATCAGGCCAGCTATCAGCTATCACATCCGTATTTAGCAAAACCCCAGGTGTGCCCGTATCTGCCAAAAGGCCCAAAACCGCATCGTAAGTATGAATGACGGACTTCAGAAATGAGGAAGACCTGTGAGAGAGTCCCAGAGTCAAAAATGGCATTTAGCCTGAACTTTCTGCTGCTTCTGCTTACACCTCTTCCCTTAACTGCGTAAAATATATTTCCGTCCTTACTGCTTACTCTATTCAAACATTTCTTCACTGTTCCCATGTCCCCTTCTTACTTCATATGTGATGCTATACATGACTGTCCATATGCCTATGTCCATACGTGACTTTGTCAGTGCACAGGTTCTTAGCATAACTCGCTGAGGCAGTTCAGCTTCTGGTTTCAATGGCTTTGTTTTGAGGTTACGGTAAAATCGCATTTGACCCTCTGACTTCTCTGTGACTTTTGGCTGACCCAAGTACTTCAGAATTTGGCTGATGAGGATCAGTATTTCTACGGTATAATAAAACCTTCCAACTACTAATTGTTGTGTTGAATCTTTTGTGAGCAAAATCCAATGTGCCATTGTCTTTTTGGTAATGTGGAGCTAAATGTAATTTGTTGCTTAAGAGCAGGATTCTCCTTTGCTATGATGTCAGAATACCCCTCAGTGACACTAATGAATTCTAGCCACCATCAACACAGGGATTAACTGAGTGAGGGGTCTGGTCCAGGGACCAGCTAGTTTCCACCCTGGGGCAACAACCATTTGTAGTCCCTTCCTGTCCCTTCTGAGGGCCAGGCACTGATTTAATTAGCTTTACCTAAAACTGATGATGATTTTAAGAGCTTTTTCAGTAAACAGAAGTTCTCCCTGGACCTAGTAACTTTTTCTGGCTCACAAAACCGTCCCCTACTTGTTCTTTCAAAGCCAGTGAAAGACTGTTGTGTGGTGTTACCAGCTTTGTATAAAACTAAGCTTATGTTTGCAGTAGTAAAGAAAGAAAAGTAGATAGGCCAGTGCTCCTAAGTAAACGCATAATGTTTAAAGCACGCACGAGAACAGGTACATCATCCAGTGCCAATAGGTGAGCAAACATATCTACTCTATAATTAATAGAAATAAGGGATTTATTTAATAAGTAACATAAAATAAATATAAAATATTTTCCTCTGACAGGGGACAGACAGTGCTCTTTATTAAACTCAGATTGTTTTAAAAAGGTTCTATATGTGAAATCATTGGCAATTAAAGTAATTTATAGGATGGAAAGATTAATCCTGGCAAGCAAAGAGAAATTGTGTTGTTTGAACTGTTCACTCATGCAGCAATAAAACAGACAAATCCTTTTGCTTTATAGAAATATTTTTCTATACTTGGAGGTTGGTGCTGTGCCTGTTTACAAAGTCCACACCTCGAATACTGTGTTCAGTTTTGGGGCCCTCACTACAAGAAGGACGTTGAGGTGCTGGAGCGTGTCCAGAGAAGGGCAACGAGGCTGGTGAGGGGTCTGGAGAACAAGTCTTCTGAGGAGCGGCTGAGGGAACTGGGGTTGTTTAGCCTGGAGAAAAGGAGGCTGAGGGGAGACCTCATCGCTCTCTACAACTACCTGAAAGGAGGTTGTAGCGAGGTGGGTGTCGGTCTCTTCTCCCAAGTAACTAGCAATAGGACAAGAGGAAATGGCCTCAAGTTGCACCAGGGGAGGTTTAGATTGGACATGAGGAAAAATGTCTTTACTGAAAGAGTGGTTAAACATTGGAAGAGGCTGCCCAGGGAAGTGGTTGAGTCCCCATCCCTGGAAGTATTTAAAAGACGAGTAGATGAGGCGCTTAGGGACATGGTTTAGTGGGCATGGTGGTGTTGGGTCGACGGTTGGACTCGATGATCTTAGAGGTCTTTTCCAACCTTAATGATTCTATGATTCTATGATCCTATGCTGCTCAGCTGAGCCAGCCCGTGACTCTTGTCATTATGGGCCTGTCCCTCCCATTGATACTAGTGCTGTAGGTGCGCTTGGCGATGTGGACATACAGTCTTCAAGTTCAGTATCTTATCCTCTGCCACTTATTCCTGCTGATGTTCTTGAAATTTTTGCTTATTCTCTCATTCTCTCATTCAGCCTCTTTTTCACAGTCACGGACTATAGTGCTGAAAGACTTAATGGACTAATAGAGATCATCTTGTCCATCCCATCCCTTCCAGTGGAAACAGGGCAGGATTGCAGACGGATATCGTTATACCTACATGATTCCCAAAACTGTTTGTCTCACTTGTTCTTAAAGATCTCTGATGATGGAGGGTCACATCATACCCAGATCATCTGTCAATCAAAAATGTTCATTAGTGTCAAACAATCTCCCTTCAGCTTGTGTCCATTGCTTCTTTTTTCTGTCTAAGAACATGATTACTCTTGTTCTATTTTCATCACTTTTTCAGTATTTGAGGACTGTTATGTCTCCTCTCTGACCCTCTGTCATTTCATTACTAAAAACAAACCAGTACGATTAAATTGACTGTACCAGTTTCTTGCATCTCCTTGTGTCTTCCAGTGTTGCTCCTGCCTCCCAACTCTTTTCAACTTATTTTTTCTCTTTGCTTGAACTTATTTTTGCCTTTTTGTATCACCATAGAAGATTTCTTTTCCATTCCTCAGAGTGTACCTACTCAGCAGTCACCATGTCATGCTTTGCTGTCAGGGAGTTCTCAGAGTAGTTTTAATTGTCATATTTCTGGTGCCTGCATGGTACATCTGTGGTATTTTACTGGCACTGTGGAACTCCCAACATGGACTGCCAAACCAGGACAAAAAGCCCAGGGATTTGTTCACAGGCTTGCAGTCTCATATAATTTTCTTTGCCACTTTGCAATGTTCTTTGTAACTTCCTTAAAAATCGTGATACCTTCACACTCTTGGAACTAAAACAATTGTCCTAGCTTTGGTCTTCATCTTCTGCCTTACTTATTTCATCCCTCATTACCTTCTTTCAGACCACTCCTGCTTCCATCCAGTTCCTACCATTCTCTTTGTACCGTGTTGCTTCCATTTTCAAGTCCATTTACCAGTCTGTTGAGCCAGACTTGACTCTTCCTTCAGTGACACCTTTGCTATTGTTTTTGTTTATTTGCCTGACTTCCCTAGAGCCTTTGCCTCACTAATGCTTTCTGAAGTACCTATTCCAGCATAAGCAAGTCATCACGAGTCCATCTTCTGTTGACTGGACCTTAAATGTGAGAAGTTCTCACGCCTGCCTATTGAAGGTGTTGATTCGAGGCAACTGAAAAGGTCTTTTACAAAATAACTAGCACACTCTTTTTACCTCAAGGAGTTAATTCCTAGTTTTCTGTTGTTTGATGTAATCTCAGAAGCATTCATCCTGATGGAAAGGACATATTTCATATAAACAAAACATACTGCTTTCATTATCGCTTAGCATTCTTATCCTTGTACTCTCTTCCAAGGCTAGTATCATGGCTAGAAAAGTGCTTTGAGTGCTTTTTAGGAAACATCTCTGACCTGCAAACCCAAAATTTTCAAAAGATTCCACAAATCTTCAGGATCTAACTCAAATTTTAAGCTATTGTCCATCTATGTGCTTAGAAGAATGGACTCTTGGACTAACCCTCCTGCAGCAGGGACTGCTTTTTTCCCTCCACTGTGCGCGAATCAGCACAGCGGCATCTAACAGATAATGCAGTAGATGGGGAGAATATCCCTGTACTTCAGTTGATAACAGGTAGATGTTCTATAGGTGTCTTAGGAGTCAAAGAAGCAGTAATTTTAAAGCATGATATTTCATATTTTGCCTAAAAAAAAAAGATGTTTAAGCTAGTAATGTCATAAGGAAGAACAGCCTTTCCTAAAGGCTAAATCTGATTCTCATCTGTGTTTCTAACACTTGGCTGCCACAGGTGAGAAGAGGTAGTTTCAAGTTTCCCAGGAAGCTGGGAACATGGCTCCCATCCTGTATTAGTCAGGAGGTTGGTTTCTGCTAAGCAGTGCCTTAGAGGTGGGGATGGGAAACACTGTTTCAACTGATGCTGGAATCAAAAGGTACTGTGCACTGCTGAACTGTTTGGAGATGAGGCCAGGGAGGCTCAGGGTGGTTTGTGTTGGCCCGGGATATCATTTTCTTTTTCTCATCATTAACTCCACATTTGAGCTCTTGGTGACTTCATTGTTTGGTACAGGCTGCAGAATAAAGTGAGCCAGAGGGCACTGGGGCCTCCTTGTCCTCTTCTCCTGTTCCCGGGATTGAGAGACTGACTATTCCAGCACACAACCTTTCCCTAGCTCAATCCTCTTTTGAGATCCACACACCCTCTCTGAGTGGCAGCTCTGTGTGCTCCAGCTCTTTGCTGGAGCAAAGGAGGGACACAAAAAGCTAAGGCGGGTGGGCAATCCTACTCACCGTTTGAAGCCCCTGCTGCTGGAGTGGACAGTCCACCCAAGATACATGATCTCAGCCTTTGGGAGACAGAAGGGAGGGGGCAGATGCAGAGTTGGGCTAGCTGGAGCCGTAAGTACCACAGACATTACAGCACTGCTAGTGCCTAGGAACTTTTACTATCATTTGGTGGTGTGTCAATTGAGAATTGGGATCCTATAAATATTGCTCATTACTGAGTGAAATCTAAATTGTAAATTAGAATTGTTAAAACATATATCCACATGTATCTGTTTATTATTTTCCTATTAAAAAATTGCACTTTTATATATCTGTTAATTGCAATCATGGTATTTGTCCCTGGACATGAAGCATGGGATACATCTTCTTTAACTTTGCCTCAAAGTTAGTTTTCTGAGTCTAATCTGGTCACCTCAGTCTCCCTTTATAATCAGTGGAGAAGAAAAGGTGTCTCCCAGGGATAATTCATACCAGGCACATTACCCACTGAAACAAATCATCCTCTTCCAAATCTCTTTCTCTTCCTTGTCTGTACTGAAAGCCTAGGAAGTTTTGCTTAGTTTTAGGTGAATTTTGTAATGGTGTAATCCCACCAAAATTCAGCAGATTCTGCTATACATCCTGGAGTAAATGCTCAGATACATGTGCTCTGCAGCACAGTATAATTATTGTTCATGATTTACGTGTGAAATATCTTTTATATCGGCACTCAGGTATTGCACCATGTCATCTTGCTGCAATGTTCCTTTTTCTTGTTGCCAACACAGCACATTGAAACAAAATGTTTTCAACCTTACTTATATCAGCGCGACTTGCCAGTAACAACAATTTACTTGAGGGATTCTGTGTGTTGAACTGAAAAAGGTTTGGAAGATAAATGCAGCAATAGAAATGCAATTTGTTATTGATCTGTTCCTGTGTAATTTCATGGTGTTTATGTAAGTGTTGGAAATTGTTTCACTTCATGTCCACCCCAGACAAATGAACTACATAGAAGCTCTGATACGGTGTTGATGTCAGGACTATTTGGCAGACTCTAACACCTATTTCTTTCCAAATATGCTGACAGCACAATAACAGTACAGTATAGTACATACCAGTATTCCACAAGGAAATAATAAAGTAATTTCTCATTATCATCAGTCTTTGTCATTCTCTCTGCCTTGATGTAGCATGAATCTAGCTCTTTCCGAAGCTCCATTTCTCATTTCCTGTGACTCATTACAAGGCACAGTTTTAACTACCAACACTTCAAACAAGACAGCTTTCCCATTTTTTTTGGTCCTTGCCACATTTCAGTGTTTACTTTTTGTGAGTATTTTGCTCTTGAGAAAAAAAAAAATCAGTGCACTAAGCTAAAAGCCCCTGTGCCCTTAGCCCTGTCACTGCCAATGCCTTTTGAAAGGATATAACCAGGAAGAAGTTTTTTAATCACACAAATTTCTTCAGGAAAATATCCATCCATGAATTAAAGGGTCAAAGCATTGAAGCATCCTCCATAATCTTAGGTTTATTGTTTCCAGTAGCTATCCAATCATTCCCTTTGATAAACTGATTGCAATGATGGCTTTAGATCATCACTCACTACAACAAAAAGTTCTTTGCCTTTGCACATGTATTGCAGCTTTTTCCTGAGCCCTTCCCAAGGTGTTTATACCTCAGCAATGTTTTCTAAATAATTTCTCTAAAGGATTTATTTAGTTCTGGTGGCGGAGGAGGATATGCGTATCATCCCTTGCTGCCACACAGTGCTGTGACTTCTCTGAAGTTTGAAGAAAAAAGGAGGTGGGGAGAGATGCAAAGGGGGGGCATCAGGCAAAGAAAGAGCCATCCTTAACTGTGAGGCCAGGAGCTTCTGTCCTCAGCGGAGAAGGGAAGGAGCATCCTTCACTGCCCAGCAGGGCCAGCCCAGCAGCTGCAGCAGGGGAGTGCAACCTGCACTGGTGCCTTTTGCCCTCAGCAAGCTCTGTGAGCCCCGCTGCTAGTCCCAATGCTGTAAAATCACACAAATATGGTTGAATATTATCTGTGCAGCCAAGAGAGTGAGCAGATGCTGTTCAAAACTATGGAACTGCAGTCATCATGTGCTACCCAGGGGGACAGCCATGCAGCTCCATGCTGTGCACGTGTGTGCGTGTGTCTATACAAACATACCACAAGTAAACAAACCAAATACCCAAAGGATGCTATTGCCCCCATGCCTGACTACCCCCACCTTCTTTTTTTAAGTTCCCATTGTGGCCTATAAACAATTTCACAGCCTGTATTATATCACCCAGAACTTCTGTGGTTTTTTTCATAATGCTGCTGAAAAGGTCCACAAACCTTGGCCTGCCAATAACTATACGAGCAGTGTCAAATCTGTGAAAGTAGAGGCTTGTCTGACAAGTTAATTCACCATAGAAGCTTAGGGTTCCCTTTGTAAAGAACAAATGCTGGCATCCAGTAGATGGTGATGTTTAATAACGTATTTCCTGCTCTGTCTCCAGCTGATAAAGCCAGACATGTCTGTCCATCTCCTTATATTTCGGTATTTTACTTATTTCCTGTTCTTACAATCTTTAAATGAAAAACCATTCTGTTTTGTATAGAAGTGGACGCTTCTGTTTTTTTCCCCAAAGAGCAAACTTCAAAATAAATAAACTAACATTCTATATTTGTATTACACTAACCCCTTCACAGTTCACGTGTCTCCATCCTCTACAAACACAGGGAAATTCTACAGTCTGTAGGAGGTCGAGGTAAACTGCAGGTGGGGACTTCATAGTCTGACCTTATGTAGCAACATGGAAGTAAAAATTTCCCATGCTTACCTCTCTCTCAAGTTGATGTTAGACAGTTACCTCAGGTTGCTTATCTTGATTTTAAAATGACATTTTTCAGCATGTATTCTTTTTTCCTTTGCCAAATTGGGAGAAAATGTTTGTATTCATATTAAGTACATGCTCCTACAAGCTTGCAGACTGAACAGCCACTTCACTATTCATGTATTTGCACTGCGCTTTGGTGGGTAGCATCCAGGAAAAGAAAAGTAAGGAGGCCAGCCGAGTTTTTCACTGGGCAGCTATACAAACATCTCCAGTTTCCCTGTGAATGATCCAAGAATAGAGCTGAGGTTAGAGAATATGTTCACCCTTGACAAAGTGGTTTTGAGAGTTTCTGCAGATACTCCAAACAGCTCTATGAGCAACACTTGTTCCTGTATACCTAGCCTATCTGCAAATAACTGCTAAATAGGTGTTAACAGAAGCAAACCACTAAAGTCAAGGGACTATTCTCTTTATGTAAAGCCGAGTCCTAAAGGCTTTACCTTTACCCAACCCACCAGTTGGGTACAGCTCCCTAGAGTGCTGCATTTCACAGACAACTCACCATTGCTGAAAACAGGTTGTTTTCCCCTTCTGTGTCTCTCTGTCCACACTATTCCTGGCCACACGCTCCCGCTGCTAACCTTGTGCCAGCTTCAGCACTTGTCAAACACTTCTGTGTCAGTTTAATTCACTGAAATAACAGAAAACAAGACCAGAAAAAAACAATGAACAGCTTTCTGACATTTCAATCAGTTAAATCAGCCAGGGAGTGTGATGAGAGCCAGAATATGGGTGGGATGGTACAGCTGGGACTGAGGGAAAGGGAAGGAGGACGGGGTAGGATGGAGGAGGGAGAGGGTATGTGAGAATGGAGGGGAGCAAGATCTCCTCAGTCTTGCAGCAGTAAGCTCTCAGATCTGGTGAACTGCCTGTGGAACCACAGACCTATTCATAGTTGTCATGGGTGATATGCATCTGACAAAAGATGCGTATTAGATTTATACAGCCTTCGTTAAACAAATAATCTCACACAGATACTGTGCAACATTACAGTTCTGTAACGTGTAACTAACCCCTTCTTTTTTTCCTTTTTTTTTTTTTAATCCCAGGCGTGGCTTTCCATCTTTTATAGAGTATTATCAATGTTCTTCCTGCTAAGTGTGAACAGAAGCGCGCTGCACTAGGAATCTACTAAGTGCTATGACTGGGTGTATCTGAGTCCGCTGTTCCGTTGCTTTGGATAATTCTGTTTTTTCACTCCAGAAAATCTTTTTTTCTTGAGATTGGTTAGCCACAGTCTACAGAAAGCCTCAGGGACAGACAGTGCCTTCACTTGGAAGTTGCTCAGGCCCTCGATTAATCTGGAAACAAAACTACTGCTTGCTCTTTTGCATATTCCCATTTGTAGCATATGCTCTGTACTGAGCTGCAGGAGTCAGTCTTTGAATCTCAGTTTCCTGGACGGAGAGAGATTCATGCACTCACGAGTCTCTGAGTTATAACAATTCCAGCAAGAATTTTCTAAGATGAGGAACCAAGTGTTTGCAGTCACTTGTCCCTGATTGTCACTGACACAATGGTGCTTGCCAGAAATTGATATATTATAGCCAGTTATTTTTAAATTCTGGGACAGAAGAAAAAAACTATGGTGTTTTTCTGCATAGTATATTTGGACAATATTTTTCAAAGCATTTTTTATATATATTATACTTAATGACAGACAATGTCAGAGCAATTCAATGCCTGATCCAAAGGCAATAGTATTCTGCCCACTGCCCTCAATGGGCTGTTGATTAGGTCCTTATTTGCTAAGTAAACAATAGATAAAAGTTCAGTTTGTCGCGCGTACACAGTCACAGAAGTATTGTGCTCTAAGTGAAACCACAGGTTCTTGCCGGTAACAGATTCTGGAGTCTGCTCAGGAGGAAAATGGACTCTGATACCCGTGTCAGAGAAGTGATGTTGCTTATTGTCAAAGATCTCTTATCTCCAACCACAAAGTGGTCACGTTGCTTTCGAAGCAGCTGAGTGTAAATACTGGCCAAAGACAAGATCCTTGGGATACCTGGGATAGCGGACAGAAACCTAGCCATGCCCTGGGGAGGGCACAGCGTGAAGCCTCACGTGCTGCAGAAGACTCAGAGATCTCTGTTGATATGTGTCGCTTGGTAAAGGGATAGTAGGTACGTTCAGTAATAGTCAGGTTCCTGGTGGGCAAGGCGCTTTCCAAACCACTGGCGTTAAATAAGCAAGCTTGCTTATTTCCTTCTCAGTTTAACACACCAAGCCAAAGGAGGTTGAGTATCTCCTCAGCCCCAGCCAGCCTCAGCTAGTCCTTTCCTTCACCCAGAACACCTTCAGCACCACCTGTTCAACCTGCTACATGTTTTGAAAACATCAGAAAGGTCTTTGCTGTGTCTCTTATCAACAGAATAAGTGAACAGAACATTTGTGCAGGATTTAGCAGTACATCCCACTGCAGTCTGAACTAATGTGTGCTCGAGTTAATGGCGTACCGGAGTGATGGGTGGGTTATGATGATGGTACTCGGTAAAGGGTGCTATAAGAGACAGGTCTTATTGCTTGCTTCCAGCATGTCTGATTTGCCCTTGGAAAAGTCACCGACTCTACCTGTAAAAAGTTAAAATGGTTCCTTGGGTTCAGTTTGCTTGTAAATCTTTTTGGGGAAGAACTGTTTCTTATTATGCGTAGTGCCTAGTATGCTATATATGCTTACAGTCTCAAACTACTGAAATATTACAAGTAATAGTATATGCTGAATATTTATGAAAAGGGCCATTACAATTATCTTGCACAGGACAAAGGAGTTCTTAATTTTTTATAGGCATGTTTTTTTCTGACTTTTCCATGCAGCACTCCTACTATTCTTTATAAGGACTCCACAAAAGATTATCTCATAATACTTTTATTTCAACAGTAAGGGGAATCCCATAAAGAACTTTGCTGGTCCCATAATACTTTCTATTTTGGGGTGAAAACTGTTAAGATGTGGTAACAAGGACCAGCCTTTGGTATTTATCTAGCTACATTTTTAACTTTTCATATATATGCATATAAACTTGCAGAAAACAGACATGGATTTATATTCTCGTTTATCTAAATTCCAATCAAATGCTACTGCTACACTTCATTAAAAACAAGGCACTTGGACATGCACTGTTTGCAAATGGGAAATAACATAAATAAAACAGGAATAAGGGCTAGACCTGCTGAGAACAGGAGAGCTCTCATGGGAATGAAATTCATGATGAGAAACTCTGGAGATCATGTTTCTTCAAAACATTTTGTGTTGGATTGATGGGATTAAACAATTATGATGCTAAAATTCACATATGAAACTTTTGTTGAACACCTACATATGCATTTAAGAATGATTTTTTTCTCTGGTATTTTATATAGTTCACAACAGGCACATTACTGGCTACTGAAACAGCAGCAACTTCCTCAAATCCTCTGTTAAGGTAGTTAATAACTTCCCAGTTTCAAACTGGAAAGGCAGTTTGAAGAAGTACTTTTAAAATTTCTGTGCCTAAGTTAGTCTTCAAACAAGGATACTACCTGTAATGTGAGCATAGAGGAAGCTGTGTACTTATGTGCAAAAGGGGTTAGGAGAGAGATTGCCAGTGACAGTGCATCTGTGTCAAATCTTCTGAAACACAATTTTCCAATTAGTGAACACGAACCAGAGATGTTTTCCTTTTATCCTCTTTACTTATCTCACAGAATAAAATTGGTTTTAAAGTGAATATTTGTTTGAATAGATCCCCTTTAATTTTGAACGTCTCTCCAATCTGTACTTTCTGATTACTGTGTGGTTACTATGCCAGAAAATGCAGGATGACTCCAAGCCTAGAGAAGCATAACTATGGTCAGCCGCTGGGGGCCAGAGTTTGGGATTTTCTGTGCAAAACTGTTATAGAGAGTTTCACTCTTCTTAGCGTAGATCACTGTCTAGAGATGAACAGGCCTAAGATAAGTGCTCCTTTTTCTTATCCTATTATGAAGGAGTTTTGCTGTTGTTGATAAGAGGTAGGATAGGTGATACAACAATCATTGTCTGGCTCAGTGGTATCTAGTGTCATGTTGGGCAACTAGGAAAAAATTAGATGAAGTTCACATGTTCATCCATCTCTTCATTCTGCCGTCCTTCAGAGACTGCACTATTTAGAAGAGTTCTGTTATTAACAAGTCCATTTAATTCTTAAAGCACTTCTTGTCAGTACTGGTAGGGAAGGGCATTTGTTTTGCCTGTCGTTTAACAGTGGGCTAGTCATTTAGGTATCAAAAAGAAGGCTGTATAATTATTACTACTAAGAAGATTCACTTGCGATTATAGTTGAATTTTTTTGTTGTTCTGGGTTTGGGGTTTTTTTGCCTGAGAAACAATAATGGTGCCATCGTAGTCTTGGAATCTTTAAACACAACAAGGTAGTCTTTCACTGGCATTCAAACTTGACATCTCATTGTCTACTGCTCTACTACTTTATGTTTTAAATCAGTCCACCAGCGAGCATTGAACATTAGTCTGTGATCAAAATGCATGATCTGTGCAAGGACAGAGGATGGGACGGGTAAGGAACTGTTTGACGTACATATACTGAATGATGTGTCAGGAATACTGTAATATAATAAACAGTCATATTCATGACAAAATAATTCTGTAATTGTTTTCCTTGTTCTAGCTCCTTGCTTTGGCTTGCTACTTGGATACATATACAAAGCTAGTATTTCTTGCAGATGAGATATTTCCATTTCTTTTCTTTCGTTCTCCCATTAACATTTATATCTTAATACTGCATATGTTACATTGCCATATATTAAAAATATGGTCTTCAAAGACCTCGGTAGTCAACAGATTGCATTGTGTTTTCAATTTGAAGGTATGTTGGTGTATTCCTAAATGTGATAGTCTCACAGTTAATCTGGAAATCTGTCATGGTTCAGTCCTGAAGAGTACAGATCAGTCTAGTGTAGCCAAAACACCTCTGCAGGATTCAGATGTGAATTACTCTGGTGTAATTCACAAAAGAATTTAGTTTTCTGTTTCCTAATTTCTCACTCATGAGATAGGACTACATGTGGTACCTGTGCAGAGACCTTTCTTACTGCCTCACTTCTTGGAATCATGTAATTATGAATCATCTTTCATTAACCTATAGATATATTCACAGACTCTAATGAGAACTAATGGAAATGTTACCTACCACCAGCACCACCACCACCACCACCACCACCATCATCATCATCATCATCATCATCATCATCATCATCATCATCATCATGTTTTTATTGTGCCTGGTTGATGATTTATGAATTCTTGTATATGGAAATAATGACATTACCTCTTAAAAACAAAACATTGTCTCAAGAACAATGAGAACATTTTTGTGGCCTTTCAATATATAAAGGGGGCTTACAAGAAAGATAGATGGAGAAAGACTTTTTACCAAGGCCTGTAGTGACAAGACAAGGGGCAATGGTTTTAAATTGAAAGAGGGTAGATTTAGATTGGATATATGGAAGAAATTTTTTACGCTGAGGGTGGTGAGACACTGGAACAGGTTGCCTGGAGAAGTTGTGGATGTCCCATCCCTGGAAGTGTTCAAGGTCAGGTTGGATGGGGCCTTGAGCAACTTGATGTACTGGGAGATGTCCCTGCCCATGGCAGGGGGGCTGGGCTAGATGTTCTTTGACGGTCCCTTCGAGCCCAAACCATTCTATGAGTCTAAGAATCTGCTGCCCACATACAACTTCTTAGACAAATATGTGTTAAAGGATTCTGCATCCATGTAAACAAGAACATTTATTCTATAGTTTTAGAGAAGATAATATCTGCATTTCAATGTATTTGAGGTAGATGAAGGATTTTAATGAGTTTGGATATTAAAGTTATTATTAGTTCATAGTACAACTTTGGCAGACATTAGTTATGAAATCACAGCTGTAGTTTCCTTTAAATCGAGACTTTTTTTAAGTTTATGTTTTGGTTTTCTGAGGTGCCTCACAAATATGATTTTTCTTATCACTAGGAATAAAGTGAAAACAGGTGAGTGATGGAAATCTACGTAAACATGTTGATGTGTGAAAAGAAGGAAATCATATTGATTTAAAAAAAAAAAAAAACAAACAGATGGGAAAACACTATACGCGCTAGCCTCAAACTCCTGAAGCTCTTTTTTCTCTCTGCTCCTCTGGATTATAAAGCTGATATAAAAGCCTTTTGCTGTTGAAGCAAGGGAAATCTTTAGAGCAACTCATAGTACAAGGTTTTATGCTTATCCTTTCAGATTTTAAAGTGGGTCCGTCTAACAGAAAACACTGGTAAAGGAAGTAACCTTTTAAAAATACAGATATTTAAATATACCTCTAGGAAAATGCTAACTTTTTTTTTTCGTTTTCAAATAAAACATCATTGCTTTTCTATGAAATCACGCAATTTCTGTCTTGCAGTGTGGCAATAACCATTTCATCAACATAGGTCACAATGGGAGTACCTGAAAATTGCAGGAAATTGAATGCCTGAAAACCTACCCTGGAGAGATGTAAAATAAAAAGCTGAAAAATGCACGTAGCTAATGCCTTTTTCTTTCTGTCCTTGGTTGATTCTAGGCAATTCTCACTGTCTTTTGGATAGCTGCTGGCATAATTTGTTTCTTCTTCCAGTTAATGAAGGTAATGATAGTTGTTCTACCACCCTCAGCTTTAAAGGCTGGGTGATTGCAAAG
Source organism: Aptenodytes patagonicus (assembly GCF_965638725.1). Taxonomy (NCBI): domain Eukaryota; kingdom Metazoa; phylum Chordata; class Aves; order Sphenisciformes; family Spheniscidae; genus Aptenodytes; species Aptenodytes patagonicus. The sequence goes on along the minus strand of NC_134951.1, from coordinate 57,714,585 downwards.
AGATTTAATACCAAACTTAAGATCTATCATGGTTTTATGTACTGTTAACTACTTTGTATTTTATTTCTAAAAGATGTGGATAAGCAGAATGCTTGGGGATGTAGCTGCAGATTAACGATTTTTATCCATTCTTGCGGTATGTCTTCAAAGACAATTTCTTGTCAGGGAGCACAAATGACTTAAAGCAAAGTCTTGCTTCCTATTTTCTCATTAGCCAAAGTGCAGCATTTTGTGTATGTAAGCTCTCCTTAACCAACAGTGCACAATATTCTGTAGGAGGTGTGTAGAGTGATATGCTATTCTACAAGATTTTAAGCGTGAACTTTTTAGGAGGAACCGTTCCAAATGGTTTTAATTTGTGAAACTTTTTTTTTTCCTCAGTCTTTAACTCTGAAGATTGAAGTCAGTCTCCAGAGTGACTCCTGCAGATTTGCTGTTTGGGGTTCTTTTCCTTATCTGAAAGGAATTTTTATGAGTGTCACCTGTTCTGCCTGTACTCTCTTTGCAGATGTATGTTTACTTTTATAACACAATCAGTTAAACCTTGTAAGGTGAGCTGAGATCTTTTAAGATCTCAAAAGAAAACAAAAATAAATAAAAAAAGTCCAGAATAAGGGTGACAATGTCAACCCTGAATCAATTCTCAAAAAAACCTACAAAATAAGTTGAGAGCTGGAGTCCTAGTGTTGAAAAAGTTTTAGAGTCTATGTTAAATGTATTTAAGCATCAAACCTGAACTGAGTTAACTAAGGCATAAAACCTATCTACCTTCAGGAATCTTGGCCCTTGCCTGCAGAGGACCTTAGAGCTGAGCAAGGAGCTCCTAACAGCTTACCTCCTGTATGAACTGAAGGAGGTTTAGGTTCCCAAAAACAGGGTCCCCCCAAGACCAGCTGGCATTCAGATCTTCTACAGTTTGGCACCTATGGACACCCGCCCTTCCCACAAAACGCCTCTGGAAGTAGCATTATCACAGAATCACACAATAGTTGAGGTTGGAGGGGACCTCTGGAGAGCATCTAATCCAACCCCAAATTATCTTTATCTGTGTCCAATAACTCAGTGTTCAGGGAGAAGGTAAACACATATGTACTTGCTCAGATATGTGGTTTCAAGACAGTGACAAGACGGGAGGGGACTCGTATGAAATCAGGGCAAGTGAAAACCAGCCCTTTCCCTGGTGTCCCATTCTAGATCCTGTCAGCCAGCACATTTGGGAGACATGGATTCCATTTTCTCTTCTATCTGAAGAGGTTTAGACCCATCTTTTCCAAAAGTGTTCTTGATAAAGTATGCTGAGGAAGGGAAGTAAACGAGTTCTCATTCTTTCCTATGCTGATATTTGCACAGAGTAACTGAAGGCTTGGGCCAGAGAGAAAGGAAGTATTTCCATGATATCTTTTAGTGATGAAGGCATTCCCTTAAAAGTAGGGTCCACCTGACTTTCAGTCCCTGCTCCCAAAACTGAACCTTTTTTCATTTCTTTTATTCTATTTACTGTTTAATATTATCATTTCTGTTTCAGCTCCAAAATGACTGAAGCAAAGTGCTCATATTTTTAAAGGAGCTTATGTTGGACAAGTACTATAGGAGTTTAAAAATCACTAAGTACTATTTACAAAAATGATTCAACGAGAATAAGCACAAGGTCACCAAGATGGCTATTTGGATTTAGGTAGCTAGCTGTCCCTTTTTATATCCAAATAAAATCCCTTTGTTTATATCCAAAACTAAGACCCTTAGATCCCCCACAGTCAATTGGAGATGTCTAAAAACTGTAACCATGTATATTTTTAAACTCAAAATCCCTGTAGGCCTAATCAAGGTGTGTTCAGTATTAATAATGATGAGAGGTTTGGCATCAACTTCATACCTGCTTGCCATCAATATTTTCATGTGAGATGATCTCCAGCCTGACTTTCTTGCAGATAGGCATTTCCAGAACGTGCCAAATATACAAGACAATACACCCCCAGCAGTTTCTGAATATACTGACTCTCTGAGGAGGGTTCCTAATGCTCAGTCTAGAAGGGCTTTCTCAAATAGTCAATGACATTCCAATGAGGAGAGGGCACTGAGAGCAGAAAGACTTTAGTCCCCTCCTTTATGTAGCAAAGGTCTCACTACAGGATCGTGAGCAGTCATTAGCAGAAGGGCTGGACCCCCCACCTCCAGCCCCTCAGGAGAAAGCCCAAATATGTAGGCTAGAGGTTTTCTTTCCCTCTGGGTGGCCCTTTTACTACAGGTTAGGCCCAAGTGTTTGCATAGTCAAGAGATGAATGACATTTTTGCTCACTTGTTTTCCAATTAAGAGAAGAGGAGATGGAACAAAGGAGAGAAATAAAACCTGATGAAGAATTCTGAAAATAGCATTTTGATCAACTGGGTCATGCCTGCCATGCTGGCTTTTATGAAAAACTGTCCTGCATCCATCCTGACTCTATCCTGATAGCTGACTATCTTCTTGGCTGGGTGGGATAGGAGCAGCCTTGCTAGATTATTTGGAAAAAAAACCCCAAAGAGTTCATTTATAGAGAAATTAAATTTTGGAATGGCTAAAAATACTTGTCCTCCACATCACAAAAGTCAAATCCATTTGATCTTTCATGTCAAAATTATATTTAACTTGAAGTTTAATTTAAGTGTATTAAAATATTAGAGAAGATAAATGAGACAAAAACCTCTGCTCTGAACTAAAAAAAAAAAAAAGAAATTAGTTGTACTCCTCCCTTCACAACTCTGCTTTAATTTCTTATAGCTCTATTGAGCATAAACAGCAAGGGTGCACTGAACATGCAAAACACTGACTATCGACTAAAACACTTTCTGAAAAACAAATTACTGTGAGGCTGCCCAGGACTGCCCTGGCAGTCCGGGCAGGAGGCTGAAGGCACTGTCACAGCCCTCCTCTAGGCAGACGTTCCAGCATCTCAGTTTTCTACCAGAAGTACTCCAACAGGGCCATCTGCATCAGGGGAAAATTCAACTTTCAGAGCACATCAGGAGACTTTATAATATCGTGACTTCACAGAGAAAAACAGTACTCGTCCTCCCCATCATGCAGCTCAGCTGACAGGCTCTAGAGGACAAACCCAATGAACTTGAAAATTGAGTTAGTTTGTTTCTGAGGAATTAATGTGACCACTTGGCTTTCATCCAAATTCCATTTCATTGTTGATGTGTTTTTAATTTTTAAGGTTTTTTTTTTTCCTAACAGACCACAAAACAAAATAATGGATATTCTCCTTCCCATTCTTTAATTTTAGTATTTAATATCAAGCTAGGTACGGTCCCAGTAAATAGAAGAATTTTTAAAAAGATAATTAAAACTAAGTAATGCAAAACCTGCTTCTTTTTTTTTTACTCCATTGTTTAAACTTCCTTAAAAGAAACTGAGTAATCCAAAATCATTGGGTTAAATACAGTGGTTCTATTGGTCTAGAAAGCTGGCATTCCTAACCAGTATTTACTCTTCTTGAGGTTTTGACCTCAGCACTATCTACTGTCTTTATTAGTATAGATGCAGTCTATCTTACTGAAAGGAAATGGCTCCATAAACTGATTGCATGGAAAATAAAATGATTTCACATGGGACAATTCCTTCTTACTGGCCCGGAAGATGTTAGTGTACTCATTTGTAATGGCTTCCCTGCTGGAAACAATGGTTGCTTCCAATTGCACAGCATTTTTTAGTGGTGATCTTAGAGAGCAGTTCCACACGTGTTTCCTTGGTATTTCTGGTATTTCAGGTGTTCCCAAACTCTGCTCATAGTCAATATATACTGAGCTTCACACTTTGACTCTGGTTTTCTTTTCAGTAGATTAGCCTTCAGCTGGCCTTTCAGCCTTGGTTGTGAGGCACAGCAGCTTCCATGGACTTCAGGAAGACCATGAGACAGCAGCTGGGCTACCTGGGAGCCTTTCAAGCATGCTGGTTACTGCCCCAAAACAAAGGCAAACCGGGAGGTGGCTTGCTGGCCAAAGCAATGGGATACCCTATCTGCTCTTGAATAGAAGGGAGATGGCAGCAGACGGGCATTTCTGCTGAACAGCTCCCCGGTGGGTTAAGGCTTCTGCAACCACAGCATTTTGCAGTACTACCAGGCTGTTATGTGAAAAATAATACTTTTTAAAATAGACGCCTCATACGAGGCAAAACGTGAAGGCTGATGGGAAAACACACAGCTTCTTTACAGTAAAACATGAATAAGGCATGTTCCTCTATTGCAGCAGTGATTTATACTGGGACTTGGCTTAGTTTACCATGTTTTCTTCTGCCTTGTTGTTGTTATGTTTTTTGTTACTTGTACCAAAATACCCTATACAATCTGGGGGCTCACCATGAGTGAAGGACAGTAGTTATTCTAAAGAGTTTATGGTCTGGATGGAAATGCAATATTATTCTCTATTTTGCAGATATTATATGAATCAGAAGAAGGTTATGTCTAGAGTTTCAAGGCATTTTGGCACTACTTCATTTGAGAGAGAGAAGGAGCCTTTCAGAAACCTGACTGTGAACAACTGACGAGGGTTGGGAAGTCACGGCAGAAGTCTGTGCAGATCAGGCACAAGAAGTCAGTGCTAGAACTGGGAACAAACCACTCAGTTCAGGGCTTTAAAATTATGGCTCATCTTCCTCTCTTTGTGGCTCGTGTCTTCCCCAGGAACAATTCAAGAAGGAATGGTCATTCTTAACTTACACAAGCGTCAGCTTCCCTACAAATGACGGGATTTTATTTGAACACTGCTGGGTTCTCCAAACAGGGCTATCTCCTTTTTGCCAGGGTAGGTCCTATCCTGAAAGAGGAGGGGTTATCCCACTCTTTTGAATAACAGGGAGAATATCCAAAGTTCCCTTGGCTTCTTTCACACATTTTGGATTGTGGAGCCTTTCAATAGGTGCGGCACTGTTGCCAAACATTTATTAACTGCAAATTTACAAGAAATCACCTGCAGGATTAGTGCTGAGCGTGACAGGGCCATCTTCCAAACCCTACCTATTCCGGTCCTTCTCCAGGGGAAGCTGAAGCCCAGGCAGAAGAAGTAGCCATTTTGGCACAGCAGCATGTAACTTAGGGGTATACAGAGATACTACCAGAGTATCTCTGTCTCCCACCAGGTCCTCCAAAGCCTCTTACAATTCATCTGTGGCTCTCAGAGTAGCTCCAGGTTTGGTAGGTCCTGCTTTCTGCCTTTGCACAGTCCATTAAAGGCTGCTTTCTAGAGATGATGGTACTTCAGGACTTCCCCTGGATCTTATGCTTGATTCTACCTGCCAGGAAATACTCCTATGCAGACAACTGTGAAAGTCTAGCGATGTTACAATAATACGTCACTAAATTTTAAGCAAAGAACATTTTGTACTACACAGTTATTTCTATTGGTACTTAAGTGTCAATGAAAAAGGGTATTTGCAAACACTTCCAGTTAATTATGCAGTACTAGATTAGGCTGAGCTATCTCAGTAACGCTTCCAAGTACTTCTCATCACTAGCAGTAATTATGAGATATAGGCCTCAAAAACAAACAATAACAATAAAAACCCTTCCCTGTGAAAATACTCTACACTGTGATGTAAACGCAATGTAGTTGAATTTGAAGCACACCTCATTTCGTGGTGTTTTTATAAATAACATGAAATTATGCACCAATTACGTGTGATGTTTATTTTGTCAACTTCCACTTTCCAAAGTGACCAAGTAAGGATTTTTGTCTGTAGGTAAAATCCTCTTCTATAGAAATTAATAACTTTTTAGAGACTGGCCAGAGTAGAGTTTCTTTTCTGCTTCTAATCATAAATTATAACAAATTTACAGTTTCAAATTATCAGTACTGTATTTCCATTGAATCTCTAATGCGATACTTAGTGATAGGTCCTTAAACGTTACATTTTATACTAGAAGCATATGGCTGAATATTCTTGTGGCTTGCTTAAGGAAATGACTAGCTCCAGTCTTATGCTTTAACAACATAAAGTATCATTTGGAAGGAGGTTTATATGCAAAGTTATATGCAAAGTCAAGGAAAAGGAAACACCAGAGTCCATGGAGCCAGGCTTTAACGTGCATTACCTGGATGGAAAGGAATGGGTGCATGAATATTTGCAAGTGATGTCTCATAACTCAGGCCTAGAGTCTGACTACCCTTGTGTTGCTGTAAGTCAAGAGGAAAACCTTTGGAATAACTGGAATTTTTGCAAGTCGGTGCAGAAGCAGAATAAACTGATGTCATCATTTGCCCATAAATGCATGTGATCAGATACATTAAAGAAAATGCAGGCAGCTGTTTACTATATGCCCTGACCCAGCAGTGAGAAAACCACATGGAAAGAAAGAAGGCAGATGAAAGAAACACAAGCTGTTATATTATAACAAAGAAGAGGCTGAACAGTGACTTAACTGGGGTTTAACATTTGCATTTGCAAGTATTATGTCTGTTGCATTTGCATTTGCAAGAAATATCTCTGTTGTAAATGGATCCTCTAACTATGAAGAGACTAGTGAGGGAAAAAAGTATAATAATGCAAATAATTTATATGGTATGCATTATGCTTATCAGAAAGAACATGTAACAGACATCCCATTTCTCTTTTTTGCTTGCCAGAAAACAATCCTTGATGCAAATTTTCTGTGTAAAACCCAGCTTTTTTAATAGTACAGTCATAGACAATAAACACTATGACTGACCCCATTCTTCTGAGAGTGTTTTGGCATACCACCAAAAGAAGCAAAATCTGAAGAAGCCATTACAGGAAAATAGAGAAATAAGCCAATGTCAAGAACAGAAGGGGTTTATTGTCAAATCTGTGTCTCTTACGTAAATCGGTATTGTTCAGTAGCATCAGTCATGCTTCTGTCCTACAGAGGTTCACTTTGCTGTTTATGGTTGGAGTTTACGAAAGCTGAGAGTCTGGCCTCTGCTTCTCTTTTCTCCCGGTTCCCTTCTGGCACAACACCCAATTCCTGCGAATCTGAGGGGAACGGTGGCACTGAGAACTACTTCCCGGTCCTCCCGCAGCACAGGAGCTGCTGCTCGTGTGCTGGTGTCCTCCGTCAGAGGGGGAAGAGTGCGTGCTTCCCTCCTGTCAAAAAACTAGGACTAGTATTATGTTTTCCCACTGTTCTGTGTTTATCAGATTAACCAGCAGCAGACATGGCCTGGCTTGTAAATACAGAACCTGATCCAAAGCCCACTGACGTCACTAGGAGCTGTGTGTGCGTCAGAACCATGAATATTAGCTTATCCAAACCATTTTTATAAAAAAGATTTGAAAAGTTATAAGAAAAGGGTTGAGAGAAAAGCAGTCTTTTGATAGTTTTGGGGGGGGGGGTTGGACCAGAGTCTGACCTAAAGCACACTGTGGCAAGGGGGTCTTTTCAGTACTCCTTGGTCCAGATCCTTAAAATATGGTCGCAGCAATATCACTACTGTATTACGATTGCTTCTTCGCACCCTGCACTCAGTTGGAAGGTATTCAAGACAAGCCCGAATTTATACCAAAATATTTGTCATGTGTTTCAGATAAGGTATGATAAACTTTGAACACAGCAGAACAGATTTTATGTCCAACATTTCCTTTTAAACGCATTTATCTTTCTCCCTCCCTCTTCACCGTCATACCCCTGCACCCTCACATTTTATGTGACAGCGTTGCTTTAGTACCTTCAATAAAATAGCCTCAGCCAGTGAAGCAAACACAAGCACCTTATGAGGTGTGACTAACTTCTGAGTGCAGCCCTTTTCCTTTGCTGCTGTTTATAGATGACATAGCAGCCCTTGTTGGCCCTGCAGCTCGCTTAATTGACCTAAAGCTGGTAGTGAGCGAGTGAAACAGAAACATGGCATTTGCTAGCTTTTTGATCCCCTGCTTTGTGATCGGCACTGATATCGCTTTCTCTTGCCAGAATACTGATGACTTCGTGGGCGCCAGTTCTCCGGGGGACATTGTTATTGGAGGCTTGTTTGCAGTTCATAGCGAAATGCTGCATCCAGAAGAATATCCCATCAAGCCAGTAATTCAGAATTGCGCTGGGTGAGTAATAGTGGAAATTGCATATATAGCAAAGAGGAGATCACTGACATTGGGCATTCTTATATTAAGATCAACAAAATCTGGTTCTCTTGCATTTCTTAGTCTTTAAAAAGACCTTGGACATCACATAATTTGCACGTAAATTAATACAGGATGACAAAGTATGGCAAAGTTACAGTAAAAAATACTGTGGCTGCCTGAGGAAGGGAATGAGCATTTGATCCTATTTCGATCTTCATATATAATCAAATAACCCTGCAGGTTTGTGCTGAACAATCATTTAATGTCCATGTAAATGCTAATTTGTTGCTATATGTCTGAAGTACTCTGCTGTGCAGTTGTTCATTATTTGTTATGAAGTTGCACCTACATGATTCGAACACAGGCAGACTGTTCCATTTTACCTAAGCCCATATTAAAGCATGTCCCCCACCTCACAGGGCAGCTTAGTTGTAATTTATGATAGCACCTTGCTGACTAGATTGTAATTATTGTTATAATTACTGTAATTATTACACTTTGTATTATAATTGTGGCATTATGTCATAGGATAGACTATATATAAACACCATGTCATGTCTGCCTTCAGGTTCACACTGTGCATCAGAATATTTATTTTGTTGGCTCCAAATCCTACTATACTTGAAACATCCATTTTTCTGGAAAGAATGCAAAGGAAACCTGGTGAAGAACTTCGTTTTAAGTATATAATAAAGTTTCCTAAGCCCAGGAATTCCAAATATGCATTTTCTTTAATTTTAATACAGGTGCAAATCCTCAAATTTTATTTGAATTTTACATGCAACTTAATCCCACATCTGAATCTAATAATCAGCTGGACATGCAGGCATCCATCTGGATTTATTGCAAAATGATGACAAAGTTGATAATTTTGTCAGTCTTCCATTATTTTTCTATGGAGTCATAAATTGTCCAGGTCCATTTGAAATTTAATTTAGTTTGGAAGATTTGTAAACTTTAGAGAAGCTTGCCTGAGAGGAGGGTTGGTTGAATTACAGACATTTTGAGCTAGCACAGTTCTGATTAAGCCTCTGTTATAATATCGACTGGAGGTAAGGGGAATAGCTGTACTAAATTAGAATCATAGAATCATAGAATCATTAAGGTTGGAAAAGACCTCTAAGTCATCGAGTCCAACCATTGACCCAACACCGCCATGCCCACTAAACCATGTCCCTAAGCGCCTCATCTACACGTCTTTTAAATACCTCCAGGGATGGTGGCTCAACCACTTCCCTGGGCAGCCTGTTCCAATGTTTCACCACTCTTTCAGTAAAGACGTTTTTCCTCACATCCAATCTAAACCTCCCCTGGCACAACTTGAGGCCATTTCCTCTCGTCCTATCGCTTGTTACTTGGGAGAAGAGACCGACACCCACCTCGCTACAACCTCCTTTCAGGGAGTTGTAGAGAGCGATGAGGTCTCCCCTCAGCCTCCTCTTCTCCAGGCTAAACAACCCCAGTTCCCTCAGCCACTCCTCACAAGACTTGTTCTCCAGACCCTTCACCAGCCTCGTTGCCCTTCTCTGGACACGCTCTAACACCTCAACGTCCTTCTTGTAGTGAGGGGCCCAAAACTGAACACAGTATTTGAGGTGCGGCCTCACCAGGGCCGAGTACAGGGGCATGATCACTTTCCTACTCCTGCTGGCCACACTATTTCTGATACAGGCCAAACTTCATCAGGTTTAGAGAGGATTTTAGGATTTTAGGAACATCAATGCAACCACTAGAAGACCTCAACCTCTGAAATTTTTTCTTCTATTCTGAAATATTTAGTCCTTTCTTTTCTTTGTTTCATTCTTTTGGTGAAAGTAAATACATTTTTAAAAAAGCTTACTGGGCACATGAAGTAAATTGGAATGGCTTCACTGACTTTGACAGATGCTTCCTGAAGATATGACTTGCAAATTTTCGTGTAACATGGAAGTTAATTTTTAGTACCTGTTTTTTTCAGAAAAAAACCACTTTTTTAAGGTATATCTTAAGTTTTGTGTTTATTTTGCTTAATCTCCCATTTAGATGAGACAAAAATATACAGTTTCTAATCTTTTGTACAATAAAACCCAAGCAAATCACACAAAACATACTATCCATCACTTCTTTTCAGTAGTTGTCAAATTCTAAGGGATATGCTCAAAACGGACTTTGCTTCAGCTTTGTTCCCAGCAATGTTTTTCTAAAAAAAAACTTCTGTGTTTCCTGACAGCTTCGAAATTCAAATTTTTCTTCAGACACTTGCAATGATACATGCTATTGAAACGATCAACAATTCAACACTCTTATCTGGAGTTACTCTGGGCTACGAAATCTATGACACATGTGCAGAAGTTACAAAAGCCATGGCTTCTGCTCTGAGGTTCCTGGCTAAATTCAATTCTTCGAAGGACGTTGTAGAGTTCAAGTGTAACTACTCAGACTACGTCCCGAGAATTAAAGCAGTCACTGGAGCCAGCTACTCGGAGGTGTCAATGGCAGTTTCAAGGCTGCTGGCTTTGCAACTAATCCCACAGGTAGGTTTGAGGGAGCTATTTCATTTTGGACAGAGGGTCAAATTTACCATGCTTAGAACAAAGGTGCGGCTTTAATCATAGGGACTGCAAAAGCCACATGTTTGCTACAGGGCAGGATTTGACTCAACCTAAGGACATCAGGAGGGGTGAGACTCAACTCCAAATGGAGAGCTTGATTCACTTGCCTAAACAAAGGCAGTAAGGGCTATTTTATACACCCAAGGCACAGGCCTCCGAGTGCTATTTCAGGATGATGCTGGGCTCTTGTCAGCCTGGCAGCACCATTAGTCAGTCCCACGTGGCTGTGCCAGTTACTCTAGCATACCTCAGATGCCACTCAAGGACTTTGTTCAGGCAACCAAGTTACACCCGCCGTGTCTAGTCTGGCTGGTGGTAAATATGACAATACCCAATCTCAAGCTGGAAAAAAAAAAAAATCAAATTTGGCCAGAAATTTGGAAATTCTCTCCCGCCTGAGATAGGTTGGGTTTTGGAGTCTGTTTTAACTATGGACAGGGAAGTGAGGAATATTGCTCTAAAACACAGTTTTACTCCTGTTACTCTTCAAGCAGCTATAGAAAAGAAGGAATACAACTCTCTAGATCCACACTGGTCCTTCCCAAAACATCTTTCTCTATTTCTGACCTCTCTAGGACTAGTACAGTCCCACACTTGCACTTAGGCTGGTGCTTACATTTCTACTTTCACCATTGTAAAAGAGGCCAGGACCAACAAGGAAAAAGGAGATCCACTTCCACACCATCCTGTGTTGCACATTGGGTTGGGCAATTTGACTTAAATTACCTTACTGCAAAGTAGCGACATAGTAACCAAACATGTGCAAAAGACACAAAATCTGAACTAAACGTAACTTCCAACTGCATCTTTTCCTCTGCAATGGTAGGAGGTAATTATGACCTCCAGCTCTACCACGGGAACAATAGTAAGTATGAAAATTAAAATGCCACACTTGAATATAAGCAAAATGCAAGTGATGAAACAAATCTGCATTGGGACATAGAGATGGAAAAGGTGACCCAGCAGATTTTTCTCATCGATAGCTTCTGTAATCTTCTGACAATAGTAAGATTTGGTATCCCCTCCAGACAGGTGACTCTCATTTTGGAAAGCTTAGATTTATTTTTTAAGAACTGTCAAGCAATGAATGAAATGTAACTGTAGGAAAAAACACTCCCACAAACAAATAGAAAAGGAATAAAACTAAAGCGATTTAAATAACAATGTCCCATTTACCTTTTTCTAGCTACATTCACAAGGAAAAGGTAATAAATCTTTTATATGAAAGAATCATAGCATTCTGTAGTATTGGTTACTGTTTGTTTTTCTGGGAGGTTCTTCTAACAGACTTGATGATCCTTTTAAAATATAGTAATTAAATCTTGGAGAGAAAATATATATGTGGGTGAACCATACTAACATACTCAGTGATAGGAAAGTACTGCAAAATATAAGGGTATTAGCAATTTGAATAATAACTCAAACACACTTAATGCTTCCAATGTTTTAAATATTGTTTTGAACAGCACACTGATGGTATCTGAACAGAGTAAAACAAAATCCTTATACCAGCATAACTGTCATATCCATTTTGAAAGGTTTTATTCTCTGCCTTTACGGAAGTAAGTAATTATGTGCATGAGGATGAAAATGGTGGAAGCGGTACTGGGCATGAGTCTGCATCCGAGTAGCAGGGTGAGGGAACCTGCCCCATTCGGCTGCACCTTGCTGATGTTCAGTCACAGGAGGAGGGAGCCCTGGGTCAGGCTGGATGAAAGAGCAATCGTGGCAGTTTTGGATCTCTTGGCATCCTTTGCGGGAGACCTCGTCCGTAACTGAGTTGTTCACTCTTCCTAGGTCAGTCCTGCATCATCAGCTGAAATCCTCAGTGACAAAATCCGGTTTCCTTCTTTCTTCAGGACTATCCCCAGTGATTTCCATCAGACAAGAGCAATGGCCCATTTGATCTGTGAGTCTGGGTGGAATTGGATTGGAGTAATAGCCACTGATGATGACAACGGGCGCTTTGCTCTGGAGAGCTTTGGGGTCCAGGCCATGGCAAACAACGTTTGCATAGCTTTTAAAGAAATGCTGCCTGCCTATCTCTCTGACAACACCTTTCAAACCAAAGTTGATCACGCAATTGAGAAGATTGTCAAGGAAACCAGAGTAAATGTTATTGTTGTCTTTATGAGACAGTTCCACGTGCTCAAACTATTTAAGAAGGCAGTTGAGAGGAATGTAAATAAAATCTGGATTGCAAGTGATAATTGGTCAGCTGCAGTCAAAATCAGTACAATTCCCAATATCAGACAGCTGGGGACCATTGTGGGATTTGGATTTAAAAGCGGAGACATCTCCACATTCCAAGACTTTCTGAGAAACCTTCATGAAAAGCCCACTGACAACAACAAGTTTTTACATGAATATATTATGCTTTTGTCAGTCTGTGCACACCTGGAATACCACGATTTTCAAATGTGCATTTCAAACCAGTCCCAGGATGATCTATTGCAAAATGTTGAAAATAAACATCAGATCTGGAGAGATGGTTTTTTGAATGCTAACATTGAACCAGGATTTATCCATAGTACTATACTTGCAGTCTATGCCATTGCTCACGCCATTAAGGGGCAATGCAAAGACAGAAACTGCAAGGATCCCTCTGCCTTTACTCCCTGGGAGGTATGCTGTTAATTCTTTCAGGCCTCTTTCTCTCTGCAAAACTTTCATCTCATTTTTGCTCCCACATTCCTAGATTTACTAGCTTGGTCCTTTTACTAAATGACTTTTTATTCCTGTTCCTGCCTTTCTTCACCAGCTGAAATCACAGACTATGTGCTAGAGCAGCAGTATCTAACTGCTGCAGTGCTGAGAACTAGAATCCAGTTTTGCCTCCCTTTTTTTGCCCCATGTAGACACAGAAGCTCCTGGTGCTAAGCCATGGCTGTGTTCTGCTGTAGGTAGAGAATCATTACTGCATTTCACATACAGGTAGCTGACTGATCATGAGTAGCTGCATACCCACCATCTCCTCCTTCATGGGTACAATAGCAATGGCTGTAAACACGTGACTCCACAGGTGCAGAAGGGATCTTTAGGTGCTGGGCTTCATTAGCTACCCTGACACTTCCCCCATCACCTTCAAAGAGCACACAGAGTCGGCACCAGCTTGGAGGAAGGCTCCAGCCTGTAGGCTCCTTGCTGTAACGTCTTGCTAGCTACTCATGTGGGATAGAATAAAATGTATAGTCAATCTGCAGTTGACTTATCAGCTATTCATCTTCTAGTGGTTGGTCCTGTTGCTGCAAACCACTGTAATACACAGCAATGAGTGCTCTTGAGAGATGGGGATATTGCAGGATAGGAGCATTCACCAAAGAGTTTCAATTTTCCTCTCTCTCTCTCTCTCACCATTGTCTCTGTTTTGTCTAAATTCAGGTATTTTCCTCTATAATGAATCTTTTCTTAAAAGTGAAAATGCAACAGTCTATTCCTCTGTCTGATCTTGATTTACACTGGAGTGACTGGTCAGAAAATTAGGCACAATCTTTAAGATGGGTGAGGTACTTGTTATCAAATGCTATTGGGTGGGAAAAGAAGAGGAAAATCAGACGAGTAAACCTGACCTGACCTTTTACCCAAGAACCTGCTCAGGAGTATTCACTTTTACACACTTTTACTCAGAGGATTAAACAAAAGTTCATTTAAAAGTCAAACAACCACTGAAGCGCTCTGACTTGCTCTGACCTCTTATCCTAGGTCAGGGCAGGTCAAACCAAGATAGGGGATTTGGAAAAAAAAAACCCAACAAACCAGTAACAATCAGACTCTTACCTGAATTTGTAAATGCAAATGAGACAAATTCAGGACTGCTCTACAGGAGATGCAAATTTATGGAGCTGCATTTACATCATTGCTGAATTAAATCCCAAACCACCCAAATTAAAAGTCCTGTTAAGAGGCTAAGAACTCAGGAAGAAAACTGAAAGAGAGAGTTATTCCCCCATGCTCTTTTCATAATACATTTCCTCTACACTAAATTTAAACCCTCTAGAAATGTGGATGCATTATATATAAAGCTTAGGATGCTACTAATCCATATCACACATCTCCACATACAGAGAAATGACAGTCATTGGTGTTACAGACTTTGCAAAAATAACCATCAGTTAAATCAAAATGTTGCTAATTATTAGCCCCTTCTGTCTGAAGCTCAAGTTGTATTCAAAAAGCTCTGTTGTTCCCACATTGTTAGAGAAACTGGAAAAGTGGAGAAGAGAAAGATTAAATGACTAGCCTGAGTATATACAATAAAAAAATTCCTATTCAGTCCCACACAACTATGCAACATCCAACTCAAACACAACATCGGTTAGAAGCATGCTTTGGTTCTTCATAAATTGGTAGAGATGCAGTGAGAGTATATGAACTCTCAAAAAAATCATGTTATACATGAAAAAATGACATGGTATATACACCAGATGTGTTATATGCATATATTTGCCAAAACCTATAGAAGTAATATACTTGTCAGTGCGTTCGTTAAATGCTACAAATATCACAAATGGATCCATGTGAGAGCATGCTTTTCAAAGGGCAGTTAAATTGAGCCTTTCACAAAAACCTTGGTTTTTTTTTCTTGCTAATTAATCCCTGTTGCCAAAAATCATTAGGCCTGCAAAGGGATAAAGCCTTTGCTCCAATTAAGAACCACGGTAGCTAATGGAAGTCCTTCTACGGTCTCCCCATGAATTGGGAGTGGGTTATATGTGCCCTAACCTATCCTTTTCTAGATTCACACAGAACTTTTTAATCTGGCTGTTTGTGATAAGGGAGACAGAAATTTCCCCCTGCTGAACAGATTAGGTTGCAATGTGAAGCTGGACAGTTGCTTATCAAAGCATGCTTGTTCTGATATTTCCTACGATCTATCAAATACGTCCCAGCTGTTTATTGCCATCGTGCCATTG
This sequence comes from Aptenodytes patagonicus, assembly GCF_965638725.1. Lineage (NCBI taxonomy): Eukaryota > Metazoa > Chordata > Aves > Sphenisciformes > Spheniscidae > Aptenodytes > Aptenodytes patagonicus. The sequence continues at coordinate 57,699,028 of NC_134951.1, read as the reverse complement.
ATCACTTCATCTGTGCAAACTGGCATGTATTGTTTATTTAACAATTCTGAGTCTCACCTTGCAATGCACAATATCAGTCAGAGTCACAGCTGAAAACAATGTTAGATATTTCCAGACATGCTGGGGGAGGTTACTGTGGAAGCAAATCTTGCCCGGATCAACTCTGGTGACAGTAAAGTAACAACAGGAGCATCATCCACAGTCATTCTTTACAAGAAGGGGAGTTCCAAAAGGCCATTAGTTCCTGCAAGCAAAAATCTTTTCTTTCCCATCGTCGTACCAAAATTTCCAAGGCTAGAAAAAAATACTAACATGAGTGTTTGCACACATTGCATAGAGTTAAGAAATGATGATTTTTTTATTGATAGATTTTTAAAGTCAACAGGATTGTCTGAATAACATAATTCTGCGTAGGACGTCAAATTAAACAGTCATAAAGATGCCTTTTAACTTTAAGATTTCTTTTACTCCTAAAAAGCAACATTTCTTTTTAGCTTGATATTATCACACAGATGTTAAACTATTGAGTTTATCATACTGACATGATACTGATGTATGTTATCGTTCCTTATACTTATGTTCAGCTCCTTGAAGAACTTAAAAAAGTTACAGTCATTGATGATGATAAAGAAATCAAGTTTGACTCCAATGGAGATATGAGCACCAGTTATGATGTACTTCTTTGGAAAGAAATTGATGGCCACGTGGAAATCACCACTATGGCAGAATATGACCCAGAGAAAGGTGACTTCATCTTTGAGGATGAGGAGAAAAAAAAAGAATTTCTGGATTTAAAGGTAACTTTTAATTTGTTGACATAACATGTGAAATTTGCTTCATGTGTTTTCTTCTCCCTCCAGTATTTGCAACTGAAGTGTGTGTCAGCCAGAAATCCCTCTTGTGGTTTCATGTTCTCCTTTTAGAGCAAAGAATCCCCTCTGGGTTTACTCGACCACCTTCATGCACCCTGAGAACCATGTTAGCCTGTGAGCAGGCAATTGAGTTATTTCTCCAGAATGCTTCTAAGAGGTCTACTAAGATAAGCGATAGAAGTTATGTCTGTCCTAAGGATGCTATTCCAGAATCTTGAAAACGGGTTTTAAAATAAAAAATGACTGTGTATAAAAGCTCCCTCTCTTACCTTAACACCGCCATTTATTTTGTACATGAAGACTTATATCTGTTGACTTTACTGTTTAAAAAAAAAAAAAAGAAAAAGAAGGTTTTGTTGATTATTTGCTCCTATTAGAGCTGGGGTCAGCACAACTACAGAAGTCTGAGGTAGGTGACACCACCTGGAGCCCCGGCACTGGTGTAGACAGGACTAGTGGGTGGCCCCGGCCAGTTCCAGCTGGATAATCTGTCATCTGTGCATGGGTGGAGGTCTTGCTTTATTGTACAGCTCTGTGCTGCAAAGCATTCACCACTAACGGGATGGGGAGAGGCTGCTTACTAGGTGGGCTGAATTCGAGTCTCAGCTGATAGAAAAGGCTGAGGACAGAAGAAAACCTCAAATCTTGTCCCTCTTTGTGGCACTGCCCAGGATGGCAAGGAGATGTCTCCACCTCCTTGTGAGCACCATGCTCGAGGGAGAGGAAATATTAGTGTCCCTCAGGACTGCTGCTCCATTTTACAAAAAACTGTCTTTGGAAGGAGGACCTGAACTCAGACCTCGAGAGAAGGCCCTGATCACCCCCCCCAGAGTGGTGCTTCACGACTCGAGGATGAGCTGCTGAGGGTCAGGAACATCGGAGCTGCAGTGCAGAGCACCCGCCGAGGTGTCTCCCCTGAGCTGAGGTGTCTCCCGCGGGTTGACATGTCTCCACTGGGCTGAGAGCAGCCAAGCAGAGTTTCAGGATGTCACTTGTGAAGCAGTCCACTCGAATCCCCCATCAGATACTTCTGGGCTTTCTTTGGAGCTGATCCTCAGCAGTCTCAACCCTGGGTGCAAAGCTGGATGAGACACTTTGATCTGGATTTTAAGGGTACAGACAGTTCCACTGATTGGCATTCAGGGCCAAAAAAATAAAATTATGAGGTAGATAATGCCCCATCCTGTCACTTGTTGACGGTGTGGAGAAAATACAAGAAACATGGAGCCTACAATGCCTTTTTTCAGCATCATTTTCAGATTCCCTTAAAATACGTTAGATACGAAAAGAGAGTGCAAATTGCAGAATTGCTGGAGGTTTATTTTAATGGTTCTTAGTAATTAGTTGGGCCTGAGCTGATTTTTTTTGTTCTCTGCACACTGCAGAAGGTTCAGTCAACATGCTCCCAGCACTGCAGGCCAGGACAGATGAAAAAGGTTACAGAAAGTCCACACACATGCTGCTATGAGTGTGTTTACTGCCCAGAAAACCATTACAGCAATCAAACAGGTAAGGAATTGTGATCCAAATAAAGGTTTATTTAGACATCAATACAATTGTTTTGTTTGGGTATAATGTGCCTTGGCAACCTTGGGTATAACTTTGGAATGGGATTAAAATATTTGTTTATGCTCAGTTTCCCAAATAGGAGTGTTCAGCCTATAAACTTCTTTTAAATGCTTTTTAGAGGACCAAACGTAAAGCAATTAGATTTTCCAGTTGACTAGGATTATCCTTTGTTAGGATGGAAAGTCTGGCTGATTTCTCAGTTAGACTGACTCTCATTTAAACAGAGCCTTGCTTCCCTGTCTTTCTGCAGTACACCCAGTCCAATAAGGAAGAAATTTTTTACGCTGAGGGTGGTGAGGCACTGGAACAGGTTGCCCGGAGAAGTTGTGGATGCCCCGTCCCTGGAAGGGTTCAAGGCCAGGTTGGATGGGACTTTGAGCAACCTGATGTAGTGAAAGATGTCCCTGCCCACGGCAGGGGGTTGGACTAGACAATCTTTGAAGGTCCCTTCCAGCCCATACCATTCTATGAGTCTACAAAGTTTAAGGGTTATGTATTTTGCTTACCAGCGTATTTTTTGTCTTACCAAGGAGTACTGTGAAGTTTGATATTAATGTACAGTAGTATTTTCTAGTATCAAATCTGAGGTGTACTTTACCACTGGTTCATTTATAGGTTTGAGCAAAAATTTTTGAAGGGGAAACTTAAATATGGAGGAGAGAGACGGAATTAAGAAAGTTGCGGTACAATGTGCTTTTAATATCCTGAGAGCAGAAGGAAATTAAATTTTATCTTCTTAACTCAAATAATTGTGAAATTTCTCCATCTCAGAGGATAGTAATTTTAAAGCAAATGTAACCTTTCAAAGCATAATCTAAAGCAATGCTGATTCTTGCAGCTGTATTTCAAAAGCTGTCTGTAGAGAGAAAGTTGTTTTTTTCCTTGTCAAAACGAAAGAAACATAGTTCCAATTTCTGCCAGACAATTGATTTACTCTCAAGTCATTGTTCAGGTTTCAGTTAAAGTTTGCCTGTCCGGAGCTCCGGCCAGGTTACGTGTCGCCAGTCAGCGATGACCAGGGCAGTTTTAGGACCCTGCTCATTCTCCCCGTCCCCTCCCCGCCGCTGGCCGCAGGCCGCCCCTGCTCCCGAGCGGGCAGGCGTTCGTCCTTTGCTCCTGCCGCCGCTGCCGCCGCTGCCGCCACGGCAGCCCTGCAGCTCCTCCGCCTGGAGGGCGACAGCAATAGTCGGAGAAATCAGCCCTCTCTACTCCCCCCATCATCCCTTCCCACATTCCTCCTGTATCTCAAGCCTCGATAATCCACTTCGCAGTTTATTTACTTCGGGCTTCTAAGTTATCTTCCTTTTTCTGCTTTCAGATATGGATTACTGCTACCGATGTAACAACAAAACCTACTGGGCTCCCGCCAACAGTACCACGTGCTACAGAAAGACAATCCATTTCCTCGCCTGGACTGACTGGTTTGCTATTTTCCTCCTCCTCCTCTCCGCTTTTGGGGTTGTGTTGGTTTTGTCAATTAGTGTCATATTTACTAGAAACTTGAACACACCGGTTGTGAAGGCATCTGGAGGTCTAACCGTCTGCTACATTATTCTCTTCAGCCACTTCTTAATTTTTTTAAGCACCGTCTTCTTCGTAGATGAACCCACAGAATTCAAGTGTAAAACTAGGCAAGCCCTCTTCGGCATAAGTTTTGCACTCTGCATTTCATGTATTTTAATAAAGTCACTAAAAATTTTACTAGCCTTCAGCTTTGATCCCAAGCTGCAGAATTTCCTGAAATGCTTATATAAACCTGTTCCCACCGTGGTCACCTGCACTGGAATTCAAGTTATCATTTGCACCTTCTGGCTAATATTCAGGACACCTTTTGTAAAGCAAAATTTCTCAATCCCAAGAGCAATAATTCTGGAGTGCAATGAGGGCTCTATTGTGGCTTTTGGGATTATGTTGGGCTACATCGCTGCCCTAGCCTTCATTTGCTTCATATTTGCCTTTAAAGGTAGGAAGTTACCAGAGAACTACAATGAAGCTAAATTCATCACCTTTGGCATGCTAATTTACTTTATAGCGTGGATTGTATTTATCCCTGTCTATGCAACTACATTTGGCAAATACCTGCCGGCAGTGGAAATCATCGTTGTTTTAATATCCAATTATGGAATCCTCTGCTGCACTTTTCTTCCAAAGTGCTATATCATCATTTACAAGCAAGAAACAAACACAAAATCTGCCTTTCTCAAAACGATTTACACGTATTCCTCCAAGAGCGCAGGCAGCGTTGCTGTTAGTCAGATTTCTTTGGATTCAAAGTCTTCCAGCTCCCGAGCTACTATCTCAGACTCATGTAAATCTGAGAAAAACTCTGTGAATGGAAACTGCCATTTCCAAGTGCCTGGGCAGAGGCTAATAAAAGGGGAAGTTCTTCCTAAAAATACTGCTAGGACTGTGGCCAGGAAAAGACTCTCCAGCATATGACTGGGCAGCGTTAAAGTACTAGAAGATGAAAAGCCATCTTAGGGAGCCATTTCTCTTTCAGGTCTCTTTCCTTTTGGCATCCCCAAAGAGAGCAGGCCACACGAAACGCCTTCTCCTCTGGTACTTAAGCAGTTACCCATTACCAGATTTGCAAGGCTTTCCTCGCTCAGAGTCCAGCCCCTGCTCCTGCGGGCACCATGAGGTGCAGCCCCCTTCAGCAGCTCCCTTCCTTCCCCGGCCGCTCACGTAGACCTGCGGGAACCTATTCTGCAATCTCACTTCCCCGAGTGAGGCAGAAGCATCAGGAAATTATTATTTCTCACAGACACGTAGGTGGGAACATATGGGTTCACCCAACTTTTTTTGCGTCTTTGATGCCCAGTTGTTTAAGGAGCTCTTCTTCTCACTTGGCTCTGTTTTACAGATCAAACAGAACCCTCTCCCAGCCTTTGTTTGCTAGGATAAACAAGCCCAGTCCTTCAGTCTCCACTTTTAAGACAGGTTTTCCATTCTCCTGAACATCCAAAAGTAACCCTTTTCACCTGGTATCAGTGATTCCTTCCCTCCCCCCCGGCCCCAAATTGCACACCTTATTCCAGGTGAGTGCTGCAGTAACTTTTAAAGTGCCTTGTATTTACCAGGATGATAATGAAATAGAGACAGCTTTGTATAAAAATTAAAGAATTTCTCTGGAGCTCTGTAGTTATACGTATGTTCATCTACTTTTTTCCCTCATACTCAGAGGAAATACACTGATTCACCTCATGCTCCTCCTCTGATGCATGAGGAGAGAGGACCCGCTATGTTTGTCCCCAAGTGTCCTCTTAGTTGAGGATGTAATGTCAATGTGTAATGTCAAAACTTATAAACACTAATTGATTCCTCTCATTAGCATATATAATGTAATGACCGGGATCAGCATGAGCGCATCCTGGGAATTTTAGCTTTTCTGATATGTATTTAAAAAATCTGATTTTCAACAAGAAAATGACAATGCACCATTCCGATACGTAGAAATAGCACAAGAATGAACTAATATGAGCTGCACTGGATGAGTCTCTGCTCTGTAGCTCCGTGAACATAGCTATGCCGTGCCTTCTGTACGAGAGGCAAAAGGCACAGTCAGAGAAGGAGGAATTTTTCTGTCGGGGCAACGGTACCACAGAGCTTTTTCAAACGCTAAACAGCAGAGCTGTGTCTCTAGTCCAGGACTGTGAAGAATACTTTACTGTGTTCCTAAAGCCGTGGCCTGGACCGTAGAAACTTTGCTATTTTAACTTCTGTGCCGTATTACTGTGAAATAATACTAATTCCTTGAGTTTTGTCCAAGCTTCTGTTTAGATCTGGAATAACTGGATCTTGTGGCAGGCCAAAATAAATTTCAGTAGATTTGGTGTTACGCAGACATATTGTATTATTGTTGTGTACAATGTATCTATTTTTCTATTATTTCTATTTATATGTTGTAACTCATATCTAAATGATTTTTTCTACTCATATTTTGTCAAAAAGAGCTATAAATCGCTTTTCAACAGTGGACGCAGGCAATGAAATTACTGTGACATGTAGACTACATATGTAATACGTATCTGTGAAGACATTTTTAAAGTAATTTGAATGGCAAGGGTGCAATTTACATACATATTTGAGCAGTTAGGTAAGCTCTGTAGCTGATTGGAAGAATGAAGGTTTATGCACATGTATTGATAAGATGAACGCTGTTCATACATCAGTTGTTGCAAACACTGTTCTGAATATGAAATTATGTATGAGAGGCTTAAAATTCCTGCAATTTGGCTGCCAATGCAGCAAGAAGTCTCTCCCCAAAAGAGAGAAGCAAAGCTCACATTGCACAATGACTGTCAGCACTAAGCTGGTTAGAAAAGTTAGTTTGGCTCGAACGTTGTACCTGTATGTATTGATTTCAAAAGTGTTGAGCATGTCATGTCCTGAAGATATAAGCAAAGGGGAAGATTAAAGCCATATTGTTATTTAAAATTGAGTTTGCTTACTTAATTCCCTCGCCTCTCCCCATGAACTTCGGTTTGGCCTTGAACAGCAGCAATACACGCACCTGTGCAGCGTTTCCACCCAGTCTGCTTCTTACAAACGTCCTCTAGGTTGAAAGCTAAGTATGGTAGGGCATTCCCCCTACAGGACAATGAGGAAAGTGTCTTGAGGAACAGGGCGTGGTGACAGCCATGTGAGGGTCTCTGCGGAGGTATCTTTAAGGGAAGACATCACACATGGCAGTATTTCAAAGGAGTCCTACATGCTACATCTGCCTCTCCAGCTACTCAGGTCGTCTGCATAAAGCACAGTCAAGGGTGGAGCTGGGAGGATTTAACAGGTTTGCTAGCTAGACTTGGGAGAAAAAAGAGACACTGTACCAGGCTGTGTTACATATGTCTTTAAATGTCTTGTCTGCAAGAAGCAAGTGATCACTTATAGGCAGAACATAAGGTGGTTGTGCTATCCTATACAGAGGATAAAAAAACCTGAAAATAGGGGTTCCCGATACTAAAGGGAGCATTTGCATGCATTCCTCTGTCCAGAACAGTAAGTACTCCAGCAATCTAACCATTCCTGTTACCAGGCACAGGGACATTAAATAAGCCTGAAACAGGTTTTCCTCCCCAGAGCACAGAACAGGAATCACATTCCCAAGTCATAGCGAAGTCTCAGCACAGCCCCTCCGGAGCCATGGCCCGTAGGTCAGACCGTGCGGGGCCGAAGGGGTCAGCTCTTCTTTCCGTCTCAGAGCACGTTCTGCTCGCTTGCTTTGAAAAGATCCCAACACCACTTCTCAAAATGCTAACATCCGTATGTGCCCACCTGCAGGTTTTCCATCTCCGAGAGCAACAGAGAGGACAAATGTCCCCAAATACAGTGCTGTCCACAGAGAAGTCAAGTGTGAAAATGCCATTTGTTGAGGTCAGCGGGGGGCTGCTCTGGATGTAACCGCTATTTAACCTTTTGGGGTTTTATGTCATTCATTGTTAATAATGCTAAATGATGCATTCTGAAGCCACTATCACACAGTGCACAATATCTTTAGAGAGAATGAAGACTATGAAGGCCACAAAGTTTTTCAAGTCCTCTTCTCCAGGGCATAATTCCCTTCAAGATTTCAGTAGCTCTAGCTGTGCAGATGCCTTTCAGCTGCCCATAATCTTTAAAGCAGTTCTTTGGTGAGTGCTGGGAACTATTCATGTGAGCTCCAGGCTTCCTCCCAGCAGCTCTGCTGATGGCCGTTGGAACTACAATGACTGTAAATGTGTGGGTTACCAGCACGACTAGCAACTAATAGCAGTGTTTGGGATGCTGCTCGTAAGGTACGATGCTGAGTAGCCCAGCCCAGCTGCGCTGACTCTTCCTACCCTTCCCAGCTGTGTCTCCAGAGACAAGGAGCACTGCTTGATACTACGCCGCTCTCTTCGAGCAGGGAGAAGGCAAAGGCAAAGGGGCTACGGGCAGACTATAACCCCTGTATCTCGCTCTCGGTCATTCCTATTGATGTGTCTTCATCTCCCCAACAATGTTCTGAAATAGGGCAGAGCTGCTTGGGGTGGGGGGTGGGGGTGGGAGGCGTGTGTGTGTGTGCAAAGAGGTACATACCCTTCCTTTTTGTTATTTTTAGAAGCACATGGGAAAGCCAGTGTGGAGCTTTGATTCAGGGAGCTGTGTTCTTCTGTTTAGAGAATGGCTCATTTGCAAACAGAAATTCTGTTCTGAAAGAGAATGTGGGAAGATTGATTTCTTTTTTTTTTTAAGTTGGTATGAGTTAAATGGATTGGAATGGCTTTGATGTTTTACCAATAATAAGGACATTTCGTTACTTTAATGATTTTGGAATGGGAACTGTACATGTGTGAATAAGAAAACATCAACATGGGACTACTTACTGAATAGAAAGTGCTTTTTTGAATATCTTTCCAGAATGAAATGTTGTCCAAACAGCATTTTAAAAAAACTTTTAATATCGAGGATGCTAGAACTCACTTATGGTAACAAATTTCTGATTTCCTCTACTCAACAATTTGTCTTCAGGAAGAGCTGCTTACCTCTGGCTCTGCTCCTGAAAAGAGATAACTGGAGGCCTTGGCTACAAACGGTTCAAGACTCCTCATTCGTGCCGTCACGCTGAGCACAGGGCTTTAGCTGCTGCCGGGCAGTGATCCATCCCTGGGGAGCGGGGCTTCCTCCGTTCATCCGCAGGCATTCTGGCGCTGGTTGGCGGATGTAAAGTCTTCCCATTTGGCGCATTAGACATGCTTCTGTTGAGGCACTGTGTTACACTGGCACCGGCATCGTGCTGGCACGGGCTGTTGCTTACTAAATGAGTATTCTGTGCTGACTTTTCCGAATTATTTTTTTCAAGGATATGTTTGTACTGATTATTTTTTTTTTTTTAAATAAAGGTTTACTCTGTCCAGGACATGAAAGGAAACCAAAAATGTTTCCAACTGAAATAAACAGAAAAGCGCGCGATGAGAATCGGTAGGTTTGAAGCTCCTGGAAGTGGTAAAATGACAGAAGCACGGGTGCGCGCAGGTCTGCGGTACGGGACTTGAGCCCACCTTGCGCTGAGTCGTGAAGCTGAACCACCTCGGGTGTTTCTTTAACCGAGTTTTGCCTTTAACGTTGAAGTTTCGAGGGCAGAGATGGAGCACATCAGCGCCGTAGGTGAGCAGGACGGCTTCTCGGGAGGACCGGCCCCCCCCCGCCGGCGGCCGCCCCGCCCCGCCTCGCCTCCGGGCGCTGCTGGAGGGGGTCGGCGGGACGGGGCGGGGGTGGCCGGAGCCGCTCCCGCCGAAGCAGAGTGTCCCGCCGCTCCTCGCCATGCTGCCGGCGCGCCTCCGCCCGAGGCGGCTCCTGTCCGCCGCGCCGCTCCGCCTGCCCGCGCCGCGGGGAGCCGCCGCCGGCGGGAAGGACGCCCGGAGCCCGGGCACCACCCGCGGTAAGGGGCGCTGCCCGCCGCGCCGGGGAGCGGGGCTGGGGGGGGGGGGGTGTTGGCTCCGCGGCGCCGGCAGCGCCTCGGGGCTGTCGGGGAGGTTTGGCGGCGGGCGGGCGGGCGGCTCGGGGCCGCGGCGGAGCGGGGCTGGGGCTCCCCGGCGGCCGGGTCCGCACCGTCGCCCGCGGGTGGCACGGCAGCTCGGGTGGCCCCAGGCGTTCGCCCGCCGGCTTGGGCACCCGCACCCGCAGGCTGCGGGGAGGTCGAACGAGAGCCGCGGAGACTCTGGTTGCATGCGGGGGCATTCAAGTGACGGCGTGGAGGTAACTCTGCGTAGCGGAGACATGGAAGTTTAATCCCCGAGTTACTCTTGCAACGAGCAGGACGGGCAGGGGTTTTCCCCTTCCGCCGCTACTACCACCCATCATTCTCTCTTAGTGCATGGTTTGACGAAGCGTTTTTTTCCTCATCTTTAAGCTGAGCAGGCTCACAAGGTGGTTGCAAGTTACAAACCTTCGAAGTTTGACAAAAAGATCCTCCTCTGGACTGGACGGTTCAAGACAGAGGAAGAGATTCCTCTGAGGATCCCGTAAGTGTTCTGTTCTTGTCCAAGGGGAACATGGAGCTGAAGGGAAAGCGGTGGCGTGATCCTGTTCTAAAGCTTTTCCACAGTGTTTGAACCAGTCAGTTCTTCAATACTGAAAACTTGGAAACAAATCAGAGGGCAAAAGAATTTCCTGTCCTGGTTAGAGGTTAAGATGAAAAAATGTTCCGTACTGGGGTCCCCAGAGCCTGCGATTAAGAACTGGATACATCTGAGTAGATAGCTTCGGTTAAATTTATGTACTGGCTTGTTTATTTTGCTTATTCCTAATATGCAATCAGAGAAGGATGTTGTTGGTAAACAATGTTTTCTGTTTATAGCTCCTGTAAACAGTTCTAAGGCAGCTGACTGTCGCTGAATGATTACATCCAACAAATTATGATTTATTATAGAGTTTGAGGAAAAATAGAGAAAGAGGTTATGAGAGAAACATCCCCCAGCAAGGAAGACCGAGTACTTTACGTAGGCTTAGCCTCCCATTCATGTTGACCCACTGGACTAGATGACCTTTGAAGGTCCCTTCCCACCCAAACCATGCTGATTCTGTGGTTCTCTGACTTGCTGAAAGTTAGCATCCCCCAAGGGAGTCAGTTGCTGAACACAATACCCCTCTAATGCCAATTGCTGCCTTTTTCTTAGGATGTTTGATAGCGTGTTAGACGTCTCTCTCCAGGACACTACTTTTTATCATCGCAGTCTGTCCCTGTCTTGGGTGGTATGTTGAGTGTAAGCAGTGTGCAAGAGCTGTGTCAAGCTACAGGTACATCCTCTGCCTGTTCCTCTTGGTTCCTGACAGTTTCACTGATGTTTCCTGAGCCGGACAGTAGCTTTCCATTGTCCCACCTCTCTTGCGCTGTGTTAGTCCCACCATCTTTCCCCTAGAGAAAGGTTCAGACAGGTCTCAGAAGCTCTAAAAGCTATTCAAGTCATCGGGAGGTGTTTATAAAGACACACACGTTTGCCAGTCCATACACATACACGCACACAAATTGCTCGTTTCTGTGCAGTAGTTGGCCTGCCAAGTGCGTGTCACCACTTTGTGCCTTCTGGGAGAGCAAAGTCTTTTTAGAACTGTAAGATCATAAATAGTAATATACTAAAAGAAGTTAATTGTGAGACATCGAAGCTGAATTGTGTCACTGCTTTAACGATTAAAAAAATAAAAGAATTGCAAAATACTGTTACCTGTGAACATAATCTAGCTGCTGAAGATAGTTTCTACTAAGGGTCAAAGCTGCAGTCCTTGTTCAAGGTTGGTTGTTGTTTTATAAAACAGCTGTTACTGACTTCAGCAGAGGTTTAACCAGAGTCTTGATGGAGAATTGAGCAGCAAAGGCCCTAATGCGCAATTAGGGGAGAACATAATCGGGTCTGTTTTTCTTAAAGCAGAGGCAGAAAGCAGGGAGAAAGTGAAAATCTGCTTCAGAAGAGTTTCAATTAGTGCATTGTGAAATATGATTAGGCTAATAAGCCAGACTAATAACACTTATGGTTTTGCTTTTGTTGCCACAAATGGATTAGTGGATTAATGATTTTATGTGCTAGTCTGATGTGCGGTTTGTTTTAAAGATGATGGGTACGAAACAAAAGCAGTTACTTAGAACTGCAGGCATTGTCAGCCATCTGCAAGAAACGTGGCACGTACAACATGAGCATGTGTGTGCGTTGGCAGGGAAGGGGGCACCATGGCACAGCCGCTCGTCAGACTTGCCCTCTTCTGTGGCATTAAAGCCTTCGAGGGAAGCACGGCAGCCCTCAGCCTCGGCACGCGCTTCCATGGGCAGAACTTCCACTATAAAAACTCTGGCTCTGCCATGTCCCACCACTCATCCTCTTTAAAGTAAAGCCAGAGGTGCTTGGGGGGAAAGAGATCGTTACAAGATCTTTACTCACAACATAAAATCAATTCTTTATGCAACTATCCTTTTTACATATATATGTATAAAACCATAACTATATATTATGCGCTTTTTATATTCTGTCTTATAAATATCTTTATATAAAGTATTCCCATGTGATTTATGAAAGGAAAATAGTGCACAGCCAGTATTATAATGAACATCTTAAAATCCGTACTCCCAAGTGTAATGTCTCAGAGTAAGACTTGGCTGAAAGTTTTGAGGCAATTTTAGTGATACGGAGATTTCCTGTGCCGCTGGTTCTCAGGGGTATGCAGCCTGCTGACAACGCAGGAGGGTGGAAACGGGAGCTGTACCAGCACAGCTTGCTGGGCCGTACAATGCCTCTCCTGCAGCAACTACCGCCAAACGCAGGGCAGAAGTTTTCATTCCTTCTGCCTTTGATGACCAGCAAAAATAATCATGTAGATTGTTCTTGTTTAGGTGTCCGTTCCTGTAACGGTGAGAGGACTGACATCAGCTGCCCACTTTAAATAAAGCCGCTGCTTTTCTAAAGAACTAAACTCTTAACTCGCAGCAGTACAAACTCAGTTGTAATCACCTACCCAAGTGTGTAAAGTCCCTAGCCTACAGTATACAGGACGCCATCTAAACAGGTTAGATATGACAGCAATTAATTGCTAAAGTTAATTTTGAATAAAAGGAACTTGTCTTCACCACACCTGGTTGACACCGCAGATACTTCTCCATCTGTTTAAAATAGATAAAACCCTTAATTTTCACTATGTTTAAATAGAGCTTAAGGTATGATTTCTGGTTTATTTACCCCAAGTACTTAAACGCAAATATTTATGGCATGACCATTTTTTTTTCCAGCTTAAAAAAAAAAAAAAATCCATTTAAATCCATTAAATGTTGCTTTTTCACTGGAAATGGATTAGGGTCAGAAAATGCACAGTTCTTGGGTGGTACATAACCAGACATAGCAAGCCGAAGATGCTTGTTTCAGAAGCGAACACTATTTTTATTTTTCAGTGGTGATGTTATGTCTGCAATGCTTTGAAGAAGAGAGACTTCACAGTTTTGTAATGATTCAATTCAATAACTTTAATTGCAGGCCAGAGATGCTAGACAGGGCAAGAAACAAAGCTCGAGTTAAAGCTTGTTACATCATGATTGGACTCTCAATTGTTGCCTGTTTTGCAGTGATTGCCTCAGCTAAAAAGGTGAGTGCAGCGCTAGCTAGTTATCATGTAGCATACTTAAAAATGATGGAGTTCTGTGAAAAGCAGACCAACGAACAGCTGCAGCTTACACCTACCCTAGTTTTAGCTAACCTACGTTCCGGTCACCCCTGACGTGTAAGCAGTTGCTGGCTGCTCCCGAGATTGGGAAGCTTTCCCCGAGGTGCGTCGTGACTCCTACTACACTCCTCTGAAGTAGGCGTTTTACTTCCACAGGCTGCTGCACGTCACGAGTCCTTAACCAGCTGGAACCTGGCAAAGAAGGCCAAGTGGCGGAAAGAGGCCGCGCTAGCAGCGGAGTCGAAGACAAAGTAACCTAGTATGAAATGCCAAAAGTCCTTGTAGGAGCAAAGTTAACTGTTGCTGAGCGATTAGCGAATTTCACCAATAAACGGAAAACTGTAGTATTGCACACGCTGGAGCCAACAAGGGTAGCTACAGGATCACAAAAAGGAAATGGAGGGTCTCTTTTATTAGAGCGCTACTCGATGCACTTGTTGCAAATTATTAAAATTAGAATGTTTTGCACATGATTAAAAGCAGTAATTAATTTCAAAGGAGATGAGGTAGTTTCCTAAGAACGTCAGGTATGGGGGGAGCCAAGTTTCCACAATCTGTCTTGAAAACTCTCTCAGGCTTATCTTGAGCCGTTACACAGGTAAGAGTTCCATACAGAAAAACTAGCCGTGTTTTTCAACGAAAGGTTGAATGCAGCAAAGACCAAGCAGTAGTGAAGTGAAGGTACGAAAACTGCAAAAATAAGGAGGCTTATGCAATTCACTTTTGCAATTCTAAATAAAGAACAAACTGTAATCAGCCAGAATATTACAAGTCTTGCACACTGAGAAGAGAAGGTTTGGAGAAGCGAGGGGAGGGGAAGTGGCCCGGTAATTCCACCAGTTCTCCCGTCCTTACAAACTTCATGGGAATTCCCAAAGAAGCGGTCGGTTCTGCAGGCAGAGACGGGACTGTGATTACCGTCCACGTGTATGTTTGGTGAGATGTTTACAAAACAAGTTTTCTGGTGACAGCGCCTAGTCTTACAGTGCACCCGTCACCCAGTTTGAATTCGTTTGCCTCAATGCTGTATTCAAAATGGCATTTGTGTTCTCTAGTTTAAGAAGCCACACTTACCGAAACACTAAATAAATACAATAAACGTCTGTAAAATAGGTTTTATTGGTTTCTGTATGGTATTTGGAGATTTAACATTCCATAATATTGCATACTACTCATATGTGTTCTGTTACAGTAATGGGCCTTTGGCCTGGATTTAAAGATGCACTATTACTATCTGAAGTTAGTATAGGTGTTTAGTTTCCACACATTATACGGAGATATTGTGCCATAAGTAACTGAAATTTCTCATTCCAGATTTCAGTGAACTCTTGAGGTCACAGTTAAACTTTATGGATCAATCGGCAGACCTACTACAAAAATCCTCAGTTGCACAATTTAATAAATTTAAACCAACTGAGAACTAACCGTGGAGGAAAGACAATAGTGCATCTTATTTTTTTTTTTTTTTTTTTTTTTAAAGACAGACCCGACAGTAAATATTTTCCAGTTGCAAACTTGTTCTACAGCTAACTTATTTCTGTGCCAACATTATTACTATTTTCTGATTGCTGCTAGCAACAGTGTTTAAAGCAAGTACTAGAAAATTAAAAAGCTGTATGAACCAGTCCTCAGACAAAAGTGCAACGATGAAAAAATTAGATACGATTCAGTGTATCAAGAGTAGGGAACTAAAAAAAAAAAAATCTTATGCTTTGCATAGTTGCATAGATTAACTAGTTAGTATTCACATTTAAGCAGAACAAATGGTACCCTTTTAATTGAAACCAAAACGACAAAAACCAAACCCCTGTATTTTTAAACAGACTTTGTAACTGATGGGGCACTTCAGATTCCATATAAAATACCAAACTTAAAGAGATTTTCTTCTCTCAGTTGTTTTTTTGTTTTTCCTCCACACTTGTTTCATCTGTTTAGGGAACATCATCATATTCACGCCCCTACCTGCAAATGACTCCACCAGAGCGGACCTTAAGTCATCATCTCCGGTTTTACATTGTTCGTTTATGTGCTTTTAACAAAGTGTGATGTAAACCCAGCGATAAAATAGGAGAGGCCATCTTGTACATTTATCCTTTAAAGAAGAATTTTCATTATGATTTTTTAACAATTTTAGGGTAGACCAAATGTTGAGTTTAAGTAATGATTTTCATTAGTCAAAGTCCGTCAATTTTAGTTCCCTTTTAAACTGTTACATTTAAACGTATGAGGCATGAAATATAGTTTATCTAAATGCGTAAAGTGCACACATACAGAATAATATATCCACAAAACTGAAGACATTCTTTCAAAACAAATATAATACTTTAAATGTCCCCTCTTTTCTTCATTTTCAAGTCTTTTAATCAGTATTTTTATAGTTCAGATTTGGTTTAAATTAGAGAGGCTTATAAATGCAGTTTTTCCAGGGTTTTCCAAATAAAAAGCAGGCACAGCTGGTTATGTTATCAAAACAAGGTTGTTAGAAACAATGGAATACCCTGTTACCTGAATAATTTTCTTACACTAGAAGAACACTGAAATTCAGCATTTCCTAGATTTCCTTGATTGTTACCCTGTACTTTGAACAGATGGGGCGGGGGGGGGAGGAAGGTCAGTATATGAAAACCTGAAACCATGAGAGTAAAAAGGGCACAAATACAATCATCTAACATTATATGAAAATTTGGCAGCTGTACTCAGTATTACCACGCTATTCAAAACTGTTGTATGCTGTACAAATCTAGGTTTAAAGTGTCATTTGCTAAAATATCTCATTATTCAGAGTTCATAAAGTAACAGCACTCCTATATACACTTCTTACACTTCTATCTTCCACTAAAAAGACTTCAAAAAGAGGTTTCTTCCCTCCCAGTTACATCTTAGTCAAAACTGACCGTTAATCTTAGAAAATCCACTTCAAGTCCCACATTCAATTACAATACAGTATATATTGCTGTAACATCAAAGTGAAACATCTTAGAATCTTAACTTGCATGTAAAAAAAATTCTAAATATAAAACGGTACTGTAAATGATACCACCTTTAACCTGTATTTTTCAGTGCATTAAAATATTGTTTAGTGACAAGCACAGTGCCGTGGGGCAAGTAATTTGAAGTTTAAATTGCAGCTTTTTATGAAGCACGAAATGCTCTCATACGTCAAGGATTTCACTTAACCCAGGAGTTTGATGTTAATACATTAATTACAGGTAATAAAAAATAATACTTCAGAGTTAACCCAAAGTATTAATTTCTCCAAATGAGATATACTACTAATACACCAGAAACACTACTTATATGCAAGTCGAAGCAGAGTATACATTTTTCTGTATTCAAAATTGTTAATGCAAATATTAGAGTTCTATTTCTTTTAGTGTTTAACAGCAAACACTGTATATTGTAGAGCCTAAATATTTAGATGACAGTAACTTCTAGTTAGTTTTGGTGTCCACATACTTAATGCTATTTACAGTACAACAAACTTTTCCTTCAACTGGAAAGGAGCGATTTACTATTCATTCTTCACTGCAGTATTTCTATCGTCTTACCAAAAGAAAACCAAAGTCAGTTAACTTAAAGAACAATTCAAGTGGCGGCAGCGTATTTGGTCAAAAAAATAACATCTACTGTCTAAACTTTTAAGAAGCTACTGTACTAGAAAGGCAAACATTGCAATGTTTCTCAAACTGAAGTGGTGTTACCACATTTTGACAGGAGACAGCTGTAAACCATCTGCTTGGCGACTTCTGCAAATCACCATCTCTGTCATTCATAATCGCAGCATTCTTCTGGTAACTACAGCAACTGCTTCCACTGCAAAGTACTGTATTTGTGGCTGACTTTTAACGCCATTTAGCAGCTTTCATTACAGAGCCAACACCAAATGACCAGCAAGCTCTCTGCCGATTCCAATTTGAAAACCTCTGAAACAGTCCTCTTCCCACATAATTCAGAAAAAGCTTTTTCATATATTCAATATTATATTAGGTAATTAGCATTATATATCTATTAAATACATTTTATAAATAAATTCCAACAGTGTGTTGTAAAGTAAGTAATGCATAAAAGTTTCACAATTTAAATAAATATTTTTCACATTCCAATTCAGCTTCTTACAAGCTTGTCTTTATTTCATGCCTTTAGTTCCGAAGCAATGTTTTTGCTTCAATACAAGAGGTAGATTGATAGAGACTGGGCAAGTCAAGCCTACTGCCAAAAATGCAACTGTCAGTAACTGTATTGCTGATATGCAGTTTGAGACTACATGAAAAATTCAGAACCACTACCTAAAAATCCTACCAAGTCTTAGCTTAACAGTTCTTGTTAAATCACATTTAATGCTTTACTTTAGACATGATTACTCACAGTTGTTTTCTGTACACAAGAGATAATGAAAAACACAAATACAAAACAAAGAACAGTTGTATCTATCACAATATATAAAAGTGCATGAGCTGCTTCATCTATTTCTGCAAAACATATTCAACTTTTCCTCTAACTTTGGCCGTAAAGGAAAGACCTCTGGGGGAAAAAAAAACCAAAACCCTACAAGTGTTTACATTTTATGCTTGTCTTCGCTTCAATAGTTTACAGCTGAAACCCCTCCATTGGAGCCTCCTGCTGTTGAAACACAAACTGCTGCTGACTTTCATCCACCTGAGGTGCAATACTGGAGTCCTCTTCTTCGACACCAAAGTAATGTTCTATGAGTTCAAAAGCCTTTTGGTATATCTCTTGGTTTTCATGCCTCTGAAGAAACTCAATTTTATCAAGTCCTAAATTCAAAACAAAACATTTTCAAAATCTAGTTGCTTAAATTAATGATGAATTCAAAAGGAAACAGCTTATAATACAGCTTATAGTATAGTGGTACTTCTTAGATTAAAAAAATGCAATCCCAAATCATCTCAATTCATTCGATATCATCGATTCTTAATTTCCTAACCCCATGTATTTCTAGTCTTCATTTTCTGCAGCATTTTCAGCTGTCCAAGCAATTTTAAAACAATGCTAGAAGAGTATCAATTAAACTGAAGAGGAGGAGGAGGCTGTAGTACCTACAAAGAAATATGCCATGCCTACAAAGAAAGTGAATCTGTGTAGAATTAGGATAGCATAAAACTGTTTGCTGTAGCAATTTCCAATATCCCCATTTCTTTTCTTTTACTCTTTCAGTCTTCCCCAACTCTAAATTCTATCCCCTATTACGGAGTCGTCACTGGGCACAGTCTGGTATCTTTTTTCAAATTTAATTTTAAGATTTGAAGAGACTATCTTTCCAAAGGCTTATCATTTGCCAGCTAGAGGACATAACCTCTCCTCTGCTGGCAGAGTGCTTGGCGGTCAGTTAAGTTTATTCAAAACTCCTTTTTAGCTATTTAAGATAATTCATTTTTCACTTAAGCTGGATTAGGAAAAGCTCGCACGAACCCTTCTGGTGACTACAGAGGCCAAAGCAACGAGGGTGATGTAATTAGCTGCTTCCCCTACTTGAACTTATACTCTACAGCTTCAGCAGCCCATGCTTAACTGGTAAAGGAAAAAAAAAAAAAAAAGAACCTGGACACATTCAATATTTGAAATTATAAACGGACTCAAAATCTGGAACAGAATAAATTCCATTAAAGTATTCAGTACTTATTCCTCTTACATGTTAGATTGCAAAGTAAGTTCTCCAAGTATGCACTTGATTTTAGAAATGAAACTCTGTAACAGGCAATTCAGATTTAAAAGGCTGCTTTACAGAAAAGTTAGTACCATCTAATCAGATATAATGTGGTCAACTAGGACTGTTATTAGCAGTTTCTGAAACACAAATGTCTGCCAATTTTGTTTTGTCAGAGCTACAAAAAGATAACCCTCCATAAATAATGCCAGATTCATTGTAAGCCAGGTTTAACATTAATTTTGTTAAATCAAAAGCATCTAGTCATGAAATTCCACAAGTGTCATTTTAGTTTTGATACTCTGCCTTTGAAGCGTGGTTTAATTCAACAACTCTTAAAGAAGAAAAAGAACAAAATACTTTCACAAATTAAGTACAAACTTATTTTTGTGATCTGAAGTTGATTTTGCTATTACTGATATTTACTATGCTAAAAAGTGATCCGACTGTGGGAATAAGTAAAACAAACTCTGATCTCGCATCCCTGTTGGTAATGAAACTGTACCAGACAGGACTATATATTAAAGTAATAAAACTATATTTAGGATTGGCTGATAAACTTACGCAAACCATGGCTCCAATAGACTAGGACACCTGTGTGTTAAGTATTTCTGAGAATGTTTCCCGAGAGGCACATTTCATAAACTGACCGGACAAACATCCACGGGTTTTCTGCATTTAACCGCTTTTCCCATCATGTTACATAACTTAATTTATGATGCTTTCATGTTCACTTATGCTTGAAGTAAAAAGTCTAATATTAAACTTACCTACAAATGGTTCACAAAGGTTTTGTTTTTACAGCCAGAAATAAGGAAATTCAGGTATGTAGTTTTACAAGAAGTCATTTCTTACCATATGCTTCCTCTATAAGGGCACAATAAGGATTAATGCCCATTCCATTTTGCTTAGACTCTTGTTCTCCAAGACGCAGAATGTTTTCAAGTCCATTTAAAGCCACCTGTACTATTTTTGAATCCATCACAGTCAGGAGGTCACACAGAGGCTTGGTACAACCTAGTGCTACCAAATACCTTTATAACAGCAGAAAAACAGAGGGGGATGGGGGGAAAAAGGAGGACTGATAATCCAGCACATTTATTCTGACATGCCTGGCTATCGCTATCGGTCCTTATTTTTGCTAGAAGTGGCTGAAACAAAAGACTTCTAAAACACAACACAAAGATAATCTCAGTTTGAAATTGAATAAATATTCTAATTCATCCTAATGAGAAAATTTAATGTGCATATTCCTAACTAGAGTTTGGAATTTGTAGGCTTTTCAACTCCTTTTCGCTTATGATCTTCAGGTGGGTTTAACTGAATAGAAGGGAAAAAGTTCATTTCACCAGTAAGTTATTTTCTCAGGCATTTGAAATTTTGTAGTGGCAAAAACATCAAATAAACACGTTAGAGACAGATAGTAACATTGGACGCTGCTCTGTACTAACGTAGTCCACACTAGCAGCCCATTAAGATATTAGCATTACCTACTGTAAAAGGAAGGACATAACTGTAAATACAAAAAAAGATATTGGGATTCTGAGTATCCTATTGCTTTTTCCAATTTTGCACAAAATTGTGTAGGAACTTTGGAAGTCAGAACCTGTGTCCTTGTTTCTAGTGTGCAAGTAAAATGAAGACACTAATGTTTGCCGGCATCAAAAGGTTGCTTAAATATAGTTTATTTAGTGGTTTTACATTATCCTGCAGTCAGACAGTAGTACCTTGAGAACGTTAAAAGAGCTAAAATTTCATGACATGGATAATACCTGTATTTTGTGACAAGAAGCTACTTTTATGGTATTACATGCATATTTACTATTTGAAGATCCTGAATTAAAATTTACTTAAAATATGCTAAATTTTAAGATGTTACGTTATGCAAGCAATCAAAATAATAGCAAAAACACACCAACAAACTTTCCTTACCTCTGAGAACACTTAGTGGTTATAAGAAAACCAGGATTGTTTACATTTTAAATAAATCAGCATGCACTTACTGCAACAGATCTCCCAAACGTGCTGGAAGAGTTATCACATCACTGTCAGTTCTGGCTTCCAAATAGTACACTGTCATTTTTAAATCTATTTATCAACTACTGACTCAAACTGATCGCTATGCTGATAGTATTCAGAGAAACCAGAGAATATTTTATTCTAGTCATTCAAGAAGTCCAATCTTTGCAGCGCATAAATAGCTGCTGACAGTAAAATTTTAATCAAACTCAATTCTGAAAAAGGAGTTTAGATATCTGCTTTAAAATAATACTGATAGCAAGTTTAAAATACATGAAAAACCCACTAAAATTCCTGATGTCTCTTCACAAAGAGATACAATCCCGCTGCACAAGTTTTCTAAAGAACTCTCACAAATTTTTCCATTTTCAAACACTGAAACTCTTCATTAACTATTCCAATTGCGTTTGACAATGTAATATCAACTCTGGAAGAGAACCCTGTGAAAGCTTTAGGTGTAGTATCACTGAAACAAAGCAGTATCGGTCAATTTGTTATTAAGTCCACTGCATATATTTCACTCATTTTTCTGAGCTTCTACGTGTTTAGTCCCTGTGTCGACACAGTTACAAGGAATTAAGGTTTAGGATTTTGCTCCTATGTTTGTCAGGATTCAATTGCAGAAATAGAAATGCCTTAGAAAAGATACTTAGGCATAGAAAATAGTAACATACACAAACTTACCTAATCTGTTCAGGGGTTCCTCCTGATGTTGCATTAGTTATGGCCCATGCTGCTTCTTTTCTGGTGCGAAATTCAGCTTTTTGAAGAATTTCGATCAATATTGGAAAAATATTTGCATCTATAACAGCCTAAGAGATGAAATTATAATATCTTATAATAATTAATAAAGATTTAGTATACAAAGAACATTAATACCCTTCACTACAAAAGCCAGTGATACCTGCTGATATCAAAGCAAACAATGTTTTGTTAGAAGGCACCACACTAACTAGAAACGCTAAACTGAAGTCCGAAACTATTCCAACATTGCACTACAGCAGCCATGAGAATATCTTCTTCGTTGATTTCTCCGTCTCTGGTGGACAGAATACTGCTTACTGGATAGGCCCATTTAAAAATCATATGACATAAGCACTAAACCTGAATTTTTGAACTGGAGATCAAGCCTCAGAACAAAACTTCACTTTGTCCATTTTATTCAGGTTTGCGGTCTCCACAGAAAGACTATGTCTGTAATTGGAGACTGTATTATAGATTTTAAATTACATTAAGAAGCAACATTTTCATCCCTGACTGAAGCAGAGGGGAAAAAAAAAATCATATTGAAACATGTACTCTGATTCAGAATTCTCATTTTTGTCAAACAGAACCTTTTTTCAGGTAACTCCAGACACCTGGAGCAATAGTCGGGGTTTAGTAGTTTCCACAAGAATACAACTCAGTATTGATGACATCATGCAGGTCTTTTATCCAAGCAAAACATTCAACATTTCCAGATAGGTAGAATTGATAAATTGGCACTTTTCACTGGACTAGTTTGTGCAAGATGTTTTGTTTCAACTTTTAAAAAAGAAAAACAGCTTTAAATACTTTAACAAGTATATTACAATGCATAACAAAATTAAAGAGAATATACCAGTAGATGATCCTCCCACAGGGAAAAATAACTGTTGATATCAGATCTAAGAGAATATTTTAAGTATCTTTTCATTTGTTTTATAAGCATCAGCCAAATCCCTTTGAGAGAAATTAATCAGTTTCTCTAGTACAAATCATGACAGCTATTTTTAAACTATCATTTTATGAAGTTATTTATGATAATCTTTCAAAATTTAGAAGAAAACATTTAAGTTAGGTAAAATTATAGACAGTTAGGACTAAAACAAATAATGAAGAGTCAATGTTGTATCTACTTATTTCTCCTTGTGAAGGAAAATCAAGTGAACTAGCAAAATCAAAACAAAACCAACCAAGTAACAAATACACAGGCTTTACCTGAATCTGAGCTCTGTTTCCTGCAGTAATATTAGAAACAGTCCAGCACGCTTCTTTTCTAATAGATTCCTTGGGACTACTGAGCAAGTGCAAGAGACAGGGTAATGCAGAGCAGTTTAGAATCACCTAAAATAATTTGAGAATTGAAAACTGGGTTGTACAATATACATATTGGCATATATATTGGCTTGTGCAGTAAACATACATATACATAAAAGCACTTTACAGATGACTTCAAAAGAACATTTTGCAACACAGTTATATTATACAAAGTATCATAGATAACATCCTGCAAAATTAAAGTGTTCAATGCTGTAGTGGGTGAATAGATGATCCAGCAATTTGAAAGAATCTGCCCTCAGTTAAGTTCAGACCAGAAGACTGACAACAGCAAGACTAAATAAGGCTGCTTAAGGCTAGAATATGAATAACTGAGAAGTGTAAATCTAATTCGTATCGTTATTTGTTCATTTGTTTTTTGAGAGACAGATGTTTTCTATTTAATACCTTAGCAAAATCCTCTCCTATAGAGCTCACAACAAATTATGTAATAACTTATTTCCTTATTTTCCCTTTACACTAGTTCAGGACAAATCAAGTATGACTGTTGCTTACAAGTGACTGCATTTGAAGACTTAAAAAAGGGAACAATAATAAATAACTGAACCCCCACTAAGGAGAATAAAGGGGGGGGGGGGGAGGAGTTACTTTCATTGTGAATGGGAAGCAACAGCCAAAAGTACCATACAGGAATGAAGCAATCCACTACATACAGTGCTCTAAGAACATGTTCATTCTTGCAGTAATCTAATGTTTAAAATAGCAGCCTAAACTGTGAAATTAACAATATAGATTTGTACAAAGCCTCTTTCACTGACATACGCAGATACTTGTACTAGACATGTATTTTGTCACAATTTTTGCAAAATTCTGTCCTGCCAATTCATTTTTCTTAAATCAACTAGTCTTACCTGTGTTTGGATATCATCCCCAGTAACAATATTTCCAACTGCTCTTAATGCAGGGGATACCACCTTGTAGTCATTATGCCTGGAGACAAATATTAAATTGCTTGATATTACCAAGTGTTAAAGTATAATTTTGCATTTTCAGTGAACAGTGGTTTACTTCAGGTGCTAAATTTTTAGCTATAGAAAACATTGCATTACTTCTTACACTTTCCCCCTATTTAGCCAAATTTGACAACTGCAAGCCCACAACTGAATTGCTGATTCAAGGAAAGGGCACCTCTATGGAACAACACAACTTAGAGCAATCTATCTGTCCAGCAGATTCATTTCACCCAGCTCAAGTATCATTGAATACAACGCTGGAACCTGCATCATTCAATAACCACAGAAACAAAAGGGGTGTTGTTATTAGCTGTATACTAAAACTTAACAGCCCTCCTTTGTAAGGGAACTTCCCCCTTTTGTAAGTCAATAACCCTAAAAGCCAGTACATGAAGCCCATATTCAACTGTCTGAGGTGTAGGGGAAGGAAATCTACTCAGTTGTCCTAAAGCTTCTACAGAAGAGAAAGCAACCTCACCCTCTCCCGACAGCTATACAAATGAGCTTTTCACAGGGAACTGTGCTGAGCTGTCAGTGCTGGGAACTACTAACCCTGACCTACTCTGCAGTCCCCACGTGAACACAGGGATTTAGTCTCCCTTTCTAGGAAAATAATGAACCATAAACCAAATATACTGGAACAGTTCAGAAGTGGCACAAGCCTGCCTCTGGACTTCGTGAGTCCAAGAACTGTCTGTATTGAACCTACATCTCCTATAAAGGTAAGAAAACAAAATATAAGAGTGAAATTAAAAAAACATAAGCTGAGAAATTAATTTACAATTCAAGCTTGGTCTTCAGTCTTCACCTTTCTATTCCTCCATGTAAATCAAATCCTGCATGAAATTTTAAAGAATATAAAGGAATACTTCCGAGAAAACTTTTTTTCACTGTCGATCTCAGGAAAAATCCCAGGAGCCAAGCAACCTAGCAAGCAACTTAAGGTTTCAGATTGAATTCATGTTCGTCACTTCTCACAAAATAAATTCAGACTTGAGGTGAGAAAAAACAACTCAATTTGAATTCATTAATATTAACAGTACTGCAAGACATTTACTTGGTGAAGAGAAGACTTACATAAGCAACTCTACCAATCTTCGACACACTCCAGAATCAATAACAGCTTGAATTTTATCATTGGGACCATCTGAAAGGTAAGAGAGGGCCCAGCAAGCATCTGCTAATACATCCGGGTCACTGCTAAACAACAGTCTTGATAAAACATTTAAGCAAGGAGCAACCTAGGTTAAAGAAAAATATTACATAAAATTAGGTGTTTCATATTTTTCAAGTTTCAGAGACATTCTGCAAAGGCATTAAGGTGCAAAACTATTTACTGCCAAAGCACACGAGCTCCTTAATGAGTCAGGACCTAGGTGGAATACTTCCTGATTAAACTAGATATCCAATTCAAACTGGCAAATTTGATAAATTCTGATTCACAGCCTATTTAATTAGAGATACTATATTAGGTATATAATTGTTCAGCTTAAACAAAAACCATCTGCTTTTACAGGTAACCAGGAATTACTGATGCTTTTTTGAATCACCCAGGGAACAGAATTTCAAAGCAGTAACATTTTTTGACATTGCTGTCTTTGTAGGAGTACTGGAGGTTGTTCGTAATAACCAATTTACAATTGCTTTACCACAAAGAAACTCAGAGTAATTCACAGAGGACTCAACATTCACTGAACCAAACGAGCAATGGCTGACTTCAGTTCTCACTGCAACTGTAGTCTCCGGCCTTGATCTCCTACAAGTTCCACACAGACAGAGCCAAATGAACTAGACCATCTTAACACCACTTGGAACCTGACAGGTTTCAGCTGTACAGCTTGGGAATCTCATATTCTTTGTAGAACTTAATTCTTTATCTTACATCAGTTACGCAATTAAGCCTCCTTTATGTGTCCAACTGGTGCTACTGCAAAGGGCAAAAAGCAAAAGAGCTATTCCTATTAGCAGCTGCCTACAGTGCATCCTTTTCCACTGAAGTTGTGTTTAAGCAGCAAGAAATCTTCCTGCCTTTTTACTACCAGAACAAAACACTACTGAAGGATATAACTTGGGCAGAGCAATTGTGAGGTCGTCAATTAACGTCAGAAATCCCCCCTTTTTGTTAGTATCTCTCCAAGAATTATTAAGTAGCAATTGACAGTAATTACTACCTCATGAGGTAAGCTTCAAGACATGTAAATTCTCTCCAGGTTATCTTTAATGATCATTTAACCTCAGTCTCTTCTACCAGAAGATCCAATGTTCCATTCTTCTAATCTTTTAATGTCATTAACCTTACCAGAAATTAATTTCATACTGAAAATAAGGAGCTAATACTCCTACTAGCCTCTACAGCCTTACTGTCTTTATAACCACATACTGGAGAGAGGAGGAAGCGATGGGGAGAGCATACAGGCAAATCACCTCTGTCATCATAGTCTGATTTAACTGCATCTGACAGAGCAGAAAACTCAAAATTTTATTCCTGCAGTATGCACTCACAATCATAAAATAAAAAAATAAATAAAAAAAATTTAAAAAACGTCAATCGTATCTCACATCCTCTAAAACAGATCTGGAGAAAATACAGCCCCAAGGGGTTTAGTGCTGAATGTATTATTTGTCCATCATTTCATACCAGTGAATGACTATTTGCATCTGACTAACTACAATCTCAAGTTTTTAAGTAATTTAATTTTATTGGGGATAGGCGTCAAAGTAGAGGATTTTTTGTAGATACAACAGATGGACAAGACTGTGTGATTACATTAAAAAGATAAAACTGAGTCTATCTCCAGATTCAAAGATTCTGCGTGTTATAACATATTACAAACGTAAGTCTTCTTCAGCTTTCTGACTTCTCAAAATGAATACTTTATTATACCTTACTGAAGTCTGGAGGAGGGTTCTTTCCTCTACAGAGATTTGAGAGAGCCCAGACCGCATTTCTAGTTGTTGTAAGACGATTTGAATTTGTTAACAGTCTGTCAAAGAGAGACAACAACAATAATAAAAATCGTTTCTTATTGAAAAGTTAAGTCTTTTTATGTCTATTATTAACAACAGTACCTCAAATCAGGAAAAGAAATCCTATTATTGGGCACTAGTTTCAATTTCTTTCTCTTCATAGCTTACATGCTGCAAATATTTTCTTACAATCAACTGAATCTGTAGATTATTTTGCATGGACATCTCATTCCCAAATCAAGTATATGCATATAAAGTAAACCACTGCTCATATGAAAAATCATTCAACTAATCTTTTCTGGGGCTAGCAGATGCAACCCTCCCTTGAATTAACTTCGATGTTTTCATTCACAGAATGCAATTAATAATAATAAAAATAGTTCCATAAAAAGTTAGAACTTAACAGATCTTCTAAAAAAATTAACACTTTACTGTTTTTGCTGAATAGAATGCGAAAGATTCAACACCTGAAAAGTCAGGTTCACTTTCAGATACATACCAAAATGTCTAAAACTGTTA
The DNA here is from genome assembly GCF_965638725.1 of Aptenodytes patagonicus. Lineage (NCBI taxonomy): Eukaryota > Metazoa > Chordata > Aves > Sphenisciformes > Spheniscidae > Aptenodytes > Aptenodytes patagonicus. The sequence goes on along the minus strand of NC_134951.1, from coordinate 57,671,225 downwards.
ATCTTTAAATCCTCGAGGAAGGTAATCACATTCTCCTCTATTATTTTAAGCTATTTTACAAATGTTTCAAAGCATTTTATTATTTTAAGCAGTAATAAATTGAACAACATTTGTGTCGTATACATTTTTTCCCTGTGATGAAGCTACCTTACATCCTATTGTAAGCATACAGTAAATGCTGAAATGATATTCCTAGTGAAGAGAAATCTTCTGGTGGAACACAGGTCACGTAACAACTACTCTGCCAGCTCATCTCAACAAGCAAATGGACAGATAGCAAGACCGGAGCTTGGAGCTACTCAACAAAGGTGGTGAAACTAGCCTATTGCCCAGCCAATTGTAGTCACAGAAATGCAAGTGTGAATTAAATCATCTCTCCCACCCTATATACCCAGAACTCTGGCAGCACAGAGTTCTGCACAACACAGAAATTTCATACCTGTGAAATTATACTTCTCTCCTTTTGCAAAGACTGGAAAGCTTCCAGTGATGGACTAATTAAAAATATGCATGAAGCTCAGGCAATCCAAAACATTAGGGTCATAGCAGTATAATAAAAAAGAAACATTCTCAATTTAGCAAAAAGCTTACATTCTTTTCAAATAAATTTTAAGTTGAAGTTTACAGTTATCTATACCTGTACACTACAGTAGTAGTATTAATCTACAATACTTACTCCAAGAGAGGTGGTAATATTCCACAGTTTAAAACAAAGTCTCTGCATTCTGCATTATCACCAGCAATGTTACCAAGAGCCCACACTGCCTTAAAAAGCAAAGCATCCAAGTGAATTTATACATGCTTGCAAATCAACTTTCACAGATCATCTATGTATTTTTTTACAGCAAATATTATAGAAGCAAAAAAGCAGTATCATTCCAAATATAAAATTTCAGAAGACTACCGGTTTCTATATTCCGTTTTTTGTGAACTCACACAAAGTCAATTACCTACCCTTGAAGTCATTCTTTCAAGGAAAGTCTTCTGTTATGAAAATATGTTGATTCATGTGCTTTTCAATAAAAAGGATACACACACTCTTTTCAATAGTTACATTTGCTCACTATGTGTAATAGATTCAATAAAACTGGCTCAAAGTTGCAAACAATGTATGAGGAATAAAAAAGTTAAATCATGAACTTTCACTATACAAACTTTCAAACATGCTAAATAAAAGCCAGTAAATTACAGACTCTCTTAAACAAAACAAAAAACCCCCACCAAACCAAAATAACAACAACAAAAAAACCAAACCCACAAAACCGAAGTTCAGGAAAATATTAATGAAGACTGTAACATAATAAGATAGAAGAGCAGAAGTATATAAAAAATAAAGCTGCAAGATAACTTAGGAAAAAAAATCCACGTTGTTTTCTACTATATTCTTTCTATTATGGTGTTTTAGATCCTGTCCACCTGTAAATTCCACAATAGAAATCAGGTGCTTTCTTCCAATTACTCAGTGACGTGAAATAAAAAACAGGTTCAAAGAAACATGAAAGAATCAGAGGAAAAAAACATGAGGGAAAAAATACACTGAAGGTAAATCCTTATCTTCCTGGAGCCAGATCAATGGGCTAGTAGGCAAATGGGGCTCAAGACCTCTCTAACCACACACAACCCAAAAAAGACATTCATAAATGAATTTTTAGTAGTTATAAAATACCCTAAGAAAACAGTTACCTGCTCCTGTACATCTTCATGTTCTGAACTAAGCAACTTAATAAAAATTGGAACAGCTCCAGTTTCAATTACAACTTTGGTGTGTAGAAAAGTTCCAGATGCTATGTTTGTCAAAGCCCATGCCGCTTCAAACTGTTGAGGAGCACAAAGAAGACCACGTTAAACCCCTCAGCAGTAAAACTTAGATTAATGAAAAACAGTTTGACATGAGAGTTGCAGAGGTTAATTTTCCAACTTTTTTCCTTTCTACTGAAATGCAATTATTACTATTATTGTACTTTCTATACAATAAAATAATTGGCATTGACAAAATCTCTACTTAATAAGCACCTTCAGTGTCTAAATTATTTTTAGGTTTTGGCTTGCAGCACTAACTGTAAGGAAATTTCAAATCTCTATTAACCCATACAAATCCCTTCTGTTTACTCTATATTAAGTTAATTCTTCTAGTATGAAGGTACACAAGGCCTAAGTGCCATTCCATGGGCTACCACAAGTAGACAGAACTAGTTACTCCTACTGTTAGTTATATATTTTTCAAAGATTTTTCTACAAGCCTTTCAGTTTCCTGAATTTTTTCTTCTTTTCTAAGATTTCAACTGAAAAGTACTACAATATACTCAATACAAACAAAACACATTCTGCTCGCACTTCAACGTTGATGATCTTAACGTACTACTCTGGAAACTCTCTTGAACACATTCTGCTTTCAACACCCATGTATGTGACCAGCTGAATACACAACCCTAAAGACTACTATGAAATTCACAAGAATCAAGTCACAGTTTCAGTGGCAATAACTGACATTTTAGACAACTAAAATTTACAGTTTCAGTGATTAAAAATAATTAAATTTGGTTATTAAAAAAAAAAAAATAATAATCACATGCTTTCCAAAGCTGTGTTGGGGGGAGTTTCTAATCCCATTCCAAACCCCAAATCAGCACCAGCCAAACTCACTTGCAGAGTGTAATTCTCATTCCTCTCTAGAAATTTCACAAATCTCTGTACTACTCCTGGTTTTTGTATGACTTCATCTATCGGTGGATTAGGCTCTAGGGAATAAAAACAAACGTATTTGTGTAAGTCTAACAAAAAGACCAAATAAATTACTTTTTCAGTATGACACAAAACATGAATATGATTCTCAGTTCTTATCATAATTTTTAGCATTCAATCATTTTAATCTCAAATGAAGGAGCTAAACTTTTGACTTTAGAAGACTGCAGGATCATCTCCATAAAGTGCTATAATTTAGCAAACACCCTATTATGTATAGTAATAGTAACACATACTAATATTCACTGGCATGTTAGTAACTCATCACAAAACACTGTTCCCTCAATCAGTAGCTCAGGTCAGTGGAAGAGCAATTATTATTGGATACTATTTTAAATGACCAAGCATACCTTCACCTATCATGCTATACAAATACCAGCATTAATTTAAGACTGCATGTCTTACAGTCTCAACAGAAAAAAGTTACAACTGTTCTTTGGCAGCCATATAATTTTTCTCCCCTCAAATACAGAACGAGAATCAGAAATTGAATCACTGCAACAAGTACTGTAAGTAATGGTAGTGTGCAGTTAGTTACTGCCCTGGACACTTCAATCAAAATATCCTTGCTTTTGTTACTTTGTCTGAAAGACTTAACATTAGAATAATGAAGCTTTCTGTATTTAGCCATTAGGTCGGAATAGATTTGGCACAGTTTCTCTATAAACAGAACTAGAAGTTTCAGCAAGCTCTATTTTAAAGTAAAACAAAACTAAAGGTTAACTGACTCTCTATGACAAAAATTCGTAACACCACCACAGAAGGAACAACAAAAAAAAAAAGTCAGGCAACGTTTACGTACCTTTAGATAGCAATTTTCTGAACTTCTGCGTTGCTGTGAGTTGCTGATCAGGATCATCCGAGAAAATCATCTGCACCATATCTACTGTAATAACTTCTTCCTAAAAATGAAAGGAGGATTTCTTACGTCTAAGAACGTACCATGCACATTAACAGATAACATTCTAAACACACTCTAAAGTAATTACCTCTGGAATAGGTACAGTAGAGCTCACATCAGGATCCTGAATTGGACTTTCTACCATAGATTCTTCATTTCCTGGGAGAGAAACGTTTCGGCGTTTAAACAGCTAAACGAAGAAGAAATTTTTGGGAGACATTAGAGCTTACCATCGAGTGGGTATTGATGACATACACTTGAAGAAATGCTTTCACCAATACTAATCAAAGTATTTCAACTACTCACCTTCCTACTCACCCATGCAAATGGAATTCTACATGAAAGTTTAAAGAACATAAAGGAGAAAAACACTACTATATCTGTATCTTGATAAGCTCCACGCAACACTTGAGACAGACATTTAAAAACTGAAGTTCTTTTTAATTAGCAAAGATCCGTAAATTTTTCCACATGTAAGAAAAAGAAGATACAGATCTTTTTTTACTCTCACCACTCATAATTAGCATTTATTTTTAAGCAGGAAACAGTAGTCTACAAGCTACTTTCGACTTTTTTCGTTTATAGGCTAAAGTCATCAGCACAGAGTCAATGTTTGTGTTTCAGCACATCCCGTACCTCCCTTCAGCAGAAGGTCTAAAGATCTATGTACTTTCTTTGCATGCCAATTAAACAGCATCTATATTTAATATACAGTTGCAGAAAGATTAAAACAGAAACATTATTTTAATATAGTTGGAGAAAAAATGGTGTAGCTTCAAGGTGAACTTTCAAATTATGTAACATTAAACATTCTCTACGTCCAAAAATCGCTTTAACATTGGCTGCATGCACTGCCTACACTCAAAATACATACCTGCACCGTAGTGCTTAATGAATGCCTCTTCATTTTCTGGCATACAAGCAAAACATTTGCATTAGCCTGTTTTCTTCTAGAAACCAAACCTAAATTTTTATCTTTAATCCTGTGCTACACTTACAACTACTGTAATTAACAATTCTAAGAATATTATGTTGGTATCTTTAAAAATAAATGTTAGAATCTCAGTCCATTGAGTAAGATTTCACCTGTAAGCATAATAATGAAACCTCCCACTAAATCCTGAAAGTTTTTGTCCTCTAGGACCTAGAGGTGTCTATAGACACCTAGACTTCTGCTATTGTACATGCCCCAAACTGCAGAAGCAATTCCATGTTTACATCTACCCATATTTCAAACAGGAACCTAAAACAAAGCATTCTCTCCCTTGTTCAACACACTTCTGTACTGGGCACAATCCTGGACACGAAACAACTGCAGAACCATGGACATAAGCAAAGTTTAACTCCATTTAAACCCACAAAGGAAGAAGAAACATTCTTCTTTTGGAAGACCAGCCATTCTTTCTAGCATTCAACAAGGACACAGAAGCATTTGGTTGAAATGTATAAACTGTTTTTGTTTAGGATCACGGTCTATCTACCAGTTATAATTTCTTTTGGAGCAAAAGCAGTCTCATCTCCCTGCATAAACTTGTTCTCCCCGCTTCAGGAAGAACTGAGAAGCACCAGTCCAACAAATTAAGATCAAGGAGAACATAACTGTATTCTCATTATTACGACAGTCAGCATGGGAGAGGAAACACCCAGTATTTTCATAATTTATCTAGGGAGTATTTACTACAAAAGACAAAACCAAAACTTTCAGCAGGAACTGCAACAGAGTTACCCATTCACAGGTAAATGCTCCAGTATCATACTACTTCTTACTCTTACCTCTCTGGCCCAACTAATTTAAATTCTTTTTCCATGCAGTAGCACCACTTCCCCAGGAGAATGGTAAGCATTCCCACCTCAGAGAAGACTGTAGATCAGTGCCTGGGACACTGTCTAGGTTGTGGGAGACAAATTCAGTCACTTTAGACCAAGCAGAAAAACAAACTACATTCCTTACTTTCCTGGCAAGAAACTATTAAACATTTTGGAAAAAGGAACTACTACAAACCATTAAATTATACAACGCTCCATGTACTCTGATCACTAAAAATTCAATTAGGACAACTGCAAATGTTATATGTAATAGTTCAGGGATCACTAATTGGTAGCCACTTTACCAAATTGCTGTAGAAAAACTCTTGGGCAATTTGAAGTATGGCTTCAAAGATGAAAATAATCCTCTCCCTTCTAACAGTAAAACTAAGGATTAAACTTAAAACACAGGTCTCTCCTCTGCGTGCCCTAGTGACTTAAGAGGGCTTCTGTTCACTTTTTTGTTTTATGATCCTGTTGAGAAGTGCCTGGTGCTCCCCAAGATTGCACAGAAAACAGACATTCAACCTGGCGCTCTGGATTCTGCTCCACAGGAGGAGTCTGCTCAAGTCCTTTCACATACCTGAATTTAGCTTCACAAGCATTTAACAGTTAACAGCTCACCAAGATACTTACCTGTTCTTCCCTCTTCTGTTTCCGAAGCTGGATTCCTTCTTCCTCTCTTCGTCTGCGCATTTCTTGGGGATTAAGTGCGTTATTCTTGTAGCTTTTCATTCTGAAGTTATCTTTACCTGGGCTTGCCATGTTGTCTATTAAAAAAAGAAAAGTTACTCCAAAAGGCCAAACCTTGTGAGGCAAACATGCCATCTCTTGTACTACAAAAGTATCTGCAGCAGCAGCTATATATTCCTATAGCTGCTTGCAATACCCAGTTCATTAACAACAATCTCTAAGGTAGAAATCAGAGAAAAATCTTTGCCTAGATAGGCATTTCTAAACTGCAGATTAAACTACAGATCATCTCAGCGACGAGATAATTCATTACAGGGCATAAGCTACTGTAAAAAGAAGTTATAGGTCTTATGAGCAAACTGAGAAACAAAAAGCAAAATTTTGATTCTGTCAGCAAGTAAAGGAATTTGCTTCCTCCTCTCATAAAGGAGACATTAAATGTATTAAAAAATAAGGACAAATCCAAGAAGAAAACCTGCAGTAATTACTGCTTCATTTAATATCTTACTGCATTGTTTCTTTTCTTTTTTTTTTTTTAAAAAGATGCCTGTCTCGCAAACATAACGCAGGATCTAAAGGTTATGCTGCATTTCCTTCTAAACTGTATGGAGAAAAAACTCTGCAGAAAAACAAAGTAAGGGTCAGTAGCACCCAGATAGGCATACTCTTTTCCATTTTAAACTAACAAAATGATTGACCCATTCTAATTAACAGCTCTTTTGATGTTAAAGGATTAGAATCTGTCTGTCATTTCAGGCACATCAGTTGTGAAAAGATAAAAGTGATAAAACATGATTCTGTCACTGAAATGATCAAACTGACTGAAAAAGGTTGTTAATAGCATGGTGCTAGTTTTTAAAGCTAAAACTGTAGCCTTCATCTGAGAAATAACTGTCAAAAATATGATTTAAGACTCTACACGAACTCTCACTTGTCTGAAATTCTTCTACAACAAGAAAACATACATAAGAATATCTGAACTCCAACTCTTGAGCTGCACGCAGTTCTCGATCGACTTCCATGCTGGGACTTTATTTTTTTTATATCAGCATAAAGTCCCAAGGACTGCTGAGCAATAAACACAAGCTATGAGAGGAAAACAGTCCACAGACGTAGGCTGACATCAACAAGACACTCCGAGGACTCAGCAGCCTGTTTCACCCAAACACATTTGCTTCACAAGGGCGTCAGTAAACTCCTGCCATCTCTGGACCACGGTGCTAAGTGTGCAATTTTCTAGTAATCATCATGTAACGTTTGAGATACAATTTAAGAAGATCATTTTCCCAACAACACTACTGGCTTAACTAGCCCTAGAACATCATCACTTCCTTCATCACTCATGCCTTGCTAATTTAGTTGCACCAATAAAACTGTCAGGCCAAGCAATGAACCAAACAAGAGAAGCATGCATTAGAGTAACCCAGTTTAGGCCACTAGCTCAATAAAGAGTTACAGAAGCACAACTGAGAGGAAGCTCTCATCAAAACTGTTTTCAAGAAGAAAACCTTATAAATTTATAGCTTCATTCCCCCGAGGGTTTTGGTATAGACATCATAAGGGCAAAAAGACTGGCAGTCCCTGATCTATTCAGGCTTCACGACTTCTCCATCTAGATCCAAGGAAGTCTGCGCTTCTGCTCTGCAAAACTACGCTCGTTTTAACACTAAATCCCTCTACCCACCACATCCTGCATCTCACCCACTTGTTGTGCCTAGACTGAGACCTACCCTAGTAATAGGCTTTTTTTTCCTCCCTGCCTACATAAGGCTCCCTAAATACCGCGCCTTGCTGCACCACCGCCCCCTCCCCGACTGGCAGCGCCAGGGGAGGCCGCACGGGCTTCCAGACGCTGCCCGCAGGCTTCGCACCGGCCAAAACCCTGGCGCAGGACCGGGTCACACCGCAAGTCCCCTTGCCGGCTGCCCAGCCGAGAGGACACCTACCCCGGCCACAAAGAGCGACTAGCGAGGCTCTTCACCCGCGTCTCTTGAAGAAGGGGTGTAAAAGTCCCCTCCAGCAGCAGGGCAGGGAAGCGGGAGGAAGGCAGCCCTCTGACTGAGGAAGCAGCGGAGAACAGCGCGGGAAGACCCCGTCCCAGCACCGACCGCCCCGCCTGGCGGGGACCGAGCTGCCGTGCGCGGCAACGCCCGCTGCTGCAACCGCCCCCGAGCACGCAGGAGACCGGCCCGCGCCGGGCAGCCTTACAGCAAGGGGCACCGCACCGCACCCCGCCCCGGAGGGGGGCACAGCCCCTCCTGCTCCTGCTCCTGCTCCTGCCCCTACCCGCCGGCTCTTAGCGCTCTTCCGCCCTTACCCATCGAAGCGGAGACGCACGGCGCCCGCCGCCCTCCAAGCGAGAAAACGCCGCTCCGGAGCGCGGCACGGGCAGCGGATCGCAATCCAAGATGGCGGACGCCGCCCCGCCGCGCGTCGCACTGGCCGGGGGGCGGGCCCCTCCGTTCCCAGCAGGCTCCGCGCGCGCAGGCACCCGCCCCGGGCAAAGGAACGACGCTTCCCAGCAGGCAGCGGCAGCGGGCCGGACGTGACGAGCGACTGCCGGCGCGGGGCGGCCGTTGGGCGGCAGTTTCGTTTCCCGGGGGAGGCGGTCGTTGGCGGCGCCATGCTGGTGTGCGACGTCTGCGGGCAGGCGCTGTCCTCGGAGGCGGCGGTGCGGCGGCATCTGCGACGCACGCACCTGGACCGCCAGCCCCTTTGCCCGCTCTGCGGCGCCGCCGCCCCGGGCTACGACGAGCTTCGCCGGCACATCGAGGCGGCCCACCCGGAGCCGGAGCCGGGGCCGCCGGGCGCCCGCCGCCCTGATCTCGCCGCGGGGCTGCCCGAGTGCCCCTTCTGCGGGGAGGCGGCGGGGCGGGAGCTGGAGGCGCACGTCAGGGCGCGGCACGGGCACTTCCTGGGCGCCCCGGGCACAGGTGAGCGGCGGCGGCGGGGGGCGTCGCGCCTGGACCCCGCGGAGGTTGGGGCTGGCCGCGGCCGCCCGGGCGGGGAGCGGAGAACCGCGCTGCGGCGCCCGGCCGCCGGTGCCAGGGACTGACGGCCCGGGGGTGACTGCGCCGTGTTGGGGGCGCTGCGGGAGTGCCTCTTCCGCTGTGTTTTCATCCCGGCGCCTGCAGCTGGAGAGCTCCGGGACCGCTCGTGGGCGCAAACGGGGCGGTGGCTGAAGGCGGTAGAGGGAAGTCACTTGGAAAGGGGCAGCGAGTGAAGGCGATGGGGGTGTCGCTTGAAAAACCTGCTCCAGAGCAGAACTAAAAACACTAATACAGGCGAACCTGCAGTGTTTTGTATGCCCAAAATACACCGTCCGTATCGGTGAAAGCAAATCGTAAAGCTTTTGCGTGATAGGGAGGTGGTTTTTACCTATTTGGCATATGTTTGGTCACAAAGGTTTGACCGTGCCTCTTGAAGTCTCATCTTTGACAGGATCCTGTAGAGCAGTTGCAGTACTCGTTAGGGAAAGGTAGTTTTCAGATTGAAGTAGAGACAGGAAAGATCCAGCACTGAAGGATTCTGAAGTACTAAACGTTGATTTGGAGACCACGAGGATATTTTGGGGGATAAAGTTGGAGTAAGGAAAACAGTTATTTATTTGAATAGTGTGTTTTATTTTAAGTGTGGTCAGAATTTTATTCTAACTGTTCAAAGTTGCTGGTAGCTATTTCAGAAACTTAGTAATGGCATCTCTGCTAGTGGGTAATTCTCGTAGAATACTAGCATTCTGGATGTAACAAGCTATGTATATTGACAAGAAAAACAAATGGTGATGAGGTTGGAGAATGTGGCAGTATAATCAACCACACTGCATATTCTGTGATTAAAACTAGGTTTTTCTTAAAAATCCAGATCTTAGCATTGAACAATACTTTACTTCTATGGGTGCAAATAATGCAGAGCTTGAATAAATACCTTACTTGCATGCCAGTTTCTATTTTAAAAATAGTTGCATTAAGGGTGTCTTCGTTTTGTATGCACATCGTGTGTTTCAGGAAACTATATGTTTGCAGTGTTACGCAAACTGTTGCTGGTGAATTTAGATTATTATACCATCAAGTTTCCCTCCAGCCAGTCATGAGCTTCTAGCTTGGGGAAATGCTTTCCAGAAACAGCTAACATAGCATATTAATTCCTGTGTTTTGTGAACCTAGGAAGGTACAAATCTAGGGATTCAAAAGGAGGGCAGTAAAGATGGAGTCAGGCTCTTCTCTGTGGTGTCCAGTGAGAGGACAACAGGCAGTGGACACAAGTTGAAATACGGGAAGTGCCACCAAGAACACCTTTTTTCTTTTTTTTTTTTTTTTTTTTTTTTTTTTTTTTTTTTTTTTTTTTTTTTACACTGTGAGAGTGGTCAAACACTGGAATAAGTTGTCTGGGGAGCTTGTGCAGTGTCTATCCTTGAAGTTATTCGAAAACTGACTGGAAAAGGCCCTACGTAACTTAACCTGTTTAATTTGACCCTGCTTTGAGGGACTAGATGATCTCCGGAAGTCCTTTTGAACTTTAGCTATTCTATATGGTACTCTTCAATAATAATACTAAAACTGCAGAAAGAACATTTATTTGAGGAGATGCAGGAAGACCAACAAAGTAAGAATGACAGCACGTTTTACTTTATTCTTTCTGCCCACTAGCTGCTGTGTTATCACATGAATGTAAAAATTTTGTAAGCAAGTATTCTTCTGTTAGCAGGACAGATCTTTTCATTAACGGTTTGATATTTCAAACTAAGCATTTCTTAATACAAATATTATCACAGCAAATTGTGATCTATGAGTTAAATGGGGCAAAACTTGATTACTAGAAAGAAGGAATATGTGTCTTAAAATTGTCAGGTATTTAGATACAAATTCTTAATTGGTTAAGAGAGTAACAGCTGTTTAGAATTTGCTGCCTTTCACTGGGGAATTTCAATGGCAACACAAAATTCACTACTGTGCATTTATCTTAGACTTTATATCAATTAGGGGGGTGATTTCCACAAAAAACAGGAATTGCATTAATCAAGAAACTGCATTTCTTTTTCAGACACAGGAAATGGTGAACAGCTATATGAATGTCCAATGTGCAGTCTTACCTGTACAAACATTCAGATTCTTGAAGATCATGTGGATTTACACTTAGAGGAACAAAACTTTTCGGAAGGTACATGAAAGGACACAGGCTTTATAATACTTGAAAATATTTACAAGTATTTGCATGTTGCAGTATAGAATCCCAGACAAAATTTAAACTAAGTATTTCCTTATTTAAAAAGAGAACTGGACACGTGTGTAATGAAGTTAACATAGTTAATAGCAAGTCCTATCACTTGCCCAAGTTCCCTACTTAATTACACATGCTAAAAGAAATATTTGTCTATGCATGCTCGTTAAGTAAATGCACTGTATGTTAGCCAAAACTAAAACTTAGAGCAAAAAATGTTTAAAAGACAGCCATTTTTTTTTTTCCTAGCTCTATAGAAGGTTTACAAACATGGAATTTAGAGTGGCACATTCCAGTGTGATGAGCTGAAAATCTATAGCTTACGAAAACTTAAATTTTTTTTCTCAATTCTTTTCTCTAAATGCTTGTGCGGATTCATTAGTCATAGCGATAAAGTAAAGGAATCAAAATTAATTTTATTTATTAGCATGGCTAATAAAGTCCTAGAGATTCCCTATCCAGTTCTCTGATCCTAAATTTGTTTTTCTCACTTTGTTATGAGACTGCTGGCAGTGATCCTAGAAGCGACTAAGTGTGTGGTATTCAAGAAACTGGGACTTCTTGCTAACAATGAAGTGAAACATAGTAAACAAAAGCTGTTTTCTTAGTAGTAGAGGTACATGCATTATTTGCCAAGTACTCGCTCCTGTAACTCTGCATAAACTTTGTCCAAGTCAAGAGTCTGAGTCTTGGTAGACTGAATGCAGTCAGTCCTGTTTAGTGTTCATTGCTAATAGCTCAAAATAGTGTGGGATGCATCCTCTAAAATTAATGCCTAGATCCATCAAAGCATTGTTAACCTCCTGATCAAGTCCTCTTTCTTTGGAATGTTATTCCTGGGTAGGTGGAAACATAAGAGATCTAGAACTGGCTCAGCGACTCCAAACTGAAGAAGATAAATGGCAGAGATCAGAAGAAGAGAAGCGAGAGAGGGAAGAATTTAAAAAGCTGCAAGTACAGTAATATTTCTATATCGTAAAATTTTGAACAGTTGTGCCATTGGGAGCTGAGTATCTTGGAACTGTAATGGCCTGGAATGGACATACCAGGTCAGACCTGTGCAGTCAGACAGGCTGTGTTGAGGTAGTGGTGCAGGAGTGGGTTGCAGGCAAACACAAGCTCTTGGCAACCTGGCACAGGTGTTGGGCATGCCTGCCTCGAGCTACTTGGCTTTACTGCTTTGAGTGGTGCTGGCTCAGGATGGGGCCAGGTGCTCCCTGTGCATGACGTACTGCCCTCACTGGGGGCCCTGGCGCGCCTGCTGCCTCATACTGTGCTCCACCCAGCCCTAGTGCTCTGCCTTGCAGCGCAGCCTGGAGCGTATTAACTGGCAGAGTGCCTGAGGCCCTGAGCATCCTGGCTATCCTCTTCCTGGACACCATCACCTGCTCCAGTGACCGCTCCCCTGCTAGGTCCTGCTTCCCTCTCCCTCCCTCCTGATAGCTCATTTCCCGCTCTCGCTACCTCCTGGCCATTGACTGCCTCTGTGCCGATGGCTGCCTGCTCTTCAGATGTGGCTTTCCTAGTCCCACATTCCTATGCAAGAGTGAAGCTTGGCCTTCAGCTCTAAAATATCATAAATCTGAAGTTTTTATGTGTCACTGTTTACTATTTTTCAAAGTTACTGATTGTGCATGCAGCTTCTCGAAAATCACTAAAGGTGAATTTAAAAAATGTGATTTAAATCATGCACATTCCATCCCTAACAGAGACAGTATGGCTTGGATAATTCTGGAGGCTACAAGCAGCAATTCCTAAAGAATATGGAAAGGGAAGTTGATAGAGGAAGGATGCAGCCTTTTGACTATCACAAGAGAAAAGCTGACATGATGGAATGTTTGGCTTTCGGTATAGATGATGGGAAAACGAAGACCTCAGGTAAAAATGCTGAAATTATATAACTAAGACTGTACTTTTTAGACCTAGGTTGTAGTGACCAAACCTGTCTTTAACAAAGCATATAATTGGATGTTTAATATTGGTTACATCCTAATTCTAATCCTTATTTTCTAGATCAATCTATACCATTTTACCCCTAAACTAATAAGGAAATGAAAGCTTGGTATATGTCTAATCTTTATTCTAACCTGAAGACTTTTTTCTTCTTTTTTTTTTTCTTTTTTTGTGTGGAACCTTGGAACCAAGTTGTCTGGTTAAGGGCCCAAATACAATATGTATCAAAAGATGCAAATGTCTTATTACAAGTTGGTTGTCCTTGAGCGTATGCTTGTTTACTACTTAGCACTTATTGGTTCCTAACCTAGTGTAGCTGTTAAAATTTACAGTAGCCTTTTATCTTGTGTTTCAGTTAGTTGTATCATGTAAGCTGGTCCCAGGTAAGCACAGTGTTCATCTGATTACAAACTCCAAAAAGAGGCCTGGGAGGAGTAGACATCAACTTGATACATCTTTTTTGAAATGTTTTATAATTGGTACAAGCATACAGTGCCAATGCATTTCTGTGTCCCTTTCAAAAGGCTTTCTGGTCTTTACTTGCCAAGACCACAGTTCAAAGGTCTTTTAGCTTATTGCTAGTGGTTCTAGCTTACAAAATATCCATTTGGTTCTTGACAGATAAAATAAAATCTCTTCTATAAAATGTATTGAGTGGAAATAATACATTTAAAGTTTTCATTCTTGCTAATGATTTAGACTTCAGAGAGGAATTCAGAAAATAAGCTGTGATGGCTGTGGAATGATTGTCTTCACAATAGCGTGGCAATAAAGGGCCTTGAGAATGTGTGTATACAAATTGGAGAGAGCATTCCCAAGCATGTTCTTTCATGTAACAAAGGAGGATTTGGAATATCCTGCAAGTGGATGTTTTTAAAATATTTACAGTAATTCCCAGATTCTGTACCATTCCTTTTCTTGTCTTAGTTTCTCCAGGAAAAATAATTTGGGGGGAGTAAAAGGATTACATAGTATGTGTAAGTATTTCGATGTTTTTAAGGGGATGTTGTACTGGAGGTGGCAGTGGCATAGAAATGCTCTATTGGTGACATAACTTTTCCTGTTTCATTGTAATAGTCCCTGTGCATATCACAGTTTATAATGTAGTCCAAGCTGTTTAGTTTAAAATATTAATTGTGTAGCAGCAGTGAAAAAACAGCTTGAATTCTGAAAGCTTTGTAGTATATAAATTCATCAAAGTAAAGACCATCGAAATGAAATAGGTGCAACGTCCACTGGTTTTGTGATTTGGGTTCTAGATGTAACATAGGATCACTTAGAAGTTTTAAAATAAATTGACTTAACCTGTGTCTGTTCCAAGCTGGGGAAAGAACCTTTTTCTGTCAAATTTTATAGTTCATTTTACAGATAAACTTCATATTTGGTCTTCTTTTAGGAGTCATTGAAGCATTGTGCAAGTACTATCAGGACGAAAACAAAGACGTGAGGCATGTATGGCTTTCAACAGGAGTAGATCACTTCCACTCATCTTTGGGCGACCGAGGCTGGGGTTGCGGTTACAGGAATTTCCAAATGCTCCTTTCCTCACTGTTGCAAAACAGCTTGTATAATGACTGCTTGAGAGGTATTAGACAAAACGCTGCCTATTTGTTTCACGTACCTTGGATGACAACCTGCTGACTGATGTCTTACTTTTTCATTTACACAGCAAGGCTTACTAGGTCAATGATACCTATTAAATGCCTGTTACACCACTGCAACTTACTGTGGAA
This sequence comes from Aptenodytes patagonicus, assembly GCF_965638725.1. Taxonomy (NCBI): domain Eukaryota; kingdom Metazoa; phylum Chordata; class Aves; order Sphenisciformes; family Spheniscidae; genus Aptenodytes; species Aptenodytes patagonicus. Next base: position 57,656,180 of record NC_134951.1, on the reverse strand, counting down.
AGAATCAGAGGGGTGAATACTGGCAAGGCATGATGTGGTTGAAGTTTTAGCTTCAGGTTTTTTGGTGCATCTTTGTAACATTAACTGCCTCTTATAAAAGAAGCTGAATATTTTTAATTAGTGGACTATTTCAGTAACTGTAACCACAATTCAAAAGCTTTTCTGTTCCAGATACTACGCTAATTCCTAGTATACCAAAGATTCAGTCCATGATTGAAGATGCCTGGAGAGAAGGCTTTGATCCTCATGGGGCATCTCACTTCAACAACAGATTACACGGTTCCAAAGCATGGATAGGAGCATGTGAAATTTATTCGCTGTTAACCAGTCTCAGGATAAAGTAAATATTGCTTTTTTTTATGTTGTTGTTATTTTTAAGTGCTGTACCTTTAAAGGTCAGAATTGCCAACGGTGCGATGACAAAGCCACCTTAGTGGCTTTAAATTTAATCAACCTATAAACAGATCTGATTCAGCGCAGCATAAAGGTATGTAACTACTTATGCAGGTACATAAATTGAGTAACTACTTAGATCATTGAGGCTTGGTGAAGAATTATGCCACATAAGCATAAAATCAAACATTGATTAAAAACTTAATTTCTCTAGAAGTTTCTTAAGAAAAATCTGAATTTCAGCTATTCACTTGTGTAATTCTGAAAGATGCTAATTGGATTCTCTAGTGTAAGTGTATCACATACAAAAAATCAAACATTTTAATTTTTGCAAGCTTCACAAGTTCTTGTTAGACTGAACAGAGTAGAGTGTTTCTTTGTTACAGAATAAATCTTCCAGTTTTGAACAGTATGTATTGCATTGCTTTGTAATTATGTGTCCCCTACTCTCATATTTAAAAAAAAAAAAGTGGTAACAGCCACTTGATGCCTGGAATTGCTGTGTTTACAAAATGTTCTTGGTGCAGGAGGAAGGGACTGAGAGGTGAAAAAGTTGTTTTTAACAAACAACCTGCTTGAAATTTTATTGTTGTTTTCATTCTAAATGTTCTGTAGGTGTCAAATCATTGACTTTCACAAACCAACTGGCCCTATGGGTACACACCCTCGTTTATTTGAGTGGGTTTTGCGTTACTATTCTACAGATAATGAAGGTGGTGCAAAGGTAGCGTGTACTTCCAAACCACCTATCTACTTGCAACATCAAGGTCAGTATCACAATATGCTGGTTTCTTTCTATTCTCTATCTTTCTTTGTACGTGCTGCAATTCAGAGCAGCATTTTACATTCCTTCTTCATTTAATTGAAGGCGTGGCTTTATTTCCTGTTACTTTTTTAATGTAGTAAGAGCAACGTTAACAGTTTGTGTTTTTATTGGATGGACGAGCTGGGTGTGACTGGGATCTCAACTTTTTGATCTGCTCTTTACTTATAATTACCTTATTAAATTTCAAGAAATACCTTCCTTGATCTGAAAATAAGTAGTATGCTACAAAGAAGTAAATGGGATTTCTGTGGTTTTAAAATACTGAAAATCTATTTTGAAATTAGGTCATAGTCGTACTGTTGTTGGAATAGAAGAGAAGAAGAATAAAACCTTATGTTTGCTACTGTTTGACCCGGGATGTCCTGCCCAAGAAATGCAGAAACTGCTAAAACAAAACAGTGATGGTACTAGTCTCAAACTACTTCGGAAATTTGTGGGTAGCTTAAAAGAAAAGCAATACCAGATCGTGGCTGTAGACGGTGTACTCTCATTGGAAGAAAAAGCTGTAAGTATTTTGGAAAATAGTTTCTAAGAAAATTTAAGAGAATCTGCATCTCTTCTTTAATACTCAAATGCATATGCATATATGGTTGCTTGACGATTTTTTTTTTTTCCATTTCTTCACTTTCCTTGTTGTTCTTCTCTGCTACTTTCTGCTTACTCTCTGAATTATCACAGGATATCAATACCAAAAAGGTTTTGCATGTAAATGCATGCTACCTTGATGTAACTGACAACTTCCGAGTCTTTTAGGAGAAAATATTGTAAGAAAATGAAGGGGGGGGGGGGGGGGAAGCTTAATTTACGTGTGCAAACGGCTGCAAGCTTCCTAAGTCACTTACTGTGGCCTATAAAGTACTTACAAAGCATTCATAGTCCAAAATTATGTTCAGGGGTTTTTTTTGCGACTTTGTAAAGCTGTGTGGCGTCTATCAGCCTTTGATAGCTGAAGAACAAGGAGCACAGATACTGAGGCCTAACCATCCAATGTCTCCTCAGCTTGGACACTAGAACTAGTGCGTTCTGCTTTCTGAAAGTACTTAGAACTTCATATATTCAAAACACAGCTCTGAGCAACTTACATGTTTGAGCTGTCGGCATTTTTATAAATCCTATCCACATGTTTCACTTTGGGCATTGTAACTTTTTAAGACCTTAGAAGTTTTCAGCTGAATGTCATATGTGTTTTTTGTTTCTTAAGCTTTCTCTTTCCTACACTAACAAATTGATTCTGAGGAACCATGTTCCGATTCTGCGGTGTCTTATCAGCACTGTTCAGCACGTTCAAGCATCAGGACAGACTTTTATTTAAACTATGAAATAACTGGTGACTGAGTCACCTGCTCAACTGTATTTTACAACTATATATTGAAATGAAGTATTGTCTTAAGTGTTTTCTGGCCCTGAACACGTCAGAAATAGCAATGAAACACAGCCATCCTCTCTTCCTCCTACTGGCAAAAGCTTTACAATGCAGGACATAGTAAAAGGAAGAATGTTCTATGGGATTTGTGTGGGGTGCTTTCTTTGGTTTTGGTTTTTTTCCCTCTTTTCAAAGATTTGATTCATATTTAAAAATATCAATTATTTAGAATTTTGTCTTGAAAGCTCCCATTTAATTGAGATGAAATATAACCCCTTATACTCGTTAAGCTTACTAAACTACTAATTTGGAAAATGCTCTTTAAAGTGGTATTTTCGTTCATTAAACTATTCTCTTTCCCCTCTCCCCACCTTTTTTTAGGCTTGCTGCCATGCTTCTCAGGTCTTAACATCAGAGAAGATTCCTTAAAGGATGCCTTTATTACCTCTTTTGGAATCTGCTGGATGCAAAACAGTAAACTTCTGGACTGTGACCCTAACTCAACAATTTCTAGACTTAAAACTATGTCTCTATAAATGTTTGGGGGCTCTGGAGAAGCACAATACTAGAGTAAGCCTGCAGTTTTGGTCTTCAGTCAGAACTCTACCCTCCTGATGAATCTGTAACTCTGAGGTATCACAGTTCTTGTTTTACTAGAAAATTTGCTATTTTCTTAGTTGCTTAAATCACAAAGCAACACCTACCATCCCGTAGCAAACTATGCAGCATAGTTAACCGTCAGTAAGCAGTAGATAGAGATACTGTGGAACTAGTTTACTGGAGTGCCTCTGTAAATACATTTATGCTGACTCTGGCCAGTGCTCTATTTCTTACCAGATTTGATCAACAAATATCTATCACACCTCAGCAAATTCTCCTGCAACTATTCGCAAAGTACAGAGACAGTTCAGTGATTTCACGTGATACAGTCTGTTCCACTAGGGATTAGTTTACTACTGAACTTCTTTTCAGTTAGCCGGCTTCTCTCAATGTATCACTTGTAAACGTGACCATGTGTGCTTATGAAGTGGATCAGTATTAGCATTGGCTGTGAGGTCTAAGATAGTGGTGTCCAAAGTGGGGTGCGTGTGCTCTAAGGGCTACGCAATTGGGGTAGAGGAAGAAAATACTTCTTTTGTACCATGAATAAATAAAAGAAAACAAAAAAATGAATAAAGTGTTTATTTCATCTTTATTTCATCCTTTTTTTTATTTCTATTTTTTGTGTATGTTTTATAATGTATAGCCCCGAGGCTTCGGAGGCATCTCAAAAGCACATTTGAACTGACTGTTGACTAGGGGCTCCATTGTGCAGGGTTAGTGCCATTTAAGACACTGGAGCTATCTACTGAGAGAAGTATCTTGGGTGTTTGAGGCACCCTACTGTCTCTTAAGACATGCTGCTCTGGCTGAATGTAAGAGTCATGCCTCTCCAGCAGGGCAGCTTGAGGCTGTGAGGGATGGTCAAGTGTGTTGCAAATAGCACTAGGTGCCTCTTTTTAAGCAACTGAATCGTGCCATGGCATCCATTTACTGTAACTAGAGTTTAGATACTTCCCTTTCATTTAGACTCTTACATGTTGACGCCTAGATGTAGGTATAGGAGTTTTACCATTAGTCTGTTTCTCTCATGTTTAATAAGGTCTGGCAATAAGAACTAGTAATCTTTAGAAGTAGTGAAATGCGTGAACATGTAAAAATATTGCAACCCATGAATCAATAATTTTTCTGAAACATGCACAAAAGTAAAAATTTTAATTACGAAAACACGTTAATTCCAGTAGGTATGTAGAAGTGACCTATAGCCTGTGGAAGGGTTAAAAATTTAGGACACTGGAGGGGCTGAGACTAGGGACAGAGTTCCTGGGAATTGGGGGACCACCAGCTCCCATATTATCCCTGGTCTGTGTGGCACATGTTCTTACACCACGTGAGGTTTTGCAGTCATGCCATCATTTAACCTCTCACGGATACACTTCAATCTTTTCTGCACTGTTCCCTCACCTCCCCGGTGACTTGGGCCGAGTCTGTACCTCGCTAAGGCTCTACTAATTCCAGACCGAGTATGTTCTTTACCAGTGTGAACACTGTGCCCAGATGTGTAAGTCTAAGAAGCAGGAATTGCAGCTCAGGCCCGGCTCTTCACTAATGTGTTCAAACTGCCATTGGGACTAAGCTGGTGTTTCAGTGAAATGCTGTAACGTGCCAAATTTGAAATATCTCTTTGTACTGGCTTGTATGTGCTGTTTGATTCCTATGTAGTCACCATGGGGCGGCTAGATAGTAAGTGAGCAGAACAGTGGGAGTCTCACTTGATCCAGCTGAAGATGCCTCTGCAAGGGCCCTTGCAATGGCGATTCCTGGCACCACCTGGACAGCGACCAGCCACTTCAGATACTTGATTCCCTGTGTAAGCATGGCCTTATGCCAAGATCCCAATAAATTTTGTTGTCTTTGTTTTGTTGGGGTTTTTTGGGGGTTTTTTAACAAGCACTATGGGAGCGTCAGAGCAACACAAGCCTAATTACAGATTTATTAAGGTCAAGTTCCTGGTGTCTCATTTGTTTCAGCTTGACTCCGGGAATGCCATGCAAAGGTCCGACCAACCAAGGTAATCACAGTATGACAAATAATAGTCTTTTCAGGGAATTGCAGCTGGGGCAGGGTAATGGGGTAACTTTCAAACATTAGCTGGGCACCTCTGGAAAGAAAGCAGTGGGGTAACAAAACGTTAAAATAACCCTAATGAGACCCAGGACGATAGCCTGAATTGCTACCAGAAGTTTGCCCTGAGAGAGGGAATGAGTGCTTTTGGGCTCAATGCTGACTAACATAACTGCTTAAGGGATGTTGCCTCTTATCGTTAGACTCCCCTGGGTTCACAGAAGCTGAACTGTTTATCTTCTTTGCAAATAGTTGTCTCAGAGAAACAAGAGGATCCTGTTTGGATCTGTTCACAAGACCCTGAATATTTGGTTAACCGCTTGGGTGAAGAAACTGACGGTGTGTTCCTGAAATTCCAAGAAGGGCTTTGATCCGCTTTTCTCTTCCCAGGCGGCAGGGCAACGGAAGGAGTAGTACACGTTTGTAATCAGAAGTAAATCACAGAGACTTGTCATTGCTGGGGGTCCTAGCCGCTCGTGTTCAGCTGCAAACTGTATTTTCTGAAAAAAGCAGCAAAGGAGTGTGTGAACCTGCACCAGACAGAGCACAAGCTGATTACCGAAAGGCCTCCTGAGTCTGCTATACATCGAGTGCTGAAGCAGTTTATTCTTTACATGGAGTAAACTAACTCTCAGAAAAGCTTCAGGTGATTATCGTGAAAATTGCCACTTGGGTTCGTCAGAAGCTGTAACTGTTTTACCATGACTTTAAAAATGTGTTCATTTCTCCTTGGGAACAATGTCAAAACTCCATAAATTCAAAATTTTGGGGGCAAAATGTTTCATTCTTTTTTGTCTATTTATATTCAATTTATCTTATATATGACTTGTCCAAGTACTTTTTTATATACTACAATATTAAGAACTTATAGAGACTTTAATGTGAACATTATTTTGAAGCAAAAAATGAAGTTATCTAATTCTAGTATGCTAGTAATATTCTAGTAATTCTAGTATTTAATTCTAATACACATTGCTTTATAGATAGGCATTTTTAGATTAAATGTTCCTAATTGAAGGTTCCAGTGAAAAATGTGGATTTTGGTGACCCTTAGGTTTTTCTCACAGAAACAATTTTAACACATTCTAATTATTCTCTTGGGCTATATGGCAGTGAATTCCATTGCACCCTCCAGCCCTGAAAGTGATGATTTCCTCTGTGCAGACAAGAGCTCACCTGTACAGGGTGTTTTCTAGCATGTTATTTCAGCGCTGTTCCTCTCCTTTCTACAGGTGGCCTGTAGGGGGTCAGGCAGGAAGCATCTGTAGCGTGGAGAGATGTGATAAGTTTTAATTCCATCTCATGGTTATTTCATAACAGTTTTCATATTAGAAAGAGAGAGAGATGCAGAGAATGTTCAGACAACACTGCATGGATTACACTGCGTTTTCCATGCAAGCACAGCAAATAAAGGTTTTTTATGTTTTTTTAATGGCAGTCAGATTCTAGAGATGAAGAGTTTAGAGAAGGGCATTACTATGAGCAACCACTCCCATTTGAGCCTGTCCTGGTTTCGGCTGAGATAGAGTTAATTTCCTTCCCAGTAGCTGGTACAGTGCTGTGTTTTGGATTTAGCATGAGAATAATGTTGATAACACACCGATGTTTTAATTGTTGCTCAGTAGTGCTTACACTAGTCAAGGACTTTTCAGCTTCCCATGCTCTACCCACTGAGAAGGCTGGAGGTGCACAAGAAGCTGGGAGGGGGCGCAGCCAGGACAGCTGACCCAAACTGGCCAAAGGGACATTCCATACCGTGTGACGTCATGCTCAGTATATAAACTGGGGGAAGCTGGCCGGGGGGGCCGCTGCTTGGGGACTGGCTGAGTATCGGTTGGTGGGTGGTGAGCGATTGCATCGTGCATCACGTGCTTTGTATATTCTTCTATTATTATTATTATTATTATTATTACTAATTTACTTTATTTCAATTCTTAAACTGTTCTTATCTCAACCACAAGTTGTCTCACTTTTACTCTCCCAATTCTCTCCTCCATCCCACTGGGGGGGAATGAGCGAGAGCAGCTGTGTGCTGCTCAGTTGCCAGCTGAGGTTAAACCACGACAGAGCCCTAATTATAAAAACAGTATTCTTCATACCATATGTATTGCTAAGCAGCAAGTGCTGAGAGGGCTTATGTTCCAGTTGGGAAACATTTATTTCCTAAAAGCTGTCGGGTGTCATACGTCAGTGTTTCATTATTCTGCAGTGTCAGCACAAAGTCAGCATTCATCTCTGCCTGTTCTAGCATCTTGTATGATAGATTCATCCTCATGAAGAAGTTGTGTCTATTTCTAAATCACATCTAATTAATGTTTTGAGGTAATATATCTTCCCTGAGTTTAAAAAAAAATAAATAAATATTTTCTTGCAGACTATGTATCTATGTCTATAGAAAATTTAAGGATAGGTTAGTCATCTTTATTCATTCCTTCAAAAGCATAGTCAGGTTAGAGAAATCAAATCTGGAGGATTTCCTGAAGAGTGAAAAGATAAGGGTTTATCCGCTGTCACTTAAGCAAAGCAGTTATTATTGTGTAAAATAGTAAGTTTCTCCTAAATAAATAGGAGCGGAAATATCATAAAGCTCTTGCTTGAGGAAGGAACAAAACATCAGTATGCAACTACTCCCACATCGTTTCCTGCTTTTCATGCAGCACATCCATTACTGACAATGAATCCTAGAAATGCAATATTTTACTTATTAATTTTTTTTTTAAGTTGAATAAGTAACCTCTTTATATACCTCAGTAAAAAATCCAAAAGTAAAAAAAAAAAAAATTAAAACCTCCTTTAACATTAACTATTTCTCAATTCCTTCTCTCCAATCTTTATCTCTAGAACTCTTCTTTTCCCTCTGACTTTCCTCTTCCTTTCCCTCTCCCCATCATCTTAAAACAAAAGCAGTGTTATATGGGTGAGGTTTATGGCAGCGGTTCCCTGTTACTGTCCTACCTGGCTTATGAAACTCACATGCCACGAGTGCACAGTAGTTCATACAATAATAGATTATTTCTGTTTCTTTTTTCTCCTCTATTTGTTATGGCAATCTTATTGTTAGATCAGGGTAAAGGTTAGTACGAAGAAAGTATTGAGCAATAAGTAGCAATAAGCTACTTTTACAACCAGATGTGCCAAAAGCACATAAGCAGCTGAGATGCACAGTGGTACAGTGAAAACTATTGCCTCAGATCAAAAGAGGTTATTGAAATGATGTAGTAAAACTAGTGAAATCTGCACAAAGCTTCGTAACAGAAGTTGTGACCTACTGTGATGCCCATGCCCCCCTGTAGCTGGACACAAGGGATCAATGACTGTGCAGAAACGGGGGACAGGATGGAGCGAAGGCCCCATAGCTCTCGCCTGTTCGGACACTGTCATCCTTGATAAGTCCGCCTCTGCCATACCTCTCGCAGTTCTGAGGCTTAAACTTATGTCAAGGGCCTGAAGACCCAGGCTCTGAAACATATTTGAACCCACTGAGAGAGAAAACCTAAGGCGGGGAAGTAAAAGGAGAATCTCGCCCGCATAAAGTTAAAAGTAAAACCAACTTGTGATACTGAGCACTTAGTTTAATGAGATAGCAGTTACGGCTCCTCGTTGTTAAAATAAGAGGGAAGGGGAAAAGACAGCGCATTTGAGTAAAAGATAAGACCCAATCAAGGGCTTATCTACCGAGACCATGCAGCAACAAAAGCATAAAGGACGCAGACTGGAGGAGGCTCTTCGGAGCTCCCTCTCAGCTGGACTGAGATCCCCGAACCGTCTGTGACCACCGGCTTGATCCTTATTGACAGGTCGTGTTACCCTCCCTGTGTATGTAGTTGTGTTGTGTTATGTGTTACTATTTCGTGAACCTGTATGCTTGCTTAAGGATTCTGGCTCTCATAATAAACTGTCACCATATAGTACCCGCCTGACTGTGGAGTCTGAGTAGTGGTCGTTTCCCCCCCCTTCTTTTGGTACTGTACGGTGCATGACACCTACACATAGGTTTCATCATGAAAGCTAGGTAAGACTGATCTTGCTTGTCTTGACTCTGGTCCCTTTTTTCCTTTATGCAACTTTCAGATACTGCCTGAAAATTCCAAGAAAAAAGTAAAGGCTGTTCAGTTTGACAACACGCTGTTGGTTCTGTTAAAAAAACTTTCTCCATATGTCTATGCATCAGCATTCTTTTGGTTTATTTCTTTACCTGCTTTTGTTCTGATCACAGGAGCAGAGTGACTGACACCATGGCATTTTCTCCATTTTACATCTCCATCTGAATGCTCATTCCTCTCTCTTGAGATCACAACAGTATCTTGTACGTTGTTGCTTTCACCTGTGGCCAGCGTAGTTGGGTGTATGCATTTGTTTTGCCTGTGGTATGATAGAAGGAAGAACGTCCCAAAGTTTACATTGTTTTATTAACATTTACTATGGACATTTCATTTATCAATTCATTATAAAAAAAATTATGAATTTATACTGAAGTAACGCCTAAAAGCCCAAATACCTAGGAAAAGTCCAGAAAGCTAACAAGTGCACACAGAGGATTAATGCATTTACCATCCAGACAATGAACAACAGATGGACATAGCCATGTCCTAGAGAAAAAGGAAATAAGGAGACACAGTTAGTCAGTGTGAAAGACAATGATCACAGCAATGACTGTCCATCTGCTGGCAAGTGTTTTACAGGTATCATAGCATAGGGTCATCTGAGGAAGGGGTTTAAGGAAGAAAAATGGTCTTGTTTTGTAGGTATTTAGAAGGAATTTGTCTTAGGCATGATGAAGAATATCATAAAAGAGTGATAGAATATGACACGAAGGTCACTTAAAAGTCCTTAATGCTGAAAGAGAGAAAAGAGGTAGGAGGAAATAAACTGTCTAAATCTTGAAAGTGCAGGCAAACTTCCTTCTTCCTTCTGCTGAAAAAGTGGGGCTTGGACAGGCAAAGGGTATTTGCTTCACAAGTTTAAGGGAGAAGAAGCCAAATATGTTGATCATGTTCTTGTAGAGCCATAAAAGACATTTATATCAATGGATACATACATTAATTGATGGCCTCTACATTGACAGACTCTTCGGAATTTGTTCCTCCCTGCTCTTTTTTAGTGGTGACTGTTACTTATAAGAACAAAAATTGGAAAGTCACAGTTTCAGATGACTAACAAATGATCAGTTTTGGAGCTTCTTTTACAAGAAGTAACCAGAAAACACAGAGCATCTGTTTGTTGTGCCTTACTCTCGGTGTCTATTTATACTCATTCTTTTTCATCAGATGTGCAAGAGCAGCTTCATTTGCTAATTTCTTGTTTGAATTTTGTCAAAGGCAATGATTGAAGATTACTCTTTTGGACCTTGTTATTAAAATATGTCTAATGTATGATACAATACATAGACAAAAGGTCTTATCCTTTCTATTGACTGTATGGTGTCACAGAGAGACTGAGATAGACTGTCGCATGGCTTCCATCCAACCACGCACAACCTCTCGTAGCCCAGTAAAAACACATGGGAAATAATTGTACAAACTGCCAGGATAGCTAATTAGCATAGTTTGCCATCTTGTTTTGCTAGCAGTGGCAGGAAGCTCTTGGTTTGACCATTTAAAGGGCTGGTATGCACACATGGATGAATTTGGCATTCTCTTTATTTCCCAGGATAAGAACAAGGTAAGAACAGTCTTAATGCTTCTATCAAAGGTGAACAGCAATAAGCACTCAAAGAACAACGAATATTTTTAAAAAAAAAACTTTTCTGAGATGCTTTCTGGTAAAATCCAGCACTAAATGTAAAGGAACCTGCTTCCTCAATTAAAGGACCCTGTGATTAAAATATGGACATCCGCAGCTGCCTTCCCCTGTTTGACTCCCAGAGGAGCGTATCCCCCTGGCAGAGGGTAATCCCTCTGGACCCCCCGAGGCACTGGAAAAATATTGTTAGTCCCAGCCAGGTTCATATCACAGCTAAAAGCAGAAATAGCCATAACGCTGCCAGAGGCCTTCCCATCAGCTCGCTTAGGCCAACGCAATCCTATGCAATAGCATGGCCAGATGCATAGACTTCTTCATTGCTCACCTGTGTTCAACATACACTTTTAAACTTTGTTTTGCTGGTAATTGCATCTGTGGTGAATCTTTTGCTGATTTGTAGGACCTCTAAGTATATTACTAGCTTGTTGAAATGAGATTGCTGCTGATAGGAGCACTTTGACATGGAACTGGGACAAAGTGAGCTGAAACTTTGATTGAGACAATGATTTCATTGTCTTGCCAAATATAACTATTCTGATAAGGCCTAATATGTGTCTGTAGATGGCAAAAGAAGTTACCATGTAGGTTGAATGGCATGCTGCAACAGCCCCTTCATGGGAGGAGGGAGGACCATTCATCGAGGTCCCATCTCCCCCACCACGGAAAACAGCACCTGTGAGGGGGATCAAGCTGCTCGCAGCTTGTTGTGATTTGCTCTACTCATATACACTACGCCTCACCAGCAAAGGCTTCTAGTGCCCATGCCTCTGCCCTCCAGAGTCATCTCAGTGCTATAAAGCAACTCTCATTGCAAGAGCCCAGCCTCCGGCATGCGATGGCGGCTTCCCCAGCAAGCCCTGAGGATGGAGCGCAGGGTGGGAGAGAGGCGGGCAGGGAGGTAACAGCAGCTGCCATCCCGAAGCAGACAGACTCCTCTCACAAGGCCACAACAAGGGGGAGCTGAGCTTTCCACGAAAAGCAAAGATTGTTTTATTTTCCCTCTTCCTCCATGAGGATTTTATAAATAGTATTGTTCTGGTTTTACGTGTTCTCTTACCAGCTCATCAGTTTCTGCTAGGAAGAAGTCAGAGGAGTTATGGAAAAATTAGTTATGTCCTCTGTTGGGTTCTGAATTCAACTTATTACTAAAGAACTAGCGTATTTTTTCACTCATTTACAAGGGCTCAACCTTGTAAGGGCAGCACTGGGAGGAACATAATGTAATAGTAGTATCCTCCAGATACAATCCTTCATCTGCCTTGGCTGTCTCAAGGGCTGCGCTGAGGTCTGACCATGTAATCCACCAGCTGGTCCATGGCAGTCCACAATATTTTTCAGGCTCCTTTAAATCAAATAGTATTTTCAAATGTTTTAAAACAGAATATATCGTATGTATCAGTGACCTGTTCCATGTACTATGTACAGAGATACCTCTGCATACAGAGGAATGAGGGAGAAAACTCAAACTCTTGCCCTGTCATGGAGGCTGGCAATATAATGCTTGTCAGATGATAGGTGAGGCCATGGCTGATCTGCAGCGCTATCACAGTTTACCAAAATATAATGCTTTCCAGCTGCACAGATGAATTCCAAGAGTTTACCGCTTTTTTACCTTTAAACATGTACTTTGACTTAGGCAATCTGAAACCGAAGGTAGCTGTTAAAAGATGTGTTTATGAGGTACTATTGCATCTAAATAAATAATATGATCATAAAATAGCCTTCAGGGGCCTTTATTTTCTTTCAAGAGACTATGTGGGCTCAGAATATTCTGAGTTTAATATTTTCTGAAGAAGAGAAGGCATGGAAATAAGGGCTAAGAATCTGTTGCAGGGGTTTATTTTAAATAACATGGACCATCACCTCATTTGTTTGCTATGCACTTGCTTTACCATTTAGCTCCAGGAAAGGAAAGAGCAAGAGAGGTAGGAGAGAATGTTATTTCTGCAACTTGTTTAGAGCTAATGCGTTATCAGCCCTTGTCCGTAACACATGTTCCCAGCATAAACTTCTCCTCCTCCATGTGAATGGTGGATCTAGGAGCTTTTGAAGCCTTGCTTCTTCCCCTTCCCTTCTCCACCCTCCAGAGCCTACCAACAGAAAAAAGAAAACAAAAAGCAAAACAAAATGGACAAATAAAAGTTTCAACTCAAGGCACTGTTCTTTTGGGTGTGGTCTGATAAAGAAGCTGGTTTTGCCAGAGGGTTTACTTGTGTATCTGTATACTGTAAATCACAGTGGGTTCACATTTGCAGCTCATATGGCTATGTAAATGTACAAAGCTACCTACATATTGGGTGCGTCATGCCTACAGTTTTGCACCGACAAGAAGGGAGGGTTGTGGGGCGGCAGACGTGGTGAGGAATGATCTCTCATCCTACTTCGTCTTGTGGAAGTGTTAGAGTGCAAGGAGGAATCCACGTCTAAATCCCAGAGAAAATTTTTCTGCAAATGTCACTACCTAGTTCTTAATTTGGTACTGTTACTCATCTTTGTTTTTTTCCAAAAACTTTTAAAACCCCAGACTTTATGGAAATCAGATCAATAGCTCTTACTTACTCAAGAGTTTCATATATTTCAGCCTCTTGTACACTAAGTTGTGTGAGCAAATTAAAAATAGATACAATATGTTAAGTGCAGTGATATTCATTGTCTTCCCCTTCTTAATCTCCTTGTGGGTAAGGAAGAGGATATTTGAAGTCATATCTATGGCTGTATCAGCCTCAGATCTGTGATATGATCCATCCATGAACTAGGCAGTACTGACGAGGGAATATATTCGTTAAAAGATGTGAATCATCTGTAACAGAAGAATAAGCTATAATTGATAAAAATAATTGCATGATAGTGACAAAATAAACAAACAAGCAAACAAGGGAGGATTTTTGTCACCTTTCCAATCTCTTCCCTTGCTATCCTCAGAAGCAGGGCTATGGAGTGAATTCTACTCTCTGCAGTTTGCATTTTTCTTTTGTGTGCACTTTTCAGGCAATAATTTTCCCCGCAGGGATATAATTTCATACCATGCTTTCGCTACAGGTTTTTTCTCATTTACCTTTCACCTCAAACTTACAGTGCAATATAGGCAATGAGCTGCAACTTTAACTGGACTGTTGGCTACATGATAACATATGACAAATCGTATCCTAAGTGGGATCACAGTGGCTGGTCACGAGCGGTGTTCCCCAGGGCTCAGTTTTGGGGCTGGTCTTGTTCAATATCTTTATCGATGATCTGGATGAGGGGATTGAGTGCACCCTCAGGAAGTTTGCAGACGACACCAACTTGGGCGGGAGTGTTGATCTGCTCGAGGGTAGGAAGGCTCTGCAGAGGGACCTGGACAGGCTGGGTCGATGGGCCGAGGCCAACTGTATGAAGTTCAACAAGGCCAAGTGCCGGGTCCTGCACTTCGGCCACAACAACCCCATGCAGCGCTACAGGCTTGGGGAAGAGTGGCTGGAAAGCTGCCTGTCGGAAAAGGACCTGGGGGTGTTGGTCGACAGCCGGCTGAACATGAGCCGGCAGTGTGCCCAGGCGGCCAAGAAGGCCAATGGCATCCTGGCCTGTATCAGAAATAGTGTGGCCAGCAGGAGTAGGGAAGTGATGGTGCCCCTGTACTCGGCACTGGTGAGGCCGCACCTCAAATACTGTGTTCAGTTTTGGGCCCCTCACTACAAGAAGGACATCAAGGTGCTCTGGAGCGGGTCCAGAGAAGGGCAACGAAGCTGGTGAAGGGTCTGGAGACCAAGTCTTCTGAGGATCGGCTGAGGGAACTGGGGTTGTTTAGCCTGGGGAAAAGGAGGCTGAGGGGAGACCTCATCGCTCTCTACAACTACCTGAAAGGAGGTTGTGGCGAGGTGGGTGTCGGTCTCTTCTCCCAAGTAACTAGCGATAGGACAAGAGGAAATGGCCTCAAGTTGTGCCAGGGGAGGTTTAGATTGGACATGAGGAAAAATGTCTTTACTGAAAGAGTGGTTAAACATTGGAAGAGGCTGCCCAGGGAGGTGGTTGAGTCCCCATCCCTGGAGGTATTTAAAAGACGTGTAGATGAGGTGCTTAGGGACATGGTTTAGTGGGCATGGTGGTGTTGGGTTGATGGTTGGACTCAATGATCTTAGAGATCTTTTCCAACCTTAATGATTCTATCATTCTAAGACTTACCAGCGAAAAACATGCAGGGTTTTGTCCTCATTCTTAGATGTTCAACAGTTTACAATGGGGTAATATTTTTCATTCCTCTATGGACAGCTAATGGCCACAAGATTACAGCACTGTTTTTTGTGTGTTATGTATGTCACCTATAATATAGTTTGTGGCATCTTAGCTTAAATTCCACAGAAAAAAATCTGTGTCCTTTCCACAGAAAAAAGCCTGTGTCCTTTGCAGTGGTTTAACAAACTGGAGAGTCTATAGAATTTTGAGAAAAAAATTGAAGATTTTAAAGACCAAAATCAGCATTAGCTCATCACCTCACTTGGAGAATAGTCTTAAAGTAGACAGACTAAGCAAATAAAGATTTTTCCATTAAATGCTTTTAATCCAGAGACATCAAGAGTTCCTCTTGCCAAAATATAGCTTTTGGCACTTAAGCTTGTTCAAAATGGCACTGAGAGGTAAAATGCCAAAGTGCCTTGATAAACCTCATCTTGAATGGAGTATAATGAGATATTTAATGGTATACTCCCCATCTACTCCTTCCTTTGCAGGATCTGATTGAAAATCTACAACTCTGAAGAAAAAAAATCTGAATAAAAGATGCACCAGAGACTGTGGTGGGAACAGGTTATATCCAAACATATGAAAAATGATCCCAAGGCAAACGATGAAGTCTTTCCAAACAGATTGAAGGAGAAAGGTTTTTATTCAAATGGCAAAGAAGAGTGTCAAGCTGATGTATCAGAAGTTGAATCAGGCTAAAGGGAGAAAAGCAGAGCTGTAAAAGACAAGTGCTTGTAAATACCTTGAATATGAGAAAGTGTAACAGCGTTAAGCAAACATTACAACAGCGTAAGCCAGCAACACTTTAGATAGTTCTTGAGAAGGTGGAGGCTTGTGGAGAAGATACAGAAATTTTAGAGGGGAGCAGCCAAGACAGAAGTAGTAAGATGTCTAGTTGATAATTTTTGCTATGGATACAGAAAAACTGTGTAGATGGTGTAATGCTTTTCAGCTACTGGTCATGCAAAGCAATTAGAAGGATTTGAGGTCTTTACTCCAACTGAGAGAAAAGAAAATCATGTTCTTCAGTCCCTGGCCTTTTCAAGCTTTTTTTTTATATTTCTGTTAAAACATGTGCACACACACAAACGTGCATTAAATACATGGATAACTGTGACCACAGGCATATTTTACCGTAAGGCAGGAAATGCAAGGAGATGGCTCCACAGTGTTGTGTGAAATGGAGAGTTCAATGCTCAGCTCTAGCCAAAGTAAGTGGCTAGACTTTGTTAAAAGAGAGAGGTTTAGGTCTAATTCAAAGGTGATCTTGTTGTCATATCGTTGGTTTTGTCACATTTCTTAGGCCAGACATATTTTACAGCATCTAGTGCTTATAATTTTTAACATTCCTCTCAGTTTCCTCTTACCCTAGTGGATTTTAATATTTTAAATTATTGGAAAAAAGTTATTATAGTTTTTAAAAAGCTGTTTTCCAGTTGACAGTTGCTTTCATGGGCATGATGTTCTCAGATTCTCCATTCAAAATTTAACACACTCTTGTAAATTATTAATCTTTCGGTTTGGTTATGACTTTGATCTCCCAGTAAAAGCAGAACCTATGAAAAATGGGTTATAATGCAGCACTAGTCAAATCCTCATACTCAAAAGGAAGACACTATCTTTGAAACTAGAACAGAGGATTCCCATGCTCAGACTGTCAGCCTGCTTTGCTCAAATAGCTGATATTATTCTTCACTTTATATATTTTGAGAACTCTCACCTTCATCGACTAGTAATGTACTGAAGCAGGGGGTCAGGGTCTAGTAAAAAATTAAGCAAAAAATATAACAAAAATGATCTTTTCTAGACTACCTCCCATCCTGGTTCTCACACTTCCCTTACCAAAGTGTTACTCAAGATTCATCCCATTCCCTATGAGCTTAACTTTGTAAAATGACTTTGTATCTAAAGACTGGAAAATATTAGGGTGATCAAGCACTTTTTTTTTTAGCTGAACTAACTTGTTTTCTAGATTTTTTTGAACCATTTGAAAACAGCATGGAAATTCATATTTACTGACATATCCTCTGGAGCGTATGAGTCAAGGAGCAAGCACTCACAGCTAGCCCACAGCTAAGTCACTGAAATTTATGTTAACTACTTTGTTTTCCCAGAAGAAAAGTAACAGATAAATGCAAGTTAAAACATGCAAATAATACACATAATAGTAGAAAATTCAGAATTTGCTTCACCAAACGGTAAACCTATTTGGTTCACCATTCCATATCCTTTGCTGAGGAAAATTAGCCCAATCCTCCTTGTGACTCCCTATACACTTTGCCCTGGCAACATCTCCTTTTCATGTACCACTCATGTTATGTGAAAACATGTGATTCCCACTGTGTAGCATATACATTTGGGGTTGTTTGGCTTTGACACCGTGCCTAGAACTCTTTCCAAAACTTCTCAGGCCTCAGTTTCACCCTGTTCATTTTTCTGCAGTGTAAAATGCACCAAACACTTCTCTCTTTCTAGCTGGAAAACTTTGGGGACAAAACACAAACTAATGGCTATCAGAGAGAAAACTGCCTCTCAAAGAAAGAAAAAATGTACCCTCAAATTAACAGCACTTGTTTAAGCATCTCTGCTGGAATCCTGCTCTGGTGCATTAGTGGGGATATGCAAACAAAACTGTCCGAACACCTCATCTTCCAAAGACCAATCCATTTCATGGTGTTTTAGAATTGCTGTGGCAACCTAAAATCCCCCACCACTTTGCTGAACTTGGGAACTTGGATGCAAGATACACAGGTAAAACACATTCAGTTGTGAATTACAGGAGTGAAAGAAAGAGGGTGACAAAGTATGCCGGTGACAGAAATCCTGTAGGAGAGAACGTTACCGTAAGTCGGCAGATGATGAACTCTCTAAGACTCAATTTGGAGTTTTAGAAAGCAGGCATTCTTTATTGCGGCGCCGGGTGCAAGGTGGAATTTCCACAAATCAAGCACACCTATGGCTAGATCACCGTTACATTTATACACAAAAATTACAAGGTAGTACACTCCCAGTTACAATGATTGATTAGTGATTTACATACACTTATAATATCTGCTGTGTCATTCTCTTCTGTTACTATGCTTGCGCAGGGGAGGGGTCTTCACCTGGGCAAGGGTCTTCTTGACCTGTGGGTGTGTTTTTTAGTATTATAATGAGGGCAGTTCACTCCAGGTTACCTTAAAAGTAAGTTTCATTGCCAAGTTAGCTAGATATTCATTCATCTATCTTGTCAAGTTGTCAAGTAAGTCATCCCGTATACAATAAAGTCTAAGTGGTCTGGTCACACTCTAGAGAATTAAGAATAAGGTTAACATGGTCCAGTGAATAACACAGCAACCCATACATAACGCTAACATAAAGATTAGTAACACAGCAACCCCTACATAACCTAACATAAAGATTAATCAAAATGTTCTTATAGTCGCTTATTCATTATCAAACACAAAATGTAGAAAGATTCAATGAAAAAACTTATGATAATCTTCAACAAGAACAGACACAGCATTCATGAGAAATGGCTACATTTAGCCTTCCACACTGACTGTGGCCGTTAGGTAAGGCTAACTTCTGAGAAGCTTCTCTAGTAACTCAGGCGTCATGTATCTTTGGTAAGGATTTTGTGCAATAAGAGTCAATACTAGGTGTTATTGGTATGTAATAGTACCTGAGGCATGTCTAAAATAAAGGAATGCCTTACAAACCTTTTTTTTTTCCTCAGTTGGTGGGCAATGATCTGTTCCTATGCAGATTCCTAAAGTGAGTGTTGAAGTGGTCTAATTTAGTTTGCCCTTTTTTGCTATGACATGTTGAATGTGTTTTGCAGTAACTTATATGAAACTTATTGCGGGATTCCATGTGCCTAATTTAGGCATTTACTTTACATTTTAATTTTACAGTATAGGTAGGCAGGAGACCTGTCTATTGTCTGTATAGGGAACTTCAGAGCTACACCAGTTTGCTGTCACTGTAGAGGCTTGTGAAAAGAACTATGATTAGTATGTACAGAAATGTACTGGTGCAAAGTACCAGAGGAAACAACCAGAGAAGGACATAAGGTGTTAATAGCACCGAGAACATTGGCTTTGTTTAAATTATACAATAAACCATACATTTCCTTTCCCAGTCTCCCACTGAACTTTGTGCAACTGCACCTACAATGTAAGTATACGTTAGGTATTTGGATCCCGAGGTTAATTATTAATATTGCAATGGACTATTTATCCTGAAAAAGATAATATGCATGAAACCTATGTTCAGTGAACTGCAGATAGACTGTAATTCGGTGTTGCTGACAAGCAGGGACAAATCCTAACTTTAGGATGCTGATGTTTTACAGTATCCTTAGAATTTGTATGCTTTCCCCACTCACTATCTGTCCAAAAGCCAAATGGCTTTACACGTTATTTCTTTTCACTGGAAAATATTGTTTCTTGCCCTAACTCACACCTTGTTCGCTCTCCAGCTAGTTCAAGAAGCTGATGTGGGGCCATAGTTGTTACTCTTTGGATTCTTCAGAGTGATGTGCCAGGAGCTGGAACATCTGATGGCGCACCTCCCTGTCTAGTTTTGGGCTCAATAGATGTTGCCTTTCATTACTATTAAACACTTAGAGTAGAACTTGCAGTTACAAAATGCTAGAGACATGCATGATTGGAGCAGAAAGCAAAGCAGAACAGGCTTAATCTTTCACAATAAGGGTTTCCTCTGAGGTGAAAAAAACTTCAGCCCTACTCTTGTTTCTGGCTCATTCACGTGCTGACCAACCTGACCGGTTGTGCAAGTTCAGGGACTACCTGGGGAATTGATCCAGGTTAAAAAGTAATCCTATACAAAACACAACACAGAACTGGGGAACAAAATGTTGTTCTTTGTGATGTTGTTGGAGTGCAGGTTTCAGGGAGAAATGTCTCAGGCATTATTTTATTTCAGTTATAAAATACCTCACAGAAAAACTTAACATGAACACATACACGTGATTAACCCAAGTAGCTCATTCCAGGCTCATGGCTGAGACCTGGTTGGACCAGTCTGATCAACTGCTTTGGTGGAGTAGTGGATTCAGGCTATTTGGGACTACTGTCACACATAGCTTGGAGATAAAAAACAATTTGAGCAAAAGTTCAGTGAAAGCTGAGAAAAAAACCCCAAAATCTAGCAAAAAAGCAAAAGATTTTATTCACTTCTGCTCCTCTCCAATCTTCCGCAATAATGCTGTTGATAAAAAAAAAGGAGGAAGATAAATCAAAATGAATATTTAAATAATTTCAAAAATTTTTCTGGACTGCTTTCACTTTTTTTGCGAGTTATATTAGTTCTCTAATCTCTGTGTGTGTTAAAGATAAGCAAATATTGAAAGCAAGCCAACCAGCACAGTGTCCACATGTTCACATCTCAGTTAAAAAGGAAATGTGACGGCTCGCACAGCTCTAGAATTACTTGCATTCACCGAGCTGGGAAGTAGTAGCACATGTCTCCGTGGGCACCGAACAGAGAGCAGAGGAGGTAAGTATGCCTGAAATTATTAGAACGGTAGACCTGTGAGTTAAATGATGGTCTATTACACTCTCAGTAAAATAATAATAATTGTACATAAAGCTCTTTTGTAGACCATTTTAGCATGTACTGCCAGAAAGAGTTGCAGAGAACTAGGGGCTAGAGCTGGTCCGTGCTTGAGAGGAGGATGGCTGTCCAGAGCAGGGTTATCTCAGTGCTGGTGTGGAAAACGGAGTCTCACATGGGCTTTTCTGCATCACTCAACAAAGAAATTGGAGTTGTAGCTGTGAGATGATTAACTAAGCAGAGCAAAAGTGTGTGGTCACCGTGGATTTAGGAGATTAACTGGCAGACACCCTTGTGCCTGCATTTGGAGACAGATTTTTGAGACGCGTTTTTGAGATACACTAGATCATGAATAGGCTTTCCAGGAAATGGGGCAAGGCTTTTTTTCCATGGTGTATTTTTTCATGGTATAGTCATACATCTGTAAGAAACAAGCAGTGCAATAACCTTTGTCCCAGAGTGATATAAAACCTCATGTTTTTGACAGAACAAGATCAAGAAGGTTTTTGTATACTGTGCATTGAATGTGTCCCCTTTTTGTTTCCCACAAATTCCTTGCTCTTTCTCCTGTATCAGTAACATTTTTCACTCATTCTCCGTATCTTTGCGTTCTCAGGACTTCCTCAGCTTTGTTATCACAACTTGAATTTAAAAGTGTACCAATCCCTTGGTTTCTAAATGTGGGGGTTTCTCCGTTTAGAGCTCCGATTCGTTGGGGGTTGTTTCAGTCAGTGAAACGCAGGCTTCAGGCGTGAGGCTGAAGCACTTCACAGGCTTTGGCGCGGGCGGCGCCTGTCGCCGTGAGGTGAGGCGGGCAGCCCCTCATCACACACAGCGGAGGCTCCCCTCACTCCCCTTGCTACCCTTCCTGCCCTCACTGCCCTCGCTCCCTTTGCTGCCCTGGCCATGGCCCACACCACCGTCACAGGTGGAGGGAGGGCAGCGCAAGCACAGGGGTCAGTACTCCCAGGAAGGAGACTTCCAGACACATTTCTTTGCCCATGGGTCTTTGACAGTAGAACTGAGCTTGTGCATCGCCCCCAAAGCAAAGGATTTTTTTGTTGTCTAATGATAACAAGTGGGGGTGTTAATTTGAAATTAAATTTGATTAATCTCATAAGACAAAGGCATGTGTTTCTCTTAAAACTTGGTAGCACTGCGTGCCCAAGGAGTTGTTTAGATCAGGGCCTGCCACAGCCTTTGCTGTGCCGGAGGGACGTCCGTGTGTCCTCCTGCGGCCGCTGAAGATAACCCGGCCCTGTCTGCCCAGGGCAGGGAGGCAGCGGGTGTCCCCGGTCATGGCAGTGGTCGCTGTGCCCCTTCCCCTGCCCTGCCAACCAGCCAGAGCGGCCACGCCACCAGGGATCCCCAGGTGCTTTCTGAGGCATCCGAGCGGGAGGGCACGTCCTCGGCTGTGCAGGTGTCCTGGTTTCGGCAGGGATAGAGTTAATTTCCTTCCTAGTAGCTGGTGCAGTGTTTTGGATTTAGGATGAGAACAAAGTTGATAACACACCGATGTTTTAGTTGTTGCTAGGTAATGCTTACACTAGCCAAGGACTTTTCAGCTTCCCATGCTCTACTGACTGAGAAGGCTGGAGGTGCACAAGAAGCTGGGAGGGGGCACAGCCAAACTGGCCAAAGGGACATTCCATACCATGTGACGTCATGCTCAGTACATAAACTGTGGAAAGCTGGCCGGGGGGGCCGCTGCTTGGGGACTGGCTGGGCATCGATCGGCGGGTGGTGAGCAATTGTACTGTGCATCACTCGCTTTGTGTATTATTATTATTATTATCATATTATTATTATTATTATTATTATTATTATTATTATTTTATTTCAATTATTAAACTGTTTTTATCTCAACTCACGAGTTTTTCTCACTTGCGCTCTTCCAATTCTCTCCCCCATCCCACCGGGGGGGGGGGGGGGAGGAGTGAGTGAGCGGCTGCATGGTGCTTAGTTGCCGACTGAGGTTAAATCACGACAGCAGGTTGAAGGGCAGTGCTCCCGCCAAAGGCAGCACTGCTGGCGTGGCACAGCAGGGCAGTGCAGGGCCGGGCAGGGAGCAAGTGCCTGGCCAGGGGAGTTCACAGACCAGGAAGGCAAAGGGGAAGCAGAGCACGAACTGGAGAGAAGCTGATAATAACAGGTGGGATCGGCGGCCTTATTTCCAAGGACTGCCTGTTGTGGTGAATTCAGATCACTTGGGCAGTACATCTTGCACAATCAGCTGATTCGACAAATCTGGGCAAGGGTGATATCCCGACGGTGGAGCAATGGTGATATCCTGACGGTGAAGCAATGGCAAACACAGCAGTCCAAGAGGGCATGGGAACGGTCGCATTGCAAGGGGAAGGCAGGGGACAGAAACCCAGACAAAATTCCAGATAGGAAAGTCTCTCTTTCCAAATATATTTTAACCCACGTAAGACAATGCTTGTGATATCCACGTCTGGAAATGAACTTGCTTATGTCATTTCTGCCAAGGCTTGTACATTGTCTAATGGTATTAATAAATAGTTCATCTACAGAGCAGGGAGGGACAGACCGGGATGTTAAGCTCACTGAAATCCACGGATGTATTGTTCAGCTCAAAGACTGCAGAAGAGACACAGACCAAAACCTTCAAACCTAGATGCTCCATTTGTCTCGCTCAGCTACAAGAGTCAGTCTCTCTCTTCAGTCTCTCTGTTACTCTTCCTGTATCTCCCCAAGCGTTTGGTCTTCCCTAGTCACCACAACAGTGATGATTAATGTCTTTTTCTGGCAAGTACATGGCAATGGTGTTAATGAGACACAAGACAACAGTCTCATAAAACCAGTAGGCGTGCTTAAGAAAATAACACACGTTCATGATTACCCATCCTAGTTTACAGAAATTATGCTTACTATGGGAAAAACATTAGTAATGAGACAGAGAATAAGCAGAAGGAGGCAGAAATTGTAATAAGACATTCTGAACACAGTTTCAGTCACAAAATTCAGAATGAGAGCTTGGTAATTAAGCTAGCTCTGTTCAAGAGCTACTGGCATCCCAAAGAAAACTCTACAGTCACCCAGATCCTAGAGGAATCTTGAAAAATGATTTTTACATAGCTTGCCTTCAGTTACATTAGTTTTTACATGCATGTAGCATACACTTGTATATGAGTAAAGGGTATTGCTCTACACCTTTCTTTTTTTCCATTGGAAATGTATCTTGAGTGATGTTCTTGTGAAAATCTGAAAGCTAAATTTCAGTGTATTGTTTCCAGAATTTTGCTGAAATGCATTTTGCTAAAATTTGCCAGCACTGGTTTCTTTGTTTGAATTACTCGTTTGTTTGTTTGTTTGTTTCTGTGAGATGACAACCAAAGAAAATGATATAACTTTATATTTTCTTATTGCAGGTTAATCACCTATAAGGACAACAGATTAACAATGGAACCATCAAAAGAATATCTATTCACATACAAAGGGTTTTATTTTGGTGTAAATACTTCACTTGAGTACGTAGCTTCCCTGGAGGATTTTGAAATCAAAGATAGTGACATATTGATAACTACTTACCCAAAATCAGGTAAGAATGGAATTGTTTCTAAAAGGGGGAAAAAATTTGCCTTTTATTATTATTCAGCCATCTAACTGCAGAAGTACCTAGGGTTGTTAGCTTTGCTTTTAGACCTGAATCATCTCTGAGTATATGCAGTGTAGCATTAAGTACAAACCCTGCATAGCCATGGCCTGAACAGCCAGACACAAGGCTCCTGCTCGTGTCCAGCCGAATTGGTCTACCTCGTTCTTGGACTCAATCTTGTAGGTGTACTCAGAGCAAGCTACACACAAACGAAACTGATCTCCTGTGCCTCACAAAACACACACATAGTTTTGGTAGGGCTGGGTGCATGAGTGTTGGAGATGATTGTGGGATACCTGGAATGATTTGTGGGCTCACATGGAAGGTGGTTTGGGGGTTACTGCATCCAAATTACAACCAAGCAGGAGATCAGAGCAAATATGAGTCAATGATATATATCTCCTTTCAAGGATAATGAAGTACTATTTACTTGCATAGCAATACAGGACACTAGTGTGATGAATTCTGCGTTCCTGTTTCTGAAGCAAATGCAACTGTGCAACCACCTGGCTTCACTGTCATCTTACATGAAATCTAAAGCCTTGACATGCCTAGACCTGTACGTTTCCATACAGGTTCACTTTCTGCTCTAAAACTGGTCTACCCATTTTTCAAGACTCTATTTCTTTAGTGATTAGTAATCAATGACTTGATCATGCATTAAGCAGTGGTTTATGACTAAAGCCTTGACATCTCTGGTACCAATCTGTGCTTGTACTTTCAAGGCCTCTGCTATCCTCAGAATTCTGTTTGTGCTCTTGGGAACCTCTGCCATTATCATTTGGTTTCCTTCAGCAGCCTTCAAGATGCAGCTTTCGGATAACATAACCAGTGTTTTGTTAGCATATGTCCTTTTCCTAGGGTCACTGAACATCTTGCTGGAATTCACTATTCCCTCAGGTATTCAGTGAAATACCTGAGGCAGAAAGACATTCTTGAGCGAAGCCCAGAAGGAGTGACAGGGAGCACCAGGC
Source organism: Aptenodytes patagonicus (assembly GCF_965638725.1). Classification (NCBI taxonomy): domain Eukaryota; kingdom Metazoa; phylum Chordata; class Aves; order Sphenisciformes; family Spheniscidae; genus Aptenodytes; species Aptenodytes patagonicus. The sequence continues at coordinate 57,630,822 of NC_134951.1, read as the reverse complement.
GTGGTTGTGGTGAAGGTAGATGTGATACAAGAAGCCTGTGGAGGGGTCATGGGTGACAGAGCGAGGGGACAGGGAGCCCAGGCGATGGTAGCTCATCATCAGGCAGCACTGGGGTAAGCTGTCCAAGTAAGGCAGAGAGGGACGATGAGAAAGCAGTATTTAAGGGGTAAAGATGTTATGGCACTGAGATGAGCACATCTTTGGAAGTAGGAGTTTCGTGTTGCAAAGTGATGGACTACCCTGGGACAGGAAGGAGTTGGAAGATGACTTTGAGTTATGAATTGCACAGAATGTCATCTCTCTCTCATTCACACCTTTTCATCTATCCTGCCCCACCATCCTCTTTCTTCCTTGCCAGTTATCAGTCTAAGGAACCCTTCAATCCTTCTGTTGAATTTCTACCACTGCGCAGAAAAATTGTCCAGGTTGATTATGCCAAGCAGAGCAAGACAGTCAACACAGCCGTGAAATCACTGGGTATTGTTCCTCTGAATCCTAGAGCTATTTCTTTTTCTTGCCCAGTGACTTTAAGTCTATAACATGCATACAGTCTAATCTCCAGAACCAAGAGCTTCCTTCCCAGGTGGGGTCTTAACAACTAGCTTAACAACTAGCTGATAACATGGTGTTATGTTTCATGACATCTCACAACACTTTGCAGGAGTTCAGGAAGCAAAGGTCTTTTCCAGATCCACTCAGTATGAGATTTTTAGGTGTGTGGCCCATACAGATGCAGCAATTCATGTTGCCACAAGAGGGTGAGGACGGACATAACTTGTATGGAAGTTGAGTATACTGGGTGAAGGAACTGAAGGTGAGTTACTGGCCATGGCTTTTCTGCAGGGACAAAACAAAAATATGCTTCCCTTCTGCACTCAGCAGTCACCAAGACAATGTTTGCTTTCTTCAGTATCTGAGGTTGTATTTATATTCACAAAGTGAAACTCATTATAGCTGTGTAGAGGGTCTGTTTATGACAATATACTATCTTTAATTTAAAAAAAAAATCAAATTATGTTCAAATAAAAAGGTTTCCTTCTCAGGAACTGTGTGGACTCAGAACATTTTGAGCTTAATAATTCATTAAGGCCACCATAATGGGACAGAAAATGTGGAGACCATGGACGGAATCCCATGGCTGGAATACAAAATAAAAAATAAGGATTATGCAAATCTTCCTTTGCCTCATGTTTTTGCCACCCATCTGCCTTACTACTTAGTTCCAAGAGACCTGAGAAATAAAAGAGGGCGTGTAAGTGATGTTATTTTTACAATTTCCTTAAAACCAATCATGCCAATTTGCCTCAGTGAATTGGTCCAAATCCTACCTTTTTCCTCTTTCTGTTCCCCATGTCTCGGTATAAATATCACCTGCTTCATACATGTGGGGCAACTGGGACGTTCTAAAGCCCATTTCTTCTGTTTCCCTTTGCCAAATCTCTCAGCCCCACACTGTTAGAGGGAGGGGTGGTGCATCTCAGGAGGATCTGCGAGGGTCTGCACCGATTTTCCCCTTGTGAAAACATCCAATTCCAGTGAAGTTATAAGTCTGAAAAAATGTCTCCCATACTGAAAATATGAGTAGGATGGGACTATAGTAGGTAGAGAGGGAATGTGAGAACTGCCTTTTCTCGCTCCCCAGTGCTGTGAGTTTCTGAATAGGACTCTCCATCTCCTTAGAGACAGGCGTAACCAGGCTACTACACTAAGGCTCACTGACAGAGCATGGACATACGGGCAAGTCTGAAGATGTGTATGGGACGTATACTTCTAATAGCACACCGAGAATTGCCTTAGCCGCCATACAGCAAATTGTTACTTTGCTCCCTGGCAAAGGATCTCATACTTCTGCTAATCTTTCTTATAGTGGTCCCAATGACTTCTGCCCCTTCCATCCTTATTTCTGACGCAGGGCTTCCCATGGCTGAGCGAGTGGAGAGCTGTGGCAGAGCTCTGCCCACAGGGGCTATGGAGGCAAGCTCTTAGTGCTGCTGTTACCTTCTTCACAGATACAGGTGTAATGGGAAACTGCAATGTGCTCACCATTTTCTTCACAGTAACAGTGAAGCTTGGAAGAGAAAGCTCACATGCAGAAGATATGAAATCCAAATGATGCCCCACAAAGAATGAGAAAATTGCCCCAAAATCACATGGAGCACACGTGTCAGAAAATATGGAAATTGTTGTGACTTCAGAAAAATATTGCTTGGCGGGGGGAGGGGGATCTTTTCCACCTCTGCTTGAACAACTCAGGTTGTTCGTATTTTGTATCAAACCATAGAATAATTTTTTCTGTGATTTCAGATCAGAGCTTTTGAATGAGGTGTTTATTGAGTTTTCCTGCAATGTGTTTGGGAATTCTTATTTTATATACCTTGGAAATAATGGTTTTGGCTTTGCTAAAGATAATCAGATAAATTTTCAATTAAGCAGGAATCAAAAGTAGTCATTTTACCCAGTTGGAAAGGCAGTCTGAGAACATGATTCTTCTGTCTCTCCCTGCAAACATTTGTAACCTCGTAAGGGAGACATGCCAGGCTCTATTTTCTCTCCCTAATTAGACACTAAGTGTTGAGGAGCAGAAGCTTAGTAGAAGCTGGCACATGCTGCCAGTTGAGAGGCAAAAGGCTGCCCATCTCACTGGTGGTGCCTGGTCTGTGCCTGAAGCAGCAGCTCTCGCGTGGTCAGGAGTCAGCAGGAGACAAAATAACCCTTGCCCGTAACAGCTCCTTCTTTTAAGATGCCAGGGCTGCCTCTTATGTCATTCAAAATCTGCCTGTGTGCTGCCTCTGGCACCAGCACCACAGGCCAGGAGTTTAGATCACAGAGTACTGATGCTGTCAACACTACCAAAGCTGGGATTTACAAGAAACTCTTCTTCACTTCATCGTGACTGTACACAGAAATGTGAAGCTGAGTCAACCTAATGATTTTCTAGTGTTGTTATTGCAACCTGACTGCCTTGCACAAGTGAGCAGTATCACTGAAGCCTGTAACACTGACCCCGTGAAGAGAGTTAGCTGCAGGCACTGAATGACTGCAACTACAGAAATACCGCTGCCTATGAACAAATTGACAGCACTACATAATCCAGAATTTACCTAATGTGATTGTCACCTTCAAACTGTTTTCACACATTTTTAGTGAGACATTTTTACACATTTTTAGTGTGGAAAAACGCATTGATGGTCAGGGTAATGGAGTCCTTTAATATCTCTGAGACTAGTCTTCTCATTGTTTTGCAGATGATTTGTGTTACCAGGAACCCTAAGGATGTTATGGTTTCTTACTACCACTTCTCCAAATTCATGTCCACACTAGAGGAAGTACCAGATTTTAACCTTTTTATGGACAGATTTTTAGCTGGCAAAGGTAGGATATCTTTTTTACTAAGGAGCCCAAATCCTGTTGCATGACCTCAGATTGAATGGAGATTAATTATATCAATAAATATCAAATATCAGAATCCTCAGCTATGCTGTAACCTGAATCCAAAGCTGCAGAGGCTGTCTGAGCTTGACACCATTTTCTGATGAAAGCTGGTGCAAAGACAGTAGCATAGTCATGGCTTTGCTGCTCTCCAACAACATGCAAGCTCCTTATTTTATCTGAATGGGATGCTGATTCAGAATATAACCATTATGACTGAAAAACTCTTAACACTTTCTGCATTGGTTAGTGGAGCTGAACCCATAAGAATAGTCGCTGTACAGCAAAGATAGAGAAGTATTTTTTTGCTTCTGCCAGTATTAGTTCAGATTACTAGAAACAAAAGGGGAGTTGCCACATTAGCTTGGAGAATTGTCACAAAGACGGTGAGTGTGCATCCCTCAAATTATCAGAAAATATTATCTAAAAAAACCCTTTCAAAGACCTAAATGACTGATAATTTTGCTGTTTTACTGCTAACTGGTAATAGTATTTATCTTTATTTTTTTGTTTTAATAATTTCCCTTGCTGAATACTTGCCAGTTTGTGGCTGGATCACGTTGCAGGCTGGTACAGTCAAGCAGAGGATTTCAATGCACTCTTCCTTACCTACAAAGAAATGAAAAAGGTGAAGTCAATTAGTATCACTGTATTCAAGATATTCTGTTCCTATATTGACTGCATTTTCAGACAGCTCTTTATAATTGCACTTTATATTGGAAAGTGCTTAATCCATTGTGGAGTAGATTCAAATTGAAACTTCTGAGAGGATGAAGTAATTTGTCTCATTGGTTCAAGGTCTTATCAATTACTAGACAATTATTAGGTAAAACACTTTCCAATATGACAGAAGTTATCTTCACTGCCACCCCAAAAAACCCTTTCTGAAATAGTACAGAACAAGACTTTTGCAAGTATCTTCAACAGGAATGTTGCGCTCGTAAGGACAGTTCCACTAAAGGAAAGAAGTGCTTAAGAGGCAGGCTTTAAAGTACTTGAGGAGCTCTCAGATTGCTGACCAGAAGTTTCCTGCTTGGTGGCTGCCCACACCTTTGTGTGACTTAGAATCATAGAATAGAATCATAGAATCATTGAGGTTGGAAAAGACCTCTGAGATCATCGAGTCCAACCGTCCACCCAACACCACCACCCATTAAACCATGTCCCTAAGTGCCTCATCTACACGTCTTTTAAATACTTCCAGGGATGGGGACTCAACCACTTCCCTGGGCAGCCTCTTCCAATGTTTAACCACTCTTTCAGTAAAGACATTTTTCCTCATGTCCAATCTAAACCTCCCCTGGCGCAACTTGAGGCCATTCCCTCTTGTCCTATCGCTAGTTACTTGGGAGAAGAGACCGACACCCACCTCGCTACAACCTCCTTTCAGGTAGTTGTAGAGAGCGATGAGGTCTCCCCTCAGCCTCCTCTTCTCCAGGCTAAACAACCCCAGTTCCCTCAGCTGCTCCTCATAAGACTTGTTCTCCAGACCCTTCACCAGCCTCGTTGCCCTTCTCTGGACACGCCCCAGCACCTCAACGTCCTTCTTGTAGTGAGGGGCCCAAAACTGAACACAGTATTCGAGGTGCGGCCTCACCAGTGCCGAGTACAGGGGCATGATCACTTCCCTACTCCTGCTGGCCACACTATTTCTGATACAGACTTCTCGTTTCTCTGAGGTGGCTGTCCTTCTTCTCGTGGGCAAGTCCCACAGCGCCCCAGCCACAGCAGCACAGCCCACGTCACGTGCCACTGCACTGGTCTCTCACCCTTCAGGGCCTGGGGTTGCTCACGTCGAGTCCCTTGCTAGGACAACAAGACTGACAAAACCCCCATGGGTTGAGTGCCTTCACAGTGACAGGCACGATTCCAGAGATGACTTAGCCAGGGCATCTAACGCGAGATGCAGACTGGGTTTGCAGTGTGGGGAGCAGAGCACAGAATTCCTCATCTCCAAGGGCATGCTGCTGCAGTGAGCTACAGTGTCACTGCTCTTGAGTATTCAACTGATGAAAGGGAGACTATGCTCACATAAAAATTATGGTCAGTTTTGCACCCAAATGTATGTCCTTTATCATCCTGTATTCCACTACCGTATGCATTTAGTTCTTTGCATCATCAAGACCCTGCAAAGTAACATTATTGCAGGATATCAGAAGTGCTGTGCTGAAGATCTGCAACTTCCTAGGCAAGAAGCTGAGCAAAGAGGAAGTGGACAGTGTTGTGAGGCACGCTACATTTGAGAACATGAGAAAAGATCCCAGGGCGAACTATAAGAACCTGCCAGATGACATCGTAGCGAAAGACAAGGGTAGTTTTTTATGAAAAGGTTTAGTGGAAGCAGTCCAACACAACAACTATTTAATCCCACACTTCTTGGTGTGAGATGAACCTAGGGTTTCTGGTCTCAGCTGGAATGCCCCATTTTCAGAGGGAGAGTTCAGGTTAGTGGCAAATTAAATTTATAAGAGCAGTTTTATTGCCGTGACATCAGTGATTTTACCATATTTTCCTGAGGATAATAAAAAGGTAATGTTTTACTGATTGTAACACAGGTTGTAACAGGCCTGTCAGATACAAGAAGGATTTAAGGGTTGTACTGAGCCAGGGGTAAGATTATACTTTTTTTTATTGTTTCTTACTTTTCAAGGTAAATCACCTTAATTGTGTGAGCATAGACCTTCTTGACCAACCACCATCCATGTCCATACATGGCATCCCTGGGCTCCTGGACATTGCTAAGATGTCCTAACGCTCAGCGTAGGAGGGGATCTCCAGGGATTAAAGAGAGTGGTGCACTGAGAGAAAAACGAGAGGTGTTGCTTTTAGTAATTTCCTCTTTGATCTCAAAGGAATCAGTAAAACACCAGAACAAATGAGTTGAATAACTTTATGAGGAGTCAGGATTATAGGTGTACGCTGTGTTTTATTCAAAGCACCTAGATTTGGAAGCGTGTCCTCAAAAGAGCACACAGAGCCTCACTCGACGGGCCAGCGACAGTGAGATGCTGAGGAAGCCAGGAATTGCTTCCCAAGACTAGCACTCACTGTTTGCAGCGGGCTTCAGAGAGGTGCACGTTCTGCTTCTCACCTCCCTTTGCTGCCTCTTTCCTCAGGCACTGTTGGAGACTGGAAAAACATCACGACAGTGGCACAGAGTGAAACGTTTGACAAAGTTCTTAAAGAGAAAATGAAGACTCTGCCCGTCAAATTCATCTGGGATATTAATGATGAAATGTAGGCTGGTTTTGAGTTTCATCATCCTTTGGTGTTCATACTAGATGGACATATCTGAAGTTCTGGAAGAAGAAAATACATCCATTTTCAGCTATGTTATAGAAATAATAACGCTGACAACTCAGTCACAAAATGCGAGTTGTCTGAGGAAGCTATTAAATTCCACCAGTTTCCTGTTTGTAATTTTACAATTTTAATTAACTTTCTTAGTAAACTGACTTCCTTTCTTCATGTTTGCTTTTACTTTCATTGGCTTTAATAATACCAGAGTTGTAGACAACCAAGTGAGGACAGATTGGTGTTGCCAAAAACTTTCTGAAAAACGTTTCACTCGTGCATTTCATGAGGCTTCCTTTGGTAGAACCTTCAATGTCCAGACTGGAAGTTAGATTGACCAGCTGTGGTATGGTTATGCTTCGATATGTTTGAATTCCTGTTTCCTTGGTAAACGCTGATACTCAACCATTTGCTATTAAAGTGACCTTACGTTGCATTCTCTTGTGTTGCCTATTGACTGAAACACTTCATTGCATTGTCTGTTGTGGTTCTCAAGGTCACGTCTGACAATTTGCTACTTGAAATATTGAGAAAAAACACAAGCCATAGTCATAGCAGTTTTTAAGTGAATGTCCACTCTATCATACCTGATGATCTGCTAGAGCTACTGATGTAAAAAACTACCAGCTATCTATGACTACGTCCTTCCTCATATATTCATTGACTCACTACCATGGTTTAACCTGTCCAGGATTCAACTCCATGCAGTGACTTGCCCATGGGCTTCCCCTGAGAAGGTAAGTACAGAGGCATATTTCAAGATTTTTTTCTATCAACAACTCAAAAAATATTTGCAAATTCAATAAGTCCACTCCTGACGTATCTGGTCTACGATACATTCACCTTTGTAAACAGCTGTCCTGATATAAGGACATAAGGCATAAAAATGCCTTTTATGTTGCTTACAAAGGGAAGTCCAACTCCTGCGTATTTCTCAACTCTATCCACTGAAATTACTCACAAACTAGAGCTGTAGTTCCTCCCCTCCCCATGTTCGCACTGTTAAGTCTCTGATATATCTCTAGCATTTTTTTCCCCTCCAATAATCTTCCGTCCCTTTCAGCGCAGCCTCAATCAGGAGGGCAGAGGGAAAGGACATGATCTGAGGAGGAAACATTTTGTTCCAACTTTTTTTCAGACACCAACCACACTTCCCTGGCGGGGAAAGCAAGTTTTGGACCCTCATTCCTGCTTCCTGCTATGATATCTACGTGATCAAACTATGGTGACTGCTTTTGGCTGGTATTGAATCAATGTCCTACCAAGCAGTCATAGAATGATATAACTTCTAATTTCAAAAACATTTCAAATAATCATTTTGATTTGGCAAAGAACATCTAACCTTGGCTTTCCCATCAACTGTTTGAAAAATGTACAAAATCCTCCCAGTTCACATACTGGCTTTCTTGTTTGTTTACTTCCATCACTGGTCCCAAGGGACCAGCTCACTCTTCTCATTTTCAATCCACTCATTTTAGCCTTCCGATACATTGTACCTGCTTTTTTCCTGGACAGAGTTACCTCATGCACAGCATGCTGCTAGCTGCTATTAGGCAAAGGTGACCTCATACAATTAGCCTACAAGAAGAGTATCTCCCTGTCCTTCAACGGTACAGCCAGACCATCTTTCCTTCTGGAGCTTTGCATCCCCGATACCAAGAAAACAACTTACAAAAAAACCCCTTATGTGACTTATGTAACCACTGCATCCCCCGACCTCCGAGTTCAAACTTCCCACAAGGGGACCGGTGACCTTTTCCACTCGTACATATTTACCCTGGCCACAGAAAAGGTAAAACTAGTTCAAGGTCAGAAGCCTAATGCAGGCCTGTTGCCGAGTTTGCCGTAAGTACAAACAGACCTCCTGATTACAAGTGGGACCTTGATCTTTACTTTTTCCAATGACAGGAAGTCCCAGCATAGTAATAAAAGCCACATAAACCTCACACTACGCTGTATGCCGCAGCCCAATGGTATCAGCTCACTCTATTAGTTGCAGATTTCATGAGCACGCAGTGCAGAAAGTAGAATCGAGTTCATGGCAATAAATGCAATTATGCTAAAGAATTGAACCTGAAAAGCCCTCCAACTCTGAGCCAAGTTGCAAGGCACTGAAGGGCTCATTTAAAAACAAACAAACAAACACCCCCACCCCCAAAAAAATAAACAAACAAAAAAAGAAGTAGTATTTCAGGCCCTGTCAGTTTCTGCAACATGAGAGAGAGCACTCACACGACAGCTCTTTCTCTCAGGATCTAGGGTATCAGCATCTTGGATCCAGGCACAGTCTACTGTCTGGTCCAACAAACTGAATTTATTTCAGCAACCACACAGTTTAAAAACTGGAGGTAGCCTGTGGTTATGTCTCCTAGAAGAAAGACTGAAGTTGATTCTCCCCACAGGAATTGTACTTCAAGTTCCCCATTTTTGGCCAAAATACACTAACCACTGACCTAAAAAAAAAAAAAAAAAAAAAAAAAAAAGAGAGAGAAATATACCACCCCTATGTTTTGTTTGCTTTAAAGCAGATTATAATGCAATCATAATTTGGATGCAAAATCCGAGGCTTTGCAGCATGGCCGAGACTGTACTCCTACAGCATCTTGATGTGGTGGGCGCCAGCCTCTGAATTTTAATAGAGCTCAGGCACCAACTATTCCAAAAGTTCAGCATGATCAAAACTAAATTAGCTCTGGTCATAGTGCAGTGTTGCAACTCATAACTCCTGGTTACCCGGGATATGGAGAAGGCTGTGAGGGGCTCTGAGGCAAAAATGACTTTTTTGCCTCAGTCTTCACCAGCAAGTGCTCAAGCCACACCACCCAAGCCGCAGAAGGCAAAGGCAGCGACTGGGAGAATGAAGAGATGCCCACTGTGGGAGAACATCAGGTGCGAGACCATCCAAGGAACCTGAAGGTGCACAAGTCCATGGGACCCAATGAGATGCATCCGCAGGTCCTGAGGGAACTGGCGGATGAAATTGCTAAGCCACATGATGGATACATCATATTTGAGAAGTCATGGCAGTCCAGCGAAGTTCCCACTGGCTGGAAAAGGGGAAACATAAGCCCCATTTTTAAAAAGGGAAAAAAGGAAGACCCAGGGAACTACAGGCCAGTCAGTCTCACCTCTGTGCCTGAGAAGATCATGGAAATCATGGAACAGATCCTCCTGGAAGCTATGCTAAGGCACATGGAGGACAGGGAGGTGATTCGAGACAGCCAGCACGGCTTCACCAAGGGCAAGTCCTGCCTGACCAACCTAGTGGCCTTCTGTGATGGAGTGACTACAGCAGTGGACATGGGAAGGGCTACCGATGTCATCTATCTGAACTTCCGTAAGGCCTTTGACACGGTCCCCCACAACATCCTGCTCTCTAAACTGGAGAGGTATGGATTTGATGGGTGGACTGTCTGGTGGGTGAAGAATTGGTTAGATGGTCGCATCCAGAGGGTAGTGGTCAACGGCTCAATGGCCAGATGGAGATTAGTGAGGAGCGGCATCCCGCAGGGGTCTGTATTGGGACCGGTACTGTTTAATATTTTCATCAACAACACAGACAGTGGGATCGAGTGCTCCCTCAGCAAGTTTGCAGATGACACCAAGCTGAGTGGTGTGGTCGACACACCAGAGGGAGCTGGACAAGCTCGAGAAGCTCACGAGGTTCAACAAGGCCAAGTGCAGGGCCCTGCGCCTGGGTTGGGGCAACCCCCAGTATCAATACAGGCTGGGGGATGAAGGGATTGAGAGCAGCCCTGCCGAGAAGGACTTGGGGGTTCTGGTGGATGAAAAGCTGGACATGAGCCAGCAATGTGCGCTCGCAGCCCAGAAGGCCAATCATATCCTGGGCTGCATCAAAAGAAGCGTGGCCAGCAGGTCGAGGGAGGGGATTCTGCCCCTCTACTCTGCTCTGGGGAGACCCCACCTGGAGTACTGCCTCCAGCTCTGGAGCCCTCAGCACAGGAAAGACATGGACCTGTTGGAGCAGGTCCAGAAGAGGGCCACGGAAATGATCAGGGGGATGGAACACCTCTCCTATGAGAGAGTTGGGGTTATTCAGCCTGGAGAGCAGGCGGCTTCGGGGAGACCTTACTGTGGCCTTTCAATACTTAAAGGGGGCTTATAAGAAAGATGGGGACAAACTTCTTAGCAGGTCCTGTTGTGACAGGACAAGGGGGAATGGCTTTAAACTAAAGGGGGGTAGATTGAGACTAGATATAAGGAAGACATTTTTTACGCTGAGGGTGGTGAAACACTGGCACAGGTTGCCCAGAGAGGTGGTGGATGCCCCATCCCTGGAAACATTCAAGGTGGGGTTAGACGGGGCTCTGAGCAACCTGATCTAGTTGAAGATGTCCCTGCCCACGGCAGGGGGGTTGGACTAGATGACCTTTAGAGGTCCCTTCCAACCCAAACCATTCTATGATTCTATAATAATCTCCCTACTTGCATTACAGTGTAAGCTTTAGACTCAGAGAGTTAAAAGCAAGATACAAGCAAGGTTGTCAGCACCATGATTTTGAACTACTAAAATTCCATCAGTTTATTGATGGGATTTTATTAGATTAATACGAATTAGACTTCAGTGTAATCCAAAGTGCGTAAGTAAACTTTAGATACCTCACCTAAACATCTTCCACCAAAAAACCTTCTCAGTCCATTTCAGCAAACTAAACCACGCAAACATAGCCGAGCTTACTCTCAGTCAAATTCCCTTTTATTTCACAGATGTTAATTGCTAATAAAGCTAAACAAATCTGAAGTTCAGATTGAGCCACTGAAACTTGTTCCAAAGACTTGGAGAAACAGACTTTATGCAATTTTTTGTCACTTCAACCCTTATTATCTCCTCTGCTTTGAATATAAGATGTAACAGTGAAAACACATTTTCACATTTTAACTTGTTTGACATCAGTTTAGCATTTTTAAGCTATACATCCTCTGCATGAAAACCAATAAATATGTTAGTGTGAAAACAGACTAGAAAATCTCATTAATCTAGAAATACCATTATCGAGAAACTTTTTTTCATACGCAGATCATTCTTTGACGTCAGTGACCCACTTGGAAAATTTTCTGATTACCACATTTTGCACAGACTACACAGCATTCTTGGATTCAGTCCAGATTTAAAGAGAACTAACTCACTCCTTTTATGAAAAAATGCTAGTTTTAAACATACATAGCTGAAAATGGAAAGCAGCCTTAAAAGTTTTTACGCAGCTGAGTTGAGACATACCAGAAGTAAATTAAGTTCAGTGCTGAACAGCATTTTAAAGCATACTAACAATGACACAGGCAGCTGGATGTAGTCACTATCAAGCTTTTAATCCAACCGTATCTTTGGAAAAAGTCAGATTTAGTATCACATTAGCTCACAATTTTTTAATATATTTGGTAACTCTGCTGGAACACAGATCCTGCTTATTGCTTTGAAACATACAACGTTATCATTGAAACCTAGATGCTTGCCTAGAGTTCTTAGTATCCAAAATTAAAAAGATCAAATAGAGGACAGTAGGAACAAAGGCACATGGTTGATTTATAAAAGTATTTACAGGGTACTTGCACATTTATTTCTGTCTGCTAGAAACTCATTCATCTTGAATACAAAAAGAAAAACTACTGAAACATGTTAAAGGAGATCATCCTAAACAGATGTTCTCAAGCGATATGAGCAGAGAATCTTACACACCATTAAATTATTTCTGGAATTAAATTTCTCATTTTGAATAGAGAATTACCAAATATTAAAGCTCATACATTTGTTATTCCTCTAAGCACTGTGATACTTAGTGCAATCCTCTTCAAAGGTTGAAGCTGGCACAGTTAAGGCAGTCTACTAACAGTATTTTAAAATTCAGCACACAGTGTTTAATCAAGGAGGTGCCTGGTGGTTCTCTATTCGGAGAGCTGTCTTTTGAAACCTTCAGCCATACTGTCGTCCTTCTAGCTGATGCAGTCTCAAACACAGCATGTTTAAATACCACAGTTCTCGCAGTGTTTCGGGTTTTTTTGGAGGTGGGAAGAGAAAAGGTGTCTAATATCAAGCCATCAGCTCCGTAAGCAACTCTGCAGGATGGTTAACATCCACGAGTTGATGTGTAGCTTTACTCTGTGTTGTGATAACCTTTATGGGCTGCCAACACGATGCTTCTAAAACACCCACTACATTCAAACCTACAAGCCCTCTATAAATCCTGGTACTGTATTCTGCACTCACTGCAGTGTTTCAACATACTGTTGCCAAAAGCAAACTACATTTTCCTAGGCTGGGGTTTGGTTTTGGTTTTTTTTTTTTCCCATGGAAGTTCATTGTTGCACAAGTTCAAAATAAAAAAAAACCCCGTCTCTGAACAAATCAACCAAACTTTTTAAGAGGACTTCATCTCATTCTGATTTTTTTTTCCTACAGACTTGAACTAGTAATTTTGAAACTATTATCCTCAACTACGGTGAAATATTTTACTCTAGTAGTATGGAAATGGTTTCCATTAAACTTTAATAAGGCCATGCCTTATTAAAAGGTGACTAGTGCTGCCTATCTACAGCTGATAGGTTGGGGCACCAGAACTGACTTAAGTGTTATAAAATTTCACAGAAGAAAAAAAAAATTAAAAAAAACCCTGCATAGTATGTGATCCCTTTTATTCACCAAAGCTGCCCATGTATATCCTAGGTGGAAGATAGCAGAACAGCTGCTCAGCCTTCAGATGCAGGTGTGTTTAGCACTTGCTGTAACATCTTTCCATCTTGCTTGTTGTCACGTCTCTTCAAAGGACAGTTACAGAAATGGGAAGGAAAAAATAAGAGAAAATAGAATAGCATTTTCAGATAGATCAATATTCCTCAAATTTTTCATTTGAAATATTGAAGTAAGTTTATTTATGATGAAAGTCATCAGAAGACCATTCTCCTGGATTTAAAATATTTTGGTTTTTTTCTTTAGAAAAAAAGAAAAAAGGAAAGAAAAAAAAGAGAAAAATGATACACATTACTAAAACCACAGATGCTGTGGCTTTCCTGCCTGCCCCTCTCTCCTTACGTATGTCCATACTGATGACAGAGCCAGTTCAAAACAGTCTAATCACTATCTAAATTAACAGGGTTGTAGTCAGGGTCATCCTCTTCATCCTCCAACTCTAAATCATCCATTTCTTGGAATAAAGATTCATCAACCTCCACGCTGTTTCCAGCTGCAAAGAACAGAAAAATAATTTATTTTCATGCAAGCAGGAAAACAGTACCTGAACAACAAAATACATAACACTTTCATACTCATTCTTCAGTGTAGGTAGCTGTTAACTTACTTGGCTTTTTATATATCAAACAGATATGGAAAAGGAAACGCCACTTTTTATCTTTTTACAGCTAAAGTGAAGCTTTTTTCCCCTCATACCAAAATTCAGCCAAGAGAAATCTCACACAGGACCTCAGAATCCATTGGGAGAATGAAGTTAACATCTTTCCCATAAGCAGAGATTCTTTCTCCCAGGTACTGTCAAAGTAGGAGCTCAGGACCTCACAGCTGGAACAGTTACAACTATCATAGCCACAGAAACACATAAGGTTTATTAAAAAAAAAACCTTACACACCACTTATATATTTACATTTGTTTCCAGATTTAAATTTTAAAAGCAAGTTGAATGTTTGTATGCTTTCACATTTTCTTCTGCAAGAGATGATGCTGACCTAAGGATAAAACTTGAGGACTACTGCTATTTTATTTGTGTGTATCAACAGTGACATCTTCCGGCCACCGAATAAGGTTCTGTTCTTTCACTGGATTTGAAAGAGCCTTTATGACCGTTTCCATCTAAAAGATAATGCCATTATCCTGTTTAAGCTGTGAAAATTAGTATTACTTATTTCATGGTACTGTAATATTAAACTGCAGTTAGTAACCTGTTGCATTGATGATAGAATGCAAGCAGCAATAAAGACAGGAGGTTTTAATCACCGATAGCAACAGGATTAAAAGTTAATACGTTAATCCCAAGTCATTTGGGCACAGAGCCCAAATATAGAGGTCTGTTCCTCCCTTGAGACTGCCAAATGTTCCATCAGCAACCCACTTCACTTTAGGCATTTTTGAAGAAGACAAGGTTAAATTATGCCCTCTAACTAAAAGAAACTCAACTCCCCCATTACTGTCATTTCAAGTTTATACTCAGTGATGCTCATAAACAACTTTTTTTTTTAAAATTGTTACTTGCAGAGAAAATTCTTGACTCTCTTCTGCATGTGTTTTGCAATACCAGTAGATAATACAGGTACATTAAAGAATTGTCTTAACTCAAAAATCAGTCTTTTAAACTAGGATACTGAAAGGCAGTACAGAAAATTAAATAGATATGTGACTGTGAGTAGATTTATCTGATTTATCTCCACCAGATTTTCTAAGTTTATCATCTTTTGGCACAGGCTTACAAAATTTTCAGCTGGTACCAGGTCAGATATTTTCAGTAAGATAACAGACAAATCTGCACAAAACCATGAAGAACTGAGTTGCACAGAGGCAAATAGCATTTAATTTGACCTGCAAGATGTTTACTATTGGTGTTGAGGTACAGAGAGAAGGAGACACAACTTCCAAGATCTGTGCTTGAAATCGGGGGTAAGAAAGCTGGCTATTAGAAAAAAAGAAAAAGCAGGGTTTGGTTGTGGGTTTTTTGTTTTGTTTTTGTTTTGCTTGGTTTTGGTTTTGCTTCCAGTCCAAACACTTGAATAGAAGCAACAGAAATAAGATCAACTCAAGCTCAAAACTACAAATAAATACGCTTTAGCATCTTGAAAATGTTTTGTTTGTTCTTGAAAGAAGTTAAAATCACTTCAGTTCAATCTGCAAAACAGTACTTCTTAGAAAGTTCTTCCGATGTAAAAGTGATACTGAGGTAAGATGTTAAGTCAGAAATATAATACAGATTTTTGCTTAGGAATTTTGACCTATTTTAAGCCACTGTCTTTGAGTTGTGGAAACAAACAGAAATTTACCTTCCTCCAAGAACTGGATGTCAGAGGTGTCAAGGTTGTGATCCATTTCAAACAGCTGTTTACCTAGAAATAAAATAAAATATAATATATAAGCAAGTAGAATTCTGAAATAACTATCAACCTAAGGCAAAAATAGTTAGCACATGTATTTTCGGCTTTTCAAATTAACTAATTCAAGCAGTCTTTTTTTTCCTTAAGCTGCTGATTTCTGTAAGTTCCCCATTCTGATTTTTTGACTATTCATCCAGGATTCTTCCACACCAACAGGCTTCCTCCTCTTACATGTGAAATGGGTCACTGTTTCTTATAGTCACTTTAATATTACTAAGGCTTTAATAATGGGGGGGTGGGCGGGTGGCAGAATTTACACTGTACGGCCCCACAGCCTTTGCTCAGTCCCTATTGGTTTAGTCCTCGTCTTGCATTCCACAAGAAATCCTCTGTGGGAACTGGAAAGGAAATTAGCTGCCTCCTCCACCTTTTTCCATATATCCTCCCAATTTGAAAAGCAACTGGGATCTACACACAAATCACCAGCTCCTACACACACACACATCTGTGAAGGAAACATCACACAAGGCAAAGCGAAGCCTTTCTAATCTGGAGGTAGGGGAATAAAAAGCTCAGGACTCTTTCCACATAAACTACCCATCTTCCATCTATATTTGCATTGCTTATGCAAGCTTCCGCTACCAAGACTGGTTGGTGTTCATGGTAAAACATTTAAGACAATTTTTACTGTAATTTCCTCCACATTTTGCCCACTGGATATGGAGTTTGCTTTCTGCTGGACAAACTGTGATCTGTAAAACACAGAGCCCGAAACCACTGCTATGACAAGCTCTTCCCCAAAATATCAGAGCCATTCTCGCTAGTCACTGTAAGCTTGTCATATGCAGCAGCCAGCCTCTGTGTTGCTTCAGTCCAGCAACAGCAATCCCAAACTCCTACATGCGCCTGAATAATCTGAAGTCACTGTACAATCCAGTGCAATAAAGGCCAAAACAATAAACTGGCTGATGTAGATTCTTTCTGTTGCTTAACAAACCCCAACTATTTCTGCCAGAACAATGCTTGTCAGTAGCAGCTCCAAGTAGTATACTGTCTGGCACAAAACCGAAGCAGTTTAAACACACAGTTTGGGAACCTCAATGACTTCCTGCAGAAATCCGGAATCTATTAGCTTTGTATTTAGCCCAAAATCAGCACTCGGAAAGACTTCACGTGACATGGAGGACAATAATCAAATACTGCATTAAGAGTTTATTTACTACCATCATCTTTCAGTGTAAAAATTACTTTTAGGCTTGTCGTTATAGTCCGGTAACATTGCAAAAACTTCAGGACCAGTTTTAAATCATACCGCTTAATTTATTTTTGCCCGCTTGTTCTTCTTCTTTCATTTTTTTCCTTTTTATTTCTAGGAGTTCTGCATCAAACTTCGCTTTCCAATTTAGGAAATTCTCAATGGTAACAGGAGTGCCGTGAAAACGTTGCTGAAAGAACAGAAAATAAGGCTGCAAACACAACTTGCAAAGCTACAAGTGAAGATGAGCATTCTCTTAACTATTTAAATTACAATATTCCAGAAGCACTGCTTGCTGTGAAGTATTCTGAGAAATTAATCCTAACCCTGAGAATATACAAAGAACACATTCTTACTGTTTTTCATCATGGGACTCTCCCTTCAGAGAGCTGCACTGAGGTGGAAATTCTTATGGAGAAACCCCACGTACTACTTTTGGACCTACAGTACAATAGTTAGCAACACACCACTAATACAGGTTATCCGTAAGTAGGCAGCACTCCTTACCAACTCTTAAGTGCAATCTACACCGAAATGTTTTCCATTAAAATACATTAACCTTTCTATCTTGTTGAGAGAGAAAAAAGGATTCTTTTCTTCCAGCTATTTTTCTGCCATTTTCAGAAACACTGAACCTTCCAAATCCCATCACCCTCTAGCTATTTCTGAGGAAGAAAGTGAAGACTCAGTAGTTGGACTTATCACAGCACGTTCCATGAATGGAAGAACTATTCCACAGTGGCTGGTAGAAAGGACACGTACAGGGTGGACAAACCAGTCTTGAAGACTGGTCCCACAGCTTCCACCCTACCCACTCAGTCTACCAAGGAAGAGAAACTTCCTCAGACCATGCAGCCTGTGTGCAGCATACCATATTCTAGCCTTTTTGGCTCCCCATTGCCTCTTGCCTCTTCAAGCAAAAAACTGGCTACAGCAACTTTGATTTTATTTGGGAAAAATCCCTGCCCCTGCCTTAGGAAATAATGCTAGAAGGGACTATGAACATGCAATACGCCTCTGAAAAGACTGCTTTAGAAAGTGGGGGGGGAATCACTTAAGTGTACTAAAGAATCTCCTAGTCCTTAAGTTTTAATTATATCAGCTTTGGGATAGATGTTCCTCTCCCACTGCAACCGAGAATTTTTCCTGCATCAAACCCACACATTTAAAAAAAGTGGGAAATTTTTAGTTGAAAACATTATTTTACATACTTTCTCTTCTTCTTCCGCTTCTCTTTCTTTCTGTTTCTTTTCCTCTTCTCTTCGTGTTTTTATTTGATCCACTATTTCATTTAATTTCTCCTGTACTGCTGAGACTAGAGTGAAGATCATTACCATTCCTAAATTTTCTTCTGCCTACAACACAAAGAAAGCAACTTCAAACCTTCAGCAGCTGAACACATAAGTACATTTAGAAAGCAGTATGCTGTGCAAGTGCAGGTAACACAGCTGAGGGACTCTGCACCAGTCTCAAAAGCTCGCTGTAAAATTCAAGTCAATTGGCCAGTTAATCCAGTTAAAGTTACCCCCAAATGAGTGCACAGCAAAACACCAATGATGAACACCTGTGTTCAGGTTATCAACATATTATAGACATCTGGAAGGCTTTTTCATGAATAAAACAAAACCTATAGTAGGAATACAACTCCGATATTTGAATATCGTAAGAGACAACAGTAACTTAGAACCTCTCCTCTCCTGAAATGGCTTATTCCTTAATCCCATTACACGATCGTTTGAAGTGGGACAGTTTCCCAGGAAAAACAAAAAACATCAGTTGATGGAAGTATCCTGGTTTCGGCAGGGATAGAGTTAATTTCCTTCCTAGTAGCTGGTACAGTGTTTTGGATTTAGGATGAGAACAAAGTTGATAATGCACCGATGTTTTAGTTGTTGCTAGGTAATGCTTACACTAGCCAAGGACTTTTTAGTTTCCCATGCTCCACTGACTGAGAAGGCTGGAGGTGCACAAGAAGCTGGGAGGGGGCACAGCCAAACTGGCCAAAGGGACATTCCATACCATGTGACATCATGCTCAGTACATAAACTGGGGAAAGCTGGCGGGGGGGGGCCGCTGCTCGGGGACTGGCTGGGCATCGGTCAGCGGGTGGTGAGCAATTGCACTGTGCATCACTTGCTTTGTGTATTATCATTATTATTATTATATTATTATTATTATATTATAATAATAATTTCAATTATTAAACTGTTTTTATCTCAACCCATGAGTTTTTCTCACTTGTGCTCTTCCAATTCTCTCCCCCATCCCACCGGGGGGGGGGGGGGGGGGGGGGGGGGGGGAAGAGTGAACGAGTGGCTGCGTGGTGCTCAGTTGCTGACTGAGGTTAAACCACGACAGCAAGGAAGGTTATATGAAGTAAACTGAAGAGAAAGAATGCCTGCTGAACATATTATGGCAATTTTAAGGCAGGGAGGACTTGTCAAGAACTCCTGAAACCAAAGAAGTGTTTCTTTCTCATTCCTTCACAAGGCGCTGTCACGGATCCCAAGGGTTGAAGAAATTCCTGCCGCCCCCTCCGCAATAGTTATGTTATTAAAAAGAATCAAGAATCAATACAGTATTTTTTAATCTTTCCAAATAAAAGTGGATTATTTCCACAAATACTATACATACAGTTAAATAAATTCACCTTAAGCTAGAACTGCAAAAAAGATGAAGTCCTAGAGCACTTCCATTTCATTATCGTACATGTGCACACTGAATTAGCCCTATCTTTTACCTCATTAACATAATTTACCTCAATAATGTCATTTACCAAACTCAAACCTCAAAGTCAGTCCCTACAGTATGGAATAGGTTTCACATCAGTAGCACATACCTCAGAAAACAACTGATTTGAGAGAGAAATTCTGGCTAAAGCGTGAAGTGATACCAAGCTGAATTGAGATATTCCATTTTCCTTACCTGTTGTTCTAGTAGTTTTATTATATCTGTGACATCATTATCGTCAAGATTCTCCTGTGAGACAATTTCATAAAGTGGAGTTTCATCAGGATATTTTTCTCTATAGGTAAATTTAAGGGTTGTTTGGACAGCTACAAGATAAAAAAAGACATTCTTATGGTGATAACTCTATGTAACTTTAATTGTCTATTTTTCTATTGCACCAGCAGCCTAAAGATTTTAAAATATAGAATATTCTGTCTTAAAGGAACAGTCACCTTACACAGATGTTAAAACTATATGAACAGATTTAAATATAATGCAAGAGTTCTGAGAAATTAAGACGATGAAGTTTACCCTTACATAAACTATTACAGGCTATTAGTGTCTGAAAGGTCTTTCGAAAGACTGGAAAGCCTTCTGTGGTACGGTGGGTACTAGAGCAGTAATCTCTTTTCCCTCATATTCCACTTAAAGCTGGAGAAAATGAGGAAGAGTCCTAACAACAGATCTAGAGAGAATCTCAGCATATTAATACTTTAAATTCTGTGTGCCTGGCTGGAGTATCAACCTCTGTGTTGGGTACCAGGGCTCCACATAAATCGTATGACAAGATCACAATTTCCAGTAGACTTTATTAAGCAGAGAACCGCCTAAGGAGAACGCATTCAACCTGAAGCCACCCAGAGGTAGGATAACATGGGAACAAGGCAAAAGAGAATCAAGTTCCTTTGATGCATCCTGCCAGAATACCAGGGAGAAGACTTCCTTCAGTTCCAGACTCACAGTTCTGGCAGCCCAGCAGTCTCTTCAACACAGACACCTGCTCCAAGCAGGACTCGCTCCTTTAAAACTGAAGGAGACAGCACCAGTTTCTTCCTTCTGATACAATTACCCAGAACAGCAGCTCTCAAATTTACTTGGAGCAAGGCTTCCTTACAACAAGCCCATGCAACCATTGATACCCAACAAATACGCAGGGACTTGAGACCCACAGCTCTTTGCTCTGGAACTGTTCCTTAAGGGCTGCATATTCACAATACACAGACTCAACTCTCCCATGTGGCTGGTATACATACAGTTGCTAGAAAAAAAAATCACCTCACAACATGGCTGTAAGCTACCACGGGGATGATGACAACCCATACTTTTTGAAGCCACGCTACAAAGCATTTGAAATTCAGCATGTCAGAAAGCAGCCCTAGGGAGAGAGCGCAACATTTCTATAAACTAAACACAGATCACCAGAATCCTTGAACTACATTTGCTGAGGAATGCTTGCTGGATCAGGCCCCTACGAGGACTTAAGTGGAGGTATACCTAGTTGTCAGTGATAGAATTAGGCTTACGCAGAAACTCCTCTTATATAAGTTTAAGACATGATCAACTTACTTTCATCGTTTTCTCCCGCTTCAGATGTCACAGTGATTGTGAAAGTCGTTGGCTTTTCTGACAATACTGTTCAAAGAAAAAAAAAAAAAAAAGAAGACAGAGATTCCTTAAATCAGACAACTACTTCAGAGTACAACTTCAACTACTACAATCAGAACTGAACTTCTCAAGGACTAATGAAGTAAGGAAGCTCTTGATACAGTGTTAAGGGCCTTTTTACCCTATTAATAAATACTTTTCAATTAACAGCTATTTTCCATATGATGTGATGTTTGGAGTGCTCTTTGAATGCGAGCATGTAACATCAACAATACCAAAAAGTTTCTCTTTTGGAAGTTTCACTTTTCCAAAAAGTGCAGATCTACCTACAATCAAATGACTTACATTAGCGCACTGAATATGTGCAGAAAGCTCCCAAAGCTAATTTGCTTTATTGTGCTAGATATGTGTTATGAGCATCCAGTGCACTCTTGACTACTTTTACAGTATGTCTATACCTATTTCTATATTTAGGACAGCTTAATGTAACAAATGCTTCTTAAAACAAAAAAGGAATACGTAGTGCTTTCCTTCAAGAACGTACTACCCACGCAGTGTACTAGAATGACATTGTGTGAATGAGGCAGCTAGAAGACAGACAACAAGCGGCTCTGTAGAGATGCACAAAATGCAAACCCTGTAATCTAAAGTTTCACAGACTAGAAACCTCATTGCACAATTGTGGGTTGCAGACCATATCCTCAAATAAGGACCGCTCTGTATCACTGTTATAACCTATGCCCAATCTAGTATATATGCTCTCTCAGTATTAATTGAATTTTGCCTAATTGCTAATGTACTACTATTGCTACCATCTTTTTTCCTCCCTCTTCTTTTGGGCATAAGAGCATTACATGAATGAACAATAACTCAGAGTAAGCATCAGAGTAGAGGCTATATGAAAGTATATTACTTCCATATCAGTATCAGTGATTCATTATCCCCAGCTACCAGAGAGCAATTCATATACCTCTAACAAAACTGAAGAACATAGAGATTTTCAGATTAAAGCAATGGGCAAATGTACTGGGCAAATGTCTGTGCGATGAAGTTACTGCCAAGTAAGATACTGTGGGACTTCAGGCAGAGTAGATACTGTGCAGGAAGGAAACAGAAAATGCACAGGTGTTTTCACCGTTAAAATTCTTTGGACACTGAGCACCATAAATCACATTGGATTAGCTAGCATTGTAGATACTCCTAATTGTTTGATGGTAACTAGGAAGTCCTGAAAATCTGATGAACCAACGTATCCATCATATGAAAGTTTTAGCAATATAACATACTGCACCTGGGAATTAAAGCTTGCCTTTGTTCCACCATAGATCTGCAATGGAATAAGGCTGATACTGGCAATGCACTTCTAGAGGAAGCAGCATCTTTAAGTACCCCAAAACATCCCGTGCATCATGGTTGTGAGAAGCCGTTACCAGAAAGGAAAACCGGTCCACGCACAAGCCAACTCCCCAATCTCCACCTAGGGCCGCATCTTTTGAAAGGCTCCTCCAAAGAGCATCCTTCCACCAGCCACAACTCGGGGTCAGATACGGGAACGGGCGCCCACGTCGGGCTGCTGTACCACGGCGTTAAACGCCGCCGAGGCAGGCACCGCCCACGCCGCCAGCCCAGGCCTCGGCGAAAAGCGCCATCAAGGGCTTTGGTTTTCCCGCCTGGGGAAAACAAAAAAAAACCGAGACAAAAAATATCAAGACGGGCAGCTAAAAGGACGGAGGCGCCCGAAGGAGCCCGGGCAGGCAGGGCGCAGGGGCCGGCTGCCGCCCGGCGGGGGCCTCCCGCTCCTCCCTCATACCGGCTCGCCGCGGCCGTGCGGCGGAGCGAGGCGCTGGCCCCGGCCCCGGCCCCGCCGCGGCTCACCCGTGAACGAGTCCGGGTAGATGGACTCCAAGGCCTCCAGCTCGTTGCGCTGCTCCTCGCTGTAGTCGGTCATCGTCGCCCGCCGCCGCCAACGGCCATGGGCCGCCCGCACCGCGAAGCGACCCCCGCCGCGCCGCTCACCGCCGGCCCGCGCATGCGCGCTCCCCTCCGGCATCGGCTAGGCACGCCTGGCGCCGTCCCCGCGCGCGCGCCCTCGGTCGGCGGCGGGCGCCTCTGGGCTGGGGGGGGAGGCGGCCCGCGCGAGCGCCTCGGCGCGCGCCCTCCGCGGCGGCGGGCGGTCCTAGGGCGGGCGGGCTGCGGCGCTGCCGCCGCGCGCGAGCTGGAGAGCGGTTGCGAGGGTGCAGATAACGAGCCTTGCTGACCTTCGGTTGCCTTCGCAAAGAGCGATCGAGTGCGGCGCCCGCTGGCCAGTCAGTTCTAGTACCTGCTGCTTGGCGTTCATCTGCGTGGGCGGAACGGCCTCGACGTGCTTACCCACCTGTACCGGACGTGCTCGGAAAATCCTGTCTCCATCATCTGCGCCACACCTGCTCCGCCCCCCCCCCCCCCCAGCTGGGAATAGCAGTGTTTTGAATAGGCGGGGTAGCGCGGCTGTGTTACTTGGGCTCCGGAAGGCCTGTGGACTCCCACCTAAATCATAGAATCATAGAATCATAGAATCATTGAGGTTGGAAAAGACCTCTAAGAGCATCGAGTCCAACCGTTGACCCAACACCACCATGCCCACTAAACCATGTCCTTAAGCGCCTCATCTACACCTCTTTTAAATACCTCCAGGGATGGGGACTCAACCACTTCCCTGGGCAGCCTGTTCCAATGTTTCACCATTCAGTAAAGAAATTTTTCCTCGTGTCCAATCTAAACCTCCCCTGGCGCAACTTGAGGCCGTTTCCTCTCGTCCTATCGCTAGTTACTTGGGAGAAGAGACTGACACCCACCTCGCTACAACCTCCTTTCAGGTAGTTGTAGAGAGCGATGAGGTCTCCCCTCAGCCTCCTCTTCTCCAGACTGAACAGTCCCAGTTCCCTCAGCCGCTCCTCAGAAGACTTGTTCTCCAGACCCCTCACCAGCCTCGTTGCCCTTCTCTGGACACGCTCCAGCACCTCGACGTCCTTCTTGTAGTGAGGGGCCCAAAACTGAACACAGTATTCGAGGTGCGGCCTCACCAGGGCCGAGTACAGGGGCACCATCACTTCCCTACTCCTGCTGGCCACACTATGTCTGATACAGGCCAGG
Organism: Aptenodytes patagonicus; assembly: GCF_965638725.1. Classification (NCBI taxonomy): domain Eukaryota; kingdom Metazoa; phylum Chordata; class Aves; order Sphenisciformes; family Spheniscidae; genus Aptenodytes; species Aptenodytes patagonicus. Next base: position 57,606,331 of record NC_134951.1, on the reverse strand, counting down.
ATGCCAGTGGCCTTCTTGGCCACCTGGGCACACTGCCGGCTCATGTTCAGCCAGCTGTCAACCAACACCCCCAGGTCCTTTTCCGCCAGGCAGCTTTCCAGCCACTCTTCCCCAAGCCTGTAGCGCTGCATGGGGTTGTTGTGGCCAAAGTGCAGGACCCGGCACTTGGCCTTGTTGAACCTCATACAGTTGGTCTGGGCCCATCAATCCAGCCTGTCCAGGTCCCTCTGCAGAGCCTTCCTACCCTCGAGCAGATCAATGCTCCTGCCCAACTTGGTGTCGTCTGCAAACTTACTGAGGGAGCACTCGATCCCCTCATCCAGATCATTAATAAAGATATTGAACAAGACCGGCCCCAAAACTGAGCCCTGGGGAACACCGCTCGTGACCGGCCGCCAACTGGATGTAACTCCATTCACCACAACTCTCTGGGCCCGGCCGTCCAGCCAGTTTTTGACCCAGTGCAGAGTACACCTGTCTAAGCCGTGACGCAGGCTTCAGAGTTACTTTAAAAAGCGCGTTGCTGTTAGGCTGGTATTCACTATTTGTCATTCTTTCATTGAAAACTTACAGGGATCAGCAGACCGAAGGGGATTCAAAACTCTTGCTCTGGGAATAGCGCAAGGGTGCCACGGAGGCACCTGAATGCCATTTCAGCCTGCAATCGGACGTTCATTTGATGCAGCTGGAAAAATCAGTTGGTGGTGCAGCTTGGAGTTCAAAAGCACCTGCAAACTTCCCAGGAAACGTTCACAGTGATTTCAGAAGTCCCATTGCATACGCAGCATCATTATGTAAGTGCAGAACAGGAATCGTCAAGGCTAGACATACTGGGAGCTCGCATACCTGGGGGTTACCTGCAAGGATGAATTTAAGACTGTTGAGGGTTAAACAACAGCAGACCCTGATGGGTACTTTGTACACAGAGTAGTTTTAAGGTGCATCAGTTTCCTGGGCGTATGGCCAGCATTTTTCCCTCAGGTGCATTTTACAAGCCCGGAGTTTCCGGGAAACTTTTACCGTGGACATAAAGGGAATCATTTTCACTTCAAGTGAGCAAACTGCAATTCTAAATTGATTTTGGGTAAGATGACTCAGGTTTTAGCAGGCACAGTTAGGCTGTTCAGTACCAACTCATTGATTTCTCTGTAATCATGAATTCTTTTGAAAGCTGTGCCTTCACTACCAATCCATGACGTGTTTCAGGGAGCAGAGGAGTGAAGGAAAATACACCAAATCACCTGTAGCACTACAGCTGTATTTAGTACTATGGATTAATAGATGCTAACAGGGTGATAGTCTATTTGTATATTGGCAGGCTGACTTCACAATGACAGAATCAGCTAGTACTTCCTCTCGGTATTTTAAATCAAACTATAAAAAAAAAATACAGGGCAAATAGTAATTGGGACAAAATCAGGAAACATGAAGTTTAATTTAAAAGTTAGTTTAACAAGAAGTTAAAAGAATTTGACAGCTCACTCTTTCTCTTAGCTGCAAATATTGCATCATTTTATAGTGGTACTGTAAAACGAGGGAAGAAGAGGAAAGAACCCACATAGAATAAAGACAGCAGTTAGTTTTTTGTCATTTGGATCCAGACATCAGCACAGGGTTTTTTTGCCAAAACTTTCAGATGCACAAATCAGTTGCATGTATTCCAGATTACATGTAGTGTTCCATCTTACTTAAATAAAAAAGCACAATGATTTTTAAAGTTAAATTAGAGATTGTGTTTACTGAGAGGTACTTTGCTTCCTAAGGAGTTCATATAAACAGTGCAGTGCTGTTACCTTGTATTTGGTTTTCGTGGCAAGGTTTGGGGGCGGGGGGGGTGGGGGGCTACAGGGGTGGCTTCTGTGAGAAGCTGCTAGAAGCTTCCCCTGTGTCCAACAGAGCCAATGCCAGCCGGCTCCAGGACAGACCTGCCGCTGGCCAAGGCTGAGCCCATCAGTGACAGTGGTAGCGCCTCTGTGATAACATATTTAAGAAGGGGAAAAAAAACCCTGTGCAACAGCAGCCAGAAGAGAGGAGTGAGAATATGTGAGAGAAACAACCCTGCAGACACCAAGGTCAGTGAAGAAGGAGGGGGAGGAGGTGCTCCAGGCGCCGGAGCAGAGATTCCCCTGCAGCCCGTGGTGAAGACCATGGTGAGGCAGGCTGTCCCCCTGCAGCCCGTGGAGGTTAATGGTGGAGCAGATATCCACCTGCAGCCCGTGGAGGACCCCACGCCAGAGCAGGTGGATGCGCCCAAAAGAGGCTGTGACCCCGTGGGAAGCCCGTGCTGGAGCAGGCTCCTGGCAGGACCTGTGGACCCATGGAGAGAGGAGCCCACGCTGGAGCAGGTTTGCTGGCAGGACTTGTGACCCCATGGGAGACCCACGCTGGAGCTGTCTCTTCCTGAAGGACTGCACCCCGTGGAAGGGACCCACGCTGGAGCAGTTCGTAAAGAACTCACATTGGAGAAGTTCATAGAGCACTGTCTCCTGTGGGAGGGACCCCACACTGGATCAGGGGAAGAGTGTGAGAAGTCCTCCCCCTGAGGAGGAAGGAGCGGCAGGAGCAATGTGTGATGAACTGACCACAACCCCCATTCCCCGTCCCCCTGTGCCACTGCAGGGGGAGGAGGTAGAGAACTCGGGCGTGAAGTTGAGGCCAGGAAGAAGGGAGGGGTGGGGGGAAGGTGTTTTTAAGATTTGGGTTTATTTCTCATTACCCTACTCTGATTTGATTGGTAATAAATAAAATTAATTTCCCCAAGTTGAGTCCATTTTGCCCATGACAGTAATTGCTGAGTGATCTCTCCCTGTCCTTACCTCAACCCACAAGCCTTTTGTTACATTTTCTCTCCCCCTGTCCAGCTGAGGGAGGGGAGTGATAGAGCAGCTTTGGTGGGCACCTGGTGTCCAGCCAGGGTCAACCCACCACGTACCTGAAAGTTTGAGATTCAGATGAAATACATATGTGGGAATTTGTAAGAATTTGTTTAATGATATAAAATACGCATCATTCTCGAGTTATTCAGCACATACATTATTTGCATTTGCTAAAGTACTTGCTTTCATTTAGAAGTTTAAATCTTCAAGACCAAATACATTTACCAAGATCTGCAATTTAATTTACTTCTGGTTCCTGCATTTTCCTAGTAAAGTGTACTAAATAATTATATTTTTCCACTTCAACACTGGGGTCATTTATTAACAGCAGATAGCAGCCTATAATCTAGCATATAGCTTTGTAGCACATACATGTACATGTGCACATGGCAAGGCAACACAGGAAGCATTAGGAAAAACTATGGTATGCATTTTTCCCCCCTTAGAGTTAGAAATGTCTCCACAGGGAATTAGAGAGGAGATGAGATGCAGTAACACCACATCATACCACACTGAATTAACGCAAAAACATCATTAAGCCTGCCACTAAATTCAGTAGTTTTTAATCACAGTAATATTTATGTGCACAGTAGTATGACTAAATTGTAAGTTTTTCACAGGCAAAGCAGACCTTACTGCACAGAGTGAGATTTGTTTCCCATCCTGATTTGCTATTTGCACAGTAGGCAAGCACACAAACACCTGAGAGATTTTGAAGTATATGTAAAAGGAATAGGAGACTGACCTTGCTATTGCTTTCAGCCAGAATACATTTGAACTCAATTTTCCATATGTAAAGTGTTTGTTCATCCAGCTGCTGCATGTTGCACCCCTCCACCCTGTGCCTCTCAGTGAGCATTTTATCTCCTTACCAGAATTGAAAGTTCTCTCATCACTATATTTAGACCCAGCCTTTGTTGCTGAAGTTTCCCCATTTGTTTCTTCTGTGCTGCTGTAGCCACAGATTTAGCTTGTAGTTAGGTCAGTATATTTTATTCACATAATACAAGACAGACATGGAAGAGGAGAAATAAGGCATTTCTGCTAGGGGTCACTAAGACAAAGGTGGATATCTGCTTTTGCTCTGTACAGAATGGACCGACTCATAGGATCCAATCAAAGTCTAGCTATTAATTTTTAAATTTTTTTTAATGGGAGGAAAGAAAAAGCATTTGGGAATAACCTTCTCTCCCAGTACATTCTAATACTTGTGCTAAAAGGATGAGTAAGCAGAGAGCTGCAGCTTGAAACAGCCCACCCTAATCTAGGCATAAACCATCACATCCCACAGAGTCAGACACCATCAGGAAAAGCATCTGTAAGCATGTGCTAAAGGACTATATTAACAAGATGTACTTGCTCACATACATCAATGTAATAAGGCATCGGAAAGTTTCAGAGCAGCTCAGGCTTGATGTGGACCTAGACACATTCCTGCTTTTCTGCAAGGTGTTGGTGGGGGCTTGGACCCTCAGGGCTGTGTTCTGATCACAGGGTCTTCATCAGTCCTCAGGTATTTTCCATTTACAGACTCCTTGAGCGCCCAGTCATGGAGGAGGCTGTAGTCATAGTGCTCCTCATCCACTTGTTTTAGAAAAGCCAGTCCAGAAATGGCTTGCCACTCTCTGAGAGATGGGATACGGATTTCCTTTACATTTTCACTCCCTGGGATAAAGCCAAAGAACTTCCTTATGTGCTGCATGGCATAGAGCCTGGAGTGCTGGTCTGTCGCTTCATCAAAGAGCTCCTGCTCATTATGGACATAGCTGTTCCAGTATCTGAAGTGTAGAAAGCTGAGGGGGGAGAAACAGCTTGCCAGGCAGTAAGACAGGAAGACAGTGATGACTACCACAGCAATCAGAAGCCAGCCAGCCACCTTACAAAGAAAAAGAAAAGAAAAAACCTATTACAGCTGAAAATATTCACAGTGGTAGCTTCTGAGCATCAGAAAATCCGTAAGATGATCTTTACTTGCTTTTCCTGAATAATAAGGTTAACAAGGTTAAGCCTGGTAAGGGTCTGTTGCCATCAAACCCAGTCCCTGCCTACTGGAGGTAGCCACGGAGTAAAGTCGCTTCTTTCTGTCAAGTTTAAGGAAGTTCTGTTGTATAATTTGTTAAGGATTTTGCCTCCACAGCTATTACTGTGAGAAGAGAAGCCATCTAAGTCCTGACCTATATTAGCTTATAGCCTGTTTAAAACCAATTTTCTCTGAAGTGACAATTTAATGTTCCCCCTATTATTTACCCAGTATGTAAGCTTTTAGAATTGAGTCTGATCTGAAAACAAGGTTTTAATTTGGTTCACATGGAGCTCTCGCAGCCTGAGCCCCTTAGTCACATGTTTCTTATGCTTGAATGAAGAAACTTCATGCCCTCCCTGGCTCTTGAACTTCCATTTGTCTTACTTACTTTTCAAGATACTACACAAGGAAGAATATATCCTCCAGTAGCAGGTAACAAACGGGTCAACCAGACATAGCAATTTATGTACTTAAAGTTCAGTTCCACTTACAGGAACAAAGCAGGCTTCAAAACTCACAGAGATTTGGCACTCAAGGCAGAAGATACTGATCCTGTTTTATCCTAACAATTTGCCTGCTGATTTAACTCTAGTTCTCATCATTAGATCCGCAGGCAACAGAAGCAACATGAGTTACTCACTTGTGACTGGTATCGGAGTAGGAGAATCACTTCATCTCTTGCCCGGGTCAGCTCCGGAGGAACTAACTGACTGCATGGAAATGCAGCCAATATCCTTCTGCGTTCGCTAGCAGTAACATTAGGATTAGCTCCATAATTATGCACGGAGACATACTCACTCATGGCACAGATGTAATATGAGCCATTTATCAGGGTGACTGCTAGCCATGTTACTGGAGCAACCAGTGCTCTCCCAGTGATGCTGCACAAGACAAAGCAGATCAGTTTGCATTGCAGTAACCGGTTTGGTGTAGTCTCTTCAAGAGGAGACCTTTTGCCTGTAACCAGCCTCCAAGTCTGGTTGTTCAGGGCATAGCCAACAATCAGAAGGATCAGTGCAGGAACTCCTAGGAAAGCCAGCCCATAGATAAGGTTCTGCCCCACATGACAGGGACAGCTGAACGTAAAAAAAGAGAAAAGTTGCTGCCCACCAATTGTCAGTATTGCAATTATAGCATTAGCGATAGCAATCTCTTTGCCTTTTAGAAAAGTTAACCAGTTTGGAAGGAAAGCCATTTTAGATGCTTTTGCTTTAAGTCAATACTAGCTTTTAGTTATATTTCACTAATGTTAATGGCAGAGTAGAACAGAACAAACTCCAGCAGCTTAAACCCCCCCCCCCCAAAACCAACCAACCCCTAAACACAACACCAAAAAATCCTGCTAGTTTTTCTCCTCCTACTAATTTTTTATTCTACTACCATGACAGCTGGAAGCTTGTTTGCTAGCTTTAAATATACTTACAGACATCCAATCATGTGTTTTAATTGATTCAATAATTTACCTCAGCAGTTCTGGAACATTTAGCTTTTAGGCAATTGTGAGCTCTGCCACCCCCTTGCTAATTGTCTGAAAGTAACAATAAATTCTCCCTACCTTTTGGATGACATGCAGTGCTATCAAACCGATGACTACCCTGTCAGGGTTAATTGGCAAGCTGTTTGCTAATCAATGGCAATTAGCAGAAGCATGGTGTGGGACTAGGAAAATACAAAAAGAAAAAAGGAGATCTTTCAGCTATTCTTCATAAAAACCCAAACAAACAAAGCCTTGTCAAATGGACTGATTATAAAAAATGAAGCATTTAAAATTTAAAATGCTTCAATTTTAAAATAAAACCAGAAAAGATTCCATAAGTTGCACAAAGTTTGGAATCCCAATGCTGTTCATATTTAATGGCAGTTCTGGTTCTGAGGCAATTTGCTCTCCCAACACTGGAGTCTGAGACGTAGTTACCTGCTGGACCATGAGGATTTTAGTGTTTCCCCTGTAGGTGGCAAGAAGCTAGCATGTCTCTTTTCCTGACAGTGTTGAATGTTTCCTTCGGAAAGTTTTTTTTGGTAATGTGCAGTCTGCTATTCACTTCACACAGTGTCGAGCCAGCTTCAGGCATGCTCATGATAATAGCTGGCATTTATATAGCATGCTTGTGACTACAAGTTTTAAGATTTTCTGTAAGTATCGTCAGTCCCATTCTGTGGACAGGGATAGATAGAAATTTTTTGGTTAAATGTTTCCAGAGCTGGTTTCTGAATATTGGGATGTATGATCTGGGCTCTCAGCATCTCTCACAGATCAAGCCTTAAACAGAGGTTAATTTAAAATGCTTCACTCCTGATGATTTTCTCCGGCTCGCACTTTGTCTATGGTCATGCTATCCAGTAGTTCTGTACATTGCATACCCTAGGCTGATCTGAATATGCAAATACTTGTGTTTAAATTCTGAGAAGTCTAACTGCCTGTAATATAAACATTTTTACCAAGAACAGAAAAAAAATTAGCCAGAAAGTCTATGAGGAAAATTGTCTTCCCGTTACAGATGGCTATCATCTCCAGCATGTGTGGACTTGATATAATAGTGTCTGACCGCAGAGACTCTTCTCTCCTCTTGCAGAGAGGGTTGCTAATAATAACTTTCAGCTCAAAAAGTAGTTTTAGCACCCATGGTATCTGCTTGGATGGCAGAGACACTCTCACAGCTGTTATGCACATGGATGGCATGTTATACACGTCTTGCGTGTTTACTAGGCCAGGCCTTGTTCCTCCAGTGCACTGTTAGGGTGGACGCCTGCTTGTCTCATCCCCAGTCACAATCTGTGAACGAGGTCCTTGCTGGTAATTGGCTCTCAAAACTATGTGACACCATTACACAAAATTAAAAGCGATAGAGAAACACGCTGAAACATCCAGCAGCACTTTGCCACAGCTTTTCTGGAACCTGTTGTTAAGTTCTTGGTTGGATGGGCAGAGTAGTAGCACAACAAAATGCCAGTGCTGTCTGAACACTGCCATTTTAAAGCTTCATTTTCTTTCAGTATCACAGGATTTTCAATAACTTTTCTTTTTGTACTAGCGTCATTATATTTTGAAAAAAATTGCCTCCTCTAAATTCAGTGGAATAAACCCATCAGGCCAATACAGAATTATTTTGAAGATGTGTTTTGTAAGAGTCTTCCATTATGCTTCAGTTAATTTTAAAATCTCTGATTGATTGCTGCTGAGCTTTCTTTGGGAACCCATGTCTTATTTTGTATTAAGGGAGGAAGGCTTTCCCAAGCATCACTTGTTTACTCAAGAAACACATTAGATGTGAAACTGAAGAGAGATACAACACTGAAATATTCATAGTCAGCCTAAGACTGTTGAATGAGGCAATTTACACAATCAATACAATGACTTTGTACTGCTGCATTGTCACATCTTTGGCATTTGCCTTCATGCTGTGCTGTAAATAATCCTGCTGGCTTATCCTATTGTAGAACAAATTACAGGGTTGGATCCAATTAAGAGCTTGGGCGGCACATCAAACCTTTAAGTACTCGCCTTTGCAGAGGAACCCAGAGTCCCGAGGTAGATGTTTAGGCTCTTTATCTGATGCCCAGGAAGAGTTAGGACTGAATGCAATCCAAAATACCACTTCCTGAGGTGAGAGCCAGCTTGCCTCTGAAGCAAAGAGATGCTTATAGCTGACGTCTGAGGCAAGTAGGCTACATGGGCAAACTTTAGCCATGGTTTTGCTTATCATTTTGCAGGGCTCTGTCAGCTTGAATTCACTGCCAGGAACCTCACTTTTGAGAATAAGTGATTTTTTTTAAGAACTGAGAATGGTTTGTCATTTTCTTTTAAAACATGGTTATTGGAAGACATATTACACCTTCCTATCCTCCCATACACAAGCAAACAGTTTCTATTCTGTTGTTTGCTTTTTATTGAAATAAAGCAGCCATGGCAGAAGGGAGAGATTGGTGTCAGTTCCCTTCTCCACCTGATCTAGTCAAAACTCGCTCACTCATCTTTTTCTTCCAAGACCTCAGTTATTATTAGTGATGTGGTGTGACTGTGGTGGGAAGAAGCTGTATTCTCCAGCTTTCCTGCCACAGTTCTACCAGTTGCACTTAGTTCCCCCACAGAGAGGATTTTGATATTTATTGGATCAGAAAAGATTAGGATTTTGTTATCTAATGGCCAGGAAAAGGTAGAGAGAAAGAGGGAAGTGTTGTTCTATTTTCCATCTGAAGGTTGTTTTCTGTAAAGTTTGGAGGAGGAGGCTGAACCCTGGTCTCTCCGGTCCTGCACAAGTGTTTTTCAACACTGAGTTAGCAGCCAAAAGGCTGATGTTCTGTGCCTCCTCTAGCTGCATTTTGAGTTATATTTTGCATGGATGTTAACCCTGCCTGTGCATGTTAGAAAGCATGCTGTGGAAGTACCTGCAGGACAGATCTCCTGTGGGAGCATAGGGGAGCACTGCCCGTGTCCTGCGTTCTGCCCAGTCGCAGGTTGGCTTCAAGCTGCCAAGTCATTTTCATGGTCTCGTTGGCCTGGTTAAGGGGAGAAGTTCCTCTCCCCTTAACCAGGACAAGCACTGATGAGAATGTCATCAATAATCTTTATGTTAAGGGAAGAATAGAAACCTGTTAATGATTTTTTTAACATACATCTTTTGCTTCAGAATTCATCTGTGCTTTATAGGCAAATTTATATGAGATTTTAGGTGCCTGCAGTGAGTTTCAGCAGAAAGTAGGCACCCGAATCCAAAAACACCCTCTTGAAAACAGTTCCTGAGATTCCTAACCCAACCAAGGAAGTTTCAGCAGGTCATGCTGAAAACGCTTCCCAGGCAGGGCACTACAGGCAAAGTGGCAGGACCAGCACTCCTTTATTCCGAAACATGGCCAAAGCAACAGCCACACTGGGCTTTGAGTAAAAGCACTCATTTGTGATGTGGAAAACCTGTGTTCAAGCACTTTTTTTTCATGTAGCTTCAAACCCCCATCACCTACCTTCTTGCGATTTGAAAGAATTCAATTTTCTGTGAGTGGAATATTTAACACAAGATCTATTGAGCTGGAGACGGAGAGCAAACAAAAGCCTGATTCTGTATTGTACTAATTTGGACACCCATCTTTTGTGGCAAGTGTATTCTTGTTTTGGCTCAAAGAACTTCTTAAGGTATTTTTTTAGGCATTTGACACCTAATTCTTTATTGACCTTTATATTGCACTCTGCTCTGCGATATTCATGTTTGGGAGAATCCTTAGATACTGGACTACTAAAGAGATCATGTGCTTAGCTCTACAGGTTTCAGCTGTCCCATAACAGCCAGTCCACTATAAGAGACGGGGTGCTGGTACATACTTTTACACGTGCTTTTGAACTTCAGGAGATAGGTTGTGTATTTTTTTTTGTCAGTTTAATGGAAATGAAGAGACCTGGTGTAGTCTAATGCTCAAGCAGTGTGCCAGACCAACCTTCTTGAGGCTGAAGGCTAAAATCCTCCCCTTACAAACATGACAAAGGGAGCTGATAACTTCCTCACTATTCAAATTGCCTTGGATTATTTCTGAGAAGTCTATGTTAAGGTTTAAAACCGGTGCCAGATATGTGCCAACCTCTACTCTTTTCACAGGGCTGCAAGTGAGATGACAGTTAAGAAGGTGGTTTTGTTCTGTTCCTGAAGATGTGGACGCAGTCCACCATTGACTTGTTTCCCTCCCTGGAGCCATTGAATCCCCAGTTTATTGGGACACACCACTTCAGCTTCGTTTTCTCAATCATGTGCAAACCTTTCAAAATGTAGTACGTTCTACCTAATACTTCGTATTATATGTGTGAATGTACATGTATACACGTGTGCACGTATGTATTTTCCAAACAATGCTGATGTGTTCTTACCACACATTGCACTGTCTGGTCCACAGTGTTCCTTCATGATTGTAGTATTAATAATGCAGGCTGAAGTAATTTGTCCTTATATTCAGAACTGGATAAATAAAATGGTGCTCATTTATGAGTAGCCTTAAGTGCTTTGTGATGGTTTCACTGCAGTTAAATTATGCTAATGATAATCTTTTAGAGCTGTTTTTTAAAATGCAATGCAGTACACTTTCTTATGGAATATGGGATGTCTCTTGCAATGAGAGACATATTTGGTGCTTGTCGCCAGTTGGAGACAATCTGAGAAACAAACCCATCTCAGACTCAATTTAGAAATGCAAGTAACTATCTAGAGAATTGTAATGCCTGGCTTTTATAATTTATTTAAATTTAGATATGGGAAGTACCTACAATAGCTTCACTTATAAAATGGAGTCGGATTTTACAGGGCCAGAAAAGTGCCTAGAAAAAAATGGAAGAGGCTTATTATATTGTAAAGTTGTCGACACCAGCTCGTTCTGTGTAAAATGAAAGCTGTTAGGATGACTATGTTTTCCATAGAAAAAGCTGTCCTATTTTCTGTTGTTGAATTGTGTCATAACTTTAAACTACCATTTTTTAAAGTAAATTAATCCTTCTTATCCCAAATGAATCACATCTGCTGCTTTCTGTGTATCTGGAGTAGTAAATACCTGTAATTTTACTCCATCACCGAATCTATTAATTAATTGAAATTTAATAACAGTATGGTATTCAGATGAGGCCATGCATTTTTACTTCCTTTCCTGAGAGGACTCAGTGGGAATATATGTGGAGATAAGTCCTATAAGGAAAGACAGCTACCTGATTCATTTCTAAATTCACTAGTGACCACAGTCTAAATTTACTGCAAATCTAAACTAACAGAATAGGCCAAATTTAACTCAGGGGAAAACAGAAAAAGTAAGCCGAACCTTCCTGGCTGTTCATAGCAGGGATGTTTATGAATAGGGGTTATAATAGGTTAAGAATGATATCAGATCCCCTAGAAACATCATTAATGAACGTGCCATTTGCACAAGCTGGCAGCTGTAGCAGGTACACAGTTTATTCCTCTGGGAGTTTGGGTGCTCTAGATCTGTCCTGCGAACTTGCAGAAACATGGTGGTAGTAGTGCTTTGTAACCCACACCGCTCCTGCCTAGGCAGACGTTAACTCGCCAGACTAAAGCAGTCAGAGCTGACAGAAGACTATAGCTCCTTTAAGTTGAAAATGATCAATTTTTAATTAGCTTGTGCAGCAGTATCTTGCAATTGTGTTTTTATTCTTCAGAGAGGGAGCTTTTGTTAACTCTCCAAACACCAAAACCTGACACAAACAACAGAATGAATTTGCTGTCCCTAAAAACGTAAGACCTGTGAATCTCTTGGGGCTGCCCGGTTTGACTTCCCATGGCTGTTTGCTGTGTGTTTGATTACAAATCGTTCTTGTGGATGGAGCGGTTATTTATGTTGTGTACAGGGGCAGATCTGTTGCCAGTCAAATTCCTCCCAAAGGGCTTGGTACACGTAGAGAATAGGTGGAGCATCAGCAGCATTACAGATTGCAGCAAACACATCTCATGCAAAAGGCAGAAGAGCAGAAAGGAGAAAAGTTTAGAGAAGGGCAAGAGGAAATACAGTGACTGAGAGAAAACTATGCTGCTTGAGGAAGAAAAAACATGAACTGACAATCAAGTACATCAGGCGTTATACAAGCAACATGCCTCGGCCACCAGGAAGAAAGCAGGAGAACCACAAAATAGTAAGACATTTTTGTAATGTGCAATTAAAATTGTGCATGGAGTAAGAATAAGCTGTTATTGTATTGATGTATTTTATACAGTCATATTTCTGAATAGCCTGAAAGTACTGAAAGGATGGGGATGAGAGCAGAGGTGCTGGCAGCATTTATGGCTACAGTGGGACCCCCTTGTGAGCTGCCAACAAGCTGCCAGCTATTAAGCAGTGACATAAAAAAGCCTGCCCATAGGACTTGGAGTCTGTTTGACTCTGAGCAGTAATACTGAGATTTGCTCTAGGAGCCTTCAAATCTCTCCAGCTACCTTGACCATGACATGAAATCATTTTCAGACAGTCCTGCCCTCAACATGAATCCTTGAGGCCAAAACTCTCTTCTTGTTTTGGAGATAAGAAGCTGTGCCAGCCACATCTCTACCCCATGAACAGTTACAGGAAGAGATGGTTTATCTGGGACCGCAGCATACCTGGTACCCACTAGGTACTTACTCCATTAAAAACTCTGTGCCTCCTACATAGCAGACCACGTCTTCTTTTGGGGGTGATGTTGCATGAGCAGGGGTCCTGCTTCATCCTCCTAATGTTGTGTTTTTTCTACGCCATCCATAGAAAAAATCCATGGCATAGATCCACCATCACAGGATCTCAACATCTGGCTTTAAGGCCAAAATCTGATTCTTGGGGAAACAATGGTAAAACTATAACCATTGTCTTTGAATGTTGGCTTTGACCATTGGTCACATAGCACAGAATTCTGTCAGTGTTATATAGACCTGGTCTATATAACAGGAGTTATATAGACCAAAACTTCCTTCTTTTTCTGCACTTCATGTTAATATTCTCCTAAAGCTCCAGCAGTTGTTTTAAATATACTGCATGCAAGATTTTCCCAAGAGGCCTTCTTAAACTGCATGGTCACAAAAAGCAGTATTTTGTGCCATTAAAGATACCGGTTATTCTCCTTCTTGTTCTCTGGCAGTGGTGTGTCTAAATACAAAAAATTCAAATAGCAAGCTTCCTCAGAATCTCTATCTGTGGTTGAAAATTTCTAACTGTTTAGGAATATTTTACCACAAGTCCAAAAAACCAAAGTGCCATAATGCGGAAATAAGGCCACAGTGGTTTAAAAAACCCAATAATAGCACTGTGTCTTGAAGAGAATATGTTTGCATCTAAAAGTATAATTATGACACATGTATCTATGTATACATATGTATAACAAACTGAAGAGAGAGGAAGTTGCTAGTAAGGAAAAGAGAACATAGACAACTGTAGAAGACTGGTAACAAAAACAAAGTGACTGTCTCGCTCACTGGGCACTTAACTGCATGTTTTTACTTTATCTGTAGTGCTGAGATTCTGCACAGGCTTAGGAAAGATGGGCACAAAGTTTCTGAGACTGCGATCTGTTCAGAAGCAGAGGTCTAAGTGCTTAGAGAGATTTATGGTCAAAGATAGAAATTTCTGTGCCTCTGTGGTTAGATAGTCATTAAATGAAACACAGAGAGAAGGAGATGTCTGTTCTGTGTTTGGATGGTTCAATTCCACACAAGTCTTCCTTCAGGAACTTAGAGCCTTAATAGGAGTTGGGGCAGTGGAGAAGTTCCAGAAGGCTTTAAGGCAATGTTGTGTCAATTTCTGAAAAGGGGACAGAGGTCTCCACTGAAAAAGAAATAAAAGAATATAATATAATTAAAGTTAAGGTACATAAGTTTATGGAAAAAAAATACTCCAACGGATTGCAAGAGTGGCTGATAAATACAATTATGTTGATATAGTATGCTTAAGTTTCTCTAAGGCATTTGTCTTATTACAACACAGGCTTTTTGCTGAGACTAGAACAATACAGAACCTGTATCACATCCATTTACTCCATTAAAAACTTGTTAACGAGAATTTGGCAAAGTGTGCAATATTATTGTAAACAGGAGCTATCACCAAGGCGAGTTTAGGAAATGGTTCCATACTACTTAAGATTTTGAACAGTGACTTGTTAAAATGGGAACATTGATTAAACTCCAAGTTTTTGATGCAAAGGGAGCAGGAAGAGGTCTTTCCACCAAGCCATTCTTCCTTTCCTTCTGTGTTTGTTCCATTGTTTTCATTGGTATTCACTATTATTTTTCCACAGGCTGTAAACAAAAAAGCACCTCTAGTCTGCCCACATGCCACAGGCCTGTAGCACTTCCTTTAATTAATTCCTGTCCAAGTTAAGTGAGAGTCAACCTAGTCTCTCACCTAAAGGCCAGCTGCTACTCCTGCTAAATACATTCAATTCTGCAGTGCCATGGAGGTGATGTGGCAGGGCAGGGAGGGAAGAAAACTTTCCTGCAGATTGGCGCACAGCTGAAGATCCCAGACTAGTGCTTGTGACAGGATCTGTGCAGAGATATGCCTTTGACCTCTTCAGTTGCTCTCCATGCTCCTTGGGCAGGCAGCTGTAATCCTCACCCGTCCCCTTTATCTTGCTCATGTGGTGGAGCCATACCAACCACATCTTCTGTACTAAGATACAGAAATAATGTCACAATGAGTTTGCCCAGGCATTTGGAGAGCTAGTATTGACAGTGATTCAAGTTACTTGTAAAGACTGATAAAGAAGGAGAACTGTCAATGGGACTGATTCTTTTCTACGCTGCTTGTTGTTATTCTTTACACTTGTGCTGAATTATAATATTTTTTATTATTCTGAGCTAATTTTTTAATCTACTTTTTTTTTTTGGGGGGGGAAAGCAGCTGATGATCTGAATCAGATCAACCATACCTTTGTGAAGTAACTGGAATTTCAGTGTGTATACTGTTGTTCCTATTGTAAAAGGACAAATAGCTCATTGCCTCTATTATTCTTCCTGCAACTAAATGCTTGTCATTAATCTTGGATGGCACTTGACAGCATTTATCGATCCAGCATACATATGTGCAGTTATAGGATGCAAGAATGCACCTGATGAAAATAGCTGTATCCCAAGAAATGGTATTTCTGACAAGCAAAATCCCTGTACAGAGACTCAAGTGATGATCAGTTCAGGTTCTGTCACACTTGAATTGTGGATTTCCGTGAATACACATCCATGGACAGAAGTTTCTTTATTAATATAAATGTTATTTTTGCTTGCTTTTAATACAGTAGCAGCTCAAAAGCGTGGGAAAGTTTGATTCTAATTTGCTTCATTTTCGATTTCCACCTTTTCTGGCAGAGCAGAGAACTTTTTGTACTCACGTATGGGGCTTTGGTAGCCCAGCTGTGCAAGGACTATGAAAAAGATGAAGATGTCAACACCTGTTTAGATAGAATGTAAGTACTGCTTTAAATGTTCAACTTCATCAATAATGCTATTTGTCCACCTGAATGTTACCTTTCAGCTTATGAGTTCCAGCACTCTGTCTAGGATTACAGAGATCACGGGGATAAAGTTCAATATTCTGTCAACAGAAATAATGCTAATTTGTGAATTAAGATCAACAATTAGCTTTTGAGTTCTCAGAAGAAAAGTGTCAGGATTATTTTGATAGCTTACACTTGTTCCTTGTTGATCCTCTGTTATGCTAATTAATAATATAAACTTCTAAATTTCATCTCCTACATCCATGTATTCAATTTCAACTTCGGTGTTAACTCTCCTCTTCTATTTCTTCGTACCCATGTTATTTCAAACTAGACAAGCTTTTTGTTTCTCACAGGT
Organism: Aptenodytes patagonicus; assembly: GCF_965638725.1. NCBI lineage: Eukaryota > Metazoa > Chordata > Aves > Sphenisciformes > Spheniscidae > Aptenodytes > Aptenodytes patagonicus. The sequence continues at coordinate 57,590,138 of NC_134951.1, read as the reverse complement.
ATTTTCTAGTTAACATGAATTTCTGTGTTCACTGTCGATGTGGCCCTCCCATGGCTCCCCCTCATCTAGCTACACCATGGTTTTGTGACTTGGGCAGCTAAGAAGTAGTCACAATTCCAGGCTGCAGGGATTTGGCTTAGGTGACTCAGTCAATAGGCAGCCTCCTTCCGTGGTCAGTCGCCTTCCCCGAGGGTGTAATTCAGGTGTCTGACTTGATAACTCTGAATTGTCCCCTGTGGGGTGGCTCTCTTCCCCCCTCCCTGGGTTAGGGGCAGACAGGCCTCTCACCTTTAAGAGACGATACAGCAGTGAGTGAGGTAGCACAAGTGGTCAATGAGGAACTGGTTTTTACATGGATAACCTCTTTGGAAAATGAAGATCCTGTGTTATAGGATCCTGTCATCCTGACTGAGATTCCTAGGCATTATCACAGTAAAGATAGTATCACAGAAAATCAGCAAGAAACAACTTTTGAGCTGGTTAACAAGAAGATATACTAAGATCTTCAGCAGAAGAGTAAGGCTTGTGTTTTCAGGCAAAAATGGACATGCAAAATGGATTCACAACAATCACAGTGGACAGAATACCTGACCACTTTACTATTAATCTGAAAGTTTGCAAACAAGCTATAGTCCAATAGCTATCGATGGAAGTGAGTAAAAGAAATCATTGATTGGAAAAAAGAAAAGTAATTTCTTCACAAACTAAGAAGGGACAACATCCCTCAGATATTTATTTTATATTCATCTTTCATTCAGCTCTGATGAAAATCATACATTTCAAAAATACACAGACTTCTTTATGCTGCTACAGTAGAAATTACTAAAAAGTAGTTTTGGAAGATGTGGAGACATATTTTACTCCTTCTGTTTTTATTATTATAGCTGTTTCTATAAAATCTTTTTGGTTTTGTGTTGATAAAGACTTGATAAAATAATGACAGGTTTCATTAAAGCAATATGGCCATCTTTACTTCTGTGAAGATGAAAACAGCCCAGCTTGAGGAAGAAACCTTATAGATTTGCAGACCTGTGACAGTTGGGGACAGTATTCTTAGCTCTCTCTCTATATATATGTACATATATAATCTGTAGTGAGAAGGGTGTTTTTCACTGTACAGTTGCCAAATAGATGCTTGTCAATTTATTATTCATTTGACTTTGCAAATCTAAGGCATAAAAGTTGAAAAGGATGTAAGTAGTCTTGTACATCACCAACACATACCTTGCTAACTGCTGATGACATATTTACCAATGTTATTGGTATTGATACTTAGGCAATAAATAAATATTTCATTGTTTTCTGATGCATGACATACTGCAATTTTAAACTTCACCCTGTGAAAACCACTTTTCGGTCTTGTCATCACATTAGACATCAGATCACTTTTTGGCTTCTTGTCAAAGACGTGGTACAAAATTAAACTCCATCAAGTTCAGACTGCTTCACTGAGGGTGTAGGGCCTCTGACAAACAGGCAGAGACTGCCAACATCCACATAAATGGAAAGGAAAAATTCCCTAAAAACATTTCTGAGTTGAGTTCACATTCCTTCATAACATTTGTGTCAATCTCTTTCCCTTTTTCAAAAAATGCTTGGAGGCATAGCTATTTTGCACACTATGTAGTTACTGACCTTTGTTAATGTGCGAGAGCTAGGAATGAATATTTGTTTTATAAAAAATTCCATTAACTTCCATCCTTTTTTATTTCATTTCTCTGAAATTGTAGTGTTTTAAATACAAAATGAAGGTGGTGGCGTACTGAAACTGTATATTAACTAGCAACTTTTGGATTCTTTCTGCAACTAGTAGATGAAGGGAGAGAACATGTTAGAAAAAAGACAAAGAGGGAATTGTGGAGGAAGAGTGAAAAATGAGGTGAAGAGATAAGAGGATAAAGTGAAAGAGGTCAGATGTGAGTCTATTTCCTATGGGTTTTCCTGGCACCTGACTGCTGCAATGAGCGTGCCCAGGATTTGCTGAACTCCATACCAGCCCAGAGGTGAATGCTGTGACCTGAAGGGACACGGCATCTCTGCCTGTTGACAGAGACAGTGTGAGATGAACTCTGGGGATCACAGAGGAATGGAGAAAATCCTGTGCTATGTTATCCTATCCTATTTTTAGTGAGAAAGCAGTATTAATCAGGTGTATTATTTATATATTGTTTATATATTATATATCTAACATCTAATGTTTTTTCATATATGTAAATATAAATGTATGTATAGACAATGTGTATATAAACAACATTCGTATCATCCTTGCCAGGAGTATCGTGCTTGAAGGAGTATGACTCCTTAAATGACTACATGAACAGCAATCCCACTGTGCTGCAAAATGTGGTAGAAAGAAGAATCTAGAGCAGCAAAATCTGTTGTCCTCAAAGCCATTAATTTAGGAACACGCAGCTGTTTTGCTGAGAAAGCACAAGAGACAGGTTAGGGAGATGGTGGGTGGAAAGAAGTTCCTCATTTTGAATGTTAACTTTCTTTGTTTTCTCCTTAGGGGATACGGCATTGGTGTAAGGCTGATTGATGATTTTTTAGCTCGTTCAGCTGTGAAAAAGTGCCGCAGTTACTCTGAAACCGCAGACATGATTGCACAGGTAAATAAGATTTACATTCTCTAGAGCTTCATCAGCTTCAGTGGTCTTAGCTTTTCCCTCCTCCTCTACCAGTTTGCTCCAGAACAGTTGCCTACATTTTCCGCTATATCGTGGTTGTCTTATCATAAAACACTTATCTCCACAATCACACCCATGCTTCCATTGGGTGAAATACAGCCTTTTCCTTATCTACAACTTCATATCCACTGGTAGCTCACAGAGGTTGGCCTTGAGAAGAGATGTCGGTTTCTACCTCTGTAGCATAGTGCTACATCAGGCTGGGAAAAATACAACATTCAACAGAACACAAAAAATGTGATGTTTAGTGAGATAAGAATTTTGCAGATGGTCTTGATAAACCCACAGTAGAAAGTTTACCACATAGGGTCGTCAGAACCACAGAATTGGTTCACATGGGTATTAGTTTTATATCTGAGGACAGAGAACACAAAATGGGATACCACCTGTGAGAGGCTGCCAACCCCTGACCTAAACTGACCTTAAAGTCAGTTGCTAAGCTGAAATTAAAATTCTTCTATTCCTAGTAGCCTATGAGGTGTTTTGCCATTCGAATAATTAAAAAGTTTCTTTTTGTTTGCTGCAGCTTAAGCTGATTTCTTCTACTCTTGCCAGAGAATGCAGCAAACAACAAAAAATGATCCAGTTTTAGCAAACTTCAAATCATATATTCCCTCACTTTTTTCTTTTTCTAGTAGCATAAGCCTTAACCACCTCACACAGATCTTAAACTTTGAAATTCTTACTCCTGCCATCTGAATCTCCTCAGCATCTCTGTAATTATCTTAGATGGTTTTTAACCTTAAAATGGTAATATGAGGAATAAACTGCAGGATTTTCTGCGAAAGGAGGACTGAATGGTAGCAGAGAAGAACTGTAAGAAAGGAAAATGAGAGGAACATTTTCCTCACTACCCACAAACCTAATAACAAAATCAAAGAGATAAAATCGGAGTGGGTACTTTCGCCTTCTTTGTTCTCTTTTATTGAGTAGTCTTCCACACTACTGTCAGACAAGAAAGATCTAGGAGGAAATTTAGTGGCAATACGCGGGTTTCTGAAGATGTTTTTTTGCCCTCATGGGCAAGTCGGATTTCCTGGGGAAACTCAAAGAGAAATCCATAGGACGTCTAGCCCCTTTAGACTGCTGAGTCACTGTAAAGGAGGTGGTAGTTCATAGATATTGAGTTAGCTCAGACTAATACCTGCTCAGGTCATGGTGAATGATCCCTTTTATCCTTTATGATTTTCAGCTATGAAGTGTTGCCAGTGAAGATATGCCTGGCCTTTCCCAATGGCAAAAATTAACCACGCTTTGTAACAAAGAACTGTTTACTAGGTAGTCATTTGTTTTGAGGAGAGATCAGGGCATCAGTTAATTGAACTAAGATTCATTTCCATTGGCTCATTTTAAGAGACAAAAATATGCCTGGCATACTTTTTGATTGCTTGAGAATTACCAGCAGCATGAGCTAAATGTGCGCATTATGTTTAACCGCTGACTGCAGAACTGGCAAACAGCAGGCTTTCCATACAGTGAACTAAGGCACCAGTATATGCTGGTTATACAGGAGTATCTTAGTTCAAAGTGTACGTGGATGTTATCAGGTGATGTGTGATCCTGCTCACATTAACCATGTCAGAAATATCTACGTTACATCTGACTGAAACGGAGGGACAGAAGTTATGTTATCATTCCAAAATGCTTGTCATAGAGGACCTGATGGCTGTCACAGAAATAGAGAAAGGACCTCTTTGCATTTGCTGTTGCTGGTAGGGCTATAAAGTGCACATGTGCACAACGCACACATACACCATGATCTGCCAAAGTTTAAAGCAGAAGCAGGTGACATTACTAAAAGCCAGCCAGATCCCATTAGCTCATAAAAAAGTGGACATTAAACTCCTTCCTGAAGTAAATTGTATTTTGGAGTCTCAAATCAGGATGTTGTATAACAAAGCTCCTCCTTGGGAGGAGCTGAGCCAGGGTAGAGGATCCATTGGAGATAGTGAGTGCAGCTGAATGAAAACCATGAGACAAGCAGCATTTCAATCACTGTATTAAAATACACTGTCTCGTTAAAAGAATGATACCAGGCTGCAAAATCGCATTTTTGTTCACTTTTATGTTCTTCTTCAGGTGGTATTTGTACTTTATTTTCTCTGGATTTTCACGTATATGCCAGATATCTGGTTTTCTGGGTCTTATTCCTCATGGTTCCCTTATTTACAAATGCTTTAGTACAGTTGAACTATCATTCTTAAGTACAGGGGATTCAACAACAAAATACAGTGAAAAATTAACCATCAAAGTAAGCAAAAAGACACTATTTCTCTGCAGGCTGTACTTCAAAAGAGACTTACTGAGAGAAATAAAACTACTTGGAAAGATTGGAACAAACTTTAAAGCACAAAGTCTCTTGAAAAGACTATTTTTAGCAAACTAAAAGGAGTTCTGTAGTAGGAGTATAACCTTTCTGAGGCAAAATGTGATATGCAAAGCATTTTCACATTTCTTTGGCAAAATATTTTTTAAATAGTCTTCAAGCACGTTTGTCTGAGGCACATACCAACAAAACAAATGTAAAATGACCCAGCAAGTAATTGCAAATATGCTGTTAAAGTTATCTGTTCAGAATTACATGGCTGTTTACATGATCTCTTTAACTCTTCAGCAGTAGTGTTCTCAGCCAGGAGAAAGCGCTTAAATACTTAACTGCACTAACTCTTCTGAGGTAGAAATCTGTTTGAGGATGAGTGTGTAGAGTAAAACCAGTTAAAATTTAAAGTAATTAAGGCAGTTAAGCAGTTCAAGTAGTTAGAGCCAAACATCCTGTAAACATAGCTGTTATCTTGCAGTCTTTTGGAAAGCAAAGGAGAAGTCTCTAAGATCATGCTGTGGGTGTTCCCCGTGGAAGTGGAAAGAGATGAAGCAAAGGAAAAAACATAAAATGAGGAGTACAAAGCCAGCTTGCCATATTAAGAAATAAATACCAGAGGAAAGGTGCACCTAAGGCAGTGATTGAGGGCTCAAAACTTCAACCACTGGTTCAGATTGCAAAGCCTGGGATTTACTGCTAGCTTATACTGGACTGGAGAAGGGCCAACAAGTTTTGATGATGAGCCAAAGTGAGTCCTTCTACACTGACTTCCCATGGTGCTCACTGACTTCTCGTGTTGGTGCTGTGATTTTGTGTAGTTACAGTCAGGATTGAGTAAAAAGAGATAAAACAGGCCATGTAAAAGTAGGCTTTCTGCTCCCAGGCAAATTGGGATAAGAAAATGGAAACCAATTAAGGAATGGTATTAAGAATAAAGCTCAGCTGAAGCAGTAATGTCCAAGACTGGATTCAGAATTTGGATCTGAGTATAACCAAGGATTACTTTTGAAATGAGGGTGATAGTTTTGCTCTATAATCCTACAAAATAAAATTTTTACTTCAATTCCTCCTCACAAGACCTTGACATCATTGATCTGATCGAAAGAGATGCAAAAAATAAACAGCTTCTGGTTTTAGATCTAATCCTAGAACAATGTTACCTTCCATAGCAGAATGTCACCATGCCCCAGGAGGTGTCTGTGTGTGCTACAGGTGGGAGCAGCCGGGCCATACCCTCTGGTCCATAGTGAGCTAGTGCTGGCTCACAGGCTCCATAGCTGTGTTAATACGGTGCTGTGCCTAAGGATATAACCCTTGCTGAAAAGCAGTGACTGGAGAGATGGGCTGTACTGTAGAAGCTCAGTACCCCATGAATGCAGCAGACATCCCTGCAGCTGCTTGTAGAGAGGCCCTTGGGGACCGTCAGGGCTGGGGTGATCCAACCATGTCACCCCCAATCCCAGAGTTGTAGGACAAGAGATGTGATTCCTCTTCCCATGGGAGGTCTTGCCACACAAGGTCCCTATATATTGACGTATGGCCAGTTTGAAAGCCTGACAGAAGCTGGCAGAATTTACGAAGGTGGTAAATGTTGCTTTTCAGATCTCAACACAGAGAGGGAAATGCATACAGCAGGTTCCTGTGCTAATTGGTAAACTGAAAAATGAAGTGCTGCACTGTAAAGAGTAAAGAAAAGTTTGTGAGCACATAGAATCGGCAACAGATGGCAAGACCTTTAAAGCATCTTGCTCTTCTTGTGGAAAAGTACTAAGAATGAAAAGTATGCTAGCAAAAATGTTATTTTGGCTGCCTTTCCCCTTCTAAGCAGATTAATTCTGGTCCTTCATTAATCTTGTTACTATGTCATCTGAAATTATGGTTTCAATTTTTTTAACAGTCTGTATTATCACTTACTTTGCAACATTACTTACGCATACAATGTTTTGTAGTGAAAAGTCCCCAGTAGTATATAAAGGGACTGATGTTAGTGGCCTCCTAAATATTTCAGTAATTCTAGACTGTATTTGAGCACCATCAAAATGTTAATGAATTTTATTCTTGCTGCTTGAGAGAGATGGAATGCTGGTTGAGACTTTGAAAAAGGGCAGTGGTACATTTTTAATTCTGACTGCATAGATTTCTTGTTTGACATTTAGCAATATATAATCCCGTAGAGTCGCAAGTAACATTTTCAAAAGAGAGATTTTGCTTTTTACAGGTGTCATTTTGATGGTGAACCTATGTACATGTCTAAATAGATATTCTTTTTTCTTCCATTTCATATAGATAGAAGTGAGATGGATTTATGGATGCAACTTTCAAAACTGCTTATTCGTTTTACTTCCCTGTCTTTTGGAGTCACAAAGAAAGATCAAAAAGACCTTTGTTTTACCCTCTGAGAAGTCGTGTATGGTAGTTTTAAAGGAATTTCTGTCCAGTCATAGCCTGGTTTAAAAAAAAAAAGTTCATATCTATTAATTGAATTACTTATCTGTGTACTTAAAATATTTTTTCTGCTGAGACTTTTTTACAGTTTTCACTCTATAGCTTTGCAATTTTGCCTTAAATTGGTGCTCCATTGCAAACCAGCTACTGGTTTTGCATAGTTTCCATGCAAGTTCTCTTTTACACAGGAAATTTTAACAGTAGAATTTGGACAGAGTCGTCATACCGTAACGCAGAGTACAGCTGAAACTAAATTGAAAGCATATGAGGGCCTGGCATGGTTAACTAGTTTTTGTTCTTGTAACAAAGACTTGAAGTTTGACAGAGCAGCAGATGTGTAGCGGAAGAAGAGTTAAGAGAATTTAAATGAGAAAATTGCGTTCTCACAGAGAAGAATAAATAGTAAACTGAGGGACAAAGCACAGAGAACTGAGCACAAGTTTCCTGTTTATTTGTGCACTCATATTTTGATGGGCATCAGAGTTAATGCAAAATCTAAATTTTCCAAGAGGAAATGTTGATTCTGCTGTTTGGGGTTTTTTTCCAGTTTGTTTTGGATAGAGTTGACAATAGTCTTTCTGAGCTGCCATGGTAGCTGCTGAATTTTAATTCAGGGACAGTGTTGATACAAAACAGCTTTTGCAATAGCTGCTTGAAGGACAGGGTTAAATTTGCCAAAACCAGACTCCAGTTGGAAACATAGGGTCAAACTGGCTTTTATTTTTGTCTGTTTTTAATAGAAGTATCCCAGCATCCACATGGCAATTGCATTAAGTCACAGGCATTTTGGTAAGACAACACAGTTAGAGTAACACAGCCCTGGGAACGTGGGTCAGTGAAAGACTTAGGCTCCTACCAGGCACATGTTGCAGCACTAAGTGTTCAGCAGCTGCTCTTGGAAGTGGAGACACTCTCAACATGAGCTACCTGTGAACATGAAGCAGGGTAAGGATGAGGAGAGGAGAATGCACCTTGGTTTTGCCCCTCCACAATAAAGAAGAAAGCCAGGGTGGGAAACACTCCTGTTTCAGATGGTCCTGGCTACTCAGGTGCAGAGCTTTAAGCTTTTTCCTGAGGAAAAAGAGGGTGCCAAAAGCCCAAAATGGGATCGCTCTGTCCTCCCACCTTTCTCTCTGCCAACTATGCTTTTGCCTCTGTGTCCCAGCTCCTATACCACAGTGGAGACCTCATTCTTACATCAACCCACTTGTTTCCCATATTCCTTGATCAGCTCATTAACCTACTTAGTGTCCTCCCCTTTGCATCCCTGCTTGCTTTGGTTTTCTGTGTACCAGTGAGGAAGGAGATGGAAAGATGGCTTTGGGAAGGGAAGTTTGGCCTCAGCAGTGGGGACATCCTGTTAGGTGGTGTCTCCTCTCCCTTTGCGTGTGGGGAGGAGATGAGATGGGGCTGGGCAGTAGATGTTGGGGCATCTCTCATAAAGAAAGAGAAAAGCAGACAAATGGGAAGGGACGTGTACCCTGGAATTAGATAGTTGCTATACCAGGAGAGGAGCCTGGGGAGAAAAATGCATATGCGCCAGACATGGTGTCAGACATGCCTGCTGTTGTGGTTTTCATTTTGGCTATGTTGCCTCTGTGCTTTCAGCTTGCAGCAGGTACATTTAGGCATATAACATGTTCTAAGTCAGCTGGGATAAAAAACTTCAAAACATTTGCTCAAAGACCACAAGTTCTTCAAAACACACAGAGAAAATTCTAAGCACACAGTGAAATTAGCGCTTGGATTTTATTTTAAAAAAGAGTAATGGTCTGTAAATGCAGATAGATGTGTTTTTCTGCTGAAGAACCGCAGTGAGTATGAGAACAGCTGGGCAGAGTACCCTGGTTTCTTGATAAAAGCCTGATTCAAGCAGAGCAAAAATATGATTCTTTGCAGACTCAGAGAGACTGGCAGTAAAATGCTGCATAAAAGCCTGCCCAATCACCCCAGGGAAAGAAACTTGGCACAAATGTTGTTCTCCTTTTATACAGTATTTGCAAAGACTCTGGACACCCCATGTGAGAGCCACGTGGTGAATTCCAAGCGGATGAGGTAAAGCATAGGGCTCTGGGGTGAAACGCATTTGTCAGAAGCACTGATCGTGCGGTCACCTCACCTGCGTTGCCTGCCGGTCCCTCTTGCTCCAGACACTAAGTTTCCTAAGATATTCAGAAAAATGAAAATCAGCCTGCTGCAAAAATATTTTCTTGTCTTAAAATGTGGAGTTTCCTTCCAGGCCCTCAGTCGTACACTGACTGCAGGCTCAGTACAAACGATATTACATAGCTCTACAGGCTGCACCCAGTGCCCGAAACCCACTCAAAACAGGAGCTTTATACCCATGCAAAGAGAAATTCTCAGTGGGAGAAGATAATACCAAGTACTCTACGGAGGCAAAATATCAGTGATGCGTTTTTATTATTGTAACAAAGCACTAACAACAACTGATTATCTTTCAAAATAGCATGTTATTTTTTAACAAAAACACAAAAATGCCAAACCATTTGGTAATTTCAAGTTCTTGGTACCCCACACTTCGTCTATAAGATTTGTCTAAAAAATTACTTGGCACCTCACTGTCAATGGAGGTCACTACCCCATGTCCCAGGCAGATGTCTCAGGGACTAGAAGACCAGGGCTGATGGATATGACCATCCGTGGCATTCTAGGTGCAACAGGAGTCCAAAGACACCGAGATGCCTTGAGTGACCACTGGTGCCTCAAAACAATACTGTACCTGCAAATGACCTGAAAGCAAAACCTTTACTTTCTGTGGGCTGTCAGAAAGCCACACACATCTTCTACTATTATATTCACACCTTTTAAATAGTGTTACTTTATGATAGTCTCTTGATTTACATAGGATGAGCATACTATAGCGCCTTTTACATAGGATATTGTTACAACCCTTTTGTAGAAGTCATTATTCATCTCTTTTTGCTGTCAGCTCTTGATCCAGAGCCAGCGACGTTAGTAGAGCATGCACCCTAGGTGCAATGGAGGACTGCAGCCTTTTCACTGATGTAGGGAAATAATTTCATTCCATCCTTTTGGAGCAAGTTTGTAACTGGGAGGGAACATGATGAAGAAGAAAGATGCCATTGCGAAAAAATATAGAGATGAAACCAGCTAGAAGTGTGTTATATTAGCAAAATATAAAAAAGCTGAAAATATATTTGATCTATGGTATTTCCCTTCTGTCCACAAAGTCTAGCATTGTCTCTCTTTCCTCATTGATTTCTTTCTGGCCTTCCTCAACTAGCCTGTGAATTGTGCTATAATGCTGTTTGCTACTGCTGAAAGAGTAGAGCTGGGAAGCATCTTCCCATGCCTGAAAAGCTGGCAGGGGAATCACTTCTGGTTCCTTGTTCTCAAAAAAGCACTTCAGGTTTCGCTCGCTCAGCTTGGTGGCATACAGCTGGAAAATCTGCTCCAGTTGCTCCTTCTCCTTCTCCGCGTATACCCTCCAGAACATCAGCTGGAGGTGGCTGACTTTCGACTGGCAGCTGGCGCAGCAAGTGGTTAGCAGGGAGAGAAGAGCTGTGGTAACTATCACACACCAGCCTAAAATCTGGGAAGACAAAAGAAATGAGTTTCAGGTTAAAAAGGCCCAAGTGAAAATGCTACTTAAATCAAGAGTGTCTGACAGAGCGACCGCACTTTTTATGGAGGGCCTGCTGCTCCTCTTGGGACCCTACTGCAGGCGTCTCATCCCAGTTTGCATTTGGTGCCTGGCATTGGTGTTAATGGGGCACCCATATGGAGACCAAAGGGAAGCGGAAGACGTCAGGCTTGAGGCTTCTCAGTAGCGCTCATTTTGATGTCTGTTTCTCAGGAGGCAAAAGCTGGTTGATTTTTACAGTGGAAGGTAAAATGCTCAAGAAAAGTTGGCTTATACTAGAGTCTGACTGCCTCCCCATCCCATTTTATAACAAAGGGAACTCGGATAACAACGGCTGAAGAGACATGTGCAGCACAACGGCAGTGGCATGTTCAGGGACAGATGATCTCGAATCAGACGTCAACTACAAGACTGTGTATGAAGAAAAATCTAAGAGAGGTCTAAATGATCAATCAAATAATGTTATGGCTGAACAGAGCTATACAAAAACCAGAGCGGACCTGAGAGCAGGAGTAGTGTCTGGGTAATTTAGAGAGGATGTTGATGCAAGTTTATTGCAAAACTATAACCATCTGGAATGTAGTGGATTGGAATTGCTCACTGAATTCTGTCACACAAAGGGAAAAGTGCACAGGGAGAATAAAATATCACAATCACTAGATGGTAAATGGTTTTCTATCTCCTGAAAGCGTTAAATAAAATTACCCAGCAAGAACTAGGATTAAGACACAATTCTGAATTGTGGTGAACTATGAAACCAAAAAGGGTAAGTAACTTTTGTCCCAGATCAGTGAACCTTTTAAACTGTAACTATATTTAGATGTGTTGTTTTCAGACTTCTTTTTAATTAAAAAAAACCCCGAAACCAACAACTGCATTAATTAGCTAACAGGAATATAAAAGATGGTCTTAAATTTAAAAAGTGTTCACCAATTCTTTTAGCAGGAGATTCACTGAAATCTACGCTATTCTTGTGAAATTTTTTTGACTTTGATGAATCAGCCCTTCATAGTGGAAAATCATTTTTATGCCAAAACTGGTTTAAAATTACCTTCTTGCCCAATCCTGTGAGAATGCTGAGAGGAAAGAGCATGAGAAAGAAGAAATAGCGTGTTCATTGGCACTGGAATAGAGCCCAATTCATCTACACACTGCTTAGAAATAGTTGCTGTATTTTCAGAGAACTTTGCTTTTGCTGAAATATGCTTTTCCAGCATCACTCAGCTTTTTTTGTAGCAACTTCAGAGTTTGACAAAATTCTGTTAAGAACATTTAAAAAGAAAAAGCTACTTCCAGGATTAGAGCAAGGGCTGAGGGTGGAAAAATGCGCTTGAAGTTGTTATTGTGGGATGTCCTCCTCTAAGGAGAGCAGAGGTGTGAACACAGTTTTTTCATGCCTAGTGCCACTGGCCTAGCCACTAGTTTTACCCACCTACTCCACTGCAATGTGTAACATTTGCAAAAAAAAAACCCACTTGTTTTCAAACAGTGGAACAATTCCAGTGTGGAACAAATCTTCTAGGTTTCAGAGACCCATATGAACTGGAACTCATTTCCCATGCTGCAACCTTTCTCATGTGAACTCTTGCACTGATGTTAAAAAAATAACCGCCAGTAAAAATCTGTGTTTAGCTGAGGGAATATAGAAAGTTTCCTCAGGGAAATATGTGAAACAGAGAAGCTTGACAAACAGTTATTCTTAGGGACTGGCTTGGAAGAATAGCTTCGCTTTCTTTTATTTTTCCAGTCACTTTGTACTGACTGATGATCTCTATGGGTATTTGAGAAACTGCTCTTTTTAGCAGCTTTTCACTTTCCTGCAGCTTGGAGAATGAACCCATGTATTCTCATGCTATAAACCAAGTCACTGGTCTTTCACTAGTTCCTATATATACAACTTAATGTCTTAAGCACTATTTGTTATTTCCTTCTAGAACTCTCAAATAAATTGCTTTGTCTGCAGTGCAGGCTTTGCCTGCATTCCAGTCCTATTTGCATGAGGACTTGAAAATAAAACCGGCTTTTGGGGAGGAAATGGTTCCAGATGGATACAATTGTCTGACAAAAACTTGCTGGCTCCACAGAGTGTTTTTCCTTCCTGCTGACAATCATCTATCATTTTTCCATATCCTTTTTTTCCTTTTTTTTTCTTTTGTTTTGATTTTTTGTCTCTGAATTTATTTACATTACAAGGCAGTGAGCAGAACTGTATCACACGAATATAGTAAAATGTAATACGCTCTCAGCTTCGTATGTTCTGCTTGTTTTATTTTAGTGTTTCCTCCTTTGTCCAAGCAGGACAAAAACATGCTCTCATCTGCCATCATGAACATGAGGAACACAAACAGAAACATACTATGTAAGCAGTCACAAATCTGTCACAACTCTTATTTTCCAGTATTTTTCTACTGTTAGTGACTTAAGGTTTCATTACAGTTATCATGATGGTATAAAATAGGAGAGTGTGGTATGGATTTTTTAATAGGACAGATCCCTTTAATGGAGTGACATCTGTTAATTCAGCCTCCTAAATAATCCAGTAGTTTTTTCCCTTTAGAGCAATCTTCATTCAGGAAGAAAGCTTTAAGTTATCTGGTCTTATTGATTCTGCCGTCAGTGGGGCCCCCCAGGAAGTATGGCACAGCTCAAACTGAACTAAAAGATGGATTGATTCTATTTTGCAAGGCTGCATCATCCCAAAACTTTGTTTATGTGAAACCAACGGTTTTGTCTTAGCATCTGACATCAGGATCTTCCACAGATAAATCACAGCGGCAGTACAAACTGCATAATGCGCTTTCTTTATTTTTCTTACCTGGGACTGTGCTTGAAGAGTTCGTTTCAGTTCGTCACTCTCTGAAAAGGGCATGGAGCTTTTGTCACACGCTACCTTGTGTAGCTCTTCAAAGCACTTTGCAGATTTGCTGTGGCAAACTGCATGTAAGTAAGCAGGATTTTTCAAGCCACTCATGGCACATTCGTAAAAAGTCCCGTTGAGCAAAGCCACAGAAAGCCACATCACTGGGGCTACCAGAGCGTTTAAAGTGATTTGTCCGAAGATGTAAAAGAAATGGCAGATATTTCCTCTGGGGAATATTTTTCTGGGATTCACCCAGCAGCCTGTAAAGAGTTTCCAGGTCTTGCTGTTCAAGAAATATCCAATAACTAGCAAAACGAAAGCTGGGGAGAAGAGAAATACCAAACCGTACCTGAAGTTTTCATTGCTGCAGGGGCATCTGAAAGCAACAAGAGAAAACACACGTTCACCTCCCATTGTCAGCAGTGCCATAAAACTGTAACCTATAGCAGTTTTCCGGTTCATAAAGAATTTCAGGATTGTTTGGAAACCATCCATGTCTGATAGTCACTAAAGAAGTAAAAATCAAGACACTTTTATCTTCGGTCGTAGCAGTCTGTAGTGGTGTAGCAGGGGAGAGATCTCCAGAGGAAGAACAGCCTGCTGCTAGCCTGCCTGCGTACGCGCTGTCTAGATAACGCCATGATGTCACTGTCTGGAGAAACGCGCTCACTGGGGACCCCTCCACTAGCAGCGCAGATGTTGCACATTTACAGTAACATTCATCGGTAGTAGAAGGAAAGCAAGCAATGCTCTATATAATCAAATAAGTTTGCAGTCTTGGCAGTCTTATTCTTGGTGAGTTGTTGTTTTTTTTGTGACTGCAGATGGAGATGAGAGTAAAAACACACACACTCACCAGTTGCAGGAGTTCTTGAGCTGTGATTATCAAAGCTGCTGGCAATGTAGGGAAGGACCTAATATAGATGCTAATGGTCCCAGGGAAGTGTGACATGACTGAAAGGAGACGAGTGATAATAGTAAAACCACTTTGTGTGGGGTTGTAAATGTAGGAACATCAAAGACAGAATAAGCAGCCTTCTGCTGTACTTCCCTGGAGTATCGCGTAGCTCCAGATTTGCATCTCTGGCTCAAGGTGATCACAGAAGAGACAAATCTAGTTTGGTTTCCAGCCTGTCTGGCCCTTGCCCCTGTTTTCCTAGGGTAAAGCTGGTCTACAGGATGCTGCATCCTAAAGTTTCGCCTCCGGTTTGCACACAACAAATTCAAGCAGCAGAGTTTCACCCTTTTGCAGGTTGCTTTCAAGATGTACCTTGGGGTCACCCCTAGTGTGAGCTGCAGCAGTGCCGCAGGAAATGAATTCTCCTTAATCCTGGACAAAAACCCACTAGTGGACTTTGTGGAGGAGCTGCCAGCGGAACGAGCATCACTTTGCTACTGTAACATCCTCTGCGGGGTGATTCGAGGTGCCTTGGAAATGGTAAGGAAGTGCACGTCTCTTTTCTCCATTCTTTGTTAATATGCAGAGGCACAGGAAAGCAAAACCACTTGCTCAGATAAATGATGGAAATTTAGTAGTGTTTAATCTCTCTCTCAGATTAAATGTCTATATCGAAATAAAAGAGGGCCAGACTGATCCTGGACCCTGAGGTAGAGAAGCACCCTGCTTGGCTCTTCAATGGCTGACTCAGGTGCAAAAGCCAGGTGGGACTGGGGAGCCAGCTAACACGTAATGTGGAGAGCCAGGCGGGCGTGCTGGATGACTCTGCTGCTCCTTGAACCTATCTCATTTTCCTGCATAGGTGTTACCAGTAATAGCCATCCCTGATTCTTTCCAAATACGTGAAGATAAATAATATTCTCAGGTTACCGCAGCACCTGCTGAAAGGGAGAACAAAGTGTGGATGAGTAGAATGTTAAAACCAAGGCATCAGAAGTGTATCAGATGGCATTCCAAATTTTGTTCTTAAATTTAAGACTTTTACAAAAGAATAAACAAAGGGCATCATTTGAAAGTCACTGGGTTGTACAGCTTCTGTGGCATTTTCTGGAAGATAACTTTTGGGCTGCTTTATGTCTCTGTCAATATCTAATTTGTCATATATCTTATGTTTCAAGAAAACAAAAGCTGTACAAGTATTACGTATGTACGTCAGTCTCAGAATTACAGTATCTGATATAAGACTAATTATCAAAAGTATTATATCATAAGTATTAGTACATGACCAGGAAATTTTGTGATCACAAAATCATCAAGTACACAATTTAGGTTCTCAGAAGAAAGCAAAGCACTGGAATGAAGGGTAATTTGTATTACACAAATTCCAGTGTATATAAACTTCCTTTTTATTAACTTAGTTGAGAAAGATATTTTAAAACAATCTAGAAGTCTGTTTCTTATGAAACCTGAGAAAGGGTGTCCCCTTGTGGTAAGAGAGAGAGAAAAAGCTCGTTGTACTGGAGGAGGGGGAAAACCTGGGCATTTCTTTGCTGAACTGATCAGACCTGATTCTTTCTAGGTTCACTTAGCAGCAGAAGTTACCTTCCTCCAGGACAGGCTGAAGGGTGATGCTGTGACGGAAATAGGAATTACATTTTTAAGGAAGGCTGAAGACAGAAAGCACAAAAGAAATAAATGAAAGAAATACTGGGAGAAACGCTTGCTGAGGGATATTTTGTGCCTTTTGTTTCTGAAGAAGACATGCAGGGTAAAAATGGCTTCGCTGAGCCAGCTGCACCAGTCATACATTTGAAAAGCAAAGAGAGCCGGGCAGCAAACAGGAGGGGCAGAGCAGGGGGAGAGCAATGTTAATTGTCATGACACAGATATCAGTATAAAAGATCAAAATGGCTTACCCTTCCTTCTCACATAACCATGCTCTTGAGCTCAAAGTTTTATCTCAGTATTTAGTGCACGCTGGATGCAAATTATTCATTTGGACACCAACTGTTTTCAGCTAAAATGACCACCTTTCCCCGTTTTGTTTGTTGGCAATGTTTCAAAGCATGGTTGCTAAGAGGTGCTTTATTTCCCTGGCTGTTTGTGGTTAGGAATAATGAACTCATCTGCTGTGATTGCTGTATGCCGTGTCTCTCTGTCAGGTGCCTGTTTTGATGCGTAATGATTTGCCATTCATTGTCCTCCACACCGGACGTCCTGCTCCTTTTGAAAGCAGAGGGGGCTGCGCCTTCACTGATGGCAGCTGCCGGTTCGGTTCGTTGTGGCTCTTTCAGGCCCCACATGCAGTTTTGCTGGCATGCCTGTTCAGCCCCATGCATACGTCAGGCTGCAGCACTCTGATGACCGCAGCAATGCTCGTGTTGCTTCAAGCTATGGGCCTTTTCATGTCAGTCTTCTCTTCAAGACCACTGATCTTATGACCAAACTGAACAAAGCATGGCGTATTTAATGTGTAGTCGCTGTGGATCTGTACTCACCTAAGGAAACTGGAATAAAAATTCAGAGATTGCCACACAACTGGTTTGCTGGTCATTGTGTCTGTTCTTACCTGCCCTTCATCACCAGCTGTTGAACATCTTCCCCTTGGCAGTGGACTTGTTACCACAACATGACTGGGAAGTAGAGAAATAGCAGCCTTGCAGAGACCTGAGTTATAGGAAAGGTTTACTGTTGTCTGGTGTAATGCAAGATATCTGGGTAAGGGTTGGACAAAACCCAAGTCCTAGCACAGTACCCTACTCACAAAGCCAGCTCACCTTCTTCTCACCAAAGCACTTGTTTTAAACCGAAATTCAAACCCTCAATTCAGTTCAGTGAAGCCCAGAGTTAACTCTGGTTTTATCACTGCGATTTGTACCCTCATCTCCTATTTTTCCCTCAGACTGTTTACCTCTTAATCCTGCTAAGTGAGGGGCACTTCTTACCTTGGGGACAGCAGGGTTCCTTCCCACCAGGTCTGTACAATCCTCATGATAATCTTTCTCCCTTCGTTTGTCTTAACAGTGTTGTACAGTGGTGGCGTAGTGTAATGGAGCTTTAAGAGAACAATTTTGTATGGAACAAAAACTAAGCTGTTCATTATCCAGCCTTGGGCTCAGCCCAACCTGCTCGGAATAACCAGTTACAACATGTAACAACGTGTTACAACTAGTAACAAGTTTCCCTATTTTTTTTTTCTTTTTTTAATCAGGGCTGAAAGGTCTTGTGGAATTTGCTTCATTTCACTGCCTGTGCAGGAGCCTTCGGTGGTGTTTTTGCTGGTTATGCCCAGCTGGCTGAGATGGACATGTGGCAACTTTGGCTGACCACAAAAAGGTTCTTTACAAGGCAATGGCCATTTTTCCTTTTTCCAGCAACATCCTACCAACCAAATATTCTCCTCTTTTTATGATCATCTTGAAAGTGAATAACCTATACTGTCCTTGTTTTGTTAGATACAATTCTCTTACTTAAAACTCTGTTGCATTAGACTTGCACGCAGGTGTGTGTGCATGCACACACCTATGGTAACATTTTCTGTCGAGGTCTGCGCCAGCTAAAAAGTGTCAGTCACCACATTGCAGTGACACGTAGGCTGACTTCTGTGTATTCAGGGCCTATTAAAGAGTTTTTGCCTGCAGGCATTAGCTAGTCAGGGCTGGATATTACAACATTTTTCAAGCAAGGACCATTAGTGTCATCCTGGGGCCTTTGCACACACAGTCTTGCCACACCGGCTTTGGTGTGGCCAAGGCTTCCTCCCCGTCCTTCAATGCCAAACATTTGCGGTGATGCTTCATGTAGGACATCAAAGCTGTTTCTTTAGGTTTCAGTATTTCAGAATAAACAGCCCGAGGAAATCTTCACGTCTACTTGGACACGGTAAGTTTTGAAGGATAAGTTTCCACTGTGCAAACAAACATATAGCAGAAATGCCTGAGCCAGTCAAGGCAGCACGGATTTGAGATCAAGCCAAGAGGCGACACGAGACTGCCAGACTAGGCTGGGTGCTAGTTCATACTCATGTCATATCCCGCTTGTGCATCTGGTCATGCAGCATCAGTCCTCTTGGCTCAGCTCTGCTGGGCAGACATGCTCAATGCACACAGGTTTTGCCATCAGTGTTTTTTCTATTTTCTTTCTACACTGGATCACCTCATCCACTGTATTCTAAAGATGGAGTAAGTAAAAGTTAGGTAGAAAAACGGCAATAAACAATAGAAACAACATTGACCCACACTACATTACCATTAGTTGCTGACATTAGCTACTCTGCACATGCAGTTTTTTGCTTGTCTTGCTTGGTAGCATATTCACAGAAGTGTTCCTCAGTGTTTCGTTTTAGTGTAGGCCCTTCTCTTGGAGGTGTCTAATGGAGCACTTACAAGTGTGCTGAAGCTTCTCTTTGAAATTTCTTTCTTTATAAATGTAATTACGTACAGAAGACATGATTGTTACATAAAGGTGAGGAAAAATAAAAATTCACATGACTGCATACAAAACCAATATATAAATATCTGCTTCTATCCTTATACATAGATATAATTTTTTTTCCTTCCCCCAAAAGTCACTTTATCTGTGAAAAATAGACTGCCATCAGTGCCGGCAAACTTGAAGATACATATTGCAGTCCCATTTGAAGCCTTTGCTCATTGATTTTAATTAGAAGTGCCAGCTCTGTGTCTTCCCTGGAAAGCTGAGGCAGCTTTGGTAATGAGACGCTGGCAGTTGCAACTGTGAGTGGGAAGTGGCAAAAGCCCACCCAGATGCAGCTGAGAGGAGTAACACAAATTCTGAGGGTGTTTTCACTGCAGCTTCTTGTCAGGAACTGGAGTAAGGCATGGCTTGTTCCTGGAGGCTTTCAGTCTATCCTAAAGTATTTTATTACATCTCTAAGGTAAAGCCTGGCCCCACTGCATCAAGGAACGTTTTGGCACTGATCGCGGTGGGGCCAGGACATTGTTTTCTTCCCATTTATGGCATTCTGGAGTAGATTTATCTTTCTCTAGACGTCAATGAACAAATAAACTCTTCAATATGAGACATGAAATGGAACATTTTTAACTGAACTGTGCTTCCTGGAGGCACAAGTAACAAATTGGACACTTGTTACTCTACTATCATCAAGTTTCTTGGAAGGAAAAGAGCACTGAGCAAGTTAGTGACTCTGTGACAAAATGAATGCTTTTGAAAATTCTTTTCTACATACAGAGTTAAATCTTGTTTTCCCTTTAAGTGTTATATTTTCAGTTTATAATAAGAATGAAGCTTCCAAGCTAGTTATATTCAGCTAGTTAAAACAGGCTCTTCCCTTCCTTCTTCCTTGGAAAATGACTGTAACAAACAACTTCATGGGATTCCTCTCTGTCTGTCTGAATAGTTTCCAAGTTACGACTTTACTGTCTAGAAGGAGAAGATTTCTAGGAGGAGTGAAAGGACAGCCCGGACCAAACAATCTGACTCACCTCTCTAAAATGCTCTCTAAAAAAAGCTTTTCAGAGAAAAACTGAACTTTATCATGCTTCACTCAAAACTAGTATCTTTGTTTATTATAATTAGATGTTCTTTGATAAGAACATTATTATTTGCTAATATGGATTGCGGATTTATAATGTCCTTAAGTATGTAGCTGTGCTATATAAATGTTTGTTAATATAAGCTTCACCTATACTGCCATGTTATGCATAAGCCTAACCCCTCAAGACATGCTAATTTGCACTTAGACTCCATTCTGGATTGTCCTGGTTTCGGTTAAACCACAACATGGATCAAGTTAAATAATGTCTTTGACAGCGACATCCAGGTGTAGCTTAGGTACTGATGCCAGGACCAAAACCCTATATGTAATATTATATATTAAAAAACCCCATAATAATTATGGGGTCATTCAAGGTCAGGTTGGACGGGGCTCTGAGCAACCTGATCTAGTTGAAGACGTCCCTGCCCACGGCAGGGGGGTTGGACTAGATGACCTTTAGAGGTCCCTTCCAACCCAAACTATTCTATGATTCTATGAATTACGTATTTTTCAGAAAAAAAAAAAAAAGGAATATAAGCAGGAAGTTTAATGTTGGTGTGTTTCCCCTGCAGCATTCAAATGCCTATTTTTTTCCATTAAAGAGCTTTACAATTACAGGAAATGAGCAGTAGAGCTAATTAAGAAGGTCTGCTGCAAAAGGTGATCAAGATCAGGCAGCGGTAAAGAAAAATCGCCATCATGGAAGTTTTTAGTTTCACTGTTATTACCCAAAGCTGCTGAGTACATAGGGGTAAAAAGACTGGAATCTTTTGGTCATCTACTCAGACTGATAAGCAGCTGAAGTCATTCTGATGGACTCCTTTGTTATGCACAGGTAGCTCCAAAATGCTAATCTCTTCCCAGATTTTAAAAGATACGGTCCTTGCCTTGAGAAACTAATTGACTGAAAGTAAATATTTTAGTCTAGAGCTTGCTCTAGGCTCCACTGAAAGAGATAGTGTCAAGTGACAGCTAATAAACTGAGCTGAATTTCTGATCAAAACTTCCATTCTGTTTTGTCTCTTTGATACTGCCGGGTACGAAGGTTTGGTATTTTCACTCCAGCTGCCAAATGCCCTTAAGGTGTTTGGTAATAATTTGACATACTATGTGCTGACATCTTTGTGGTTGCTTATTATTTTACACATGTGACTCTTCTTAATGAACAACAACATATGAAAACTCCCATTGTGACAGATGTATTTATTGAAATGTACTTAAGCAAAAGTAATAAAGTGTATTTAAAAACAAATCTGCAGAGGGTTACAACTATCAGCTTTTACATACAATTCGCATAGATTTCAATAAGAGCACAGAATAACATTCTTCTTATATCAGTAGGGTTAAAAGATTGCCAGCGTTGCAAAGGATTTGTTTCATTAAAACCCTGATTCGCCTGCACTTGCTTCATCCACAAATCCTAAAACAGGGGGACTCTGATCTCCTTCCCCGAATGTGACGCTGTTGCCTCTGTTTGTGTTAACATACTTGTGTATCATGCTGTAATACTGCTCTTGCGAATTGAAGGTGTACAAGAATGAAATCTTCTGCCAGTCTTCATTGCTGGGAGTCTGAAATGGTGCTGGGTCAGTGGCTTCAAAGAAGCAATTAATATTTATTTCTGCCAGCCTGGCTGCATGCTCTTTAGCCTTGGTCTCAAAGAGCTCCCATTCCTTTTTCGAGTAAATTTTCCAGAACTTGAGCTGAAGATAGCTAACCGGGGAGAAACAGCGGTTGATACATGTTGAAATCAGGGCCACAGTCATGACGCTGGCTATCAGGAGCCATCCTATCAGCTTGGAAAAAAGATAGATGGGTTAACGGTGGTTTTGCATGGTCATATGTAGGAGTACAGAACTTAACATTGAAGCAGACATGAAAACTGTAAGTGAAGACACCCTGGAGTGCCTGTAACAGTCTGCTTGCTGTGGAGAGAGAGGATACCATGGATACAATTCAGCCTGCCTTACAGAGCTTCTGCACCCCTGAGCTGATCTTGTTGGATTGAGGATGAATACCAAAAAAAGAGAAGGTGGAGTGAAGTTCTTTCCTCAGTTATATCCAGCTTTCTTAACTTTAAAGGCAAGGTAATGACCAGCAGTTTCTGCAGTTGTGGTCAGATTTATGGTACAGAGGGAGCAGAATCACCCTGTCTACCTCCAGTGTGGCGAATTAGACCTCCTGCTGACTTGTTTTATCTGCTCTTGGAAAGTACCTCCTCTCCCTGATGTTTGAGCCTGCAAACAATAGCCCATTGCCACAGCACACAGGAAAAGTTGTGTCCTGTATGTTTTGTAGGCAGGACACGGATTTGACTATCGAATATGGGAATTCATTCTTGTTTTATACATGATTTTAACATCCCTAGATAAGTCTCAGAGGCCCCACCTAAAGCGGCTGTCCTAGTAGATGCTGGTCCCTCCAGTACCCAGTGGTCCTTAGCTGGAAGCTCCGGGCAGAGATCTCACAGCGTCCCCTTCCACCTCAGGCTGATTTTTTTTCAAGTGAAAAACATTGAATGCTAAAGAAAAATGAGTTTGTGTTCTTTTTCGTTCTTAATTTTGTTGAAAGTAGATCAGATATTAAAAATAATGGTCAGTAACAAAAATGCTCTCACACTTTTTGTTTTTTTGTTTGACTGGTTTGTTTCTTTTAGATTTCATTGCAATATCAGTAACAGTCAGTCTTCCTTGATTTTGCTCCTTGTTTACCTTCAATGGTATAGAGTTTGCCCCTTTTCAGCCTCTTTCTTGGAGGAGCAGCATGCTAAATGTTTAAGAAATGTAAACATTTTTTTTTGTTTTAATAAGCATTTGTACTAAACAGGAACTTCTAAAAATCCAAGTAATTATAATCTCTTATAAATTTAACTCCATTAACCAGCCTTAATGTTTTCCTGAGAAAAAGTGATAAAACCTGATTTTTCTACTGGAGTTAAGATGACATCCAAACAAACCCAGAAACAAAATGGGAGTGCTGCCAAAATCTGGGCATTTCATTTCACACCAAACAAAAAAATCCAACCACAAGTGCTATTTTTTTGATCATGCAGTTTGCCATCAGCACAAGAACACTTTAACAAGACAGATGCATATTTTACCTATTCTTTAGAATACATGCGTGAAATTATTAATAGGTTCAAGCATTGAGATTCGTAGTCAAACAAGCTGTCCTTATTTGTTTCACTTGCCAGTTGTCTCTCTGTTGCAAGGAAACACCAGCTTCCTCTGCTCATGACCTCAGCTTACCCTCAGTTAATGCATACTTACAAAAGTTTGAGATATTTAGAGACATAAAAGTGGAAAAAGAGAAGAACTCGCACCATGCCTAAATTAAATGAGAAGAAAACTTGCTGTGCAAAGTCCTGGCCTCTAGGCTGGTTCCCTGCCCAGCTTTGAAAGAGGTTTTGTAAACAGCAGTGCCAAACAATTGCCATGCAAACATGCAAAACCAGAAAATAGCACAAATACACACTTATTGCCTTTCTGTTAGTGTTTTTCGCTAAAGAATTTTGCTAATCATGTACTTTCATTAATTATATAGCATGAGAGAGAAGGACTGTTCACAGTCCCCAGCAGGCACCACCAGCAGTCAGGGTTGAAGCCCGCAGAGTGAAGAGAGGAACGGCGAGGCTTTACCTGGGACTGTGCCTGAAGGCTGAGGAATTCACCCGACACACTCTTCGATAACTTCTCATCGCAGGGTAGTTTGACCAGCAGCTCGTGGCACTCTTGTTCTTTATCTTTACACATGAGGTTCTTTATCAGGCTGTTCCCGCTGGCCGCGCACTCGTAGAAGCTGGCTCTGAGCAGGGCCACCGCGATCCAGGTGAGGGGGGCCACCAAGGCTCTGGCTGTCACCGGCACCAGCACGATGCAGTAGCGGGTGCAGGTTCTCCAGGAGCTGCTGCTGCAGCGCTTCTGCAGAGGGCAGCTGCCTGTCAGCAGGCGCCATGTCCTGGTGTTCACCATGTAGCCAAGCAGAAGGAGGATGAAGGCAGGCACTACGAGGAAGACAGAGCCATACAGCAAGTTCCCGGAATTGCAGGGACATTTGAACACCACAGAGGAGAAGATGCACTCGCTGGCAGCCGTCAGCAGGGACACAATGCTGTAACCCAGAACGGTCTGGTGGCGGATGCAGAAATCCATCGCCCCACGTAACTTATCCATTTTCTGCCTCCCCTTACTTTGAGGAGAGTGAAACCTCAGTCAGAAGAGGAAAAGTGAAAGATAACTGTCCTGAAACTTCCACGGCTTAGACGTGCTCGCGGAGCTTTCACTTTCTGGTGGTGGTGGAGATGCAGTGAGGCATAGAAGCAGCTCTCCCTAGAGGAAACAGAAGAGCACAGGCTCACTGCACAGTATCAAGGTCAAGTGGAGACCACAGTGGAAACCCACCCTAGTAATCAACATCAAAACAACAAAGATGTATCTTTGTTTCTGTAAAAATAGTTTGTATTTGACCACACATGCACTGTAACTAGCAATGGCTTAAACCTCATCATCTTTCCACTGAAGCTTTTCAGTGAGGCAACAGATTAAAAGTGTGAATAAAATGTGAGAAAATCACCCAGAACTGTGGACAGTTTTTTATCCTGCCTTATTATTAGCAATACAATATAGCTTGTTCTCTTATGGAAGAAAATTCAGCTATAATCGTGTTAATTTTTCAAGCTAATCAATTAATCTTTTTAAAGTAGTTAGAGCAAATTAGCCAGTGCACACATAGCAATGACCCAGCAAGTGCTTTCCACTGAGGCTCTAGCTACCAGAGTACCATTTGCCAGGAAACAGACTTTGAACTCCCTCCTCCGTAGCAGGTAGTGGCAGCTTTGTAGCCCAGAAAAGAAAACCACCCCTAAACCAGCAGAAGCTAAGCAGATGGCATGGAGTGGAAAAAATATGGAAAAGGCTTGCATAATGAAGAAAAATATCTGGAAGGGATTCCTGGGCTTGGAAGACTGAGCTGCCTATGAAAACATTTGCTCCCAGAGTCTGTAGGTTTCACTCATGCCCTGAGGGAGCTTGACCAGACTCCTAGCTATGGTTTGCCTTGTCTAAATCTAGATAAGGTGAACTGGCATTCAGAATTAAGGAAGTTGAAGCTTTGTTGCTTGCTTGTAACCATGTAGCTGAAGCTCTCTGAGATGATGTAGGCAGTGCGGTAGTTTGCTGTTGTCACATGCTTGGTGACACCCAGATGTGCAGCCAGCCAGGGAGCTGGTGGTCACTGTCATCTTCTCTGCCACAACCACTTATCCGGGATTTTAGAGTCAAAACCATCTGCCTCTTGCATGAACCGCGAGCTCTCTGGCCTCACTGGGTGCATCAGCAATATGAATTCATTCATCCTGATCAGATTTCGAATGCTGTAATTTATATTGCACTGATTCTTCCTGGGCATTATCATGGCACAGAGGTTAACCACAAAGCCAGAGACTCACCCCAGGCTCAGGCAAACATTGCCTCCAGCTGGGCCAGCCTGATTTTGGTACTGGCTACTTCAGGCAAGACAGCAAGGCGTGATGCTGCCCGTACCTGGGGCTGCAGGAACCAAGCACAGTGGAAACACAATGGCTTGTCAAAACTCTGAGAACCTAAATTACTTTCAATGAACTTTGGGGGTCATTTGTACCTTCCAAAGGGTCCTTGCAGCAATTTGGGCAGCTGAGTAGATGGCACAGAGGTAGCAGAGCAGGCAGTGGTGGTGCAGGTGGCCGCCAGGCTCGCACCAGACGTGCCATGCTCAGCACTGAGCTGCTGCTGTGGAAGAAAACATGCCACTAACTGAAATGGTTGCCTTGGTCTGGAGGACACTTTGCTTTGTTACCACGCAGCAGTATAATATAAAGACATAAAACCAAAAAGGACGTAAAACCAGCAAGAGTGAATCAGACTGAAGGTTGAGTTAGTCTGGTTACCTCTTGGTTACAGTGGATAGCTGAGGAGGAGCACAGAGACAGGGGAAGCAAGGTCAGGAACACACTCAGGATCCCGTGAATCTGCATTTCAGGGATTTCCTTTGCATCTAACACCTGTTGAGGTATTTCTTCCATAAATTTGTCTGGTTTCAGTTTTAACCCATGCAGACTTTTAACATCCAAAACATTGTATAGCAAGTGCGCTTAACCTTCATTCAAACCTGACATCACCCCATTTGATACCCCCAAGTTCTGGAAGGGGAAGAGATAAAACAGTGGATCCCTACCTGGTGTCTCCATCTACTCATGATCTTGTACACCTTCATCATACCCCCCCTCTCTTCCGGGCTGAAGAGCCCCTAATATATTTAGTCATTCCTTGTCTGATGTATACCTTTGTATACTTTTTTTTTAATCCATGTTGCCACCTGAACCATTCTCTAGGATTCGGGTATCATTTTTTACATGAGGAGAAACGGGGGGCATACAAGATTTGCAGTGCATTGAAGGTGCAGCTGAATCACAGTTTGCTACAATGGCATACTGATGTGACTTTGTTTTGTATTTCCTTGAAATAATTTCTAGAATTTTAACTGCTTTTTGATCATCCATGAAGCACTGAGTTGTTATTTTATCGAGCTATGTATTATAATAAAAAAATCTCAGTCCTGAGGGGTAATCTCAGTCTGCTCAGAGTCTGTCAGTGAAGTCCTATGAAGGTAGGACTTGGTTTCACTTTGAACACCACCTCCTCTACACTGAATTTGACCTGCCATTTTGCTTTCTGGTCAGGCAGTCTAAGAAAGTATATCTGCAGTTCTTTAAAGCAGAGGTTTGTTTTTAACTATCCAGAATAACTTCGTATTATTAGCAAATATTGTTGCCTTGATTTTTACCTAGAGGCAGCTAGAGGCAATGGTTAGCGTACCTTGAAACCAGAATTCACCATGTCTGATAAGGTCTTCGCAGATGTCGGGATGGCAGAAATAACAGAAGCAAGGTGAAACCGCTGCAAAGGCACCTCATTACGGAGACAGGGACATGGGCTGCCTCTGAGAACCACCGGGTTAACAAGGGAACCTGACGACCAGCGGCACCTCTCTGGAGCAGATAACGACCGCACAGGGGAAAGAGTACAGCCAAGAAACCCTGCTACTTCACTTTCTGAGCCTAATTTTGGCCGTTTTATTTATCTGTAGTAAAATATGATTCCAGGAACAAGCTTCCTGGGAAAAGGGGGGGGGGAAGCTCTGTGCGAAAAAAGATTACTCCCCTCCAAGCAAACATGTTTCCAGTAAATACTCGCAGAAAGAGGTGGGAGAGGGAGGAGAGACCACCCTGGTTGGAAAGCGGGGGAGTAGCTGTGCTGGGAGCCAAGCGGGGCGCGGCGGTGGCCCGGGCGAGCCCCGCCTGCGGCAGCCTGGGGAGCCGGGGGGCTGGAGAGGGTCCCGGGCGGGAGGAGCCGGAGGGGCAGGGGAGGGAGCGCGGAGCCCCACGGCCCGGCTGCTTTTGGCCTCCTGTTCGCTCAGAGCATTGTTCTCCCAGGGCAGCTCTTTCTTGCCCTTTAAATTAACACTTGTCTTGCCGCAACAGCCGTGAAGCATTAGCTGGGAAGTGTTCAGAAAAATAGCTTTCTGTTAAAAGAACCCAGAATTCCAATTTAATGGTTGGGTTTGCATTGATTTGCATTAAATTTCATGCCTTCCAAGGGGGATGGAAACAATGCCAGAATGAAAGACATTTTTAGAACAAAATGATTATTTTTGTTATTTGAAACATCTTTTCATTTTAAAATATACTTTATTAAAATGACGGGGTCAGCTGAAAACAAATTGACTTGTTTAATATTTTATTAGGTTTCTCCTTGATGTTTTATTTTCTATCTTTTCATTTGCAGCTGAATGAATCTCAAACATTTTCCAGGTGGAAAAAGCTGTAGTCTAACTAGTTCTGTGGTTGTAGCAAATGCATAATGCTGGTCTTAAATGCAGCGTGCGCGTGCGTGCGTGTGCGTGTGCGTGTGCGTACGTGTGCACGCACATGCTGGAGGGGCTTTGCCAGTACATATTGAATAGATCTTGTTTTAGTCATGTTAGCAAGGTCTTGCAATAGGTTATTTAGTGTTTTGCTGGGGCATTTGCTATTTGTTTGGAATAGCAAAAGACTGGTTTCGTTTTTCTACAAATCATTCTCTTTCTAGCTGCTCCGACCAAGGCCCATCCTGTCCCAAATTCCTGTCATTAGTCTCATAAAGCTCAACTTCCTCTTCACATTACTAATCTAAAATCTTGTACATCCACGGATACAATGGAAAAGAGCAACTCAGCACCGGTTTTCTTTTTATAACAACTGGACTTGCTTCTTCAAGCGAAAGAGTTGTAAGCTGCATTTCTCAGTGCCCAGTTCAGAAAGACATATGGAAAAGTCTTTTTATTCTAGGAAAACTCTTGTAACACCTTTTGTCTCGTTCCAGGTAAAATTAACGCTTAACTATTGGGGGTCTTGGCTGCAAGCAGATCTGCACCTACCCTCCAGGTGGACTGACCTCCCCTGGAGGCCCATTACCTCAGTTTGTGAAACCGAGGAAGTTATTCTGACTTTACGGTTGAACCAGTCTTCTTACATGTTTGTGAAGTGTCACACAGCTCAGTGGCACCATATAAATCATTAATAGTACTAATACTTAGCAGAGCAGCAGCCTGAGAAGTAGCACTGTGAGTGGGCATGTACAGCTTACAAGCATTTGTGTACATTATACTGCTATTTTAAGGCATTACATTTATTAGCAGTTTTTGGCTGAAAATGAATTTTAGTGGGTAGGAAAGAACCAGGTCTGCAAAACCAAGCGTAGCTCTGAAGGAGGCTCTGATGGGTGAGCTCTTGTACAGAGTCACACAAGCCATTGCACTGATTTTCTCTTGCTATTACTTACTGCTGCTCTTTTAACACTACAGGTCCACTACAGGTCTCATTTCTGGACAGGGAGGGTCCTGTAACCCAGTCCAAGTGTCCTACAGCAACCAGCAGTGTCAGGGCTTTACTGTTCAATCTACACTAATCTACAATCTATACGTGCCATAAATAAGTCTGTGCAATTCTTTAAGTCTTGGCTGTGGATTAAGTGAAAAATATTAGCTGAGTTTATAAGAAAATATATAATATTTTCATAGGATTAGAAAGGTAGAAGTTGTCAGGTTTTATGATGAAATTAAGGAGCCTTAGTGAGGCAGGTTATGGAGTTAACTCATTTGTAATCAGGTAAATCACCCTGGGTAGTCAACTAGTCAGTTCTAAGAAAACAAAGGTCAGTCTTTTTCGTTTACTATGGAAAATGAAATGCCGTAAAAGTACTTTGCAAATTTAAGCACATTAAACCCAAAATATTTCTATACTCTTATTATAAACATTTTGTATTCCACGTGTCCTTGCTTTCTTCAGGTTATGCCATCACATCTTGCTGTCCTGGAATTGCTGAGTAGCTGAGATTTGATTCTGTTCCACTCCTTCTGTGTGTGTGTGACCTAATGCTGTCTGATCATATGCTACAAAATATGCTCTGTACCTTTTCATTCAATTAATCCTTCTTCCTCTTTTTAAACTTTAACTAATAAACTAGTTCTTCAGTTCATGGCAGTACACCCCTTTCCCCCGTCTCCCGTTTCCCATCCTGGGCTCCTTTGCTACCCAGATTTTGTTACTTAAAGATTTTTTTTCTAACAATAAGGCAGTACAAGAGCTGAGACCCTATCCCTTTCAAAGCTGTCCATATGCAGCTATCTTAGTTATGCCAATAAGTTCACAGCCTTCTCTGGGCAAAATCAGGTGAGCAAGTTAAGAATGAAAAAAAGAAACCTAATGAATCTTCCTGTGACGGGATGCCAGTCATTTCTTCTTAGTAAGTTTAGAAGACAGGCAAACCAACCATCCATACGGAAGAAACTGCTCAAAAATATTAATACGCTTTTACCAGTGAAAAGAAATTTATAGCAACAGCTACTACTTCTAACATACCCCTGGAGGAAGATAACTTCACCAGGAAGCACTACTTTGTCAAAGGAAATGATGGATGACTAGACTTCACCGTAGATTTTTCAACCCCTCTCCCACCAAACAGCATACATGATATACTAGATATAGCACGTAATTAAAATTTAGCATACATTTCTGCAGAATGAATATTCATCCCGCTCTTCATTCAGCAATGGTGACCACGAGGGAGGTCTAGAAATGGTCTCAGTCGCCTGTAACTGAGTTTTGTTCTTACAGAATTGAAAAGTTTCTGGCTTCTGGTCCTCAACCTCACTTGCTCATATAGTTTTTCTAATCAATCTCATTCCTTACCTGCAGAATACCCAAGCTGTTTCAGCTTACCACAAATGTACGAGCTGTGTCAGACTCTGTGGTAGCCACGTCTGGCTTGTATTAAAGGCTGAACTCTATTACACTCAACAGCACTTGTGTGTGCACTTTCAGTACCTGCCTTTTATACGCAGCTAGTCCTGCAGTCAGCCTGTCCTGCCATTCGGGAGAATCTACAACATTGTAACTGGCAGAGAAAATCTTTTTTTCTTTTTTTTTTTCCTTTTGATAGGAAGATACGATTCAAAAGGAAAGAATGATAGACGGGACATAAGGAGAAAGCATTCCCAGTTGCCTATATTTTATATTAGAAGTAACTTTCCAAGTCTCTGGGTCTGCCCTCATTTATTCTCTAATGCTCAAATACTCCATCATCATTGTCATTTTATTTGCAAGGCATTTGCAGCTCTAAGTATTTTATAGCATTATTGAACATCTTCTATATTCCTCTACCTTACATAAAGGTGGAGTTATTTAAGTGCCCTCCCAGGGACTCTGGTCCTTTGCCCATTTTCCCATTGCCAGCAATCTGCAGTTGGGTCTGCCAGAGGAAACTTCATGAGGCATACAAGATTGCGTTTTGCCAGAGTTCACCAATTCTGGTGAGTGAGATCCTCCACACAGCTTATTGGAGGAATGTCCTACAGAGCCTTGGGCCTCTGAGGCAGAGTAAGATATATGACATCTTAAGGCTAATCCATTGCATACTGTTCACCACTCACTGGAGGAATGGAATCTCATCATTGCCAATGGGTCAATCACAGTCACCTTCATTACCTGGCAAACTTAATAAATGAAAGAATACAATTACTTTACTTGATCAAAGTAAGGGTTATGTCATATAAAAAAAGACAAGCACGAGAGAAGTGAATATAGTTCTAGACTATAATTATCAGTTAAGATCTGCTATAACTGCTTTAGCATCTTTACTAGGTCATGAAGCAACTTGGCCTTCCTTAGAATCATAGAATCATAGAATCATTAAGGTTGGAAAAGACCTCTAAGATCATCGAGTCCAACCGTCAACCCAACACCACCATGCCCACTAAACCATGTCCCTAAGTGCCTCATCTACACGTCTTTTAAATACTTCCAGGGATGGGGACTCCACCACTTCCCTGGGCAGCCTGTGCCAATGTTTAACCACTCTTTCAGTAAAGACATTTTTCCTCATGTCCAATCTAAACCTCCCCTGGAGCAACTTGAGGCCATTTCCTCTCGTCCTATCACTAGTTACTTGGGAGAAGAGACTGACACCCACCTCGCTACAACCTCCTTTCAGGTAGTTGTAGAGAGCGATGAGGTCTCCCCTCAGCCTCCTCTTCTCCAGACTAAACAGTCCCAGTTCCCTCAGCCGCTCCTCAGAAGACTTGTTCTCCAGACCCCTCACCAGCCTCGTTGCCCTTCTCTGGACACGCTCCAGCACTTCAACGTCCTTCTTGTAGTGAGGGGCCCAAAACTGAACACAGTATTTGAGGTGCGGCCTCACCAGGGCCGAGTACAGGGGCACGATCACTTCCCTACTCCTGCTGGCCACACTATTTCTGATACAGGCCAGGATGCCATTGGCCTTCTTGGCCGCCTGGGCACACTGCCGGCTCATGTTCAGCTGGCTGTCAACCAGCACCCCCAGGTCCTTTTCCGCCAGGCAGCTTTCCAGCCACTCTTCCCCAAGCCTGTAGCGCTGCATGGAGTTGTTGTGGCCGAAGTGCAGGACCCGGCACTTGGCCTTGTTGAATCTCATACAGTTGGCCTCGGCCCATCGATCCAGCCTGTCCAGGTCCCTCTGCAGAGCCTTCCTACCCTCGAGCAGATCAACACTCCCGCCCAACTTGGTGTCGTCTGCATGCATTCCTTAGCATGTCCTGAAGAGTTCAGCTCCTCATCTTTAGGGAGAAAAAGAAATGCATATGCTGATCATCTACTCTCTCTTGCCACAGGCTGAATTCATCTACCTTACTCTCACAGCAGTGTGGCAGTCTAGGGAAGTTTCCATGCCCCATCCTCCTCAAGTTTTCTTCATTGGCATTTCCTGTGGGCAGACCCAACGGGCCCATCTTTCCTGGCATTCCTAGCTTCCTGTGTTACAACCTTTATGAAGACAAAGTGGGAAACCAGGGATTTTATACTCATGATTTTAGAATCATTCCACCTCCTTGAAGATTGCCTTCCAATTGGTGTTAGGTATGTAGCTAGACTGAGTGTGTAATGTTTGGAGTGAAAGTGCTTACTGGTGAAAAAGTGTATGTTAATGTTTTGGGGAAAGTCATATGCTTTTGCTATGGATTACTGTTCATGGTAGCACAGCCCTGGAGGTTGGAGAGGGACAACTTTCCTCTTGATTGTCCCAGGGTCAGTTAGGAGTGAAACCAGTAAAATCGCTGGTGATTTTGGGCACAAGTCAAAGGGGAAAAGGCCACAATATCATGTTAAATATCTTACACGCCAACATATTTCAAATACTAAGCAGTTTTTCTCTGAGTCCCTAAACTTCTGGAAAATCATCATAAATGCTATGAATGCTGTTTTCTTTTATCAGTCTGAGGAACCTGGCAGGAAAGGTAGCATCTAGGAGAAATGCTACATGTGCATTTAGCTGGGATAAAATGGCAAACAGGATAACAAGATTGGAAGCTTCTTTCCTCATAGAGGCATATGCCTGTGCCACAGCTCATTGCTTACGGCAGGCTTATGTATGAGGAAAAAGCAAGTGCCCCTTGCTTAGATGGCAATGCCCAACTTTACTGTTGCAGTGGGATACACTACGTGTGTCATGGAGGACATACGTACTGGACCCTGTCCTGTCAAATGACTGAATGTAGTACAACTCATGCGTAGCAGGCTTGACACATGCCAACCTTTCTGTGTGTACGCTGCGCACGTGAACATCAGTACACTGCTGCCTGCCCACGTCAGAGGTTCTTAAAAAAGAGGGAAGCTAGAAGTGGGCTGTCACCACCGTGACAAGTCACAGAGACCCTGCTGGACTGATGTCTTCCCCAAGGGTCTCTCAGATGAAGAGCAGGCTACCAGCCAGACAAATGGTGGTCACAGCCCATTCCTCAGGGCTATCTTTCCTAGGGGACCCCACAGTGCTTCTCCTTTCTGTGACTGGTGAATATCTGCAGCCCAGATGGATGGGGCCGTTACGTTGGCAGCCCCGAGTTAGATGCTGAGCCGAAGAGCTCTGAAGTCCCAGCTCACCTTACACCTACAAGGTAAAGCTTACCTGAGCACAGATGAGAAGAACACAGCTTTCACAGCATCACCGAGGTCCAGGGGGGCTATTAGGATCCCACCATTTGTCTTTCAGTATAATGAGGATTCCCATAGTAACTCTGGTAGCGTTGCAGGCATTCTTGTGGAGAGCATGGACATATAAAGGCATGCCAATAGCATCTCTCCTCTTGCTTTTTTCTGCCTTTTGGAATTTGACTGAGAACAAATCTGTGGGATTTAACTGCATAATTCCATTACCACAAGACATCACTACCACAATGCATGATTTACATTGTTCTCTTGCTATTTTTATTAATATGAATTAAAGCAGAGAGGATATGGCCTTGTAAATATAGATTCATGTGCTCCTTAGTATCTCATGGTCACTGCAGTCATGCTCAGTTTCACTGAAAACTGAAGATGAAATCTAAATTCTCATGAAATTTTTAGTTTTCCTGTTGACTTAAATGGCTGCAGCCACGATGCAGTGTAGAGTAGCAACCAAGGCAAGCACAAATTTAAATTAGTCACCCATCTGTATTAGTTACTATCAGGAGAAAAACTGATGCCAGCTTTGAGGAAGAACCAATGATAATCCTGTTTTTCAGAGTATTTTTTAGAATGCACTTATATATTGTGTAGTTGGGTCCAGTTCTCCTGCCTGCCTCAAGCAAACAGCTATGTTCCTTCCTTGAAAGGGTCCTGGGCTCTTTCTTTGAAGTGCTTTGACATTATTTGTTTCAAGGTTGAACTCGTTTAGAAGACAGTCTGTGTACTGATGACTGTATGGACATATCCAGCACTGGATCACACAGGCTTCCTGCTGCAGGGTGCTCCTGGAGTGAACTGCCAAGAAAGGACAGAAAATAACATCTTGGCTTCACTAGCTGAGTCTGACTTACCAGCTTGAAGTTACCTTACTGAATTTTAACAGAGTAGCCAGAGCAAAGGGATTAAAGTTAGACAAAAGTACGTTTGATCCCAACTAAAACTTTTGCAGACCAAATAAATGTGAATGTAATGTCCCGGTGCAGAAAGACAGCTATTTTCCAAACACTATATGCTTTCAAACACTAAGAAAAAACTTTTCATCAGTGGAAAATACATAGGCCAACAGAAGAATCTGATGTATTTCAGACATATAATCTTTCAGAATAAGCTCTGATCTTACAAGTTTTAAGAAATGAGGTAATATGCTCCATTCCTTTTGCTTCCTTTAGTCACAATGATGTATATAACATACATAGCCAAGTTTTAGCTGGACTCAAAAAATCATTAAAAAATCTAAGAACCAGCTTCCACCCTCCAACATACACACCAGTACCTGTGGGCTGAATTCCCATTCACTTTGTTCAGAATACACTGAACTAACTTTAGACTAATTTAGACTGCAGCCCTGAAATGAAGCATGCATGACTGAACATCAGCTATTGAAGAGAAGTTGAGTGAAGTCAGCGGGGTCTCAGATGAATACAGGAACCCATCCACATACACCCAGTTGTAGGATAGCCATCTTTTCCTGTAGCCAGAGATGCAGAAAATTAACATTTTTAGAAACCAAAAAGAAGCAGAATAAGAATGGGAGCAGAGGCATGTGCCAGAAACACTTCAATGTTGTGACTCCATTTCAAATAGAGAACTATAAAATAGAGTTCTCTATAAAATAGAGAACTCTTTCACAATAGGGAAAATATATCTTTCACAATAAGAAAAACAACAAGAAAAATCTCCTTAACAATAGTGAAAGAGAACTTTGCTACTGGGTACGATGGAGTGACATTTCAAAAGTTGTTCAGTATACCCAATCCAGATGAAACTAGTGCTAAGTGCCTCTGCCATGGACATAGAGCTCATTGAGACTGCTTCTCTCAATTTCAGACAAAGGACACAAAGGCGAGGACAGCATCCTCCCTTGTGTAAGCAAGTGTTGAGGGACACCAGCCTTCTCCAGCCCTCCCACCAGCCAGTAGGGCTATCTGGGCTGATCCCATTTACCTGCTCTTCCTCACCGCACTTCCTAGTAAAGCAAGGGCAGCTCAGATTTTTCAGTGTATGCTGCCATCTGAGGGCTTGAACTGTTTCTTCATTGTGACACAGGCACTTCTACCCAACAGCACGAGTTACTGGT
Source organism: Aptenodytes patagonicus (assembly GCF_965638725.1). Lineage (NCBI taxonomy): Eukaryota > Metazoa > Chordata > Aves > Sphenisciformes > Spheniscidae > Aptenodytes > Aptenodytes patagonicus. The sequence goes on along the minus strand of NC_134951.1, from coordinate 57,554,156 downwards.
TGCTGATGGCATGGAACCATCTGTTCTTCTATTTGCTTCAAATTCCATTAAAAAATTATGATCTTTGATAAGGAATGAGAGGGACAGTAAGAATGGAAGTAAAGAATGGGAACAAAACTTACACGACCATTGGAGACGGACTTTTTAAAGGCTCTGGCCTGGAAAAGAATAAGTAAGAAAGTACAGAAGATTCTTTTCGTGTCTGAAATATACTCAGCACAATTATGGCTTCATCACTAGCTGAAGCAAACTTTAGTTGCCCTATCTGAATCAAAGTTACATCTGTGTAAGTGGAGTTCAGAGTGGCCAGTAACATCAAGTCATACGCAGGTAACTCCTAAATCTTTAACAGAAAGATATCAGATGCAAACCAAGCACAGACTGGAAAACCTTTGGATTCCCACTTTATGCTGAAATGCGTCTGGTCTCCCATTCAGGAGGACAGACTGGCACATTTCATTTCCCTTCACCTCATCATCACATGTACACTATTCATTTGAGTGCTGGTCTGCTTTAAAAGCTGCTTTAAGACCTGGCTGTGAGCATGGGCAGCTTTTGCAACCACCTCTTTCCCTTTGCATTGCTAGAACAGTGCAGAGAAGTGTAGTGTAAATGAGAACTAATGTGCACAACCATACCTTACTTTCTAAGCTCTGCAGTTCTGCAGTTTCATTTGACAGCTACACAAACCCCATGCTAGAATTCAGATGCCATACTACAAAGCAGACCAAGAAATGCAGGTATTTCTCAAAAGCCTTCTAGACTATAGGTTGGCTTTCTGTAGCTGATTGTTCAAAGCAATATCAAATTGACACAGGGTAAATGTGCATAGACATGAAATGAAGTATTTGTACGAACTCCACTGTTGACATTAGCCTGATAAAGGCTAAAGGCTACCACAGCTCTTTATTTTCCTGAAGGTTCGTATGTCCGCAAAGAGGACATGGAGACACAAGCACAGGTTATTTGCTTATAAGGCATAATGACTCCCTGAATTACCCTGGGGCAATTTTATGGCACTGGCTCCCAGTGGAGGGATGTGCCAGGCCGTACAACTGAACTGCAACAGTACCTGCATCTTGATTTTTCAGTGTTTCATAGCCAATAATAGTATCATTTAATATTGAAAAACTAACCAACAGTGTCTTTGAAACTGAACATCACCCAACAGCTATTTCTGCATGTCTTCATGTCATCACAGTGCAAAGGCAGAAATAAGGAGATTTCCAGTAATACGCAGCCTATCACAATCTAGTCATACTTTCAGCAGGCACCACAACAAACATGGTGCTATACTGGGCAGTATATAGGTGATTAACCACCCTACATGCCTTTTGCAATTAGGGAAAAGGGAAAGGTATGTCTTGAAGGTGTTTCAAGGTCTTAGGGGGACCGAGTAGCTATCTGAAGGCTCTCTTTCTCCACTGACTATGCATGGATCAGAAATTAACTGGGGTCTTAAATCTTTGCTCAGACTAAGTGTACTAAATTTCATTGGATAAATCCAGGCATTGGAGACTGTAGTGGGGCTTATGTATGTAAATACAGTGCTCAGAACTGGCTCAGTAGCTGGAACCTAGTGAAAATATTCTGATAGACAAGGAAAGCTCATTACATTTCAACACATAGACTGGCAGAAGGCTTAACAGCAGCAGTGTAGATAACAGATACCTAAATGGGTGTAAGGAAGAGGAAACAAAGGTTTATGGTTTGAACAAAGTGCTGATGTACATCATTACTGTAATTATCAGGAAAAATATTTTAATCAAAGAAAAACAACTTTTCCACAGAGACAATGATAACATTTTTATTTAGCAAATGTACTGGAAGAATTGTTTTTCTGTAAAGACATACAGATATGCCCCAATTCCATAGAGCTTCCATTCTCTCAAATAGCTACAATTTTTTGAAATCAGTTTAATGAACAGAAGGGGATATATGTGGAGACGTCAAACTTATTTTTGTCATAAACCACATGATTCCATTTACCACTAATCCCCAAATAATTGACCCAGGGCCACCAAGAGCTTGCAGAACCCTTGCTGGTGCTTTATAGAGAACAGGCTGTTCACACAATATTAACTGTCCTCTGTTTCTAGCCATGTGAACAGAAAGAAGACATTAAATACTTCCTTAATACCTCTTTTTCCATACTGGCAATTGCTGAGGTCACCACAGGATCGCTTTGGTTTTTTGTTTGTATTTTTACAATTGCATATGGAAGGGCAATGATCTAGGACATTATTTCCCTACTAAGACGTGCTTCAAACTATAGAAAACTTCTGTGAAACCCTGCCTTGTAAAATTGAGAACAGGCCCTACAGCATTCATCCTTCTCCAGCCTACACTTGACTGAAAGATAAAGGGTTTTTTTCCTGAGAATTGTGTTCCTTTATACTTTGAGTTAGCCCCGTATTTGCCTTCTGCTACTGCCTACTAGGCATTGTGCCTCTCACTTGGCAAGCACTGACATGATTGCCATTTCCCACCGTGCCAGACTGTAAAGCATGGAAGAGATGACATGATGTGAGGGTCTGCAATAATTATACAGGAGTGTCCCATATTGAAGCATTCTTTGGTTTGGCAGAGAGAAATGAAGTCTACTGCTAAGATCTGCCTTGCATACTTGTGTTTGAATGTCCTTTTCTTAAGAGAATGTCCAGAGACACCCATAGCAGCCTGAAATAAAAACTCACTAAATGCAAACCCAATTCTGTATAAAAAAGAAAGCCCTTAGAAACAAATCTATTAAGAGGGCTCTTCTCACCAAAAAAATAATTACAACTTTACATTACTGAACTCTGATGAACAAAGCATAACATTCCCTCAGATGTGAGGCCCAACTCAAAACACAAAGGAGGAGTACTTATTAAGTACTTCGTTTTCTGAGATATTCATTGCTTGCCCTATTCTTCCATCCCTCCTGGTCTGAAACCAATCTTTCCCCAGCTGTTTTTGGAATGTTTCAGAAAAAAGAAGATAAACTTTGGCCCTATTAGGGTTAATGCTTTTGCATAGACGTATATGACCATAAACTGGTCGACTAGTAGAGGTCTTCTGCTAACATTGTGACTGAGAACAGGAAGAATACAGCCACAATAATATACAGCTGTCTACTAAAAGTATTGCATACAGACATCTTTGGCCATGCAGTCTCTTGGCCTTCTGAAAATACGTGAGCTGCATTGCTAACATGACAAAAAAAATAGCAATGTTGAGAATTAGAAAGAGGCGGGTATAAGAAGCTGATATTGATGGGGCACTACTTCGAGCAGTTGTCGCCATCTGTGCCAGCCCTGATCGGCCTTTGATTGACACCCTGGTTTTGTGCTTCACATAAGTGATATCTGCAAAATCCAGAAGATCTTTCATTTCCTCGTCTTCATCTACAGGCAACTCTTTTTGTGCTTGAGTCTGTGCCTTTTGTCGCACTTTTCTTTCATTTACCTCAATTTGTGCAAAAATGTCAGGAACGGCATCAACAAATTTGTAGCCTTTGGCTACCTTTCTGTTTTTCTTTGCTCTGCTGTGCTGCTGCTGCTGCCTCTGTGAGATTGCAAATATCCTGTCAATGGCTTCCTCTGTCTGTCTCTTATCTGAAAACCTCAGCAGGCGCTCAGCAGTCTTCCTAAAGCTAGCTGTGTTGCGTACACGAGACAAGATCTGCTTCTCAAGCTGCTGGAAAACAGGCTTAAAATGCTGCAGGTTCCTCTCCACGATCCCTACGTAGTCCTTCACTTCTGGCACTGCGGAGCTCCTAATGGCAGAGGCTCGGTCAAAGACAATTTTCTGTCGGTCTGCAATAACCTGTGCGAAGGCAGAGCGGGACCCATCCTCAACAGGCCACAGGTACACCGCGTAGGCGTGCTCACTGGTGGTAACGAAAACATCCAGCTGCGGAGAATCTCCACGGGCGGTGAAGCTCTGCACGTCGACGGAGGGCCCAATGAAAAGGTAAATGGCCCTCGTGACGGGATGCCGCAAGAGGGTTGTTACATTCACGTAGTTCGTTCCATTGTATGGGTAGCCCCGGGGATACATCCTTGAGGCGATGGTAGCTTTCTCGCTGTGGCCAGTGTCATCCATCCAGTACATCTTATATATCCCATCACGGTGCCTAATAAAGGCCCCATGGACATCATCAACAACTGTTTCTTCAAAAGGCACATCCACATTGTGGAAGAAACTGGTCGCTGCCTCCAGGGGGCTGTCATCTTCTAGATGGATTTGGTCCACTAGCAAGAGAAGCTGGGGATGGAGAAGTATGAGGTTTCTTTGCAATTTTCTCAGCTTCAGTTTAGGATTGTATGCACCCACTCCTTCTCCCCTGATAAAAACCACCCCGCTTCTCTCCATGGCAGCAACCACTCGTCCCTGACAGTCACCAGCCAAGTCATGTTTATATTTAAGCCACTTTGAGGAACAGTCTTCTGTAATCTGCCCTTCCCATGGGGAGAAGCAGCTCTTGGACACGGCAGGGGAAAACATCAACACATTATTAAAAAAAGTATATTTTGGCCCATACAGAGCTTCTGTTATGAAGGGTACACCGTTGGGAGCAAAAGTAAAGGAGTTCTGGTCCGGGTGTTCATGGCCAGCATTGAAGTTCCTCCACCCCTTGATCCACTCTTTGTACTTGTTCTTATGAACAATATCATATATTGCACGTCCTCCCAGCTTTCCTGACTTGAAGGAAAGGAAAGGCCTGTTGATTTCAGCCGGCAAAGCACTTCCATAGGTTACCACTCCCCAGTCCTCAAAATAATGCAGCTTAGGAACCCCATAGTCTGGCGGAGGTACGGAGCGCAAACTTGCATCATACCTGCCAAAAAGACGAGGAAAATGGGTTTAAAAATCACTTGACTGATTCCATTATCAGCACCTGTACAAAACTCAAACCCCAATTCAATATTTACATCAAGGAGCATGCTAACAATATAAAGCCCACGCGTATGCTTCCTGAGTGACTTAATCATATAGTGGCAATGATATTTATCATACTAATCCCTATATAAATTTGTTGTGTGCTTTCTACAGAATAATAGCTGAAAGCATCTACTCCACATTTAAAGCAAGCAATCCTTTTGCAGTCCAAAAATAAGAGTACCACTAATTTCAAACAAGCCACGTTTTGTCTTATATCACAAAGCTACTGACTGCAATACAAATCTTTAAAAAAAGCACATTAGGACCAGGCTGTAGACACTGTCTATTTTGCACTAGACATCAACATTTGCATCTGTTTACTGACTACTTAACCAAGAGAAGCAGAGTGTCTGTTTCCCCAAACTGATGATTATAGAAGTCTGTAGTCTCCAAACAGAATTAGCAATAAACTAAAAATTAATGAAAAGACATTGTAAAGGATAATGATTTATATCACTTAGTGTATGTTAGTTTCCTTCTCCAACTAGGCTGAAGAAAAATCTGCATGGCTTTCTTGTATAAATTGTAAGATACAAGACATTCAGTTTAAAAAGAGGTCTTAATTCCAGAAAAGGTTACAATGCTTATAATTTCTGTTTCATTTGATCTACAAGAGTTAAAACAAACAAAAAACCAACAACCAGGGAAAACAAAACCTAACCTTCTGGCATTGTTTTTAAGCAACCAAAATAAACAAAACCATCATTAACTGCAGTAATATTTCTGTTAGATGGTTCCTCATCAGATTTATTCTCTACAGCTAACCAGGAGCCTCTGTCAAGCCCTAGACAATCACAGCTCATGTCTTGCATACAGCTTCGGGTAATTCCAGCCAGTGCCAGGAGCCTGCTCTATATCTAGTGGTCCTTGATGGAGATTCCCCTAAAAGCAGACCTCTTTCCTGAGACTCTAATGCAAGTGGACATGCTCATCACAAGAGCAACACTGCAGCACAGGGAAAAGGCAATTGTTGGAATATTCAGATAATTTTTTTCCTTTTTGTTTTTTTACTCGTGTGCTCTTAAAAAATTTCTTTCCCTTTGACATCAAAAAGAATTTTCTAAGTATAAATTCCCAAGATTTCCATGGACACGCATGAGAAAAGAACGATGCAATGGGGTTGTAGAGGACACATTCTGTATTTTGCAAATAACAAGATGAAGGGTGCTTGGAGCCTAATAAACATGCGTTCTAAAGTGCATATCATAAATGCAAAACAATATATATTCAATAATATTTTTCTTGTAAGAGAGAGAAATAGAGCTACACTGACTCCTTGAAAATGTACTTGTTCTCTCCACAGACTGAGGGAATTTATATGTATATCTAAAGCCTCTTGGGTTCTTTAATTTCTCACCTTTAGAAGATTGACATACAAGTTAGGAGAGCTGTAAATTACATGGAAAATAACAATCTAATAATCTATCATGATATTTTTTCTAAGCATATCTGGCAAATTAGTGTGCAAAAACAACTAATAGTAGCTTTACTGCTTACATTACTTTAGCTTTTAAAAGAAAGCTTGTATCATTACTTACAGCTTTTAAAGGAAACTATGCTTTAAATATTCACCTAATTAATTATTACAGAACACAATGGAATTAAAAACCATTAGAATAGACCAAATAAACTGAAGAATACATGGAGGCAAAGTTTCAGTCCTTTTGGAACTGCTTGTATTCTATAAAAGCAATAGACAACGGAAGGAAAACACAAAAGCAGACGCAGGACAAGACCAAGGTGTTCCCTGTAGCAACACATACTGTCCATCTATGCCAAGTGAAGAAGTTCTTCTGAGCTTAATGACTCTCTGGGTCACACATGGCCAGCCTGATCTCTGCTTCTACAATACAAATCTAAAGATAAAGGATTATCACTAATAGCAAACAGCTGTCAGGTTCCTTTTGAGCCCACTCATTCCCTTTCATACCAGAGAAATTCAGTGTGGAGGGTGCACCACCTCTGCCCTTTGGATGGTGTCCCCGGACCCTCCACCACTCGGTTCCTTCTGATCTGCTCTGCCAACCAGTTCCCGCTGCCGTTGCGCATGACAAATTTGTCGAGAAACACCAGCTGGCTCTCTGGCCCGTAGAACCAGTTATAGTTGGAATCCGCGATGGCCACAGTTCTCTGAAACCCTTGGGAAAAAGTGAAAAGGAATGTAAGAAAGAACAAATAAACGTACAAAGATGCGTTTGTAGAGCATGACGGTGAAGCCAAGCAGTACAGACAGACACAAACAGAAACAGCCTTTTCAAATGTTTATAGACCTACTTGTAAATGAGCCATAAACAGGTTACACAGGAGCCGTTTCCTTCTGCTGTAGCTAACCTGAATACTCACCTTTCTTCTTTGGCTGTGGGCTACAGACAGTCAAAGTACTACAAAAAATGTAAGAAGCAATGTCCCATCCACTTCCTCTCTTCACTCAAATCTGTCAAAGGTAACTTTCTCTTTACAGCTTTCACTTTTCCTATGTCAATCCAAACTCTCTAAAGCAAGAAAACAGAGGTTCCCCCAAGGAAAAAAAAAAAAAAATCAGCTTCACCCTGAAACAGCTAGCATGAGTTCAGTTTGGTCTTAGGAACCTCTCCCCAGAAGATGCCTGAGGTCTCACATGGAGTCAGCGCAATTCCATACATGCCTACGCTGGCATGCCAAAGCTGCGCTCAGCCCCCCTTACATACATGGCTAGATCTGGGGTTCTTATAGCCGATGAAGTTATCACTGTCTTTTCAACCAGGAATTTGAGCAATCTAAGTTACTAATGAATTGTCCTGCAAATAAGCAACAGAAAACCATTATCGAAAGCTTGCAAGGCTGCCTGAAACTAAATCTCTTTTGAAAGCTAGAAGGGGTCAGCAATATTTATTAACTTATAACTGGTTTTGGTTTTGTACATCTCCATCTTTCAGTCACGACTAGGACTTCAAATCAGAGATGCTAAAACACACTGTGAGAGACCAGACAGATCCAGCAAAAGAACAGAAACATTAAAAAGTCTGCAAAATTGACCCATTAGTGATGAAACCTATCCTTTGAGTCAATTACATTTTCCATATTAAAAATATTTTAATAAAAATGGTACAAAAATCTATTTCAATGTTTTGTGGAAAACTGATGATCGCATAAAACTTTCCTATACTTTGTTGATACTTTTACCATGACTTCATAATTTTCTATTCCTTTCACCTAGTATTTTAGTGATTTTTGGCAAAGGAAAAAATCAGTAAGAATCTCGGATAATATTATTTTTCAAATGGAAAACCCCAAGAAACAGGTCTGTTTCAAACTCTGAAAACCATGGCTTTTTCTCCCAAATGATGTTCCCTGACTGGTTTTAAAAGCCAGAGTTCAATAAACAATGATTTTTAATACACAGTGATAAACAAGGATGTCACTGTTTCGATGGATGATGAAGGTAAAATCCAAGGAAAAGGTTATTTAAAAAAAATCCAAGTACAATGTTATTTAAAAATGGCCCACTTCAAGTATGAAATTTACTGCTGCTTCAAGAATTAGAAGATTCATCTTCATTCACCCCAATGACCTACCTGGCAGGACAGTCCGGTACATAAATGCAAAGTGCTGCTTGAGCCAGGGGTGGCTGAAGTGATTGATATCAAAGTGCCTTTGGACAAGAAACATGTACTGAAACAGCGATCTGGTCGTGTAGCTGCCGTAAGCCACCCCTTCATAGAGGGAGCCATCTGTGACCTCCTGCAGCAGGACTACTGACTTCTCCATGATTGCCAACACTTGCTTGGTCCACAAGTAAGCTTCCTGAAGGTAGCCTGAAAAAAAGAGATTTGGCAAATCTAATTACAACACCATAGAACACAGATTATGTCATCTGTACTCCCACAGTGTGAACCTTTACAGCGAGAAATCTGCAATCCGGCGCTCTACAATACGAACTAGCACTGCAGCATCCCTGTAGTTCTAGGGTGAAAAATAAAACACTATATTTATACACAGCAAAGCAAGGTCACATGAGCAGGGAAAAATCTATCAAACACCTTTTGCTAATAATGTGGGATTATGCTTTCCATCTTAAAGGGAAAATTTCCTTAATGCATTCAGGACATGCAAAAAGGGAAGAGCCACGCCAAGACTATTGTATTTCAAATTAAAGCCGTATGAAAACAGACTTAGGGTCCCCACTAGAGGGCTCCAATAATGCAAATATTCTAATCAGTCGTTTTTCACTGGCATGATCACCAGCGTGGTAAGGAGATCCTCAGAGTTTAAAAATACAAAGAAGTTCACATTTGAGCTGCAGTTAATTGACATTTTACTAATACATGTTCTATTTTAAGACATACTCCGTTCTACTTACATTTTCATTTTATTGTACAACCTAAAGGGTTATCCAAATAGAAGTTATTTTGGAAAAGTTTTGCATGGTTAATTCCAAATGCAGATTCCTCAATTCCAGAATAAAATTAATCTTCCAACTAGGTCAAGTTTCAACCTCCACATACAGAAGCCCTAAACAGTTATATTTCTTCTAACGAAAAGACTTTCAGAGATCCTACTATTTTGTTCTGTTCTGCACAAATCAAGAGCTGGGAAGAGGTTGCAAGAAGACCTTCTCAGGGCTTGTCTGCCTTCACCAAGGAACAAGCACAAGCACGAGAGCCTCAGCACTGCATTTATGTATTGCAGAAGGCAGCATGTGGATCCCAGCAGAGGAAGGGCTACGTGCCTTCTCTTATTTTCTTTTAGATTCACTGGCAAGAGAGGTAGGACTAAACAGAAACCAACTGCCTTCCGCTTCTATATGACAACTTAGCGTCTACCCAACTCAAAGTGTCTGGACGCAGATTTAACCAGACTTATTTCCACCGTATAGCAGAGCCCAGCTGGCATACATTACAGCCCAGCACGTGGTGAAGCGGTGCCTGCTGAATGAAATGCACGTACCAGGCTAAGCAAGTATGAGCTACATTCAAACCCGCTACTAAGGCTGTTTCATGTCATTGCCGCAATTACTGTATTTATGCTCAGCAGAATGATGAGCAATTCAGACTTCCCGCTAGTCAAGGCTGCCAAATCCTGCTCGGTTAACAGAGAGAAAAAAAATTGCAATGTCTAAGTTAAACAGACAACCTGAATTTAACATGGTATTTTTATCCGCTGGCTGAAGAGATAAATACGGTGGGGCAGGCCTGAGCAACAGGGGCAGGTGGTGCTACTCACTTCTACTTTGCTCACAGCTATCTTGACACTACTTCATTACTCTGATGGAGTTGGCAGCACAGCGGTCTGTCCGAATAAAATCCCAAATGCTTCCACCCTTGTTTTCCCTTGTGACATTAACAGCCACAATAGCTAGCTTTTGACTACTGCACTAGCAAGAATGCTGTTTTCCATGGTTCAGCACAGTGCATTTACCATTGTAATGCATGTATGTTCTGTTTACTTAGTTTATATCTATGCTATAACCCTATACTTGTAGTATATTAAAAGAATAATAATACATTAGAATAAAAAGTAAGAGACTCAACACTCTGTCAGGCTACAAAAAAAAGCAGAAGAAATCTCACCTAAAATTAGCAGTATCTATATCAAATTAGGCCTTACTCAAGTTTCTTTTTTGAATATCTGAGTGTTTATTTTAACTGCAAAGACTTCAGTATACGTGTGTGCCTAGAATTCATTTCAATTAGTTTCATTTTTCAGTCCTATGACAATGTTTACATATTTTTAAGCTGGCTATTTAGTCTCTGCATGCTTCAATAGCTGAATAGCGTTTAAAATTATTAGTTGAAATTTAAACCTTTTGGAAGAAAGGTCTACACTGGGATACACCATTTGCAATTGCTATGCATCTGATACAGGGAGAATAGTATGTTTACTCCTTTTCTCCCTCCCTTTTTTTTTTTTCTCCTTCAGAAAAAGCCTTTCATCTTGGAATGAGAATTTTTAAGAAAACTTTTTTTTTTAAATTTTAGACCAACAGAAAAACTTCATTTAAATTTCAATTTTTTAAAAATAAAGTTGCTCTCTATTGAAAACAACAGAATTTTAATTTAAAATACAGAGTCTGAATGTTTTGACCTATTTTCATTTGAAATATCAGTACAAATTTTCAAATTGCTCAAGTGTTGCTGAATTTGCTTCCCCCCCCCGAAAAACCCCCCACAAACCCCACCAACCTTTGGTGAAAGAAATATTGCCCAACTTTATTTGTGATGTTACCATTGTTTGGCACAAAGCATACTTATGGTCTATACTAACGAAAAGCAGAGTCATCTTGCAAACTGTCAGCTTTTTGTAACAACGGAGGCTCGGAGAAGGATGGAATTATGAGGACTTTAGCAAAACCCACTGAATAAACATGATCTGAGTCTTCAATTTGTGAAAGGCAAGATAGGAGGAAAGGGAATAACTTCCACACATACTCTTGCTGCTTTTCAGCATATGCACATCAGTGAATGCACTTGTTTTGACAAACACTTAACAAAAAGATGACCCCCCCAAACACAGTAGGTGCCACGGGTTTTTGTCACGCTTCTTTGGGCATCTGAAAGCTCCAGCGATGTGCAGATGTGCCTTTGCTTGGCAGGGCTGTACCACTTGGCAATGCCATCAGCATCCAGAAACTAGATTTTCCTTGACTTGCAGCAAGTAAGTAGTTCAATCGGGCATCACGTTTTCAAAATACTTCTAGTACATATTAAATAATCACTTGATAAAATAGTGACGCATTCTTATAAAAGTAGGAGCTGGCTCCATGACTTCCACCTCTCAGCTGAAGTACCACTGGGGTTTAAAGTCAGGATTTCTTATCTGCTCTATCCCTCTGACTCCATGACTTGCATTCTCGTTTACATTGTGTATCGCTTAGACAGGAAGAGAGGGATAGCCCCCAGGCAACTGGGGGGGTTATTCACCTGGGAACTGGGAAGGACAGGTTTAAGTCCCCAAAGCAAAGGAGATGACACCTGGCACAGACACCTCTAGGATGAAGGTTGTGGGGTGCAAGGGCATAGTTCAGAGGGAGAAAGGTAAAGCCCTGCTCATCTCCATAGGAAAGGATGCTGGAAAGAAAGGTCCTGAGCTGTGGCCTTTGGGTGGATAAAGTTACACCCTTGCAGCCCCCCCCAGGGAGACAGGACATAAGTCTTGGATGAAATTCCAGGTTATCCTGTTGTGTAGCTCCCAGCTCAGAGCACAGGGTGTTTCTGACTGCTGACCTTCTCTATGCGATGTGTAAGGAGACCAAGTGTACTGTTCTTTACTGATAATCTACCCTGAAAGACCCTGTCTGTAAATCTGAACTGGACAGACTAGACACAAGGGGATTTTTAATTCTTGCAAACAGTGAGGTAAGAATTTCAGAATCACTTAGATGATAACTGAATTTATATACAGAGGTATATATGCATATATATTATACCTTGTACATCTACCCACAGACTTTTGTTCTATTCAGTAAATTAATTTTTTCTAAGCAGCAAAAGAACAAACCCAATACTGCTGTACTCTCAGAAGCATTTCTATCAGTTCCTGAACTTTGGTGCATAAATGGCTGATTGAGTTGATACACTTCAGAAAAATGTTCCTATGGTTTAGCACATACCTTGATTCATCAGAACCAGGCTTCCAGCCAGCAGGGCCACACAGTTGGTAGGCTGGTGGTTGTGGAGGTACTGGAAGCCCCATCCACGTCTGTATGATGTTTCGTACATATATCCCGAGGCATTGGCAATTACCTCAAGAAATCTCTCCTGTTGAATCTTGCTAAGATAGTTGTACAAGAAGTCATACGCAGTGGCAAAACCAACTAAGGAGTGAGCAAGAGGGACCTCATCCCACGGGGCATCCTTCACTAGCCTGTCAATAAAGAAAGATGCCAATTAATTGAGTTTCACCTACTTATTTTTCTCCATTACTGTACTGAGGTGTGTATGACAATGTCTCTGAAGTTAGGCAATTCATGTTGAATTTTAACACAGTAGTAAGCTACTTACCAAGTCTCTGAGACCATTTTCTTTCTTTCCTAAGCATGGACAACGTTAACCTTCAAAGCTCATTGATTTTATTAGAAAGATTAAGTTGTTAAATATTAAAACAGTGCTTACAATAGTCTGGGTTTTGCTAGGAGAAACAGATATGCAGAATATTGATTGTACAGAAATGGAATCTATGTATCTGAAACAAGATTCACAATATTTTTGTGAGAAAGTAATATCCCATAGTTTATACTCCTCCACAAATCTGTAACAACCATTTGCTTTTCCAAAGTAGCCAAATGTTGATAAATTCCTGAATGGTGGCTATGGGACTGAAGTTGTCTTTAAAGCAAGTATAATAAAATAACTCACTATGCTGTTTCTTCATTTCCCAAATGCATTCAAGAATAGAAGTAGAGATGATGAAATTTACTTTCATGACTACAGTTCAAATTAACATACTTAATAGCATTAAAAAAACTGTGTTTAACATGAAATAGAGGTAAAATGGTGCCACTACTCAAGATTATTTTCTAGGAACTACCTGCTTGTATCCAATGATTACATTGAACTTACCAAAATAGTAAATCTGTACCAAGAAAACTCATAATGGAGGTGGGGGTAGTGTAGAACAAGTATTTCTCTTAAATCAAGCATATATTGTGTATCAAAGACTTTAGTTTTGCACTACTGACAGTACTTTCAGTCCGCGGTTCTACAGAAAAGGAAATGTGAAGGAATACATAGTGAAAAAAAATCTTTGATAAACTGAACAATCATCAGTTGCTTTCATGGTTGTTCTCTTCTTTCACTTTCTTTGCAATATATTTCTTATTACAGAAATGAATTTTAAATTGTTGAGATGAGAGTGTCCTACTGCAATCAGTGGAAACTGTGTTGTGCTCCTGAAGACGTGCACCTTCCAGCCTCAGCTATTCTATGACTCTATAAATATGATTTCATCTTAATTTGTGTAAGCAGTAGTGTGAACAAACAGATGAGAAAAAATACCAAAAGAGCAAGATTTAAAAAAAATCCTCATTCTGCTATAGGAGCATTTATTTGCATTCAAAATGCATGAATGAACCACATATAGAAATTATGACCATCAGCCTAGGGCACTGCAACTATGGTAAAACACTACATGTGCAAGTGAGAAAAATGACCTTTAATTTTGTATATCCAACATCATTGGAAGCGCTCAAACAAACTTGGCATATTCATACCATATATGCATACCTGTATGCAAAGAAAGCCTCTGTAGGCTTTTTGATTAGCTGAATTTCCAACAGTTTTAAGTGTTCATCTTCTCTCAGCTTCAATCCCATCTTCTGCTGAGTGAAGTTATACATTCATTTTTCCTTTTTTTAAATGAAATCTTTATCTCACAGATTTTAAATTAAATACATGAATGCATTCAGCATTGAGCAGCAGGTTTTGACCTGTTTTTTTGAACCAGGGTTTTTATTGGGCTAGATTATTTCGTTTGCACGATTTTGTTTCTTGGTTAACAGACAGGCATTGACAGAAAATGGTTGTGAACAATATTAAGACAGGCAGCTATAAGTGTGGTACCAAATAACTGTCAAAGCATCAGGAAAAAAGTTCTAGTAATTTACTACTCATCTTTTCCACATTCACATGCTATTCTCTGCGGTCGATGTCGGGAACATTTCTCTCTTGTTTTTTTCCTGGTTCAAACTTTAAACTTATCAGTGAAGACTTCCAGCCAGGTATAGTAGAATTTCTTAATTACGTTTTCACTTAATTGTTGTGCAAAAAATTACAGACCTGTAAGGCAAAACATTTACGTGCTTTTCCCAGATGCTCACTCTTTCCTTATTTCCAGATAAACTGGAAGAAAAAGTAGCTGAACTGGGCAAGCAACTCTTCTGACTCTTCAGATTTATTTATACTGTGTCACTGAGGCACAAAAATTGAAAATCTCAGTTAACTGGTTATTTGTCAATCTCAATTAATTCTCCGCATCTCTATTTCTGCTTTTTCATCTTTCCTTATCATTGAAAAAGCTCTTAAAATGCTTAGTCCTATACGTAAAAGTAAAGTTGCATTCTATGCCGGTTATATGCAACACCCTGGCACCGTGACTGCTGTCAGAAATCCTTTGGCACAGGAACATACCTTTGACCAGCTATATCATGAATCCTAATTTCCAAAGTATTTTTAGTTTTGCTTTTCACTAAACCTTTGCACATTCAGAAATCAGAGTTCAAATGGGTACAGGAAATATCACTTTAAAGGCCTCTGCCTGGAACAATTACAAAGTGATTGAGGCTAAGCTATACATTAGGGGGGAAGAAAAGAACAGTGAAAGAATTTGAGTTAATTTAAAACATTTAATTCAAAGTTCAGTATCCTTACAACAACGCACAAATTGCTAATTAGAATGTGCTTAAAGCTATTTAATGATCTTTACCTGACTTCATCTTAAATGGGATTTGACAGTGGAACTGATTTATTGTAACTTTCATTGCTAAGATGTATGCTAACTTCATGTTTGGTTTCAAATGCAATACTGCATCAAATTCTATAGTATAAGAGCATACATTAGTCTCTGTAGCACCATGTCTGATAAAATAGAAAGCACTCTTCTACATGGGAAGTGCTAAATCGATTGGTTATGACTGTATTTATGTTGTTGACTTCTTCAGAAAAAAAAAAAAAACAAACAACCTTCAGTGTAAAAAACCTTATGCTAGGCATCCCAAGCCTACATACTGGCATAGTTATCCACCTCAGATTAGATGAAGTAATTTTGTCATGACTTCCCTCAAATTGCAATTCTGTATAGTAAGTCTTGTATAGAATTTAAGAGGAGATGCACACAAGTAATAGAGAAAATTAAAGATAACGATTTAAAGACCCTCATTTCTAAACATACAAACCCACAGTCAACGTGTTCTTAAAATGAAGCTCTCTTGAAGTAATAACTCTTCAGCTGATATAAATCAGTGCACCTCCATTAATTGAATTTCAATGGAACCAAGCAATGTACACCAAACAATGTGGATCATGATTCACAAGAAGAATGGTCAAGTAGCAAGCATTAAATGCTTTTTGTATCTAAATTACGCTCTCATTTTTCAAATGGATCTCCAGTGTCAGATTTGGTAAACAGCCTGGCTGATAAACCGTGGGAATACACGGTACCATAGGCCTGCACTGAACATATTATGTGAAAAAAGAGTTTTCAGGGCTACCTATTAACTACCCTGCTCTGAAATATTAAAGAGAAGTTGTGTGTAAATACACACATACAAATAAAGATAGGTAAAAACATGCCAACGCTTTGCACTGGAAAACAGCTATTTTCTAAGCCTCTCAGGAGTAAAACTTAACATCAGACAGTATGAACCTCGGCTTAGCAATTAACTGTCTCTGAAGACAGCAAGTAACCTTTACCTCAATGCTGCATTAGCCTTTTCGGTCTCTTAAAGGTATCAGATGTTACAAAAAAAGAATCCAAAGTAACTAAAAATATCTATAATGGATTCTTTAATATAGAGCAACTACTTAGTTGCAAACATAAGCACTTTTAGCAAAGGCAACTGTTCCAAAAATTCTTAAAACATATTTTAAAATAACAGCTAAGCCATAAATGCATCCGTACATAGAAAGTACCAAAAAAATTATTATTTTTTTTACACTTATATACCTATACCTGTATTTGGAAGAGGTGCCTATCTAGCAACTTGAGAAGGTTTATAAAAGAGCAAAAAGTGCTGAATGGGTTTGCTGCCTAATGATCAAACTCCATAAACATCCACAGCCATATGCATCATTCTGCACAAAGAACTGCTGTCTGGACAAATTCTGTGAGTGGCACAGGACAAATACATGCCTGGGGTGTTCTTTTAAGTTCTCTTCATCTGTGTCATAGAAAATATTTTTGTTACTTCATTTTAAACATTTAGGGTTTGATATAAATCCTCCATGAAGAAACTGGAGAAATAAAGATATCATGGATAAGGTTGGTATTATGGATAATTAGTATGGTTTTCCTACACGTGTTGAGAATTTTAGCATGATGCAACATGGTTATCTGTTTTAGATTTGCCACCTTCTACAATGAACAATGAATCTGAAGGGGGGGTTAAGACCCAGTTCTTCAGTCATCAATTTATGATGTCAAGAGCCATCATGCATGCACTGCAGTGTCCAAGGCTAAGAGTGTACATACCACCTTCACTAAATGTGATTCCGTGCTCTAAATAACTATACTAATTGTATAAACTTTTGGATGGGAAGTAAAAATCATTATCAACAACAACAACAGAAACAAGAAAAATTGTGGTAAGATTGCCACAACCTCTCCATTTCTTGACAACATTCCTAATGCTACCAATGTCTCTTCTCTCAGTAGAAACGGTTTTCTGTATTTTTCCCTCATTTCTCTCTACTAATAACTACTCCTTACTGAAACCAGAAGCATTAGCATTTCTCTAAGGAATATAAGCCAAGAGGGAAAAACCACTGTCTGCCCACTTCAAGGCAGGATTTAAATCAAACTTTCCTCCTTAAGTGAGTTCCCTGATCATGGCCGGTGGGATGTTTAGAATCGCCTTTCCTTCACTTTGTATCCAGTTCTTAAAAACAAGTTGAAGTAAATAGGAAAGTAACACTAACTTGAGAAATAGAATACCCTTCCAGACAGCGTGAGGTCTGATTTCTAGCCTCTATGTCAGTAAGTAATATGGCATCACTGCATGCAAAATGAAGCATTAAGCACATCCTGACACATATATTACACAAGTAATCCACATCCTGAAGTTTAATGCTCCAAACTTCCCCATGACAAATTACTTACTGCAGAATAACTCTTGGAGGTTGAGGGCAGATTAAGCTAATGACTGAAGGAAGCACGCCAGTGCTCC
Organism: Aptenodytes patagonicus; assembly: GCF_965638725.1. Taxonomy (NCBI): domain Eukaryota; kingdom Metazoa; phylum Chordata; class Aves; order Sphenisciformes; family Spheniscidae; genus Aptenodytes; species Aptenodytes patagonicus. The sequence goes on along the minus strand of NC_134951.1, from coordinate 57,536,374 downwards.
CTCCTCAGTACTGAACCTCTCACTCTCACTAGGTGGATGCAAAGGAACTGAGTCAGGGCTCTTTTCTAAAGGCTTACAGGTGAAAATTAGTTTAAGGACAGCCCTCTAGTGCATTTCAACGCAATCGATCTTAGACATGGTAGCTAGCTAACAGCATGGTTGAGTTTAATGCACATTAAATGTCAAGCATGGATGCAAATGTGGCATGTAATGGGGCCAACTGACCTCTTGATCCAGAAATTGATTGCGTAATTGTATAGTCTTCCCAAGGCCAATGCCAATGCCCATATGCTGGCACTCCACAGACCCTTCCTATTGTTCTGACCCACTTCTGGGGGATGGAGATACAGCTTTAAATCTCCCATCAGGCAAAGGAGAGAAATATTCTTCCGTGGCAAGAGGGAGTATACATGCCAAGAGGGAGTATACCTACCAAGGGGAATGAGACCACCAACATTTATTTTATAAACTAGGCTCAATTTTCAGTATTTTTCTTACAAAGCCTCCAAAATATTTTCTTGTGCTCAAATGGAATATTTTCTTCACTAATGGAACAATATCCTCCAATTTTTGTTTTGGAAAGAAAAAAGGAAAATCCTTGAAAAAATCTGTTTCATCCAAAACAACCTCTTAGCTTTCACCCTTTACACATTTCTCTGGTTGGCTGCCAAAACAAAAACCCCATGAACTGCACAACCTAAGTGCTCGGTCATTCGCAACAACAAAAATGTTCAGAATAAAAAACGTCCTTGAAAAATTGATGATTTATATTTCCGGCGTCTAAGGTAAAACATGACAAGTTTGCCCCTATCTCTTTGCCAGTCGTGTTTCAGCAGCAGCCACTCTGACATGCTCGTGTTCATTGCAGCTCAGTTCACAGGAAGGCAGGCAAAGGAGTCGTTAAATGTAAAGGGCTACATTCATATCAATATGGAAAAAAAGGCAACATACAGACAACGTTTTTCAGAAGCTTTAAGAGCTTACTATAAAAGTAGGGTTGTACTGCTTAGGTGTTGAGGAGGCAACTAAAACTTTACTCCTTTGGAAACCTTCATCTACTTTCTTTCCTCTTTCTCTCTGTTTCCCCATAGGTCTATAATCATCATTCTGCCGCACTACAGCTTCTTTCAGATCCTCTTCTCTCGTTTTTGGCTTTGATCACAAGAGAGTCCTTTTCACGCTGGGCTTGCTCTTAGTATCAGTCATGATCCTTCTGTGTTGACACATTAATAAACAAGAACTGAGTCTGTTTTAGTAGTTCTCAGTGCCATATTAAGCAGACACAGAAATTTAGTTATGTTACTATTTCAACAGATTACCTCTAGCTCTTGTTGTAGCAAATTTTTATACCAGGCACGCCACAAAGTGAGCTCCCTGTAGCTACCACAGAACCTCAGCGCTAATTTATCTCCTAGAGATCCTGTCAATTAAAAAAGAAGGTATAAAAGAAACTCTTCAAAATCCAGCTAGCCATTTAATTTCACAGTCATGCACAATTTCTCTTTTTAAATGCTACATATGAAAAAGATAAAAACAGCATGAGGGTTTGATGTTTCACTTACTAATATAATATATATTCCAGATACCAAATTCATCCTCCTACCCTTCCTCTTCTTTGTCTTCCTCCCTGTAGGAGACTATCTCAGCATCCCCCAAGCTTCTTTTATGCTAACTTCTATGCTGCAGTCTTATAAAACCCTCCTAAGTTTTCTTTGAATGTGACTGCTGGTTGATTATTGGGCGTCAAACAGATGTTCTAAATTTGTGGTGTCAGCACAGAGACTCGCTTTATTTCAACTCGGCACATGTGAATTTATTTTAGTTATACATTTATCTACACATTTAATTATTTATATTCATGTATTTTTACTTTGTAATCCATATTGTTCAACACCAAGCGCTATCTGGATACTAACAGCAACGGTCCTACAGCATGTTCCAATACTTTTAATAAACAGGGACTAACAGAAGGCTATAGGATTGCTGGTTAATAAGAAATAGCAGAAAGGTCACAGATTTGTTATGCTGAAGACTCCGGTTAGCTGCTCCTTACTCACTGCTATTTCCTTGGAATGTTTGCACGTGCTCGACAGTAATTATCTCCCCTATGAAACCCACAGAGCCAGGCTTACTGTCAAATCCCACACCTTACTGCACATTGGTAACATACTTGTCTTTAAAAACGGTGCGGCAACTATGTGCAAAAAAAAAAAAAAAAAACAGAAATCTCTTGTCTGGCAATTGCAAATGGGGACGTCTCTCCTGCTGTAAGAAGGGTGCAGAATTTATGAACTTCTAAGGCATTTGTTTATAAGGCGGGCTTCGTAAAGAAGAGAGTTTTTCACTGCTTTGTCCAAAACACAGAATGTGACTGGACTCTTATTTCTGCACGATGTGTGACTCCGATTACATCACTCCGCTCAGTGCGGGAACGGGCCGAGGCGGCATATGGAAAGCATCACGAGTACAGATCCCCTTGGCCAAAAACGCACTTCTGGTGGGGAGTGCTCTAGGGGCCAGTCAGAGATAAAATGCCAGAAAACGCATCTATATCCTCTGTTCTCTGTAAAATAAGATAATACGGCTTAAATATAAGGACAAACTTTCCCTAAGATTTTAGACAGCATCTAGATATCAAATCCCAGGAAAACCAAGCGAGTTATTTAACACTAGCTTTTAACTTTACAAGCAAAACCATTAAAGTTCATCTATTTTTATTGAAATATTAATGCACTACATTTCCCTGCTCTTGCTAGCCTCCAAAACGCTGTCTGTTCCCATATTATTTTCTGTGATTGTTATAGTTAGCTATTAGCCATTGCCCCTTTGTTTATTTTAAAATGTAAACCTACTCCAGGATGTAGCAATTATGGATGCTCTGTTATGAGCAGCATGCCTATCAACATCGGTTGTTATGACAAACGGCTCAAGCTTTGTTAGCCTACTTGAATGGGAACTCAATTAAGGGTGTACTTTATTATGTGATATAAAATGACTATTGTAATAGATGAGAAAAGACAAAAGTGCTTAATTATGTGCCCCTTCCATGCATGTACCAATTATCAGTAGACTTTCTCATAATTGTATCCTGAGATATCGAACCATATTTGGACTATTGAGGATTCTCGCTAATGTAAAGATGAAATTTAAAATGTCAGTCTCCTTAATCTCCTGGCATTCTGGGACAAATAACCAGTGACATTTTAAACTATATTTATTTTATCCAACTACTGCACACACTACCAAAATACACTTTTGTTTTCTGGTAAGGCTTAAATTTTATTTAATATTGCTACAAAAATTAAAGGAAACTCATCCACCTAGATTTTTTTTTTTAAATTCTAGAGCTATTTTAGAGTCAATGCCATATCAGTAGAAGTCAAAAGAAATCCAGTTTATACTGTTGAAAGAATCAAGCTGCCAACAAGGAATCTATATGACCACCAGATTTAACTTTCCAGCACATGTTGATGAATCTGTCAGTGATAATAAGACGTTTTTCAGGCAATTTACATGGCAGTCTAGCCACCTACGTTACAGAGGAAGTCTAGGGAGACAAAAGTTCCTCCGATGTACTTATCTTACTGATACCTCTCTGGACAAGCCCTCTTTACTGATGACATAAGAAGTTTTGGCAGATGAGTCTCCTAACATTCAATTCAAGGCTCCAAACTTGGGCAACATCAAAACCGCTCCTTCTTTCCACCCTCATGATCAGAACACGTGTGCCCTCAAATCATTTAAGAAGGATAACATTCGTAATATATCACCCAGAATGATAATTTCCCCAAAGTCCGAGGGAAACGAAACAGACCTAAATAGACTAGTCAACATTTTTTTTTTTTTAAATTCCATTACTGTGACATTGCCAGAACAGTTCACATACAGTCTCACGCATTGCTTTAGATGCCATAACATCTAAATGCCTCCTAGGAGCGCTCAGGCCACAACTCTCCTATTTGCCATGTTTGTTCTCCTAGTCTTATCCTAAGTGGAGAAGTGTGTGCAGTAATGTTTTCTGGTACTTTTTAATTGAGTTTCTTAGGAAAAACAGATTTACGTAACCTGTCTGTCCACCCCAGCTTCTGAACCTGCCGACCTACTTGAGCAAAGCCAGACAGAGCATTACATGCCTCAGAGATGTTACATTCCTACAGTTTCCTGAAAACCACTGTTGGACAAGGCGGAGGGGTCTATATTACTGCCATCGCTGATGGAGCTATAGTGTGAACTCATGTTGACAGCATTCAGACGTAAGTTCTCAGAGGAAAAACAAAAATGGAAACCAGATCGATATTTCTGTCACAGCATTTGAAAAGCTGGCCGGTTGGAGGTTATACAAAGGGCAGCTCACCCCAGCCCTATCGCCTGTGTTTCTGATTTCCTCCTTCTGTACTTCCCCTACTAAGCACATTGCACCCACTTCTTCTGCAAAGCAGAGAACCTTGATTAAACCTTGATCAAACCTTGATCGTTTGCTGAATGACATGTCTACATCAGAAGGGAAAGATGGGAAAAGCATGGCTTCTCTTTCACCGAGGTAATGCAAGATACTTGCTTGAGAAAAACAGTAGTTTGGGGGAGGTAAATATCATCAAAGCCAAGTGGGAATAGGATATCTGCTCAGTTCTGATTGCTACCTGGTCAGCCGGGACAAAACAGAGCATTATGGCAAGGGACAGAGGAACCACAATTAATCCAGGGCAGGAATCACAGGACACAAGGAACTGAAATGAGGTTATTGAGACTGAGTGAGGCGCAGGAAACAGAGAAAGACAGACACCAATGTTTCACTACTCAAAATATTACTTGCTCCTCTTTCTTATTCCATTAAAACAGATGGCCATGTAACTATGTGTTTACACTACCCAAAGCAAGTTAAGAAAGAGTGCGAACAATGAAACTAGGGAGGAAGGTGTTGACTTTGGAGCAGTCCATAGGTCCTGTTGGAGGTGGTTACACGTCCTTGGATTCACGTCTGTGCAGCTCTATCCCTCTGCTAGCGTGCCAGGAGAAACACAGACTGCCTCTGGAGGTAAGTAAGACTGAAGCTTTGTATTGCTATGCTTCAGTGGAAGATTTTGGAAATTACCACCATCCTGTTGTGCCAATACTTTTCTTCCCAACTCCCATGTGTCCTCTCTTCTGTGACATGCAAGCAACTTAATCCCAGTGTGTCCCTTCTCTCTCCCACCACTTCTTTTGTTCTAGTTCCTGTATTTCTGTGGCATTCACCACTTTAATACTTAGTATAGGGGAACCCCAACACTGTAACGCCTTTTAAATCATGCCCATCAGGAGGATATGGATCCCAAGTTACGCTAGCTCAAATCCAACACAATTCCAATGACAGTCCATAGATGGATGCCGTTTATAGGACACTACTAGTTGGTCTTAACCCAAAGAAGGTAAGGAATAGTAGTTTGAGCAATGAATACTGCTTGAACAGCTAATGCTTCTTCCTGTGCTGACTTGAAACCTGACTCACACTTCTGCTGAGCTGCTGCCACCACGGAGCTGTAGGACAGCAGCTGTGACAGAGGGGAGCGGTGCCCCATCGCAGCTCCAGCTCGCTGCCCTGGGCAGAAGCCACTGCCCTGGCAAAGCCCACGTTTCCATACTCTGACCTCCTCACAGTGGCAGCAACCCTGGGCCACGGTCTGCAAGGAGCACCGGGTGGCAACTGCTGCAGGGGGGTAGGGGAAATGTGTCTGCCTGAGAAAAAAAGGGAGATAAATTGCTGGTGGGTATGAAAAAGAAAGATGAGGAGAAGGAGAGAGACCATGGGGTGTCAATTGCTAGACTCACTCGTACAGTGAGAACATTAACTTCTGTCCCCATAGAAAGACTGTGGCACAGTGAGGACAGAGTAACTTATGGAGGACAACCCACATCCAGGTGAAGTTAATCCAGGAGGTGGTCATCAAAATGCCAGTTATTCAGGCGGTTCCAGTAATCAGATGGACGGCTATCTTTATCATGTCCTAGCATGTCTTAAGGACAGGCCCAAGAACCATACAGCCAAGTGGAGCTGCAAGTCTGAACTGAAGCTCAGACAGATGTTAGAGCAGACTGCAGAAACTCAGGAGTGTCATTTTTACCTACACCTAATTATACCTTTTTCATAGGTCTCCCTTTCCTGAATTCTTCCTAAGGAAGAATTACCCAAAAGATATGTACGAGTCTGGAAAAAAAGAGATTGAAAAATAACACTTTTAGCACTTCTTGCCACAAATCAGATGTGAAACCCTGCCTTCTGATTGGGAGTGGTTTGGGATATTTTTTTTTTTTTTTTTTTTTTTACTTTACAGCAATTAGGATGGTACACAAAGAGTGACGCTCCTTTTTTCAGCATTAATTTGCATCAGGGTAAGTCCAGTGAAGGTGAAAAGCTGTGTGTCACTGCTGGTCCAGATGAGGGTAAATGCATTCAGCAAGTTAGTCACTGTTAAAGTGAATGTTAGAACAACTGAAATAATTTAAGCAATTCACTCATCCACTCACTCCTCCAACTGCAAGCAGTTTATACAGCAAGAACAACTTAAAAAAAAAAAAAGACAAAAATCTACCAACTAGGCTGAGCCGCCATCCTCTCCATGTAATCCTTGGCCATGTTGATGGCCTCGATGTTTTCGGGGTAGAGCACACAGAACATCGCCAGGGCCCCGAGGTTGTTGCCATAAATTTCATTCCACCGAGCGCTGAACTCCTTCGGGTCCCAGGAAGGAAGGTACTCCAGGGGATTCGACAGCATCGTTTGCACTGCCTCAATCAGACGAGCCGCAATGTGCTGGTGCGTGGTGGCGGCCTGGAGACGCAGAGCCTCCACGTCCCCTTTGGAGAAGTAGAGCATGGGGTAGCTGTCATAGTTGGCATTGACAAAAGGAACCATCGCGTCTGGGTCCTCCCTGGCGCCGTAGGCAAAGGCAAAGCAAACCGCGTGTATGAAAAACACACTTGGGGCTCCCCGTGTGTGAGTCCTCATTGTGGCATCAGATCTCCAAGTCTCAATGGCAGCCAAACCATCTTTGAAATATCCTATGGCAGATGGACGTGAAAGAGAGAGTTAGAAAATGAATCTGTGAGACACTATAATTCAGGATGCTCTCTAGGAAATATGATTCCATCTAGACTTGAAGAACCCCACATATTGTCCAGGTGGCTTTCAAATAATTTCTATATGAATACTCCAGACAAAATACCTGCTGAGCAATTCATCCTAAAGAAAAACCTGTACACTTTGAAGAAAGCCCCTCCCTCCCTCCCACATCTTTCCCTCTAGTAGCTGATAGGAGGCGAAGGAACGCACTGACAGCTCTTGTACTCGAGATTTCAAATAATTGCAACGGTGCCTAATATGAAGCAGTGCTGACTGTATTGGCAAGCGGAGAAGGGCGGGAGGGGAGGAGGAAGGGGGAGAGCCAGGGAGCTTGTGCTGGCGGCAGCCAAGCCTGCGTGCTGCCTTGGCTGATGTTAGCAGCTGGAGAGGGGAGGATGAGGAATGCTGGAGGTTTGTGCCGGGGTCATTTTATACTGCTCTTGAGGCCTCTGGTTCTGACACGTCCTCGTTTTCAAAAAAAAAAAAAAAAAAAAAAAAAAGAACAAGTCAGAAAGAAAAAGGAGAAAGAGAAAGCAGCAGAGCCTTAGAAAAACAGCTGAAATACCTTGCTTTCAGGGCATTTAGGGTTTTTGAATTTATTTTTTTTTTCCTAAGGGGCTCTCCATTTTGCATGTGGAGATTTACTGCCAGCTACCAAGAAGGCTAAATGTTGAATTAAAGCGCATATTTTCCTACGTACATGACTTCTCAAAATGTGCTCAAATGGCAAGTCTATGCAGAGGTTAAATGCAAGTATTTAAACATAGTAAGTTACTTCATAAAATTTACCAACTATCTAGCGTGAAGTCTCAGATAAAACACGGCCAGGATCCCCCTGAGGAAAGCCAGCAAATTCCTAGAATTCTTCCAAGGGGAAAGGTTACAGAAAGCAGACCCAAGAGAGACAGTTTTATGTAAATAATGAACAGTAGTTTTCAATTATTAAAAGGAGAAATAGACAGAAGGAAAGAAAACCTAAAAACAAATACAAAATGTTTTTTTCCATGGAAAACCTGTTTCATAGGATTCAGTCATAAAAGTTGTAAGAAGCCGAAGTACAAAGCAACCTTTTATTTCCCCCCACAGCTCCCTACCTATAGATGCCAAAATTTTCTAACAGAAACTTAGGCTGCTAAAACCTTATTTAGAGACCCATATCCTGATTCAACAATGTCATTAATATGTGCATAGACAATGAGACAAGCTTGATAGACTGGGTCCCTCCATGACTACTGGGGACACAGTACCCAAGCACCTCTAAGGTGCTTGTGATCAGCTCCTAAAATTAAGTTGGGAGCAAGCATCTTTGGCCAAGAAGTACATCTTTTCTTGTGCATTCCTGCCTAGGGCAAAAATAATTGCACCCTGTAACTGCCTATATTTATATATTACAGTGTGTAGCATAATTACTTTAACAGAGCGTAATGGAAGATGACATTTTCATAGTATTTTAATGCATTTTGCAAGTAGGTTTTGCCCTTTTTTGGCTGTAAACCAGTCATTACAGGACACCTTACGCAGATCACAGGGTGCTTTATTTGGTAATACTTTTACTATATCTACATAGTCTCTCACCACATGTACACATACAAACATGCACCCTAGTTTATCCAAACATACTCAAGTCTACTTGTATTCTCATCTATAAATAAGGAAACCATACAACAGTATATTTTGAAAGGAAGGAGGTAAAAACCATTCAAACCAGGACATTATGTTTGAAACACGATGTCATTTTTTTAACTGTTGAAAAGAACTGCTTTTTCATAATAAAAAAAAACCAACATATTTTTTTAAAGCCTCTATGATCCTTCAGAACTGGGAGCAGAGGAAAGTACCTAAAAAAAAAATCTGAAAAAAAGCAAAAAATGTCCGTAACTTTTTCTGTGATGATCATATATTGAAAGAAGTTTCCCGGCTTACACAATCAGAAAAAAATCCCAGGTGGCAATAAGGACTTCATGCATTCTTTTCCTTGGTTTGATTTCTGTAAGTACTTCTGCACTTCAATGAGAATTAAGCACATACATAAATTTAGGGATGGTTTTAAGAGTTCCCTAAATTAGGGTTTTTCTGACCAGAGATTAAGGAATATACAGTAAGGTTTCCCAGAACTCCTTCTTTGTAAATCTGGACACACATTTCCCAGCATTTCACCATCATCAAACACCTCCAGTGTTGTCTAAAATTCATAGTCCGTATTTTAAGAATTCAATAACCGCCCTCATTTTCTCCTCTCATGCATGTGTGCATTTAATAGAGAAGGTAAGCCCTTTTTTTACCTTGTACGTGAGAAGCAACCACCGTACCACATTGTTTAGACTAACAACAGCGTAACTGGAAAACTGACCTATAGTATATTCATAGGCAGCATGTTCAGAGTCAAGATCTGGAAGAAAGTCAACAGGCAGTGACAAAAGCAGGACTACAAATTCATTCTTATTTATTCTTGGTTAAATCACACTGATGCCCTTCCTATGATATGAAGACAATAACCCATGGCAGCCACGATTCGGTAAGGCCAGTGACCCCTGTCCCATAACTTTGCAGGGCTCAGCCTGGTGTGACTGGTGGATGGGAGGAGGCAGCTAGAAAGGAGTCCACCTTCCTTTCCCTGCAAACCTCTGTGGAGGTACCAGCCACAATCACGTGGAGAGAATCGTCCACGCAAGGCCCCAGGATGGCTTGACTACAGCTTAAACTGTGCTACAGAGAGCAAGGAGAGACAGATGTTCCACGTTTTCTCACTGTGATATCCTTAAAAGCAGGACCAGCAAAAGTAATAATGAAAACAATCACACAGCTCCAACTAGAATAAACATGTGGATTTGCAGTAAAAACTATCACCCAAGTCATGAGGAAATACAAACTGGATGGTTCTGGATACAGCCGTGACAAACCATGCCCGCAGGGATTTCAAATGGCAGAACTGCCTTCAGCCATGCACACTGTCAAGCACTTCGCTGACTAGGACCAGACCTGACCACACACTTCATTGCCTTACTGACTCATCCAGGTAGCTCCGTAGGGCTAATGGGCATGATCACCATTTCTCAGTTCAGTAGCTGTTTAGAAACTACACTGATTGATAAGGAATATATAAGACCACTTCAAAAATTATCAGGTGGTTGCAAACGAACCAAAGCACCTTCAGCAGAAGAATGTGACCAAAACCAGTAACATTTAGGGACTATTTAGAATTCATTACAATGGTATAAATGTACCAGGGCGGGGGGGAGGGGAACCACCAAGCCAAAAACACTGAAGCAGAATGCATATTCAACTGTGTTGAACTGTATAATTTGAGGTTTCCTTAGTTAACTTACTTGCATACTGAAAGCTAAAGAAACACATAGCACTGCTCAAAGACACACATACGAACCTTGATTATTTGCATAGCTTAGGTGAAGCCAGACATGTAAAGATAACTGGCCGCATAAGCTCCAATTTACCAGTTGTGAGTGAACCTGCTACAAATTTGTTTGATACACAGGGCTCAAAAGAGTAGGACCTTCTGATCGCTTAAATTGCAGTCACAATACCATTTTTTAAAGTTAAAAGAATTCCTTACTCTCATATTACACTACATCATTACCAGCCACATCTTCCAAGAAAAACTTCACCAAGCAACTCAACCTTTTCTGAAAATAAGAGGGTTTTATTCAGTTTGGAAACCATGACCTGATAAAGTATTAAAAATTAAAAGGAGAGTGAAGGATGCTTGCCCCTGGAAGAAAATGCTAATATACAATGTGCTTTGAAAAGGTTGTCACTTAGTCCTAGACTGAACGAGCATTTGCCATGATTTTCACTCCATTGCCAGCAGAAACAAACAGTAAAGAACATCAATTATTCTAGAAAAAACAGACTAAATCTTAACTATTTCAGTTCTCCCCATCTGCATCAATGAGTAGATGTTCAACTGCAGCAAAAAAAAGTATTGTAAAACTGATGCCAGTAACTGTTGGTTTATACAAATAAGTTCACCAAATAAACTTGGTTTGATACACTATTTAAAGGAAAAGAGAGGCCCTGTTTACTCCTGCCACCTGTGCACAGAAAGGCTGCTCCAGCAGTGAGAGCAGAGGAGTGGAAGAGGAAAGGACAGCACCATTAGGACCACCAGCTGGCACAGCTATCCTTGAAGCAATCTGACCTTCTTGTGGATCATTACAAAAATAGAAACATGTAAAGAATCACGGCTTTCTGCAGCATCAGTTCTGAAGCGCCACTATGCTTTGTAGATGCTTTTTGCTGGGACAACACTTGTATTACTTCTTGAAAAGCAGAAGTTGCAGGTGTCTCTGCTAGCACCTCCAACACTAGTCCATGACTCACCTCCGACATGGGTATCTCATCAACATTTACAGCCGGGAACAGAAAAGGTGGGATTTCTGGTGACTAAAACTTCCACGAACTGGAGGCATCGCAACACCACAGATTACTCAGGTTTCTGAACGAAAGAGCTTCTCAGAGCACAGGGCTGGGACATGGGACATGAATAAGTCAGACCTGTCTACTCAGTCACACCAGGAGTAACTGTCACAGCACACAGCTCTTGCCTACACTCGCTGAGGTCATGGGCCCTCCTCTACCTCACTGTGTGACCCATCGAGGTCATGCGCCCCCCTGCACCTCACTGCATGACCCATCGAGATCATGTGCCCTCTTCCACCTCACTGCGTGACCCATCGAGGTCATGGGCCCTCAGCCACCTCACTGTGTACCCTGGGGAAGGCTAACGTTCAAACAGGAACAGGAGTCTCCAGCCAGAAGAAAGTGGATGGAGTTACACCCTCAGTGAGAGCTGGGTTTCCCATTCCCATGCCGTCTTCTCCTTCTAGATTGCTCAGCAGCTGCTGCAGGCAAACTCCTGGCATCTCTGCTGTGGGTATGCTGGCTTTCCTCTGAACTCCCCTGCAAAGTGCCTAGCTGCCTCCAGAGAATGTAAGAGAAGCCCTGACACTCAGCTCGAGTATCCAACCTCTATGCCTGTAAGAAAAAAAAAAAAATTAACTAGTTTAACACTCAAAATTACCATTTAAAGACTTATCTCCACTGATTTTACAACTTTTCATCTTCTTTTGGGCAGCTCCTATTTTCCACAAAGGCTACAGTTCTCATTATTGCTACCTGAATTACCTCCACAAGTGTTTGGGTAAGAATTGTGTTCAAATATTTAATGGAAAATCTGTTCCACCATACTGACAAAAAGCAAATCTTCAGGTTCAGCCTGCAAACTTTTACCTTAGACAATGACCTCTGAATCAGCAAGGACTTATCTTTCATAATTTTTTTGCATCACTTCTTGATAAATTATTGAAAGTGAAAGCAAACTTTTTCTACTCGATTTTTGGTAATGCTTGTAATTGTAATGCTCAATTTCATGTTGAACAACAGCGTCACTATACTTTTGTCACAACTTAAATTACATAAGATCACCTTGTTAAGCCATTCAAAAGTACTGGTACTAAAACTAAAATAAGCAATTTTAGCACCCAGTGCTGAAACAGGTAAGAGTCATAGATATTTTAACAAGAAATGGTCAACCACCAGCAACAGCTGCTGCCGTACCAATACCGTGAAACTAATAGGTAACATTGCAATGAGATGTGCATGGTGTCTCGTCCCATTAAACGGAGATGGGTGTGCATCTTTTTGTACCGATGCTGACAGCTGCCAAAACATAACTGCTTGCCACGAGGAGTGCTAGGTTAGATCACAGTGGAGAAAAGCAAACTTCTGTAGGAACTCTTTTTTGGCACTGTGTCCAAATACCTCAAATAATTAGCAAATCTTTTCGCACACATTGCAGTTGACTTTTTTGCTGATAAGAGGAGCAGCATCTATAAAACTGAATTCATCAGTTGGAAATGGTAGCGTTTTAAAATCATGACACTTACATCACCTGGAGAGCTGTTTTGTCCAATGTTGTCAGTTTTACCACTGATCTAAATACTTTGTAAAAATATTTAAAAATGGGAGAGCAATTAAGTCCTCTAACTGAATCCAATGACATTTAAGTACTAAAAAAATGCAGGATAAGTCCATGAAAACAGAGAGGTGAAAGGGTCAACAGAGACTAATTTCCATATGTATTGCCACTTGGTTCCTAGTGACTCACAGAAACATATCTGATACAGCAAAATTAGGTGGCGGATGGAGTGGGACCAAGAAAACTATAAACCTATCTTTGTACTGTAACAATCACAATAAATCTACTGACCAAAGACCCAAGCTGTATAGTTTTCACATCAGCAATTGGTACTGCTGAGTCCCTCTCAAAGTGCCGCGGGGCTGGACAGGACACCAGTGCAGGAAACTCCCGTGTCCCAAGATAAGAGCAGTCGGGAGTCCTTCCTCCGCCCACCGTTTGGTCAGTGAGATAAAACCAGTGACCATCTGTCTCTCCAATAAAAATACTGGAAAGGTGTAAAAATCACTGCTTACAACTTGAAAAATACCTATTATGACCTTAACTACCAGGGGACATGACTTCATTTCTTCCTCTGATTTTTTCACTATGAGAAATATGCTACATCACAATTATATAACGTCAAAGGTATTTAAAAGCTTAAATACTGAAATCCCAAATATAATTCAGAATCAAATCTACAATAAATAAAGCCCAGCTCAGGTACCCAGGTGTTAGTATTGCACTTGTTCTGAAGTGATCTGAAATACCTTGAAAGCAGCTTTGTATCAACTTACATGTCTGAATAACAGCTGTGCTATGAAAATCATAAAGGCAACCAGAAACAACCAGTTCCTATAGGAATTATCAGTATATGACATCACGCCAGCAGTCAAGATTTAAACTTGTGTCTGTCCTTTGATCTACGCACAAAATTCAATGGATCTATTTAGAGCAGTACACAGGCGTGTGAGAGCATCATTCTGGGAGAATGGAGGGTTGCATTCACTCTCTGCCATGCTACAGATAGGACAGCAACTGCGAAGTATTTTTAGAAGTTTACAGTAGGATGTGTAAGGTATCTGCGATGGAAGTTTCATTTGTTTATTCCTTTCATTTAAAAGCTTATTTGTCATTTTACCACTGTATATATAAATTAACAGGGCATACACACGCGCACACTGAATGCATAACCTTCTCTCTGCCTCAAGCAAAAACAAGATTTAAATTGTCTGCATGCCCAAACCATAATCTGGGAATTTGGAATCTTCTTCTATTTTGCAATTTATCCTACCATATAAATGCTTTCTCAATAATTTTTTGGTTACACTAACATTACTATTCCTGACCCTTACTGGGATCTTTTATCCATACTTCACTGTATAGAATGAGTAAGAAAGTCATTTTGATATCCAGAATCCTGAAAGCGAACATTCCCAACCAGTACAGACATGTCTGTTAAGGCATCCACATTCAGTGAATGAAAGCTCAGTCACTTTTACCATCAAAGGCATAAAACTATAAGCTACCACAGAAAGATTTCCTTTAGAGCACCAGCATTTTATCCTGAGCTGAAGTACTTTTAAAAGGACATTTTGATAATTAAAAATACAGTTATTTTTTGCAGAAATGTTTTCACAGACGCTAACACTAATGGAAGACAGTTTGAAAATTTTCATATAGGCCAAAAGGATATATTACCTATGTTTGCCCGCTCCACTGTCCCCTTGTACTCGGCACTGGTGAGGCCGCACCTCGAACACTGTGTTCAGTTTTGGGCCCCTCACTACAAGAAGGACGTTGAGGTGCTGGAGCGTGTCCAGAGAAGGGCAACAAGGCTGGTGAGGGGTCTGGAGAACAAGTCTTATGAGGAGCAGCTGAGGGAACTGGGGTTGTTTAGCCTGGAGAAGAGGAGGCTCAGGGGAGACCTCATCACTCCCTACAGCTACCTGAAAGGAGGTTGTAGCGAGGTGGGTGTCGGTCTCTTCTCCCAAGTAACAAGCGATAGGACGAGAGGAAATGGCCTCAAGTTGTGCCAGGGGAGGTTTAGATTGGACGTGAGGAAAAATGTCTTCACTGAAAGGGTTGTCAAGCATTGGCACAGGCTGCCCAGGGAAGTGGTTGAGTCCCCATCCCTGGAGGTATTTAAAAGACGTGTAGATGTGGTGCTTAGGGACATGGTTTAGTGGTGGACTTGGCAGTGCTAGGTTAACGGTTGGACTTGATGATCTTAAAGGTCTTTTCCAACCTAAACAGTTCTATGATTAATGTCCCAGAAGTCAATCAAACCACTCATCCATGTATTATATTGTTACAGCATGTAGGGCACTTTTGGGGCCTAGGACTATGATAGTAACAGACGCTGCAGAAACACAGAACAAAAGCGCCTGTAACAATTTGGGTGGTGACACCATATTAATTTGGCAGCTGCTAAGAAGTAACGCATCTTCCCGGCCCACGCATGTAGAGCCATTCAGGGGGTCTGTAATGGTGTGAACCCTTCGGTGTGGGGTACCAGAAACCACGCTTAGGGTTTCATCTGACAGCAGCCTACAACCCAAAAGCGCAACTGCGCCTCACAAGAGGAAGTGAGCAACGGAAGAGATTATTTGAGGTAAGCAAGAGCGTGCTCTCTGCATGCACTGAGTGGTACAACCACAGTGCGCAGGAAGAGCTGGAAAACCTTCAGAGGGTGATTGCAATGCCCAGGAGGCGCAAATAAAGGACAGAAGAAAATAATCATACATGCAAAAGGGTAAAGCCAATTTTACTGCTGTCAAAACAGAATTCCTCCTTGTGCCTAATCCAGCTCACTCAGACTGCTGCATGCCATGCAGCTTCCCTCACTTTTTAGGAGGCCGATTACAGCACCAGAAACTTCTGATACTGAGACTTGTGTTTCCATTTCTGACTTTAATTTCTATCCTCTTTTCCAACTAATACTTCTTTGTTAGCCTTGACCTTTACTCTTCCAAATACTTGTAAATGTTGTAAGTCCTTGTTGTTCTCCACTACTACAAGGCTTGTTGTTCTCCACTACTATGTATAATTAACAGTTTTAATCTTTCCTGCTTATCATTTTTATTGTCCTTCATTCAATTGCCTCCAAGATTGGCAATTCGTTGGAAACAAATGAAGTGCTTCCACTGGAGTTTTACAAAACCGGTTCTCGCTCTCTGTATATCTATATCTATCTACAGACTTCAGTAGCTGAAGACATCACATAAATATTTTTATTTGTAAAGCATTTCCACAGGACATCATAGTAATAGACGGGAATTCTAAAACGCATCACATCCTTCAGTTGCTATGGGATCAAAATGTATTTTAACTGTCATATCCTGTTTATCCATATCCTGTTTATGACTTAGTCTTGCATACAAAACTATATTAAAATTTGTTTTATTATTTATGTTTAAGTATTGTGACAGCATATAGGAGCACCAGCAAAGTCCAAAGGCACCTATGCTAGTCAATTTATGAACCTAAAAAGACTGCAATCTAAGCAATTTAAATCAACACTTGCTTTTATATTATCTACGTATAATCTTATGATGTGTGTATGCAGACCCCAAATGTGTATTCACATAGAAGAACTACTCTTTCATTTGCTACAGGATAAATGCCTCTGTGTTTGTAGACCTAAATTGCACCACTCTACCTGGTAGTCACTCCTCACTGCAGATCAATACACTGTTCATTATTATTGGTACAATTCTGTTGTGACCTCTGCTGCTTTCATCTGTTATCTCACTATCTACATTTTCTATATATATATAGATGTAGCATATAGTTTATCTATCCATCCATCCATCCATCCATCCATCCATCCATAGGTATAATACATATGTACCCAGATGCAGCTGATTTTTTTCAAGGTACAAACTTGGGGAAACAATAAAATGTATTGTCCTGTAGTTCCTTCAGGGTTATTACTGTCTTCACTGCCGCCCTGGATACCCTCGATAAAAAGTGACAATTACATTTTCATGGACAGAAGCCTCAAATGCAGATGGAGTTAAAAGGCTACATTATTCCTGCAAAATTTAGCTACTCACAATTGGCATGACCAATTTGTGTGAGTAGGCAGCAACACAATCATTAAATTACAGGTTAGTTATGAAATTTAGAATTGTATAATCTCATTTCTGACCTTGAGTTGTGCAGGCATGGCTCTCCCAGCAGAACTGAAACCTGACAGATCATTTTGGCAAAAAATGTGATGCACCTTAGTTAAAAGGATCTGATTAAAAAGCTTTAAAATGTTGTGACATCCACAGAAATGCTTTCAAACAACTTCTGAAAATACTTTAACAACTCTAGGCAGCCACTTGATTAGAAGACTTAAGAAGGCATACCAGGTTTATATCAAACATTCAGCGTATTTACTACTTCTGATAACAAACAACAAAAAAATCCCAAGAACACACACCAGGACAACCGTGGTGAAAGAACTCATGTTAAAATTACGTTTATCTGGTACTGAAATACAATACCTGCCTGAGTCATGACCAAGGGCCCTACAATCCATTGCCTGCTCTAAATAATGCTATTGCCAACTCCTACTGTATACTCTGTGAGTCTAAGCAAGGGGAAAAAAAGAAAGACCAAAGAAAGGTAATTTCAGACTGCATACATAATGGCCGCATTGTGCCTGGGCTTTAACACCTGACCATGTCCCAAGAGCGGATGAAAGCGTGATGTCAGCACCTGATGTGAGAAACTATTTCCAGAGCTCTGTCCTTCATGTGATTCCTAAAATGACCAGACCCCTCCCGTCAGCTCTCCGTTACCGACATTTCTGCTAAACTCCTACATTTCTGCTAAACTCACATTCATGTGAAAGGTCCCAGGTTACATCAGCTACATTTCCTTCTCCCTAGCAGGCTTTAATCCCCTCCTCTGCTCTGTTCCCATCCTGAGCAGATAACCGAGTCAGAGCACAAGGGTTTGGGGTTTTTGCTAATGCAGCTCTGTCACACCTCACCCACCATTAGCTGGGCTAACAGTCGTCGGTACAAAGCTTACCCCCCTAAGCAGAAAAGTAGCTCAAAGGAAGGGCTTTCCACCAAATATTGAGCCTATTCATAATAAATACGTGACTACAGTCTTGAACACAAACCGGCACCATGGTTTAACAGCTTTAGGGACTACACTACTGTAACTAAGCTCCTTTATCTAACTCGGCTGAATGGAGACAGCAAAGAAAGTGTAAACAGCCAGGACACACTTGCTGCTGAGATACCGTGTTTACCACTTAAATACAACTTGCTAAGCAAAAGTCATATTCTCTTTCTCTCTCCAGACACTTGGATTACCAAGTTTCTAAACCAGGAAACGATGGTGATGGCAAGTTGTTTCTTTCTTTGTTTTTTCAATCCCTTCAGAAGAAAAACAGGGAAAACGGGCTTTATTTCTTGCAAAATGTCCAGGAACAATAGCAGTAGTAACTAAATTTCTTTCTGCTCGTTGCTAGAGTATGTTGTGTGTGCCAGATGTGCAAGTTTCCACACACAAGCCTAGGAATGTGACTCAGTTTTAGCTAAATGCAATCACTTCTGAGAGAAGGGACACTTCAGTTTTACAGACTCATTTACAGCCTCCTTTAACCCTAGTTCTCACTGCTCAGACTGCCGGGTACTGATGGATGTCACCATTTCTCCACCAGCATATAAACTCACTGTGTTCATTCACAACCCAACAGCTGCCTGGTGATGGGAATGACTTTCTACCACCATTGATCTAGGCTTTATTTGAATTCAGTTTTGAATGTGCTGTCATTGTACTTGAGGAAAACAAATGGTACACACAGACCTCATGAGCACAGTGTACTTATAACTGTATGCTACCTATGAAAATCATATCTAACATTTAGCCAGGTAATTAAACACATTTTCCTCTCCGTTGTGGTGCGGACATTTACTAAATATCTAGTTAGGACAACTAATATACACTGTAATAAACACTGAGCTCACTAAGGCAACCAAAATCTATCAACTTTTACCATAGGAAATCAATTTGTTCAGTTCATGTATTTCCTCCTTTGCAACCCATATTCTCTATGTCCGAAGAACAATCTCTTTAGAAGAGATTGTATATGAATATGCACCAAGTGTCTTCTGAGGTCAGTCTCCACGTAGAGGATACAGATATGTTTATAAACTATTCTCATCTCTTGCTCTTGTATTAAATAACAGCACTCAGGTTTTTTTCATGGCAATACAAAATTATGCAAAGTATCACAATGCTTCAAACAAAACAACAAAAGCAAGCTCTTATTTAAATAACAAGAAAAGAAAATGACATTTTCTTAAAATACCAGTAGTTCTGTCCCAGTAAAATACGCTGTGATTAGTATATTTTGGTTTCGCATCCTAGTGAAGTTTACCGACAGTCAAGAAAATCCCAATCCAGAACTGCTACTTTGTTGACTTCCACTAAAAATTTAGCTAATCTAGGTCACGGAAGAAACACATATAAGCAATGACACACAGTAAAAGAACTCACAGTTGAAATAGTATTTAGCGCTTCTGTAGAAAAATGCACCCAAGGATCTCCAAGTAGTTATGAAACAAATTAATTAATTAAACTTCTCAACACCCCTGTGAAGCAAGCAAGCACATTTATCTGTTTTATGGAAGGAGACAGAGCCATGAAGAGGTGGAGTGACTTGCCCGAGGCTACCCAGCAAGAGTCTTTCAGAGTAATAAACAGCATCTGAATTATTGATTCCCACTGCTGCCCTTCAGCTGAATTGTTCCTTTTTTGAAATACTGCACTGAGTTATAATAACTGTTGGCATGATAAACATAATGTGGCAATATTTAGCTGAGATTGTCTTTGTCTTTGTTTAGACTATATTAAAACTTCAGTGTCATTTAAATTGCAATCGATCTTCTTAGGGTGACCAAAAATCTCCAACCAGTTGAGCAGTATTTCCTGTATTTCATTCACAATTGTATCTATTTCTTATATTGCCATTGCTTATGTCCAAAAAAGAAGCTACTCCAGCTTGAGAATGCGGGAAAATATCACAGCTTTATATTGTTTCAGGAGGGAATGACAGAAAAGTAGAGGGAATGGCTACTTTCATTCACACCAAACTGAATTTCAAGAGTTGGCATGAGATGCACCAAGTGATGATGCATCGCTTTCATACAATAGCTAAAGGAATTGCAACTTGCCATCCTAGGGCTGAGGAGGCTGAGCTTCATGAGTTAATAACTGTGGTCCCAGGGCACTTACGACTTTTCCAACGAAAAAAAAGAAAAGTGACAGGAAGTTGCATCGGGCAAATCGCTCTTTTCCTGTCTCTCAGCCTCCCTAGGTGCAAGACAAGGATGCTACCGCTTACCTTTCACACACGCATGTTTGGGAGGCTTAACTCATTAGCAAAAGGCTCGGAGGCTCTTGCGTTAATGGTGCTGCGGAAGAGCAGAAAGCTGTTACTCACGGCGCCCAGAGGTACAGCCTTAAGCGGGACGTCTCCCCGCACGCACCTCCCTCGGACACGCGGGGCCCACCCTGCGAGCCGCCCAGCACCTCCGCAAGGGTGCGGGTGTCCGAGCGGCGGTGCCCTGACAGCACCCCCGCACCCCCACCCCGCGCCGACCCGCCGTCCGCTCCGCCGGGGACAGCCCGGAAAAGCCCGTGCCGGGGGGCTGCTCCCCGCGGGACGCCCCCGGCCATCACCCCGCCCCGCTCCCGCACCGGGTCGACCCGCTCCCCGGCACCCGCCGGGCGCTGCCGCCGGGCGCCCGCCGACACCTGGTGCCCGCTAACGCCGCTGGCCGCCACCAGCGCCCACAGCGCGCCCGGCGCCTTGGGGATGGGGACACATGTGGCGGGGGGGGGCAGCGCTGGGTCCGACCTCCCCCTTCCCGAATCCGCCGGTAACCGGCGCCCCAGCCCCGCGCGGGCGGAGGAGCGCTCCCGCGGCCCTCCCCGCCGCCAGCCGCCCCGGGGCCCGCCGCGGGCAGGAGGAGCGGAGCGTAAGGGACGGGATGGAGGGAGGGGTCGGAGAGGAGCGGAGCGCGGCGCTGCCCCGCACCGCACTCACCGCCGGCGGACCCTGCCTGGCGCGGCTCGGCTCGGCTCGGCGCGGCGCGGCGCGGCGCGGCGCGGACCCGCCGCTCGGCAGCCAGAAAGTTTCTCCTCCGCAGCCCCGGGGGACGGAGCGGGGGGGAGCGTTTTTCAACTCAGGAAGAAAGTGACTTCCCCCCTCCCGCTCCACCTCCCGCCTCCCCGCCCTCCGCCCTCCTTCCTTACCTCTCCCCGGTCCTCCTCCTCCTCCTCCTCCTCCTCCCCCCCCACCCCGGCCCCGCCGGCCCCTCACGCCATGGCGGCGGCGGGCAGCGCCGCGGCACCGCTCCACCCGCCGGGGGGACCGCACGGCCGGGCGCGGGGCGGCGCGGGGAGCCCGCCCGGCCCTCACGGCCCCGCCGCGGCTCGCAGCCGGGCAGCCGGGCGGCGCAGCCTCCCGGTCCGGCCCGGGGCGCTCGTTTACTTCTGTGTGTGCTTATTTATTTATTTATTCCTGGCGTACACAGGGATCTCCCCCCCCTCCTCCCACCCCGCCCGCTCCTCCCCGGCTCGTAGTTCACGGAAATTCCCTAATTCTCCCTTTTAGCGGGAGGACTCGCTTCTCTGCAGGGAATGCGTTGGCCCCAACACCGGAGCGTCGGCAATTTGATTTTCTGCGCCTAGAACGTATGGCAGCGGTACCACGGTTCGGGCAAGGGGAGCTGTGGAGGTTAAAGCATCCAGGGTGACCCATTCGTATGCAATATCCATCTCTGGTGCTGGCACCATGCTGTGTGAGGGCAATAGGACCTCCCATCCAAAAGTTCCCTCAAGCCCGCAAAGAAACAAAAAGCCAATCTGTCAATCTGCTTTTTTTAAGTATGGTGTGACTGCTTGCATAAATGTTTCCCATGTAAAACAAAAACATGAAACACCATGACCACTCAAGCCAATCATCCTGACATTTTCTGCAGCCACTCAATTGAAGATACTTAGGAAAGTAATAAAAAAAGAGGATAAAATAAATGATCCTTTGGAACAGTTATCTTTGCTTTCTCAGTCACTACAACCAAGAAAAAAGTATGATGCGAAGAATTCCAAATGTTTGTTGGGTTCTGAAAGCTGAGCATGTTTTATCATCTTCAGACTACTCTACTGAAATGAAAGTAAAAATATTTACATGTGATAGATCAGGATGTTGTCCAACTACCTGAAATTTACATTTCACAAAGCTTATTCTTCGTTTTAATAATGTGTTTACTGATGTTACTGAATCAATCAGTGGGCTCTAAGTGCTCAGTTCCCTGGCTTTAAAATGTAAAAGCTGTGTTTTGTGAGGATGGTTTTAAACAGGCTCTTTGTGGTTTACAGTGTGATTTCCTGTTCTATCGAGATTAATAAACTCGTGGAAACTAGACGAAACTAGAAACTATACATTTCCCTTCACCCCTTCACTCCTGTTGTATTTGCAGCGATATCTATTGACAGTCTCAGCGTAATGAATAGGGATCCACAAGCTGTTGCTGCAAACCCCAAGAGCAATGCCAAAGCCTGGAATGAAGCCTTGCTTTTTTACCAGTAATGGCATGCCTAAAAGCACCAAGTGCTTCGGTTTCAGTTGTGCAAACACTAGATTAATCATTAGAAGATATGTTTCTAAACACCTATTTGAATGGTATTGTGCTATACTGCATTGATAGTAGAGTTGTAAGATAATGTTGTGACATGAATGAGCACGAGAAGAGCTACAGACTCCCCCAGTCAGACCAGATGTGGCTAACAGAACAATTCTACTGGAATTTCTAAAATCATCAGGATGCCTAACATGATGAGGAGGGAGGTGTCTAAGTGCTAGTCACATGTCTGCATCATTAGGTGCTTAAATATATTAAGTATGTGAGTCTAAGTTCAATGGAATTAGCCCTTACAATTCTGAACAGCATAATGCCCGAACGGCTTTTGAAATCCTGACCTTAGTCTGTGGTTGTATCTATCCATATTGTAGCGAAACTGCACTGTGCTGCCTTGTCATGACTGAATACCTGGGCAAAGCACACTGTGGCTCCCCTATAGCCTGTGCACTTGGGTTTCTGCCTCATAGAGGATGAGCTTGGATCTTGCTCTGGTATGCAGTTGGACTGTGGTGGAGATACATACACAGAGTGGAGAGCCACAAATCGTCTCTGCCTTATGTCCTTTTGTGTAAAATGGGGCTCATTTTACTTCCCAGTAACTCACAGGGTGCTTGTCAGGCTAAATAAATAAATTAGAAATTATAGGATGATTCAGAGATATATGAGGCAAGATCTGTCCATTCTAGATTAATTTCAGCGTTGCCACTAATAATTTTGAAATGAGAACGACCCCAGGGTTAGCAAGCATCATGTATATGGAAAGACTGAAAAAATTAGCCTAAGGATGAGAAGATTGGAGGAAGATGTGATAACAGCCTTCAGCTATGTAAAAGCTGCTGAAAAGAAGATAATAATCTCTTACCCACATTCTCTGAGAACAGCATGTAAGTTGCAGTAAGAGAAATTTAGCCTAAATAGGGAAAAAAAAAAGTATCTGTAAGGGTAAATAAAGCATGAGTGAATGGCACCTCTGCTCCTGGAGGCTTTTTAAGTACAAGTTGAACATATATTTGACAAGAACAGTTCAGGTCTAGAAAGCCTGATGGATCTTGCCTTAGAGCAAGGGGTGGACCAGATGACCTGTGAAGGTCCTTTCCAGTCCTGTTTTGTATGATTATGTTCAAAATGCTACTTGCACAGGCAAGATTATGGCTCCTCTTTGATCTTCCTGTGCCCTTCACCTCTTTAGCAATGGGTATAACCTCCCTTGCTAAGGCTGAGCTTCTCTCGGTGGTTTGCTAGCCTTGCTGCGTGCCAGTGAATTTGGTGCTGATGACAGCAAGAAGGAAACAATTAAACAGTAAAACAATGTCAATCTGGAGCAGAAATTCTGGGTGGGATCCATCTAACCTCTGAATGTGTCATGCACTTTTATTCTATACTTGACTGGTAACTACCTCTGATCTAGTCATATTAGACTCTCTTTATAACTGCAGAGAAAAACTGAATACTTTTAGGGCAGAATTCATCTGACCTGTTTTAGACATCTTCTTTAGGATGTGACGAATCATGTCCCCAAGCTACCTGTTCTTGCCACCAACCATAAAGTTGGTTTAAATGACTGACTCAATAACATACCATTGTACAGTTTCCACTCCCTTGGTGCTTCTGTCCCTAAAATCTCTCACTCCCTCTCTGCTCCCAAGTATCAGAACCCTAGTTTATTTGTTCCTTTGTTCTTTTCTGTTGGAAAGGTCTCACTGAGATTAGTAATTTTTGTAGCTGTCATTTCCTTAAATTACATCATGTGACATGGAAACATACAGCAAACTGACCTTTCAGGTGGCATTGCTCCAGAATGGGTTTAGGAGAAGAGCTAAATTTACCTTTTGGAGCTAAAGACCATCGACTTGGCCAGTTGTGCTGAGCATGTTCCATGGAAATTGTTTGAAAACTGTTCAGGTCAGACACTGTTCTACTTGTACGTCACATGCTCTTTATTTTTCCTTGGCCTTTATGGCAAGCAACATTACCAAGAACATGAAATGCCTGGTGTCTGTGTGACTGAGCCAAATGTATGTGGGAAATGTTGCCCTTTTCCAACAATGGCAATTTTTTTAGGTCACACACGTAGAAGTCACTGTCTTAGACACCAAAGTATGCAGCGCACGTCTTGAAAATGTCCGCTGCATCGGAGACACTGTGAGCAGCCAGCTCTTGCTTACAAGGTCTTGATAACACCTATCCTTTTTTCCCCCATATGGTAAATGATGTTTGAGAAGTGAAAACTTCCAAGAAGGCCCTGTGGTTATCTAGCTTGCAGGGAAGGGAAATGCACTTTATTTTCCTGCTGCATTGATGAGCTGGGTCATGAGGACGTGAAGAGGGAGCAAGCCCCTGTTGCTGTGCTAGGGCAGTGAGAAAGGAAGGCAGCAGGGCTGCATGAAGCCAGTGATGTAGGGCTCATCCTTTCTGGAGGAGACACCAAGTGACTGCTGATGCTTCATACATTTTAAAGCCTTTGGTTCTCACTTAGTCATGAGTATTCTTTCTTTGTGACTGAAAATGTTAGCCTAAAGAGGGAAGCTGTATGTCATTCAGTCTGTTCCACATACACAGCCTTGGCCATTCTTTTCTTTCTTCCTGCCAAGCCTGTGCAACAGCATTTTTTTCTCCTTTTATTTTTCCTCTGTGTGGTTTGTTTTTTTTTTTAAAAAAGTACCTCCCTATCACTGAAGTCCTATTCTCTGTGTCATCTGTTTGGTCTCTGATTTCCATGTAAGAGGCACTTCTACTTTTGTCATTAAGTGACAAAACTCTTCAAATGAAAGGAGAGAAAAATACAAAATTCTCTGGATTCTTTCACTAATTCTCCAAAACAACTGATTTTCTTATGGCTGTAACCCTTGTGTTCCCTTTGTCTTTTGTGTCCTGCTGTGATGATTTCTGATCTTAGCACTGTGAGCTGAAATCTTTAGGACAAGAGCGTTAGGCCAGTCTCTTCTTGTAGCTGAACTGCAGAACTGCAAATCTGGGTACTTGCATAATGCTCACCCTCCCCTCCTTGATCTGGGCTGCTCTTCCCAACTCTTCCCCCTGGATTTTATTAGTGCCACATGAAGGCAGCTCTAATTTTCAAAACTTATCCCAATTCCAGCCTCATATGGGGGAATGTTGGCTATCTCCTCTTTTCCAGCCAGGGTGTGGACCAGACAGTGTCCTAACTTCGTCGTCGTTCCTACTACATCCTTCAAGTTTATGAGAGTGTTGCATGATTCATACCATTTACTACTCGGGGATTTGGGGCTCTGGCTCACTGTGCAGGCAATAGGCAGAAATAGTCACAGCTCCAAAACTAGGTAATGAAAAGGAGTGGCCTGAAATCAGTCCTGAGAATCAGAAAAAGTTGGAAATCTGGAAATCTTGTCTAAGCTTGTTAGAATACCTTTCTGGCTGGGGCACATTTAATGTGGTGCAAAGCAATTTCTCTTAAAGGAAGATTTAGCCAGTTGTTTCCTACGGGTCTGTCAGGTGCCATGGGACTGGAAGGATGTGTTAGTGCAACAAATGCTTCTGCCTTCCTCTGTCTGCTTCTATATCTACAGACTGGAAACACTTCTCTCTTCCCCACAGATGCAGCATTTTACTCTTCTACATTGTTGTAGCCAAAGTATCAGTAGGGTAGCTGGAAGGGGAAAGCACTAGACTGTTTCCTAAACAGCTCTTCTTTGTATGTAAATGGGACATCTTTCTCTGCTTTACATTTCCTTTCTTTCCCTCTTTCTTGCACTCACCATGTGTTCAGCCTGGTTTAGCCCGAGGCCAGCAGACAAAGTCAGATGAGAAAAAATTCCTGCAGATGTCTTAGTGAATGGGAAGCTGCAGCATCAGTGACCTCCGCGAGGAGAGGTAAAACAGTGATGAGTGGAGACGGATTCATGGTCCATAGACATGTCAGGAAGACAGCAGCCATAAAGCAGGTACGTAGGTGCTTACTGTGAAACACCAAAAAAGACCTGGATCCAATAAAAAATTACGTGTATCATCTGGTCTGTGTCTTTCAACAGCAAAGTCCATTATGACAGCAGTAGGACAGTACCATTTTTATTGCTTTTACATTACTGTAAACATCAGCTGGGTTTAGGTTTACCTCCTTCTAGCATCTGTCATGTTGCCTGACTGGCCTGCTCCTTTAGCACTTACTTACCTTTTCTTTCCTCTGATGATGACCAGAACAGGTTGGAGTTGGGGGGCACCCGGCAGCATATGGCTTTTCATTCAGCTGACTTGGTTGTTACTTTATGTTCTCAAATGTGTGACCTTTCTCAACATGTCAACTTCTTTCCTTCCAAATTTCTGCAATGTTACAAACCGAGCAGTATCCCCTGGGGAGCACAAAACATTAATGCTCGTGCTGAGAGAAACCTTCTAAAGACGGACTTTGTCAGTGCTCCCTTAGAGCTGATTGCCACAATGTCCCTCTCTGGATGCCAGATATGTTGCAATAATGTTTTCCATTTGTAACACACTGTTTTCAGTGAATGACATTTTTAAGGCTAGAATCCACCTATTTTATGGAGTCACTTGATACGTGGAAAGCCAAGCAGACAACTAAACAGCTGCTGGAATTCATGAAAATATTTACAAGTTGCTTACTTATCTCCACCCCCAATTCTTGTGTTTCATACTCCCGTGTCTCTCTCTTCCTCCTTACACTAGAGATGTGTAAATGAAAAAGGTGCATCTTAGAGACTGTACTTGAACTTGTTGCTGACTCTCTGTTTCTCTTTGTAACCATCTCATTCTGATTTACTGCATCCTAGTTGCAGCCAAGACTCAAAGGTAGGTTATTAGATCAAATAAACGGGCATTAAAAATTAATTTCCACTTAAAGATAATACTTACCTATGCAGCACTAGAGGATACCATAGCGGTCAATTCTGCACACTTGATTCTGAAGCAATGGTGCTCACCAACTGGTTGCTCTTGTTGTAGTCACACATACTCTCTAAAGACAGTTCCATCTCTGCTCTTAGTTTTAGGGGCTTCATGAGGTTGCTGCACTAGTCTGCATCAATAACTGATTATTGTGGGTATTGTTCTGGGGCTTTTGGGGCACTGCTGTTGAGTATTTCAGGGGCCCCTGTAACCACCTTGTGATCGTTCACTCATACACACATCCATATTCGTGAGTCACTGGCAGTGCACTCTACACAGCAAAGGTTTCTAAATGTGGACGCATGTCCTGGTTTCGGCTGGGATAGAGTTAATTTTCTTCCTAGTAGCTGGTATCGTGCTGTGTTTTGGATTTAGCATGAGAATAATGTTGATAACACACTGATGTTTTGGTTGTTGCTGAGCAGTGCTTACAGTAGTCAAAGACTTTTCAGCTTCCCATGCCCTGCCAGCGAGAAGCTGGGAGGGGGCACAGCCAGGACAGCTGACCCAAACTGGCCAAAGGGATACTCCATGCCATATGACGTCATGCTCAGTATATAAACTGGGGGGAGTTGGCCGGTGACCGCTGCTTGGGAACTGACTGGGCATTGGTCGGCGGGTGGTGAGCAGTTGCACTGTGCATCACTTATTTTGTATATTATTTTACCATTATTCTTTTCCCTTCCTTTTCTGTCCTATTAAGTTGTCTTTATCTCAACCGACAAATTTTACTTTTTTTTTCCTTGCCAATTCTCTCCCCCATCCCACTTTGGGGCGGGGGGAGTGAGCGAACGGCTGTGTGGTGTTTAGCTGCCTGCAGGGTTAAACCACAACAATATGTATACATACATACAAATACTTTTACAGTTACTTTTACTAATATCTATCTAACAATGGTCATATTAATGGTTATTAAATCTATTTTCTTAAATTCATATAATTGCCTTCAGGTTGCAATTTTTTTTTTTTCTAATTTTGTGTATGGATTAATATCGGTAATGTAACAGGTATCTCCAAGTCTGGCGCAATAACAGGAGAAAGGTTAGAGGAAAGAGGAAAACCCCACAAAATAGATACATTTTGTTAATGATTATTTACTGTAATATATGTAAACTCCATTCCCTGATACCCTCTAGCCATCTATTGCCCTGTTGAGCTCTTAATGTCAGCTCATGCTGACCCTCAACCTTATCCTCCCTGAGCTTCATCTATACTCCATTTTCCATCACCTGTCTACTACTGATCTAGAGATTTCCTTGCTTACTGCCTAAGAGTGCTTAGTTTATTTAATTGACGTAGAACCCCACACCTCCTATATTTACTCTATCCC
Organism: Aptenodytes patagonicus; assembly: GCF_965638725.1. Classification (NCBI taxonomy): domain Eukaryota; kingdom Metazoa; phylum Chordata; class Aves; order Sphenisciformes; family Spheniscidae; genus Aptenodytes; species Aptenodytes patagonicus. Next base: position 57,507,497 of record NC_134951.1, on the reverse strand, counting down.
TGCCGAAACCAGGACAGAAATGCAGGTAATTCCCTCATTCCCTTAGTCTCTGGGTTCCCACATCATGGGACCCCAGCTCTTAATTGCTGCCTGTTCATGTGTATATGTATGGGCACTCATGTCCTTTTTTTCTGGGCAGCTTTGAGGGAGAAAACAGGGATAGAAGATCACTGCTGCTGTCTGTCTCCCACACTGCTGCAGCTGCTTCAACAGCAGCCCTCCAGTAGGTATTTTTGAGGCCTTCTATCAGTATAAGATAAAGAATTTTTTATCTCTCAATTTCATAGCATCATGTTTCTTTTCGCAAAATTTACAATAGCATCTTCTTTCTCTGGATTAATATAATGTGCAGGCTGCTTAGCACCTGGGAGTACCCATTTAAATTCTCAGTGTGGGCTGAGGTCCCGGGGCATGGTGTAGCAAGAAAACTGCAATTCTCAGGAATTATTTTGAGATAAAGCAAGAAAAGGTTTGCTATATCCACCTCTACTTTTATTCCTCAGAGATGGTGGAGGCTTTAAAAATTAATCTTTTAAATGTAAATTTATTAGACACATGGAGTCACAATTTTGAGTTGCTTTAGTGTTGTGACAGAACAAGGTCTATTGAGAGTTAATGGACTTGTTGTCCTAAAATATACCCTGAAAATACTACTCTCATAAATTTTGGACAAGAACATCTATTTTTTTCCTCCTGTATACAGTGTGAGATAGTTTATGATTTTCTTCACTCTTAAAGGAACATAAGTTCTTCGACCTTGTAAGAGGAAATAAAACTGAGTGTTTAAGTGTTTGTATTCAACATTTAGCAGTTAATGAAAAACAGAAACACCTTTCTGGCTGGCAGAACCTGCTTTGCCTGGGCCATCGGAGCTGAGGTGGGTGCTGTGCAGACTGCTATTCCAGTTGTGCTGCTGCCATTTTGTGTCTTGCACCCTCTAATTTGCAAAAGGGGCTGGAAGCCATAACATTGTTTTGAAGTGGCTGCGATGGTTTCTCACCCCCGTGCAAGTATTTAGAAGTCGTTATGACCATGTGTGAGAGAACTACGTATGCGCTCCGGCAGCGTGAGTGGGAAGCACGAGGGATTTTTAGCACAGTTCTGATTAAATCAGTTTAGCTGCAGCGGGGGCAGAAGTTAGACGCGGTGCTTCAGATGTTTGCCCTTCTGTGAACTGTGACATCTGGTCAGCTGCAAAACCTCTGCGGTCTTGCCATGCCTGCCAGAGAACTGCCGTGGGTACCCATCTCATACTGAAAAGATTTCCCTTACACCTTTGTCCTATATTCAAGAACATGAGCGGTTATGCTGGCCACAGTACTAGTCCATTGACCCGTAGATAGGAATCGCCAGTTTGCCCTGTAAAGATGCTGGCAAGCTTTTTGAGCTGGAAAACTCTGAGTCTGTTTAACTTCCTGGATTCCATCTTATTTTGGCCCTAATCCATGCTCTGTTTTCAAGTTAAGCATTTCTATTTATAATGCTTACGGAAAAGCAGGATTTGTTTCTTGCATCAAAAGCATTCAGAAGAAAACCTCTACATTTTTGTATTTTTTTTTCTCTCCTGTGACTCACCAAGGAGGTTTGATGTTCCACTTATTCAGAATTGCAGAAAACAAAATTACAGGCAACTGGATTTATAATGGGATTGAGCCTTTCCCCTGGGGGGGTCTGGATCGGCTACGCGCCTGCTGGAAGGGCTGGTTCTCGGGCAGTTGTTAACAATTGTGGCTACACCGTTATACCCATTTAAACCATTATAGCTGGCACTCTCTGCAGAGATAAGGTTCCTGCAGTTTAGCGGTGTGCTTTCCCTCCTACCTCTGATGCTGTGCTTCAGCTGAAATACTATCTGCCTCCAAGCATGTGTACAGAAAGAGGCATATTTTGTTTTAAAAGTCAGTTGCTTAAATGTACCAGAAAACTTGCCTTGCTCCTTCCATGATGCTGAGGAGCAGCAGGCTGCCCCATGCCATGCCCCCTTGCCAGGGAAGTCAGAAGCAACATCTTCCGATGAGATCCCTCGCTGTATGGTATAGCGTGTGAGACTTTTACCTTTTTGCACTGAAGAGACTTTATTTCTAAACTTGACTTTCTGAGAAACTCTCTCCACTGTAAGACATCAAGGTTGTACACAAAAGTGTGTTTTACACTCAATGCATTTTTGTTCCCCGTGGTGGCAAAAGAAGGTTGACATGGAAGATCAGACACTGCCTTCTCACTATTGGCATTCTCTCCGCTAATTCTTACGCTCTGCTGTCATTTGCCTTGGTATGATTTAATGCATACTTGGCCCCAGGAGGAAAGACTTAAAGGTGAAGCTACAATATTTATTTAGTATGTGATTGGACAAGTCATGGCCAAACACTTTTCAAACAAGGCATGAGGAATGTAAAAGCACATCTCTACTGATGGTAAGAAAGATGATTACAAATTGTATATTGTTCTACATAGCTAGAAAATATGACTATGCATCTACAGGAAAGAGAAGCACTCCAAGGCCAGGTTGGAAACCATTCATTTTGCTAGGGCAATAGGTGTTGGCCATACCCCACTCCTCTCTCAGGTTGGATTAGGACTCCTGGAAAGAAAAAAACCTGAGGTTTCTATAGGAGAATGACTGTTTCTCAGGAAAACACAAGTGCAGAGTTTTGCATTAGAGCAATCTCATGATAAGCCAGCCTTTACTGAGGGTTACATGGTTTGCAACCTGGTTGTAGCCAGATCTGATCCAGGGCGTGATATGGCCAATGACTTGGAGCTGGGCCAGCTCAAGTCAGATCTGGTCCATATTTATTTTCCCTCAAACAAAGATCAGTGTTGTGTATTGCATGCGGTAGGTGATTTTCTGCATCCTATTTTACAATACAGCAACCAATAATCAGTAATCTCCAACTTGCCAGTGAGGTATGTTCCATTTCTTCAATTTCTAAAGTATATGTCAAAAAGATAATTGTTAAAAACCCTAAAGCCTGTACAGCTGCTGGCAAAAACATGACCTAGGAGGACATGGCAGGCACGGTTTTCATATGTCATAGTGAAACGGTCACATTGTTTCCAATTGTTATTTGGCTATAAAAATGCTGCTATAAAACATCACGCTAGGGAATGTGGGCAGGGCTAAAGGTTATTTATTTGAACGCAGATAACATTTGGAGCGTTATGGGTCATTGCAGGGGACGGGTGAGACCAGTGGTTATGCAGTGTCTCGAGCCCTAGGGCACTGGAGGGCCAGTCCAGCCACCCTGCCTGGAGCCCTGGAGCCCTTCTGCATCCCAAAATATCTGCCCGTCGCACATCTGTGTACGAACCCCCCTTTTCCTGTTACCGTGTCCCCATTTTATAGATGTTTTTTCCCTAGGTAGGCTGCCATGCCAGGCTGGACAATGGCTGGTTGCTACTTACGCAGATTTAAACCAGTTTTGGGAGTGCTGGTTCCTGGTGCCTATCATCAGACAAACAGAATCATAGAAACATAGAATCGTTAAGGATGGAAAAGACCTCTAAGATCATCGAGTCCAACCGTCAACCCAACACCACCATGCCCACTAAACCATGTCCCTAAGCGCCTCATCTACACGTCTTTTAAATACCTCCAGGGATGGGGACTCAACCACTTCCCTGGGCAGCCTGCTCCAATGTTTAACCACTCTTTCAGTGAAGACATTTTTCCTCATGTCCAATCTAAACCTCCCCTGGTGCAACTTGAGGCCATTTCCTCTCATCCTATTGCTAGTTACTTGAATTTTCCTGGGAATTCCCTTAGGAATCGCTCCAGCACTGCTGCACTATCACGCACCTGGGACTCAAACGAGCTGGAGAGCCCCAGCAGCCTGGGGAAGCAGCAGCCTCAGAAAAGCCTGTGTCCAGCAGTGCCCCGTGTCTACCACGGACAAGCTATCTGCATTTGTTCATTTAACTTTTACTTACTGGGGATTAAGAAGCCTTTAGTTTCTAGGGACAAGCCCTATTCAGGAAACACTTGCAGTAAGCTCTGCTTTGCATCAAAGGTGACTTCCCTATAGGTATTAAAAGTATTAATTTATTAAAGGTATTAATTTAGACTAGTTTTTCATTGATTTATATATCTTTTATTCTGAGTGGGTCAAGTTTTGCTTTGTTCGAGGCTGTAGCACGAACCTTTCCTTGCAGTGCTTCGTGATGACCTTGTCTCCCTTTTTCCTTTTTGCTGCTCAGCTATAAATTAAATTCAGAGAACATACATTTTTTTCAGAAATAAATTCTCTTTATTTTAAAATTCAGACACATGTGCTTTATACCAAAACAGACACCAAAAGAGACTTGGTATTCACCTCTGGTTTTAAGCAAAACTGGGGCTTTCAGGGCTTTATAACCAGACACAGCGATTTTAATGAATCTTTACAACTTTATGTCTCCCTGCCGATACTCAAGACAGTTTTGCAGGCACTTCAGCGATCTTTCTGTCAAGGGCCTCTCACAACAGAATCCAAGAAATTTCAGAGATTTCCACGGGTTAAAAAAAAAAAAAAAGAGAAGGAAGAAGCAAAGATGGTGTCTTTACAGTGTCATGTTAAATATGGCCAACTCTTCACCAATTTTCTGCCGTGCGCATTTCTTCCCTCTGGTCTCCACGCCACCTCCATTTCCAAGAGCTCTCCCGTTGCCACAGCACCGATTGCCCTCCTGAAGTTCCTCCGTTGCTAGCCTCCGCTCTGTAATGAGACCTGTATGATTTTCAGAGAGTCTTGAATAAGAAGAGTCTTTAGTAAGAGTCGTTAAGCCCTGATTTCACATGAACTCTGGTTTTTGGGCAAACGGTTCAATTATTTTTCCTAAGTCTTCCTGCAGCATGTGTCATGCTTACAGTAGCCTTCTACTATCCACTTCTTTCTCTGCTACTGCGTGGTCCTTCTGGCGGCAAGTACAAATGGCTGGTGACAGCCTTCGTCAGAGACGGCTACCGTCACCTCCTAGTTGAGCAAGTCCGTATATGTATTTGTTCTGGTGAGATTTGTGTTCAGGCTGTCCTTAGAATCTGTCACCTTTCCATTAAAAAAAAACCTGCTTCTCCACTGAGACGCCAGGAACCAAGGACTTAGATGATTTTCACTCTAATTTTCATTAACAATTCAATTTTAATTAATTTTCTTTAAAAAACAAGAAAAAAATCCCCAACCTATAAAAATCAGTTCCAAATTCAGAACAACAAAAGTGTAAGGGTACACAATATTGGTTTGGACCGCAACCTAGTTACAAATTATTTGCAGAGGATTACTTGATTCAGGTTAGAACTTCAAGTGATGCTGTAATCAGGGATCTGAGATTGTAATCTGTGTGTCTCTCTGCTTAATACAAATCATACCCTTATCGTGAGCCAGATTTGCTGCCCAAGACATTGATGCTAATTTAAAAATTTCAAAATAAACTCAAGTATTACTTATTGTTACCTTCTTAAGTCAAATATTTTCAGCCTATAGTTTATGTGGAGGAGAATGGCACTTTCATTTTCCTTCCTAACCTACCTTGTTTTAAGGAAAGTTTTTCTCAGTTTTTTTCCTCATTTGTTTTATGTTTCTTTTTCAAAAAAAACAATGCTTAATGTTAAATTGGAAATGTTGCATATTACCTGTAAGTATACTGGACCACAAGAATGTAAAAATAACATCCCTGTGTAAATGAAACAAAGGTAGGAAAAAAGTATGGAAACAAAGACTGATATCTCTGAGATGAGAAGGAATGGTGTTTGGGTCTGATTCTGACACAAAATATTTTAACTGGTGAAGCTGCAAAAATCAAGTGTGCTGTGGTGTTAAATGTTAGCACAAGTTAAATGTTAACACAAGTTAAATCCATTCTGATAATTGTCTAGGCCTCAGAAAATAAATTTTTATTGTGGGCTTTTCTTGAAAGCAAGAAAATAAAATTTCTTTAAACTTTGAGGGAAATTTATCCAAAATTCTGCCACGCTAGTGTGCCCAACTGCTGACTAAACAAATATCTTTGACATGTTTTTGCATCCGCTACCCTGCATTAGTTACTGAAGGCTCCCTGTCCAAAGCGCTGGAGAATTGGGTCTTTGGAACTGAATCCACAGGGAACGGGATGCCCGTTTTCTTAAATTAGCCGATAAGCAATCACATATTCAGGTTATGTCCTCAGTCTTGCTTCTTTTCTGGGCTGAGGCTGTGCTTAGCAAAGATGGCTCTATATAGCTGGGTGCTATATCCTTCCTACTCTTGGAAGGATTTCCCAGGGAGGTGGAGAATGCGGGTTTGAATCCACGCAAGCTGACAAGGGAACTGTACACAGGCTTCCCTCCTCCTGCAAAAGAGCTCTGACTCGTGAGGTATTGAAGCCTAAAGGAGGAAGAGGCATGTAGGGAACCTTGCTGTTGAATAGCGGTTAGGCACTTTCAGGAATATGAAGCATGTGACGAAGGCTTTCAGGACTGTCAGTCTGCATTTAGCTGCCTAAATCCCATTCAAGTCTCTTTTTGGGTATGATGCATCTTTCTCTTTGGGCTTCAGTCTTTCTGTATCTCCAAGAACAGTTACAGTGAGAGTATAAATTCCTCAGAGCCTGCAAAACACTGATCTACGATGATAACCTGGGCTGTCCAAGGGAACTCTTAATGGAATATGGCTGAGGGTCTGGTTCATGTCTTTCCTGGGGCTTACAGTAGCAACAGCATCACCTTAAATAGGGACAGTACTGAAAATATCCTTGAAAATGTAGAATGTAACTTGGGATGAGTTATTACCGGTACATTTCTCTTGAAGGCTTTGGGCAGTGCATGGAAAAAGCCGATAGCACTTTGCGAAAGGTAGTGGTGGTCAGAAGATTTAGAGAGAAGGATGCATTGCTCACCTTTTCTGGCTGGACTAGAGCAACAAGTGAAACACAAGTCTACACAGGAGTCTGCTTTAATCCATCATTCTATTTTATGAAGCATCACACAACATTTTCACTAATTAGCATGTGATAGCAGTTTAAGTAAGGACCACAGGGTTATTTAAGGAAAAAGCCGACAACCTATTTCATAGTCACTGACTCCTCGTTTGGCAGCAGTGCTCTTGGAGGACTTGGGTAGTACCCAGCAGTTGCTGAGCTATTTGAGGAAAATCGTGTAAATCTATAATCCAGTGGTAAATCTGAAAGACAGAAACACACCACATCTGATTAGTAACACAGCCCCTGTAACATAAAAAATAAGCCTGTGGTGAATAGCAGTACTTCTTAAGCCCTTGAGCTGTTTGCTCACCAGCATTAGAACTCAATCAGAATGCGTGATTACATATTTATTTGACATCTTCAGCTGTCCAAGGGATTGACTTTCAGAGTTTACTCAACTGCAGCAAAGGATATTCAGTTCCTTGATTGCTAAAAAAAAGGCTAGTCATAGAAAATTATTAAACTAATGCTTAAAAATTAAACAAAAATCTTCACTGACCCTAGATGGAGTTTTCCCACTAGAACACTTTCAAGTTCGTTCTTCGATTTGTCACCTTCCTCTTTTATCTCAGCAATTTACTCATAAAAGGGGTACGCTTAAAACAAAGAAGTCAGTTTCTTTTTTTTTTGTGGCTATTACAGCAAGATTCCCCAAAGCCAACGGCTCTTAGACCTTCTTGTAGTCTAGTGTTAACAACATCATTTTGTACCAAGCATTCTTAGAAATCTGCACTTGTAACTTGGCGTACGCATCGCTTCCAGTCTGTAAAGAACACTGAATGCATTAAAATAGTTCTGAACAGTCAAAGCTTTCTTTTCTGTAGCTTTTTAAAAAAGTCTTTACTGCCAGCAGTGACCTGCCCATCCTCACAGCCAGAAAACTGATACTTCCCGTGCTCACCTCGTATTCAAAGTTCAAGAAACCAAATTAAAAAACACACAAATAAAACTTCATTCAAGAAACAAATACCCTTCCAATAAATGAAAAAAAAAACCCCAACAAAAAAGGGTTAGCTCCTTCCCAAGTTGTCTGTTTAGAACCAAAGCAAAACATAAAAACTATTACTCAGCTCATCGGAACAGTAAGTTATTAATGACAACTTTTTTTTTAATTTGGAGTAAATTTGGGGTGATGATGTCCTGTCACTATATGCTACAATTTTTTTTTTTTTTTTTGCGCTCAGCAGCTTTTGTGAAACAGAAAACCACAATCTGAGCAGTTTTGGCATAAACAACAGGAAGTTCAGGTCTGTCTCACAAGCGATTCACAGGCAGGCACCAGGACAGCATCCAGGTCCACAGCTGTAAAACCATATTAAACATAACTAAAGCGAATTGGTATTTAGATCCAGCTGAAAAACCAGATAGCGGCTGGAGCAAAGTAGGAATGGGAGGAGGCTTGATTGGAAGTGAATGACGCTTTATGAAGTGGGTTACTTCAGCTTGTCAAAGAAGTATGTTTTCTCCTCCTTTTGTCTGAGTCAGGGGAATCTCCGGAGCCCGTCCTGGGCACGGCAGAACAGGCAGACGTTTCTCCAGTCTGCGGAGGGCCCAATGGATATACTGGCTGCTGAGTCTATTTGTGACAGCTCTGTTTAAAACAAAGGCTTCTGAAATAACAAATAATAACAAAAAAGACAGCAAGTATTTCTGAAAATCTTTATGAGCTATAAAAATTAAATGCCATACAGTTACTTTTATATAAAAGCTTCCACTAGCTTTTTAGTCTAGCAGTCTGGAGCGTCCCAAGAGTAGTTTAACCAAAGAGTAGCACAAATGGGGCAGACTTGCTGCAGAGTTGCTTATGCTGAAGAAAAGAACCAGATGGATCAAAATGGTAATCATTTTGTTGATATTTCCTGGTAAACTAGCTTTACACAATCAGCTTGAACACCAAATCCATTCTATATACAATGCACAAGACTCCAAAAGAGAATAATGGCTTTTTTACTGTTCAAACCCCAATCTATCCATTTAAATATTGTTTTTGTCTGAGCAAGCTGACTTTGGAAGATGATCAGAAGGTATCCATATGTAAGAATGTCGCCCAAGGCATCACTGAAAGTTGCATGAAGCAGATACTATTCTTCACCCATTAAGCAGATTTTATGTATCACAAACATAGTAAAAATCTTCCTCTATTTCCAGGTTTTTTTAATCAATGATTTCATTTCCTGCATCTGCTTTGCCTGGAATATGCAACATTTTATATTATTGCTTTATTTGTGTGATACATTTATGAGAAAGCTCTGGACTGATCCAGAAAGGCATACTTGGAATCTTAGTGGCTACGAATAAACATACGGTGAGGAAGAAGGGCAAGTTTACAGGGAAAGAGAAATGAAGAGGGAGATAGATAGAGGGAGATAGATTGGTGGAGCCGCACCCTACCGTCCCTGAGGCAGAGGCAGCAGATGGAGGCTCCGCGAGAAGCAGAGGATCCCCTGCCTTCTTGCCACCAGGTAGAAAGAGGGGACCTAAGCGACGGGGGGGGATGGAAACGGGTCCCTGCTCGGCGCGCCAGGCGAACCCCCGCCCGGCCTCCCTCACCTTCCCGGTTGCCTTTACACAACAGATATGGGGCCCTGGAACTTGAGGGCCAGGCAAACGAGGATGTAGACGAAGGTCCATCCGGGGGGTCGCCTAGGGTGAGGCAGTCAGCCCCACGCATTACGACTGCCGCTGCTAAGAAAAAAAGGAGGGTAATTGTCATAGGCGATTCCCTTCTGAGGGGAACAGAGGGCCCGATATGCCGACCGGACCCGTCCCACAGGGAAGTCTGCTGCCTCCCTGGGGCCCGGGTCAGAGACATCACTAGGAAACTCCTTGGCCTGGCACGGCCTTCTGACTACTACCTGCTGCTGGTTATACAGGCTGGCAGTGATGAGGTTGCAGAGAGAAGTCCTGCAGTGATCAAAAGGGACTTCAGGGCACTGGGGCGACTGGTTCAAGGATCGGGAGCACAGGTAGTGTTTTCCTCTATCCCTACAGTGGCAGGGAAGGATACTGAAGGAGCAGGAAAACACACCTGATCAACACATGGCTCAGGGGCTGGTGCCATCGGAAGAATTTTGGTTTTTTTGATCATGGGGAGGTTTACACAGCACCGGGCCTGCTGGTGACAGACGGAGTCCAGCTGTCTCACAGGGGAAAAAGGATCATGGCTCATGAATTGGCAGGGCTCATTGAGAGGGCTTTAAACTAGGTTCGAAGGGGGAAGGGGATAAAACCAGGCTCACTAGAGATGAGCCTAGGGGTGGTGTGCCGATGCCGGGGGTTAAAATCGATAGCCCAGCTCAAGTGCATATACACCAATGCACGCAGCATGGGCGGCAAGCAGGAGGAGCTGGAAGCCATTGTGCAGCGGGAGAGATATGACTTAGTCGCCATCACAGAAACATGGTGGGGTGACTCTCATGACTGGAGTGCTGCAATGGATGGCTACAGACTCTTCAGAAGGGACAGGCGAGGAAGGAGAGGCGGTGGGGTGGCCCTGTATGTTAGGGAGTGTTTTGATTGTCTAGAGCTCAACGATTGTCATGATGGTACGGTTGAGTGTTTATGGGTAAGGATGAGGGGGAAGGCCAGCGAGGCAGATATCCTGCTGGGAGTCTGTTATAGACCACCCAACCAGGATGAAGTGGCGGATGAAGCGTTCTATAAGCGGCTGGCAGAAGTCTCTCAATCGCTAGCCCTTGTTCTCGTGGGGGACTTCAACTTCCCGGACGTCTGCTGGAAATACAACACGGCAGAGAGGAAGCAGTCTAGGAGGTTCCTGGAGTGTGTGGAAGACAACTTCCTGACACAGCTGGTAACTGAGCCTACCAGGGGAGGTGCCTCGCTTGACCTGCTGTTTACTAACAGAGAAGGACTGGTGGGAGATGTGGTGGTGGGAGGCCGTCTTGGGCTTAGCGACCATGAAATGATAGAATTCTCAATTCTTGGTGAAGTAAGGAGGGGGGCCAGCAAAACCGCAACCATGGACTTCCGGAGGGCGGACTTTGGCCTGTTCAGGACGTTGGTTGAGAGAGTCCCGTGGGAGACAGTCCTGAAGGGCAAAGGGGTCCAGGAAGGCTGGACGTTCTTCAAGAAGGAAGTCGTAAAGGCGCAGGAGCAGGCTGTCCCTGTACGCCGTAAGAAGAACGGGCGGGGAAGACGACCGGCCTGGCTGAACGGGGAGCTCTTGCTGGGACTCAGGAAAAAAAGGAGAGTTTACCGCTTGTGGAAGAAGGGGCAGGCGACTCAAGAAGAGTACAGGGATCTCGTTAGGTCGTGCAGAGATGAAATGAGAAAGGCAAAAGCCCAGCTAGAACGCAATCTGGCCGCTGTTGTTAGAGGCAACAAAAAAAGTTTTTACAAATATATTAATGACAAGAAGAGAGCCAAGGAGAATCTCCATCCTTTATTGGATGTGGGGGGAAACATTGTCACTGAGGATGAGGAAAAGGCTGAGGTACTCAATGCCTTCTTTGCCTCAGTCATTAACAGGCAGACCAGTTATCCTCAGGGTACTCGGCCCCCCGAGCTGGAAGACGGGGACAGTGAGCAGGATGAACCCCCCGTAATCCAAGAGGAAGCAGTCAACGACCTGCTACACCACCTGGATGCTCACAAGTCTATGGGGCCGGATGGGATCCACCCGAGAGTGCTGAGGGAGCTGGCGGAGGAGCTCGCCAAGCCACTCTCCATCATTTATCAGCAGTCCTGGTTAACGGGGGAGGTCCCGGACGACTGGAGGCTTGCCAATGTGACGCCCATCTACAAGAAGGGCCGGAAGGAGGATCCGGGGAACTACAGGCCTGTCAGCCTGACCTCGGTGCCGGGGAAGATTATGGAGCGGTTCATCTTGAGGGCGCTCGCAAGGCATGTGCGGGACAACCAGGGGATCCGGCCTAGCCAGCACGGGTTCATGAAAGGCAGGTCCTGCTTGACCAACCTGATCTCCTTCTATGACCAGGTGACCCGCCTAGTGGATGAGGGAAAGGCTGTGGATGTGGTCTACCTGGACTTCAGCAAGGCCTTTGACACCGTCTCCCACAGCATTCTCCTAGAGAAGCTGGCGGCTCACGGCTTAGACAGGTGGACTCTGCGCTGGGTCAAAAACTGGCTGGACGGCCGGGCCCAGAGAGTTGTGGTGAATGGAGTTACATCCAGTTGGCGGCCGGTCACGAGCGGTGTTCCCCAGGGCTCAGTACTGGGGCCGGTCTTGTTTAATATCTTTATCGATGATCTGGATGAGGGGATTGAGTGCACCCTCAGGAAGTTTGCAGACGACACCAAGTTGGGCGGGAGCGTTGATCTGCTCGAGGGTAGGAAGGCTCTGCAGAGGGACCTGGACAGGCTGGATCGATGGGCCCAGACCAATTGTATGAGGTTCAACAAGGCCAAGTGCCGGGTCCTGCACTTGGGCCACAACAACCCCATGCAGCGCTACAGGCTTGGGGAAGAGTGGCTGGAAAGCTGCCCGGCAGAGAAGGACCTGGGGGTGTTGGTCGACAGCCAGCTGAACATGAGCTGGCAGTGTGCCCAGGCGGCCAAGAAGGCCAATGGCATCCTGGCCTGTATCAGAAATAGTGTGGCCAGCAGGAGTAGGGAAGTGATCGTGCCCCTGTACTCGGCACTGGTGAGGCCGCACCTCGAATACTGTGTTCAGTTTTGGGCCCCTCACTACAAGAAGGACGTTGAGGTGCTGGAGCGTGTCCAGAGAAGGGCAACGAGGCTGGTGAGGGGTCTGGAGAACAAGTCTTATGAGGAGCGGCTGAGGGAACTGGAGTTGTTTAGCCTGGAGAAAAGGAGGCTGAGGGGAGACCTCATCGCTCTCTACAACTACCTGAAAGGAGGTTGTAGCGAGGTGGGTGTCGGTCTCTTCTCCCAAGTAACAAGCGATAGGACGAGAGGAAATGGCCTCAAGCTGCGGCAGGGGAGGTTTAGATTGGATGTAAGGAAAAATGTCTTTACTGAAAGAGTGGTGAAACATTGGCACAGGCTGCCCAGGGAAGTGGTTGAGTCCCCATCCCTGGAGGTATTCAAAAGACGAGTAGATGAGGCACTTAGGGACATGGTTTAGTGGGCATGGTGGTGTTGGGTTGACAGTTGGACTCGATGATCTTAGAGGTCTTTTCCAACCTCAATGATTCTATGATTCTATGATTTTTTATTGGGGGAGTGCAAAATTTATGAAAAAATGGAGATCCAGAAAATGTCACAGATGAAGACGGCTGTAAGTTCATTTAAACTAAGTTCTGCAAAAACTTTGCAACTTAAAATAAATCGCAGTTCCCCTGGATTGCAAAGGTATCATGTGAATTGTACACCAAAGCTCAATCCAACTTCTTTTGATATAAGTGGCAACAGTACCACTAGGTCCAGCAATACTGGCTCATCAACAAAGAACAATGATACAGGTCTGGAGTCTGCCTCCTGGGCACAGCAGAAATTCATTTCATATCTGGTCTTATTCCATATTAGCACTGATGACACAGAGAAGCTGTAAGCAGCTCTATCGCACTAAACTGAAATGCTTGCACAGGCCACAGCTTGATGCAAAAGCATGCAAACATTAAGATACAGTATTTGATAATAAAGCAAGTCTCAGGAAAAAAAATAGTTGCTTATTTCCAAGTTGCTTGTTTTCCTAATGTTTTAGCTGGTAAATTTCTCCAGGTTCTGCTACTGTGCATGCTCACAACTGCTGCTGTCGTGGCAGACCTTTGCCATCTTGGCACCCACTTCTCACCTAACCCTGATAGAGAGTCATAAATTAGGCAGGGGGCAGATACCCAGTCCTCTCTGAGATATAATTTGACAGTGAGGCTCTAATCAGTCCTAACCTACACTGACAATGAATTCAGCACAAGATTCATCCCCTATTGCCACTCTCCTAAAAAAACCAACCACCCTGAACAAACTAAACAGCTTGAGGCTGGAAGAATGAACTAGCTGGCTCTACCCAATTGCTTGAGGACCACAGTCCCAGAAGTTTTCTATCATACTTAGGTAATTCCACCCAGACTCATTTTGTTACCAAGACAAATCGGATATTAACTTTTAGAGCCAAAGACTCCTACAAGTCAGACATGGAGGATCTCAAGGTCTATGTCCCTTTCTAGATCTACAGAAATGTCAGTTATTAGATGCATCCCCATGAATTTCTGTCCCACTCCTTTCTTTGCTCCCACACCAGACCCTGAATGCGAGTGATGAAAGCCAGTTTCCTTTGCAGTGACCATTCAGCGTTACTAGCGTTTCCCAATGGCTTGGGCAGCCCTCAGGGGTTATATGCCTTAGCCTGAGTTCAGAAGCAGGACTCCTGCCCTGCCCCGCCTCGCTTGCAGGACTACAGCAGCCCCAGTGTAAATAAAATGGCAATGATGATGTTTGAGCAGTAACCTCTGTCAGTTACTGCGTTCCAGTTCCTGCGTTCCAGTTATCCAGATCCAGGTATTAAGTGACATTAATTACAACATTGTGCTCTGATGCTTATGTATACCCATATCCATGCGTGTATTTGGGTGTTACGGATGGATTTATTTCATAGTTATAAGCTGACGGTATCTCAGTGTCTGTGTGCTGTTCAGTTAGTGTAAACAAACTAAATGACAGCCACAAGCTTTTATCAGAAGAAAAATTGGAGTTCCAGCCACAAGGAAGGAAAAGGAAACCACAAGAAGAAGGGAAAACGTAATATTCTCAATGAGTGATCAGGAAAATATTTGAGTAACTGAATGGAAGACAATTATAATCTAATCCAGACACAGGCCTGCTTGATAAACTCAATACTCACATCTAATCCTTTTTTGAGATTTCCTTGAACAAACCAATACATTAAACAAATATAATCTTAACTAAGCTCTTTAGATGGAAGGCATTTTTTTAAATGAAAAGCACAGTCCAAGACTGAAACAGATTTCTCTCAAAATACACAGCAGAAACGTCAGGAATCATTTTGCAGTATTGACCAACAAAAGAAAAGCCAACATTTTTTAATCATGACACCACAGCATCCCAGTGACGAGTGAGAAGCCCTACAGAAAGCAGAACTCCCCTCCCCTCTCTGAGGTCTGCTCCTGGCCAGTGAGCAGGGCTGGAGCCAGACGCTGCAGAAACCTCCTAGTAAACAGCAGGGTTGTGCTCTTAAGTGAATCCAAATATATCCTCCTGATTATCACCAAGGAAAAGGCACAGGGAGGAAAACTAAAACTTCATTAGCGATACCCAAGTTTTGACTTGAAAAATCTTTAAACTGCTTAATTGTGGCAAATCTCAGAAAATAGAGAGCTCTATCTTACGGCTCAGCATCCAGGTCGTATAACTATAGGGGCAGATCATCAGCCAATATTAATTCTTTTGCTTTTACAGGAATTCCAGTGATTTACACTGGCTTAGAAGCTTTGCCATAAATCTTTCCTTGTATTTCAAAGTTGCTGTTGAAGAAAAAAGGAAAATACTAATTTCTTAATGGCAACAATTTCTAATAATATTTTCTTAACAGTGGAGTAAGCGCAACTGCTGCAGGGGAGCTCACCAGTTTGGCTGCACTGTCGAGTGACTTGACTTGCCAATCGGCAGGTAAACTATAACAGGTGTTGGGTATTTTAAATACTAAATGTTTTTATCTCCTGACCCATTTCTATTTTATAGTAGCCAAAGCAGTGCTTGCAGCAAGAGGTCAGAACGTGAAGGAGTGTACTAGTGGCAAAAAGAAAAAAACCCCAAGGTCACAAGTAGATTTATCTGATAGCAGTTATTTTTAGCAAAACTTCTAAGGCTGATTTTCCTAAACAGGAGGTCAGATGTTTGCTGTACTAAAACAAAGCTCCCGAAATAGTGAAGTCAGCACGAGGAAAGCATTCCTTCTATCAGTTACATGAAAGTCATGGCTGCTGTCTGCATACGCTGCGACTCAAAAGTTAGAGAGGAGGAGGAGGAGGGAGGGTATCTGTGCGGTGTCGCATGGGAAAGGGGGGACTCTTCAGTACAGGTATGCTCTACAGAAGGAAGTTGCTAAAACTTCTGAGTTTGGATGTAGCTGGCACTGGCAA
Organism: Aptenodytes patagonicus; assembly: GCF_965638725.1. Classification (NCBI taxonomy): domain Eukaryota; kingdom Metazoa; phylum Chordata; class Aves; order Sphenisciformes; family Spheniscidae; genus Aptenodytes; species Aptenodytes patagonicus. The sequence continues at coordinate 57,491,523 of NC_134951.1, read as the reverse complement.
TGTGCTATACGAGCCAGTGCAGTTTACTCCTGGGCACCCAGGAATAAAGGCTAAAACTAGCCTCAGTGAAGGTGCAGATTTGCTGCTTTAACTGCACCTACATAAGAGCTTTTGCCAACACAGGTGTCTTGGTCGGAGATCACGCCTGCAGGTCTGCCAGTAGACATCTGTAGCATGAGCTTGGCCTGAGGAAGAGCTTCCCTGCCACTGGGTTTTTTTGCTGGTTACTTTTCTGCTGTATCTAACATGGAAGAGGGTGACATTGGAGAAAACCCAAGTGGCAAACTGTGGGGAGACGTGGAGCAGCAGCCTCGCTGCCAGAGTTTTGCAGAGGGATGAGTGGCTGGGGGATGGAAAGACCATCCCATCGTGGCTGTTGCAATTGCCTGTGGCATGCAGTTTCACTGCTATTACCTTGGGAGTAACAATTGACATTACTTTGGGTCTACCCTACGGTCAAGAGACTGCTGATCCCAGCTTGAACAAAACAGCTGTGCACAAGGCACGCACTAAACTCGCATCTGAGCCTGGTAGAGTCTGCAGTGAAGGAAAGCCTTAGAAATTCCTTTGCTGTTTTGTGTTTATATAAGAAAACTCATTATTTGTACGTGAGGGAAATTTCTCTCATTTTTGTTTTAGTTTAAATGGTGATTTTTTGAGATCCTTTGAGAAAATAGCCCTGTGTGGTTCTTTGCTTGATCTGGAACCAATCAAAAGAAAATATTAGACTATAATATTTTTAAATATTTAGATGAAGACTTAATCTAAAAAAAATCCTAAGAGAATGCCAAGATTCTACTAGCAGGTGTTAGTCTTTCAGGGATCTGTTAATTAATTTCTGTCTGAATGACTCATCCTGGATCTAAGGGCGGTGGGAAGGGCTTCTGGGGTAAGTTGAAGAAGTTAGCCTGAAAACAAGCAATTGTTTGAGATGACAGGCATTTCTTATTAAGATTAAGATTAAGAAAAAGTTGCATTTTGAGACTGTGAAGGAGCTATATTAAGATAAATGCAGTGATGATACGCCCCTTTACTTTCATTTTGAGGTAAACTCACCAAGATCAGCCTTACTCTCCAAACTTGGGTTAACGTTGTCATGTTCCCCTCTCTTGTAAAACTAATGTTTTCTTTCCCTTTCCCTATTTTTTCCTCTGGATGGGTGACAAACATTGCTCACCTTAAGGTAAGAAGCCACACAGGCACACATTAAGCTTTTCAAGCAGTGAAGACACAGCCTACATTGGTTTTTTTGTGTGTGTTACAATCTTAATCCAGAGGGAATATTTTAGGCACCAATCCAGAGTACATAAATGCTTCCAGTAGCTTTTTCCTGTACATGTGAGGTTGCAGGTTACGTAAAATTCCAACCTGGTCAAAGAAGTATTTCCAATACTTGGTGACTTACCTATTTTCACTGTTTTTCACACTCAAAAATTACCAACACTTTGTATTACCACCAGTGTTTTTAAAGAAGCAATCTAAACCCACCCCATAAGTCTGCGATCTAGTCAAAACCCAATTATAGCTTTAATTACAGCCTGCAAATGAAATTATGCTGCCTGAGTTGAAGGATAACTTTAAAGCAGAAATGACTGAGTGGTTCCCCCTTTCTTAATGAGTTGCTCATGAGTTCTCCCTTTAATCTTTTAGAGGTGGCTGTACTTTGACATCTCACAGAGCAGAGTAACAACGGCAGGAACATTTCTGTCAGTTATTGGCTAGGAAGTAATCTTTTGGGTTCTGCATGATTTGACACGGCCTTCAGGGGCACAAGTCAATACACCTTTCTGGAGGAGGAAGGAAAGGCTGAACAAATTGTAATACACTGAAAGCTGTCCTTTCTATGTTGAAAATTACTACCAAGTAGCCAAATCCTTTGGGAAAGTTGGGGTCTCAGACCCTTTCGGAAATAACCGGGTCCTGAAGACTTTTTACAAGCTAGTTCTGATTTATTGAATAATAATTTGTTATGGTTGAAATGCAGTTTATTGTTGGTTTCAGTTGTATTTTGCAACTGAAAAAATAAATTCATTATATCTGTCTGTCCTGTTGAGTATGTTTTTCTTTCTCTTAAATTAAGAACACTGAAACTAGTTTCCTGGAAAAGATGAATAAGATTTACATTATCTGATGCTTTTCAATTTACCCATAAAGCAAGATGCTGTTGACACATTCAGAACACGTATCATCTCTCCAATCAATTATCTTTGCTACCTGTTTTTTTATTTGCGTCAAAACCTCAGAAGCAGAAAACCTCAGAAATGTTGCCGTTGTATATGTATACCAAATTTTAAAAAATACATTTCTTGTATAAAAAGTTTCATTATAAAAATGACCTCTTTGGCCTTTTAGTGGCAACTAGTATTTATAGCAGCTAAGCCCCAAAGCAGTTTAAATCCTCAAAGCAATCTTTAGCTGATATTGTATAGACACATTTTTACACTGAAGCTGGTAAGTTAAAGCATGGTTGTAAGGTTAAGGCATTAAATATAAAAGGTTACTGTTAATTAACAAGTAAAATATAATATAGATAGTTCTATATGTTTAAGGAAATTATATGCTATTCTTGTATTATTTAGTAAGTGAGAGTACATAATTACCACTCTAGTTACAGGAAAGACTAATTTAATTTTAATAGGAGCTGGATTTTACTTTAAATGATGTAATGTCGATGAAAAACCATAGAACTAATGTATTGAAATGTGGGGGATTTTTTGTTTCAGTTCAGCAATAATTACGAATGGTATTTGTCAGGATATATAAGTGAGTACATGACTACATGCTTAGTGAAATTCATGGCTTCTGTGGTAATAGTTGATTCTTCAAGGGCATTCACCTTTAAAATACATGTTGAAGAAAGAGTGTGAGGTTTGCAATTTGTAGTTGATCTGTGATGGGCAGACCCGTGTATCTGCGACCCACGGGTTGCCAGTTCTGGTGCCCCAGTCACAGCTGCCTTGGGCTTTCCATTGTGCAGATAATTTGCAACTCTAAGCAGAAACATGAACTTCTTTGCCACGGTTCACTGGCAATTTTATCATTATATCTATACAGCAAGCAGGCTGATGACTCAAACTCCCGCAGAAAGTGGCAGGGTACAGATCCGTAGGGTCTTTAAAGAGGCAGCTTTGGCAAATTATAACAGAGATTTTTGTCTTGTACTAGCTAATTGAAATAACAATAAGGCATGAAGAAAAACTTAGGCACCCGTACGGGCAAAGCACGATAAGATTTCATATAGCAAGCAAGATTTAAAAAAACGCATTATCCTCACGTGTGACACAAGCTTGGTTATCAAATCTCCAAAGCGTGAAAGGAACTCTGTCTCCATAAAACATTTACATTTGCACTAGTTCTCTGAAATGCAACTCTCTTGAGCTGCAACATCACTCAATCTCCTGTTCTTGCTTGCAGTAATTTTTAATCCTATGACAAACCTCACCATTCAGAGGCGTATTTGGTTTGCGTGGCAAGGTTTTGGTAGCGGGGGGGGGCTACAGGGGAGGCTTCTGTGAGAAGCTGCTAGAAGCTTCCCCTGTGTCCCATAGAGCCAATGCCAGCCGGCTCCAAGATGGACCCACCGCTGGTCAAGGCTGAGCCCATCAGCGGCGGTGGTAGCGCCTCTGTGATAACATATTTAAGAAGGGGAAAAAGAAAACTGCGCAACTGCAGCCAAAGAGGGGAGTGAGAATATGTGAGAGAAACAACTCTGCAGACACCAAGGTCAGTGAAGAAGGAGGGGGAGGAGGTGCTCCAGGCGCCGGAGCAGAGATTCCCCTGCAGCCCGTGGTGAAGACCATGGTGAGGCAGGCTGTCCCCCTGCAGCCCGTGGAGGTTAATGGTGGAGCAGATATCCACCTGCAGCCCGTGGAGGACCCCACGCCAGAGCAGGTGGATGCGCCCAAAAGAGGCTGTGACCCCGTGGGAAGCCCGCGCTGTTTAACAATCATGAAAGTTGAAAAAAGTTTTTCTTGGGTTCTCCTTTTTAGGATTTAGGACCCTCTTTTTTAATCTTTTCTTTGCAACAAGAAAAAACCCAAACTTACCAAAATTCCATCATGAACTCTAAAACTCCACAGTTACTCATCATGGAATTTTTTGAAGTGGGACTTTTATAAAAATACCAACCATGATCAGAATCAAAGGAAAAGCATTAGCTTGAAATATAAATATCATTTTTGGGATCAAAGAATTGTTAATCAAATATCAACCTAAAATGGTAGCACTGGCTAATTACTTCAGTGAATTTTTCTACAAAAACTTGCTTAGTAATAAAATGTTATTTATATTTGATATTCTTTATAAATTAGAGAGATCTTCTGCAGTTATTGTTGGAATACCTACGTGATGCAGGACATATCATTATTTACATGGGTATCTGGAAATTTGATCAAAAGGCCACAGAGCAGTGGTCACCTGCTCCTTGAAGGTAAAGTTCAGATTACGCAGGTATGGTGGATAAGAGTACCCGCCTCTACTTGGTTCATACCAAACTTGCTGAAGTGGAGGAGGATGTATCAGAAACTGTGGTTTATGCAAAAGGCCATTTTTCAGACAGACCCCTACACCTTTTAATTTCCATGTGCGAGCTCGAATGTAACATTCCCACGGTAATGGATCTTGGTTTGGAAAATTTGGCTTCCGATATCACTGTGCTTGAAAATGGTCAAAAACTGTAAGGGAACTGTAAATGAGGAGAGGTTCAATAGCAGAAAAGTGAAGAAACTGATGGATTTGTGAATGAGGCATTTAGAATAGGAGTAGGGGCATCGGCTTCTACTATTTTATTAACCATGTACTGTCAATATAATCACGAGCTCATCAGCTCTTTAATACTTGAGAAAAACTTTCCTGCTTACTGAAAGTGGGTAAGGAGAATTAGCTCATAAAAGACCTACAAAATGTTTAGAAAACTGTCAACTTAACTCATCTATTCTTAATATCACAAAGATATAACCGTAACACTGCTCTTCAGTTAAACTTTTTTTAATGTCATCTTAATGTCAAGGTGATAATGTCTTAAATGAAGAGTGTTAATCGACCTGATTTCCTCTCCAAACTGAGGAAAGCACATGGAAGGTATTATAGAAGATCCTTTTTGTCCTTTGGGCAATTTTAACAATAAACAAAGTGTCCTTTTTCATGCACAAGGAAAATGCCAGTTCCTCTTCAGGGACTGTCAGGGGAGTTTAGATGACAAGCTGTGATGCAGTAATCTGCAATCCCAATAATACTTTCCTTGCCAGAGGCGAGATTAAAGTTCCGAATTTCTGATGCATCTTTGAATGATGAATGAGTCAACCCCTTTCGAGTCAGATACTGAATTTTCAACAAAAGATGAGGACAGAAGTATATTAGCACAGAAAGATAATGAAGAATGGACTGGACTATTTTTTCACCAAGCTGTCATTTTACTAATTACACATACAATTTGTGTATATGCTCTGTTACTTTACACTTTGAATGGCAAAAAACTGCAACAGCAGCATTCACTGTGAAACCCTTTTCCTGCAACGCTCTTTGGTAAGTGTCAGATCGTTCCCTTCAGTTACACGTATAAATTCTTCAGGTGAAACTATTAGAAGGCATCTGCACCAAACTTAAAACATGTTGGTGAAAAAAGAGAACTGTCAACGTTGTTTCTATTCCAACTTCTCAATCCAAATCTACAGCTTACTTTTAATATTTTTTTACCCATTGCCTCTATTTAAAAAAAATGGAAACAGGATTGAAGGATTTTATTACCCAAAATTAATTTCTGATAACTCTCTCAAAATAATTCTCATATGAATTTTGATGAAAACTGAGTTATTTTTGTAAAACACCACTAGTATTGAATAATGTTGAATAATTTTTGGAACAATCTTTTTCAATGAAAAACGTGTCTTGAGAAGTAAACCAATCTGTTCTTCATGCACAGATATATATTGCATCCAAACAACAAGAATCAATTTTACAGTTAGCATAGCAGCAATTGTCTGCCTTTCACCAAATATTTTTGCAGATCGCAAGCTGTTGGGTTATTTACTTATAAGTGGCACTTACTATTGCTCACATAGACATACAAAGGCCAGGTCAGACATTGCTAATAGCGAAGCCCTGGCGAGCCCACAACTCGCAGGAGGCTGCAGCACACCTCCAGGGAGGTGGCAGCTCGTTCGGCTGGGTCAGGCTGAGCCGGGTGCTGCCGGGGCCGTGCCGGCTGGTGGCCGGGAGCTGGGCTCGTACGGTCAGCACGCCGGCAGCCTGGCTGCGCGGCTGGGCTCGGGGGATCTTGAGGAAAGGCCTGCGTTTTTGCAGCTTAGCAGTGGAAAGGCCTCTGCTGGTAATTAAAGTAGATGACTAGAAAAGGAAAAGCTGGAGTGCATCAAACTCGCATAACCCGTTTGAATCTCTTCTAGCTAGTTATTCCCAAATAGCTGCAGCTAAGCTATGACTTACAACTGCGGCCAAAAACTTCAGGGCTTGGCAAAGCAGGGGCTCTCACAGCTTGCTGTGACAGGAGTCAGACAAGGTATTCAAGAGGAGTCAGGAATTCCTCAACATCCATAATAATGAACATCTGCTCTTCCGCACAAACAAACAAGAAATACCTCTCTCTCTAAGAAACCAGAGATGTTCTCGTACCTTCAGCTTTGAGTCCGCTTTCAGGCACACAGCTGCAAGTTAAAAACATTATTCCTCCCCTGTCCTTTAGCTCTGGGGTATAAGTTTTGCAGACACCAGCCCCTGCCCCAGCACTGGTCCGACGCAGCAAGGGACGGCACACAGCGTCCCTCCTAATGGAGGAAGGCATTGCAGGGGTTCCACCGCCGATGACAGGCAGCTATACTACTCACTAATTTACACAGATATGCCTTTCTGGTTCTCACCCCTTCATCTGTAGCTGGAAACTTGGCAGTATGTTTGCGGTCTAAAGCCTTTGCTAGCCCTGCAAACTGAGCTGTGGTTTGGGGGAGCTGGCTGGGAGGCAGAGTTTCACAGAGCATGGCTGACCGATGTGTTTCCCCTAGGCCAACACTTCCAAAGCAAGCCACAGAATGACTCTGGAAAAGGTATTAGAAGGGAGTTTTACAGAAGTTACCTCTCTCCTCCAAGGGCAACTTCCCTTGGTATATTTGGGCTTTGTACCTTCAGTCTGAAATACAGACTGCAACATGGCAAATATCAGAATCATAAATACAATTGTGGCACCGTATGAGTTTTCTGTTTTGAGATAACCTTACAATGTATGTATACGTGTAGAATATGGTTGCAAAGAACAGGTCTGTCACATGTTCTGGTGTAGAAATAACTGCTGGGCAAATCTGAAATGCTGTCTTGGAACAACTTTTTATTCCTTGGCCTTACGCATGAAGTAGGCAAGAGATGCTGAACAGAGGGGTTAGTAAACTAAATGCTTGCTGTGTTCTTCATATAGCTAAGCACCTCATTCATTTAATAACTTGTTTATTCCTTTAGATATGGTGTATCGATAAAGTTCAGTAAGGCAAAATGACAGATTGAGGATAGGTAGATGGATGGATGGATAGATAGATAGATAGATAGATAGAGGGTCTTCACCACCACTTCATAATCAACCGATATGTACTGCAGTTGCAAAGTTATTGCAGTATTACTGCTACAACTATTGCTACAAACCATCCAAAATAATGTATGGTCCCTCAGGGGATAAATATTAGTGGAAATCAGAAGATCAGCCATAATTGTACCTTTGACACAGCCTTGATGTAAGAAGGTAGAAAGCCTGAGCTGGTTTCTCAATTAGGTGAATTTTTGGAGAACAAGACATTGCTTGTGATTGCCTTGTTTTTCAGATAAGGAGAATATTTTAGGCTCCAGCTCTGTCCATAATGATGCAGTTTCAAAAGCAATACACACATTTAAAAAAAAAAAAAAGAGAGAGAAGCACAGTGCTAGGCATTCTTGGCTTCATTACATTCCTGCGTTCGTTCATCTCCATTTCAACTGTAAAGGGATAACTGAGCTGATTGAGGAAGGATAACAAGCCAGATCAGAGAAACATATTTGGAAGTCTAAAAAACCCAAGTAATTGGGCATGTGTTTGTTTCCTAAGGTAACTCACCACTGAAAGCAGACACAGCAAAATAGTGTGGGGAAGTCCCGAATCAAAATTCAGGAACTAATCTACAATCTGTTAAATGTTGCATCCTATTTCTAACATAGCATAAACTAAGCATGTAATATTTGCAGGCACAAACAAAAAACTGAACTGGTGTAGCAGACAGCTTTTAAAAGCATAAATGTCAAAGTAATTAATAGCCACTAGCATTAACTGCTGCATGATATGAACAGAATATTTTTGAATGTATTTCGGATACATGTAATCTCAAAAATAGATCTATAGTATGACAAAGTTACTGTGAATACTACATGTTCATTAGGGAAAAAAAAAGCAATCTTCCTTACCTGCTATTGCTTCAAGAGTAGGGATTGCAATCGTGCTGTAAGTGCTAATACATTTACAGGACCACGTGCGAACTAAGGTTTCCTCTGCATTTTCCAGGCCTGGCAATCTGTCCATGAAGAAAGAGCCCCATTGTTTAGAAACAAAGTAAGGAGCTTTGGGCTGATCACCCTGAAAGAAAAATAAATAAATACGTAATCTTAAAAAAAAAGAAATCTTTCTCTATCCAACCACAAGCCTTAGTTTAAGGAACTCTAGTGTTTCGCTGGTTTTCTGGGAAAACTGTATTGTATCTCAGCAGCAATGTGACTTTAAAATATTATAAAGAAAAACAGTAACAGTCTTCCTCCCATAAGTCTCCAAGCTCCTGTTCATGCAATTTATGGATTCCCTAGGACATAAAAAGTTGGCTTTAAATATTTTTCCCTTAAACAATCTTCTCTTTTCCCCGCTTTTCTGTTTTCGATAGTGTGAACAGCCTGCTGCCTTTCTCTGCTGGAGAAACTTTGGTAGCTGCGGCACAGACCATAACCCAGCCTGGAACTCCTCCTGGGAGAAAGGAGTCTCCCGGTGCTGGATGGAGTAACTGCGAAGGATGCATCATGCCACCTGTGTCATGTTACCTGTTTCTGAGCTGAGGAATGAGCGAGAACAGAGCCTCAGGATCCATGGAGACCCATTCAATTGCCTAGCAAATTGTGAAAAATTGATTTTTTTTCATGTATATTTTCAGACAACAACATGTAGACTCATTATGTTTTAAAGAAAGCATTAAAGCAGCATTGGGAAAACTGATTTTTTTAGCAGTTCATCTTGAAGCCTGCTATATACTGCCATGAGCAGCCAGAAAAAGCTCCAGGAGGCCTCTACAGAAAGATGAAAAAATGGAAAACAAAACTGTGAACTACACTATAGAAAATCTGTTAAAGTCATTTGTGTGCAAAGTCTCTTTTCAGACCGGCAAAGCATAGAAGAACAGATATCCTAGCGTGTGCCTCCAAATTCGTGAACTTTTGTACTTTATTTTCCCTTTAACCCCTTTCTTAATAGTTTTGAGAATCTGCTGGAATAATTTGTGTTTATGACAGAGGTCCGTGGCTTTTGATCACAAGAAAGCTGTTGATCCAGCTGAACAGACCATGTCAGTAAACACAGGGCCATTCTTTTTGTGATTCTGCATTCTGTTTTTTCTCTGAGCATAGCTGGGAGTGAGGAGGAGGAAGTATTGATTTGGACAAATATAGATACTGGTTTCTGTCTTCTGATGCAAATAGGTTGGGGAAAAAAACCCACGTCTTTTGTTTCAAAACAAGCAGTTAACTTAAGAGCTGGGCTCTTTTGTGTTTCTTTTTTTTGCCTCACACACAGGGACAGCATCTTACCTTTTTTTGCCAAATCTTATCCTTCCATGCAAATCCTAGGACTTTACATCAGTTATAATTAAATGTAGATGCTATGCTGAATTAAAATCCATTTGCCAGCTGAATGACACATGCAGAAAACTCATAACAGCTGTTACAGCTGTTCAGGTGATTAATCAAAACAACAACCCCAGTACTGGCCCACATAAGCATTTGCTCAAAAGACTGGGCCTTGTTTATTGACAAGAGAAAAAATCTGAGGCTTCTGCTTTTTGAAATGTATGATTGGTTCAACAGGCAATTAAAATTGCAGTCTGAGGAAATGAATTGATTTTTTCAGAGATCTGATTCCCAGAGTGGGAATTTCTTCCTTATTAAGGAGGAGGGAGTTACATTTTGGATTTACAGCCCAAGCCCTTAGTAAAACCAAAGCCAGTTAGATATGAGAGCTGTCATCAAGTCACCTGGTAGAGAACTCCTGTCATTTTGCTACTGGCTTATCTCCACATGACAGGGGCGGTTTGGTAGGCTAAATCTCGATCTCAAATCTGAAAAGAGCTGTCAAAACTTTGTCCACATCCTTAGGAAGCATCAGACATTGCTCCCCCTGCCATCCCTAACTGATGCCTAGATGTCCATATCTCATCTGCAGCATACGTAGCCTGCAATGAAGGACAGACCACATACCATGAATCTATACCCCTGTGAAATGATGCAAAACTCCCCTGTTAACATCACTATCCCTCACATGCCTGGAGGCACACGTTCAGCAGTGGGGCCGAGGAGCTCAGGAAGGTGCACCAGCCACTCCTGTAGTCCCCAGGCATGGGGTTTGCTCTCGCAGCAGGACAGTAGACCCTGGGAAGTGCTGAGCAATCCCTCTTTCTTATGGAAAACCCCCAAGCATGTGGTTTTGCTCTCAGGCATATTGGTCAGACAGTAGCAGGTCAGACGTTGATTATGTCAGTTGAGGGTACAAAGCCTCAAAGACTACGTCTAGACTTCAGAGAAATAACGATGGTACCAGCATTCCCCAAGTCCCAGGGCTTTCCACTAAGTTAAAGCACCTGGAATACTTACTATCACCTTTGCTTTATTAACTGCAGACAAATAGGGCCTGTTAACAGAGCAGACAGAATCTGTTAACAGGACCCTTGGGTAACACTGATTTGTCAGCTTACAAATGACCTTTCTAAAATACAAACAGGCAGGGAGCTGAGCTCTGAAGTTTTTCTACATATGGTAAAGAGATGAAAGAAAGAAGGATGTAAAGGAGACAGGAGTGAAAAATCAAGCTGTTAGTATTTTTTAAAGGTGTTATTTAGATGGAGATTTGCCATCTATGCCATTGTCTTTGTACCAAGCGCAGAGCACTAGGATGACTTTCCTGCATCCAGTATGACGGATGGTGCCGATGGCTGTATGCTTTGTGCCAAGGTAGTAACATCACCACCGACTCTTAGTGCCAGAAAAAAATCAATGCTCAAAATACGGTTTTGCCGGTATAACGGCAAGTATTTGAGGTGCTTCCGCCAGCACAGCTGTGCTGGTCACAACAACCAGATGTCCCTGAATAACACACCCATGCTGGGTGTGCAAATGGGCAAGCCTGCCACTGGTCTAACTTTTGCACGGAACCTGCCCCCCACAAGTCATGTGCAAATATAAAACGTTTCACCCATGATCATTGTACCTAAACTACAACATGGATCGCTATAAGCAGACTTTAAAATAAAATGCATTTCACTTCAAGATATTGCTTTAAGGATATTGCTTTAACTCGCCAGGCTTCACAACAGCCCATCAGGTTGTTTCTGAAAGTACTGTTAGATTTGTGTTAAAGATAAATGGGAATAAAGAGACAAACAGAGCCAAAAGGCACAGAGTAATTAGCCTCGTCTATGGTCACGGCAAGGGAGTCCTGGAAATTCGGGTGGTTAAGGGCCCTGACCCCCCCCAACCAACCAGCCACTAGGCAATACTGTAAAAATTAGTTTTTCCTTCTAACTGCAAAAATATCATCTATATGCGCCAATAAATTCTTTGATTTCTGCTCCATTCATTCCTATAGCCCAAGGTTTTTACATGCTGACTAGCTCCTCTGTAATCGTTTCCCTCAAAATCCTGGGACAAATTCCAGCTTTTCTTCGAGTTTTCATTGATGGAATTGATCACACATTTAAAGAACAGAAGGCAAAAACAAAGCCTCCAGCCAAGCAAACAAACTCCCAAATCTGGGGGGAATCTTGTTTCAACACAATGCTTGGTATTATTTTTCCCCCTGCATGCTGCAATTCACTTAGGAGCCGAGTAATTGCATGAATAGTTTTTAGTTCGCTATTCTCTTGCTCATTTGATTATGACTCATATACTTGAAAGAACTGCAGTTGTTACCATAATTTCACAGTTATGTGTATCTGGCTTATATCATGCATTTAATTGAAGGGAAAAGACAAAAACTGCTAATGAAAATGGAAATCACTAGCCTCCCACTTTGTGTGTGAGGAGGTTGTTTTCTTCCCCTCTCTCCATTAGTGATGAAATGCCAGTCAACGAACTGAAAACAGGCTTTTGTAATTTCTTTCTGAAAGAGGCAATTGCAAATTAGAAGTAATAATTTGTTTCTTTAATAATATTTTGTAAAGATTGATAGAAGGGAGGATCACATCTTGTATTAAATTTTCAGTCCCTCCCTGCACACACAGCATGGCATGGAAAATCTGCAATAGCAGTGTGTTTTTTGTATTGCCAGTGGATGATATGGCTGATGAAAAAGACTAAATCTAATCTGTTAGTGCCTAATTTTCCAAAACCACCTGACTTTGTACAATCCTTTGAATTGGCTTTTCTCTCCTCTTAACCAAAGAGTTAATGGGAGAAGTTGATTAGGGGAATAAAAATAAAACTTTCATAGGCTTGTAAAGGTAGTCCCTTTGAACTAGTCCTGTTAAGTTAGTGGTGTCCAGTCAACTGCAGAGATGTGGATGTGACCTGTTGTTCAGACTCCAGTGAGCAGCGTGGTAATGAAATAACACCACTGACCTGCCACGGCCCCCCTGGTTCAGGTTCCTTTAATCAACGCAATTCATTTCTCCCTTGCTTGCTTGCTGTCACTGGTAGCGGATGTAAACTGAACAGGGGTTGTGTGTGGCAGGGGTGGTGTCTCCCCGAGATACTGCAATCTCTTACCAGGAATACTACAGTGTTAGTGAAATGTCGAGCACCTGTCTAAAAGTCTCAATTTCCCGCTTGATAACTGCAGCGATAGAGAAGATGGATCTTGTGAGCAGTCGACCAGAGGTATTGCAACAAGATAAAACCAAATCATCATCAAGGGCTTAGAAATACATCACTCGATAACTCTTTCTTTGTACTTCCAGGAAAAGAAACATTTTCTGGCTGCCTGTTTAAAAATGTGTGCTTCAAAAGCATATATCGAACATGTTTAAGAAACCATGGTTGAATAAAAACCCCCAAACCTTGCAGAGATGTAAGTTCTATGCGGCAATGCAGCAGAGTCTCCAGTCAGAGAATGAACAATTTATGGAGGAGAATGAGTTATTTTTATAGCATTAATTAATTGAATCAAATTATATTAACCTATGTAGCACTACTACTCACTCTTCCTTTCCCCCCCCTTTCTTACTGAGAAACACATTTTTCTTGATAGGAGACTTGAGTTTGTTTGTCTTCATTTTCGTTTTTATACAACCCAGGAAAAAGCCTAAACATTAATGATTACATTTCCTTATTTCAGTGACTGAAATGTCCTTGTCTGACCTTAGTTTAGAAATCAGGATAGTGGGGGAAAATATTAGATATGTCTATTAAAAAAAGTAGAGAAATAGATGTCACATCTATATTGTTTTAGTCCCATAGAAGATATCCTTTTCTCCATAAAAAAACAGGGGATTTTAAAACACTTCTTAGTCAGATTAAAAACATCTCTAGTATGAAAGCACCTGACAAAAATCTTCCTATCAATAAGTTAACTTTTTAATCACAAAGAGTAATTATTTAAAAAGAAAAAAAAAGTTAAGTGCTTTTCAAAGCAAAGTGCAAAAAGCATATATATCTCTCTGCAATTAGAAGAAAATGACCTATTTATTTAGGAACATAAGAAAAGAAGAAACAGCCATAGCGGAGAGTGAAGCTGCACTGTAGTTCCTGCAGAGGACACACTGGAGGTACAATGCTGCCGCCTCGGCCATCCGAGTGCCATTCCCTATCTACTTTGTTCTTTGGCAGCGGAGAGAAGGATAAACCATAGTAACCTTCCACCTTCTGTGGGGGAATTGACATGTGGCAGTTACGCTAAGGCCCTGATTCCCGGCTGCGATCAACCTGAAAATCACATTATTTATCTGAGGTAACTATCAGTAGTCTGCATTGGACCAGACTTCGAAACAGTCCCTCTTATCTGAGCGCAGCTGTCACCAAAATAAACAACCTACGAGGGAAGCAGCAAATTAAAAGTTCTTTGTATATAAGGGAAGCACGAGCAAACTGTATTTCACAGAGAGAGTGAGCAAGCTTTAAAACAACCTAATAAAAATTCCTCTGCATTTACTGTTGGCCACAACACGCAGGGAAACATCGTGAACTCGGCAGAGTTCAGGTGCTGGACTTGTGATAAGCAGCTGTGAAATTTCTCCGTGTAGGACACAGGGCGGGTTCTTGTTACTGAAAAGACGACTATGTTTTTTGGTTAAGGGACTGCACATACAGGTCTTTTTCTGAGGTCCGCGATTTAGCTCTGGGTAGAGGCTCCGTGTCACCCAAGCAATGCCAAGCTGGGACAGGATGGCACCTGCCGGTGCGGCAAGGAGGGTACGTCTGCAAGTGATGCTGATGCTGCTAGCAGCCTGGTAAGATAAGCAGGCTCATTCTCAGCGCAGGTGGCACGAGGCTTTTTTGTAACTTATTTTCTTCTGTTCCAGGAAACATCTGCAAGGAACCCTTACCTCATATTTTCCTTTCTTCTCCAAGGGCTCAGATTCAGTCTCCGCAGGCACCGTAACTTTGTCCCCTAGAAGTTCCTCTAAGATGAAGACGGTTTCCCAGTTGCTATAGTGATGAGCTGGGAAAATATCTGAGTGCATACTGTCACCAAAATAAACAACCTACGAGGGAAGCAGCAAATTAAAAGTTCGTTGTATATGACGAAAACACAAGCAAACTGTATTTCACAGAGAGGTAAAACGAGCTTTAAAACAACCCAATAAAAATTCCTCCGTGTTTACAGTCGGCCATGACACACACAGATCTTATTAATGTCACAGTTTGGGGTTTTATCTTCAACCAGCTCTGTAAGGAAAAGGCTGGCCCTGCACACCCTCCTCGCTCTCACCCTCCAGGGACATTGGAAGGGGATGCCTGGCTGGACCGGCACAGGGGACACCGCTGAGATTTTTGACTGACAGAAATAGCCTGCCAGGAAGCAGTGGAAAAGACTACCAAGAAAATACACTAAACAATGGGAATGAATTTTGGACAACTTTGGAAACAAGGGAGAACACGGAGCATCTCTCGGTGACTCAGAACTCTTCTGTGCCCAGGGGGTAGTTTACCCACTAGGCAAAATGTGGTCCCACCGTCTTCAGTGGCATTTTCACCCATCCAGACCTGTAATTAAAATAACAGGATCCTAGTTTTCACTGATGCCACCCTTTAATCTATTTGATCTGTTTCCTCAGGGAGATGGTTTATTTCCTGATTACAATCTGATTCTCTCCAAAGCTGCCGAAATGCATGACCATGCACACAGAATAAAACATCTAGAAAGTTTACATATTCTACCGATAAGAAGACTAATACGCTGCTTCCAGTTCTGGACTGCAGTCTGTCAGACAACAGCAAGCATAACCAGAACAAAAATTTGTGACCCATTATATCAGTAACCTTAATGAAAGCTTGTCTGGTGAATTTTAGACCGAAACAGGGTATTTTCAGAAAGATTTACTCTCACTTATAACATACCTTGGGATCCAACTTGCCAGTCATCTTCTTCAGTAGTTCATAAAGCTGGATAGCATTACCTTGGGAATACCAGCCGGGCTTGTCCAGTGATAGCAGAGCCTCCTGCTCCTCGTCGTTCTCTGAAATCACCAAGCAAAATCGCTCGCTGTTAGTGAGAGCAGCCCATGCTCTTGTACTTGTGAGATGTGTGAGAAGCTGCCTGTGTGCAGCTTGGAGATCATGGTCTATTTTGACATTAAACCAGCTCTAGTGTCTGGCTCAAGTCCTGGTACTGACTGCGGGTTCAGCCAAGGTGTTTGGTAGCTGGGGGTAGGCAGACATTTGTGAGAAAAGCAGCAGCCGAGCCTCATCTGCAAGGGCTACAGAAGAGCTGAGGAATCAAAGTCATAGGCTTTGTCTCCCAAACACTGCAGCAGTGAAGGCAAGAAACCACACGGACCAGACTGATGGAGAAGCTGCTACAGATCTAAGGTGAAACCATAAGCTAAGACAGACTGTAAGAGACAGCATGTACCCTTCCCCACAGACAAATTACCTACTGCTTTTAAACACTGACAGAAATACAACAAAACAGACTGAGGTAGCTCTTACGGGCATTCGCCAGCCTTAGATCAGCACAAACAATGAGCAGTTCCAGTTATGAACCAGTTTCGAAGAAATGACGAGCAGACAATATTACTGCTGGTGGTGTAACCCACATTGGCATATATCCACATTGGCAGCTGTCAGTGAACTGGAAAAATCAGTAGAAGCTGAAACTCCCTGGTCATCACCCAACTGTGCCACAGGCTTCGTTTCTAGCTGGTCCCGAAGCAGCTGGATCTGTCCTGGTGTCCGTGTAACCTTATTGCTCATTCAGATCCATGTGCTATTGCCAGATGAACTCCTTTTAGCTTCTTGCTGGAGCCAAAATACTAGCCTTAGTGAACTGATAAACTAGAATTTCATCAGAAATATTAATATTAATGTCTTCTGTCTATTGAAGTGGTTAAACAAAAGGGTGATTTTGTTATTCAGCCTTAATCAAAGATGTCTTATTTTTTATGCTAGAGACAGAGGTGTTAGAAGCCAATACAGTACTTTGACCTGACTTAGCTGTAACATCAGGACTTCAGTTTTTCTCCTGCTTTATAGAACTTTTCAAAGTACTTAAAATGTGTTAGGAAGAAGACTAAGACAGAGCAGACTTCATTTGGTTAGAGACTGCTGAAAGCTGGAATGCAAAGTTTGGAGAACAGTGAAATGACAAGACAGCTTAATGTTTAAAAGCACTGAAGATGTACTTGGCGCAGTACGTTGGTCCTTGAAAGAAATAAAAAAGAAGCAAAAAGAGGGAAATAGGTATATGGAGAGAGGCAGTAAATCATTCTTTAATATTATGAATCTAAGAATTTGAATAAACACACGATTTATTCTCAGACACAATTATTCTATATTAAGGGTGTTTTATAAACTAGGAAAAACCAAGGAAATTCAAAGTTGACACTAACAAGTCACGTAGAACTTGTGTGGAAATGTCTTTTCCTTTTTTCTTCTTCAGAAACCTAACGATAATTATAAGTATGATAGCATCCATTAAAAAATCTTAATTTCCTGACTTTTAAAATACTTTTGACTAAACAACTTTTGATCAAACAGAAGTTGTCAAACTTCAGCAAATTTGTTTTATTTTCCTGGTATTTTTAGACATATCTGTAAGGCTGCCTGAACAAGTAGACACAATCTTCAAATGATATGGACATAGAAAGAGAAACCTATGAAAACAACTCTTTTGAGCTGCTATCAAAAGTTTCTTGAGATTTTTGAAGGTTTGTATAGCTATCGTTGTCTCTCCATTCATTCAGTCAGGAAAATACTGGAGAAAAATGGAGCTATTATGAGAGGGAATTTCAGAATAACAACATTGCATTTGCGAAGAGGAGCCCTATGTATTACAGCAGCACCAGAAAGCTCCAGCAAAGAGCACGACCCTGCTTTGCTACCTCTACGGAAAGGCGTGAGGGGCAGTCCTGACTGAAAAATTCACTCTAATTACAGGGTAGAAGATCTCTCACCCTGTGAGATCTATTACTGTCACCCCTAGCAATGGGATTCATCTCACTTAACTCGATGCATCCGGAATTTAGGCTTCTAATTTACAGCTACAATCTGAACTAGTTGGCCGGGATCCCTCGGTAGGCAAAAGAGAGCACAAGAAGCACTTTCCAGAGGTGCCAGCTCTAGAGAAGGAAAGGATATAATTAAGTTAGGAATTTCGCTTTTGGGCACTGAAATGAAGGGAAATTTCGAAGCCTGGTGTCCTCCTCTATGCTTGGAGGCAGCAAACAGCATTGAGATGTCTAATTCATTATGGGAACACCTTGATTTTGGAAGGAGCTTCAGAAATGTGAGGAATTAGGAAAGGTCCTTTATAATATTTGAGCTGTAGGGTTATAGGGATAAGCAAACCTTGCCTCGAGCCGTCTCATATGGCTGCTTGTGCTCACACATCTAGGGGTGACTGTGTCAATTTTTTTTCTGTAATCAGAAGTGGGAGGAAATTAATGGTGTTTCAGTTGCAGTAAGTCATTGATGAGAACGGTTTCTAATCCACTTACACTTTCCCATTGGCAAAATACAGCCAAGGAAATTATTTTTAGGCACTGGCTCTTAAGGCCTCTTGTAGTAGTTCTGCCATGTAAAAATTGATACACAACAACTTAAAAACCCATCAATGACACCACTGGCTCTGGCTTTGTATTGTATCCTTCAGATAGCAGCTACCTGACAGCACTGAAGAAATCTGCAAATTTCCTGCAAAACTGCTGCATAAATGTGATTATAGTAGTTCCTAATATATTTTAGATATTCCAAGCCTAACATTGGCTACACTCAGACAAGAGGAAAACTGCTGCTGACTTTCCTTCCACTTTGCTGTTATTGATTCATAAAGTTCATTCGAAGGTCAGGAATGCTATAAATATTCCTTCAGCAGGAAGCAACACATATATAGGCGGGGATGCTAATGCTTCAGGTCTTATAAGCTGGGAGGAAAAGGAGACATCCTGACAATTTCAAACAGACTGGATAACCAAAAAGAATTTCTCAGATGATTTAGATAGAGCGATTTGCTTCCTTCTGAAGTCTAATATATCACTGCAACCTGGATTCCTGGCTGTCGACTGAAAACGTGCCACGACAAGAAATGTAAAGGTAGCAAGCAAGTAAAATTAAAATAATTAAACCCAGAAAATAATTCTATTAAAACACTCACCCAAACCTCAACAGTGATTCAGAGCACTTTTCCTGAGGGGAAGTTACTGTTCCTTTTTAAAAACAACAACAAAAGCTTGACTCATGCTGGGGCAATATTAATATTGCTGGAATGGCAATTTGCATATTGCTGTGTCTAACAGCTTGGGAAATGTTTTCTGATTCAGAAATGTACTCCCATCACCATTAGCAGATACATTTTTTCAGATAAACCAATTCACTAACAGGACTCAATATCCTTTTTCTTGTGAGAATTTTCTTGCCTGCCTTTAAATGTGCGTTGCAGGTTTATAACATGGGCTGCGGAACATCTGGTTTCATTCTGAATGAATATGCAAAAAGTAATCAGTGAAGCTTATTCCCATTTAAATGACAACTGATGGTAATTTACTTTGGCACAGAGTCGCTCCTTGGGAAAAAACTCTGCACACACTTCCTTACTGCCATCTGCTTTGCTATCTGCTTATGGGTTATACCTGCCGAGATGGAAGCCTGAACACATGCGGTGCTGAGGTTGTGTTCACACTGCATGTTCAGCCCAGGGTCTGAACCTGGAGCTCCATCCCTAACCTGGTTGGCGTTTGTTTACACTGTTAAACCCCAGCCCATGAGACGGGGCTCTCATCTGGGAAGCCCAAGGTTAAGAGAGAAGCTAAGATGTGAGGGCGAATTTACGCTTTGACACTTATTCACCTATACTCAGCTACACCTACGCTGAGGTTAATTTTCATCAGTTCACCACCCCTGAGGCCACCACCCTGCGCTGCTCCTTTGGTTGGGTGCCCTATGGCGAGCGTTGGTTACCTGCCGGGGCGAGGACCTGCGAGTGACTCACCTGAGAGCCTGAGGACACCTCGCACCTACTTGACTGGGCAGAGACGGGGGATAAAAAAGAACTCCAAGTGCCTGGAGGCCGTGCCAGCTGAAGATGTGCTAGGTTTAACTGCAGTGTGTGTACAGCTCCCCAGCAGCCTCTTCTTCTGCCTTCCTGTGTTCCTCCCGATAGCCTTTAACTCGTTTCCATACAAATCTAGTTAGACCGGCTATTAGGGTTACTGATATTTTTTGTTCCTTTGAACAAAAGAATAAATAAATAGAATAAAAACATGCGGTGACTCTCTTCCTACCCATGGGCAGCTCTTGCGGGCTCTCACTGCGTGCAGGCACTTAGTGCAGATGAGTGTATGTGTTTAGCACGCTGAAGCCCTGGTTACCACCTCAGGGGGCTATTGTAAAACAAGTACGTTTTATGATCCACAACTATCATACTGATACGCCTCTCTGCAATTTAAAATAATGTCATTTCAGGCCCTAAGGACATTAATATAAAAGCCGGGTTATGTTCCAGCCCAGCTTGCAAGCACAGTCTGATTCTAGATGGCATTTTGAGCTCATTTAAGAAACACAAACTCTTTTCCAGAAGGGGACTTGGGGCAGGAAAGCACATCGTTTTACAGTCGAGCCAAAGGGACCTGCATAAGTAAAATCCTTCTGGTGGCTTCTTCCAGTTGTAAAAGGAATGAGATGGGATGACATAAGCTGTAGAGTTCCTCTGTGGGCATGCTCTCCATGAAGAAAGCAAGTACTTACAAGCTTGCTGGGGGTAAAACTTCATACCCTATGGGCACCCTTCTGTAGGGTAGCACCCCAAATTCCTATGTATAGATCAACCACCTTTGCTGGATGGTTTCCAGGATTCATACAGATATTACTGTGTGTTTTGCCATCCCTGAATTACTTGTGTGCCCTGGAAGCATCTGTGAAATCCATCTGCCCGACACGCGCACCAGTGCTTGCCAGTCTCCTGTCTGACTGGATGCAGGGAAGTGATAAGGAACAAATTATTCCCTTAGCATGATGTGCTGAAATAAAACGTTAAGGCTTCCCAAAGTGACTAGTGATTTTGGCCATCTCCATTTTTGGCTGTCCAATCTGATTTTTTTCAGAAAAAGCCTGAAGATCAGCTCCCCTTCCTGCCCTTGCATCCTTCTGCCTTCTTTGGGGCGGCTTATGGTTGGTGAGACAAAGGCTGAACTAATCAAAGTAAAAATTCAGTTTTGAAAACTGGAACATGATTTTTAATTTTACATAGGCAGTGATACAGCTTTCTTATGCTTAGCAATCCCAACATATATGTGCTCATTCATATGGAGGACTAAAAACCAGTACTACTAAAAGCTGGCAATACGCCAAAAGAACACCATAGATAAAGCTGAGAGAAAAATACAGATACCTTCCTGTGAAAAAATAAACTATTTCATAATAATTCATAAGTGCTACTTATCCAATTACTAACAATTCCTTTTCTCACAATGGACTTCTGTTCTTTCGCTCATTTATAAGGCTTGATAAGACCAAAGTACAAGATAGTGTATTTTCAAATTGCCCCGGGCATATAAGAAACACAGACTCCTTAGAGAAGAGAAATAAATTAGAAAAAACAAGTTTTAATTTTTTAGTTTTACTAAAGCCTTTTTAGTTTTTATTAAAATCTGCCTTACTGCTTAATTGTGCCAAGCAACAGGCTACGTAGAGACAAGACCGAAGTTTTACTTGTTTGTCAGAAAATCAGTATTTCCTTTAGAGAAGTCAGCAAGTAAGTTTCTTTAGGAAGTTTTGATTACTGTGTTACAGGAACTGAAAATAACAGCTTACTACAAATTTAGTAATTTGTTTTCAAATCTGTCAAAGCATTAATTTTATACCTTCCCAGGAACAGTCTGGCTAATGAACAAAGTGTTTCTATTTAAAACATTGATATGATGAAATACAAGCAAGGCCTTTCTTCCTTGGAAAAGGAAAATCTCTTTTTGGAAAATGATTCATCTGCAAGTTCATTTTTAAATGTAGTTCATGTGCAGATTTGGTGAAGCTTTTTCCATAATTTTTTTTAATTGTATTTATAACTCAGAGAACTTCTATTTTGGCAGGGTAAGAGGGCAATAAATACAGAATTTCATTTCTTCCTTGCACATATTTTGTAAGTTTTGGGTTTTTTTTTAATTGGGATCTTGGAGAGGTACAAAATAGCAAGAAAAGAAAGAAATTCCCTCCCCAGAACAGTTTTATTCTGGACCTCATTAGTTTTGTAATAAGCTCCAGAGCCTTATAAATGAGGAACTCCCAGACAAATGTCCCCAAATAACCCTATCAATATTAATATCATAGTCATCCCAGATATCCCTATATAATTATAGAGAGAGACAGGCTTTTCCAGAAAGCATTCTGAATTCAAGTAAGTTAGGAGAGGTATGGTAATTGAGGAGAAAACTGACGTAATCATTTCAGGAAGATGCAGTTCAGTTCAAGCAACAGTCTATAACCTTTCTTATTAGGGTGTGCTTCACTGCTGTGCAAAAATTTGAAGAGTGGATGGAAGCAGAAGATGGAGGGAAGCACAGAAGATGAGATGAGGGCCACCAGTCAGTTCTGACCTAGCCTGTCACTTCAGAAAAATGTTTCAGTTTTCATAATTAAAATAAAATTGAGACACACAAAGCATCTTCTTTGCACTGTGCAGACTGTAATCTTTCGGTTTATCCTAACCCTCTAAGTCTCTCTAGTAACACCTACTGAAATAAGGCATATTGCAATTTGCTCTTGGACCATACTTTTCCCCACTGAAAATTGACACTGCAGTGTAGTGGGGAAAAATTTCCTGCCATCATTTACTTTGGCCTCAGACATGAAAAAAAAGAACAAAAGTTCTTTAATCCTCAGTTACAGAAAGACTAAGATATTTTTTTTCCTTACATCTTAATACTTCAGGTATAAAATATACATGTGAACTAGAATAGACAATTTGATTCTGGACAAATGTGTCTTCATTAAGCAATATATGGGCCCTTCTGCAAGGGGCCTTTGTGTTTTATTTCTCCAGATTCTTAAAATATGTTATTTCAAAGGGCATAATACTTGCAAAGTAGACATGAGCATGCATAGTTATTGCACATACTCATTTGCCTGGAATACACAATAGACATTTTCATTAACTTTTATATGAAAACTATTTATATGGCCAAGTTGAGTTATGATTTATAAGAAAGCTCCATTCTTTTTTCCTAACTTATTACACTACCTCAAATCCCTACTTTAATTTTATTGATTAATTCTGTCTGAAGTGCCAGCTCTCCAAATATCGTCTGCCTCTGAAAGGGGCCGTTTTACATCAACCTTTAAAGACTAACTTAAGATTCAAGATTCCACAGGTAAAAAATGAAATTTGGGAATTAAAAAAAAAAAAAAAATCCACCCAGCCTTCTGCCTGTTAATTATTCCATAGCTGCAGACAGTGGTTATTAAAACCTTGCTCAGACTGTCCCTCTGACTCAGTAATTAAAAAAGAAGAACCCCACCCCAACCCACAACAGTTTCCTTAGCACAGTGCTGCTGCCGAGCCCGGCAAGCTCAGCAAGTGGCGGCAAGAGTGTTCCTGGAGAGGGCAGGGGCCTGGCCACTGGAGCCCGGGCATCTCCCCGCTGCTGTGTGGAGGTTAAAATACTCAAACATGCTTTTTTCCTGTTGGAAAAGGGGGAATTTCTAAAAAAAAAAAAAAAAATAGAGAGAGAATGTGAAAATATTATTCTCTCAGTGCTTCACAGGTATCCTGCTATTTAGAAGTTGTGAAGTATGCTCATATTTCTAAACAAAACTGGATGCCTTAGAATAATCATTTTTTTCTGGAAATAAAAGTTAACATCTGAGACTACTGAAAGCGGGGTTCTGGCTCCTGTTGACCCAAGACTTCTTTTTATTACATGGTAGAAGAGAAGCATTACATTACACACTTAAAAATCATACAGATATTAAAACCATTTGAATATGGCTGTCAGGGAAGAGACTACCTTGGCATTGCTTCATATATGTACTAAACTGTGAGTATTTTATAGGTTATTAATAATACTTAGCACTTCAAGTAATAATAAAAAAACGCCTCTTTAATTATAATCAGAATATAATGGCATTAAATAGTTAAGGAGCATTTTCTATTAAAAAATACAGAAACTGCCACTAATAGTTTAAAATCATAAATATGACAGAATATCAAACATACCAGAAAAGAATAAAATATCAAAACAATCACAGTGGGTGGTCTTGTTCAGTAGCAAATAGACTTTTTTTTCCTGATACATTTTCTGCCTTATATTTTGTTTCCCTTTGCTTAAGAAAATGTTGAAAAAGCACCAAAAGGCAGTTTGGGACCTAACACTGATTTTAGCTTCAGAGAATCTCCCCTTGGAGACATATCTCTGTTCATGTATCATCAATGAATCCCAATGGGGATTTTGCAATTTTATTGCAATAAGGAGGACCCTTATAGGCTCTTACTGTATTCTCTACTGCATTTTATATTATTACTATCCCTTCTAGAAAAAAAAAAAAACAACCCTTAAAAAATTTGTGGTTGTGCAGTGCGCCCTTGCCATGAGCAACGTGCACATTACGGTCCATCACAGAAAGCCTTTAACAGAAAGTGCTAAAGAAAGAAAACTGTTTGGAGTTGTGCTGGTGAATAATTAGGTGGCACTACAAGTTACAGCTCAACAGGAGAAAGAGGAGAATGTAAACCAGGAAACCTCCCCAGACCATGGGTGTGCTGGAGTGCGGGCCAGCTGCGGAGCAGGATGGCTACGCAGCCAGCTCCTCGAGCGCGTGCCTTGCCGAGAGGTGTGGGGGAGCTGTGCCTGAGGATGTCCTTGGGAAGGGTGCTCGTCCTTGGGGGTGCAGCACGGAAAAAGCATCCTAATGCAGCTAGTGTTTGGGGGACTGTGGTCGGCTGCACGGGGGGAGGATGCTGCACCCACGGTTTGGTCTGGATTAGTCTGGCTTTTGGGATAGGGAGTCACCAGTTCTGCCGCAGATTTCCTACCTCACCTTGGGTGCTTGGTATGTAAATAGAAGTGTTAAAGCTCCCATATATCAGAAGTCCTAGGAGTGTAAATATATTAAGGTTCATTAAGTATTTCCATACAGTGGCAACAACAGCCGTTTAAGTAACTTAGGGGGGCAAAGTGAGATGAAGATGAGAGAGGTAGAACTGGATTTATGTAGGCTGGATAAAAGAACAAATAACTGTGCTGTGCAGTTGCTCAGGCCATGAATGCGGAGATGAGAGACAGTGGGAAAACTCCTGGGGGCCAGAGAAACTAAGAAACATTTTCATCTTCTTTCCATTGCTTTGTGCCTCTTCTGCCCCTTTGCAGCTCCCATCTATGGAGGGTGTGCCTCCCGAGCTCCCTCTTGAGACTTAGGACCTGTGACGGACGGGGAGCAGAAGGGAAGGACAAGGCCCTGTGACAGAAGACAGACAGGTGACGGCGAGTTCAGTTTTGAGGTCTGGGGAGAATTTCACAGCCCTGTGGACCACAGTCATGGATGAATTCAAATGACAAAGAATGTGCCAGGGTTAGTACAACTGGCAGAGACTTTGGATGCTTTTTAAGCTCTGCTATGGGGCCAGGCGTGTCAGGGAACACCAGAATGAAAAAGAACAAGAAACCCTGTTCCTATTAGGTCTGTTGAGTTATAGTAGAACTTCATATTTAATAAACAAAATGAAATACGTTAGGAAATTAATGTTCTAACAAAGAGGAAAAGTTTTTTTTTGTGTGAAACAGTCACTGTAAATCTCAGAACAATGTAACCGGGCTGGAGATGGCAAGGAAAAATGGAAACTATTCCTTTCTGGCAAAGTACGTTTAGTTACTCTTTGATGGGAAGGCCGACATGAAAGATTTGTAGTAATGAGTTTTTTGAAGAAGTAAAAGAGAAATGATCCCCGTGACACTTCCTATGATACTTTTCCAGTTCTTATCTGTGTATTTCGTCTGGCTTGCAAAACCACTTAGTGACTATATGAAAATGCGCTTTACCTTGTTTCTCAGAACCAAGAACATTGTGCCAGATCTCTGTATGCAGGATTGTCACAGATAAAATCTCTTGCTACTATTATTCCAGAAAAAATAATCATCTGGGAAGGCTCAGCCTTAGTCTGGCAGTATCAGAGACACCTGGGATCTGCGGACAGTAATAATATATAAAGTGGTTTCACAGCAGATAAGAATCAGGATAGAATTAATGTGTTTACTAATGAGGAGAAAAAGACCTGGGGTCGCTAACTCTACCTAGAAAAACATGCAACATACATATTGAAGTTTAAGACATGTGGAGTCCTACGTGAATAATAAAGAAAGACTGAAGAACAAAGAGAATGAGGAAGAAGATGGTACATCACTTTTACCTTTTCCTGAGCTTTCAGCTTGCAAGAAGTAATTCCCTTCTGAACAACAGCTGCAGAGGACTTGCTAAACAATGCAGTGTCCCACAATCGATTGCCAGCCAAGAAATGTCCAGTTTTGTGTTCTCTGACTTTTTATTTCCCTGTATTGGGTGGGAGAGGCAGAGCTGCTCCTGAACTAGGTAACTCTCTACCCACCTGAGATTTCCCCCATGCGCAATAAATCCACACCTGCTATTTGTTGCAGCTCTCCTCTGCCACTTACCGCTTTCACGTTCTCCCGGGTGCTTCATAAACATTAGGTAAGCCTTGGTATTTAGAAACTGGGAAACTGAGGCAGAGATTCACTGTCATATCAAAGTGAACCAGATCTCAGTCCAGGCTTTGGTCATGATTCCTCCTCATGTTTTCAGCTCATTTCTAGGGCTTCCTAACCAGCTCCTTTCACTACTTGCTTCCAATAGCAGATCTGATGCCTGCAGTACAAAAATCAAAATGTGCTTTCTGCAAAAAACAATTCTACAGACTAACCTTAATAAAAGCTTGACATTTTGGGAGAACACACAAAAGAACTCTAAAGCTCCTTAATGAAAACCAGCACATACAGATTCATGGAAACTATGCTGAAGGGAAGCTTTCTGCAGTGGTTGCCAGCCCTCGTTCTGCCAGGAACGTACCATACACAACTCTCTATTTTTGTTCTACTACAAACGGCCTCAATCCCAGTTTCCAAATTAATTAAAAATCAAATCACAAGGTAACTCTTTATGAAGTTCTCTGTCTAATCTACTTATTTTTGAATCCTACAGAAGAAACCAATTAAACAGAGAAGAAAGATGAATAAAAACTCCAATTTCTATCATGTATTGCTTACACATGTGATCTATGCAAAGAATGATTTTTCCCTGAAAAGTCATACTGATAAGTCCTCCCATGACGCAGGTAATCTTTCTTTCTTCCAGAAATTCCTTGTGGATTTTGACAGCTGTTTAAGAACTATAATGTGAAGTTTAAAGTAAATGTCCACCAACCTAATTCACACAGGTTTGCACTGAATCTTAGTGGAGTGGTAAAGTTTACAAACTTGTATCGATCCATCTTGCAGGCAGCCGGACCTTGGCTGCTGTAGGCATAGGAGTAGACCTGCACAGATCACAGCTTTCTACTCAGCAGGTAGCCTGGTTCTATTCAGTTGCTAATATACTGGTGCCTAGAGACATTTGAGATGCCCTAAGGTCCTCCAGCACCTTAGCCCAGTTGTAAGCTGGGAAGGCATGGGTCTTCCATTAAGTCCTGTGCCACTTCTGCAAGACCTGTGTTTGGGTTCCCTGGGGCTCTCGATTAGCACTGGAGGTCTATAACTAGGCAAGGAGTGCACCATGACTGGGATTCAGCCCCAGATGCAGAAACATGAGGTAAAGGCTGTACAGTAGGAAGCACAGCCGCTGCAGGTTGCAACACTGAGTCAATGGGGCCAATGTATTCTGTAGAGTTCAGCGTAGGCACTGCTGTTTGGGCAGCTGTACAGCCCTCCACTGACCGTGTTGGCTAGCTCTTCGTTGCCTATAATGGGAGTCGTCTGAGTAATACCAAATGATAGATAGCCAGAGCAGTTTCTATATACTGTGGTTTCTGTATCCATTCCTGGTACTTATTTATTTCAAAATAGACCTCTGTGATTTCTGACATATGGTGTCACCCTTACAATGTAGTTGTGAGTCAATTTTTATTTAAGGGAGAGGCTTGCAACTGAATGTAAAAAAATTAGCTTCTGAAAACTATCCATTTCTCTGATACAGGTTTCGCAAGAAAAGAAGCCAGGTTTTGAACTAAGCTACCAAGGGTGTAACATCCTACTTATAAACAGCAGAAGAGTTTGGTAATGATCTGCATGAGTTAATAAGCTTTCCAGTGGGACTTTTATTATTCCATGGACAAAATAAAATGTATCTGTTTAACATCTTATATTAAAAATGCACAAAACAGATCAAAAGGAAACATGCATTCTCTTAATGCCAAAACAGCTGCTGGTTTGTTTCCCTAGTGTTCCCTTCAGTCTTCTGGTATTTCCAATTTAGCTCTTCCCCCCGCCAGTCATGGGCGGACACTCTTATGTGTGCTGGGAAATAGAATGAAGGTGAAAAGAAGTATTTCATATAACCAGAAGCAATATTAAAAAAACCTTCTAGTCTAGAATTCTGGATATTGAATTATCTATATAAATAATTGCTAGACATTCTTCAGGTATTATGTTATACTAGTATGAGCTCCCATGTATCCAATGTAAAGGAGCCACAAACTACTTGATCATTGAGACTACATCTTAATGTTCTCTTCGATAAATTAAATTAAGTGAGCTTACATGTCCCTCAGACGCAATTGCTTAGCCAATCCTTTCAAACTCGCAGCACTTCTATGGAAGTATAAACATGAGAACTGAAGGTATTATTTCAGAACAGGTCCTACTAATGCTGCAACGAGAGTGAGTATTGCAAGTCTTGCTCATGTATGGAAGATGTGCATTTGGGTCTTCACATTCAGTGTGAAATCTTCTGTAAATCCCAAGTCTTTTTGAGCATCACACATTGTTAGAGTATTATCACACTATAAATGTGATCTATGTTGAGTGCTGACTGCTTTGCTTCTAAATCTTGCATAGCGTTTGGCTGTCTTTTCTCAGAGACTATGGAGGAAAAAATCATCTCCTCTTAATAATCTTTTCATGTGTTGGAGGAAAATTCCTTTAAGCCAGACAAGTCTGTTTGCTGAACACAGTTTTGTCTGGAATACAAACTAGTCATTTAGGTATGCTGGCTTTGGTTTTGAAAACACAGACTAGGATACGGCAATTCACGTTCTGCGGGGACTCACTACGGAGGATGGGGTTGACAGGCCCTTAGCAGCTCATTCTGCTGTAAAAACAAGCTGCATTTTTTGGATGAATTTGGCTTCCTAAGTGTGGGAGCTTTCGTGCCTTATCTCTCTGGTACTGCAGGTACAATCCAGATCAGACTCTATCATGGTTCCATTCTCTGCTAATATCCTGAAATAAAAGAAAATAAAATAGCAACACCAGAAGGTGGTCACAAAACTATGATTGAGGATTTTCTATAGATCTTGATTTTTAATGACCTCCCAGTCATGACATATGTGTTTAAATGCAATTATTTATAACTACTATATTTAACTCACTTTATCTGCAGTTCATATAGTTATTAAATGTTGTTGTTAAAACAACTTACTTTTAAATTCTGATGTCACCTCTTTGGCAACCATATTTAAAGCATCATCATGACTTACAGATTTTACAACCTATTTCACTGAAATAGGTTATTTGATAAACTTCTTCTAAGTACAGAGGCTTGGAAAACATAAAATAATTCACCATATTAAGAAGGCATTTGACATGCTTCTCTATGAAGAAAGTTTCTTCCATTAAAATTAGACATAAACATGACCTGATTACCAATAACCAATTTTAAGAAATCATTGGTATGGAGCTGTCTTCCAAAACAAACAACTACTCTATCCTATTGCTTTCAATAATTTGAAATAATTATTGAATAATTATTGAATAATTTGAATAATTTCAGTATAGAACACATCAAGTTTGTAGGTCCAATTCCTTGAACTTATAAAGGATATATCACTGAACCATAAAAAATAAATCCAGCAGAATTAATTGCAATTATGTTATCTTAATTTCCCCATTATGATAAACCTTTGGAAAGGGCTAAAAGGATTTTCACAGTCAAAACTCTCATGGAGTCCTTATGCAAACTTAGTTTACAGTTCTTTACTGCTTCTGGATTAGGACATTAGAAATGTTAGTTAAATATGCAGATCTGCCAGAGATATGATTATGGGTAAGTCAGTCATTCAATCTCTCGGTTCCTTGGCTCTAACAGAAAAGCCAGTGCTTTTGTTTTTTTATCATTTGTTTATCTGGTCTGCCTGTGGGGTCCTTGAAGACAGAGACTGACTCTTATCATGTGCTTGCACAATACCTTAAAGAATAGGGGTTTGAGTTTTATCCAGGCCTTGAATATAATGTAATATAACCAATAACTAGGATTTTGCAGTAGTGTTAGTTAGTTACTGTAACTCCTTTTGAAAATGAAAATACACTTTCCACAAACAAAGAATTCTGGTTTTGGAGTACTTGGCAATTATGCTAAACATGTTTTCCAGTTTTAACAAAAGGAATATTGTTGATATCCAGCTTTTGAAAGCAGCAGCTTTAGCTTTCTTTGAACTAACTTTCTGTAATATTCTTACCAGCTTTATGCCAAACACGGTATTTAATATCAAAGGTAATCAGCTGAAGCAACCCCTGCTGTCTTTTATGCAGAAGCGCTTTGCAGTTTTTCACTGTTTTGAGTTTTGGATGAATAACTTCTTATTCCTTTTATCCTCTGAGGTACTTTGAACACTATGCAAACATATAAAGAACTTGGCTCAACACATTTACTTTAGTTTTTTCTTTTAAAGTAGGATAGACATTGGAGAATGAATCCATATTTCAGCATTCATCTTGATACTTCAGAAACAACTTCAAAGACTATTTAATTTTTTTCTATTTTCTTTTTTAATAAACAAGGAGTTGTTTATGAACAACAGTGGAAATAATGGGGCCTATCTTCCTATGAAGTTGCGTCTTGCAGTTGGATTCACTGAATGTCTAATAGGGTGCAAAGTCTCATGGATGCTCTTCCTGTAGCTGGGTCATTTGTGGCCAGGCTCTCCCGGACGGATACTCTGGTATCTAATCAGGGGTAAGTTTACACTGCAGCTTTTCTCTGAGTTGGCAGTGACAGACCCATTTTTTCCTCTCCAGCCTGTAGAGGCTGTAATATCTCTGAGAATACTAGGCCACACTCAAATGTGGTTGAAATTGCATCACTGATAGAGGTTTGCAGTAGGGGGTGGGCAGAAATTCCTACTCACACATGCCATGTGATTGCCTAAGCCTCAATGTTTAGGAAAACAGACTAAATGTTAAAGAATTAGTCTGTGTCCTGGTAGCTCTAGCTTCTGATGTGCTGTAAAATGCCCAAGTGAGACCAGTCATTGACGAGAATATGTCTAAACAACGCAATGAGAATCTGGCCTCCCAACACTTCTGAAGCAAAAACCAGTGAAGCCCATTCCAAGAAAAACAGAACAAAACAAGAACGCTCCAATCCTCTCCGTAGGAGAAAGGCATGGCCTCTCTGCTCAGATTGCCTAAAAGGATGTACTGTAAGGGAAAGTTTGGCTTCCTTGTTCTTTGGCTACCACACAGCCTGACTACTACAGAGTGGCAACTTACAGAAATTACACCACCTTAACTACGCCGTTGTACGAGTGGATACATGTACCATCAGTGCAAACTGCAGAGTGGCTCCTTGCGTCATTTTACAAAAGGGTTATAGGTGATACACTGCCAATTAGTAATAAAAATGTACTTCCTCAATTTCTCATTCGGTATCTCTGCAGTGGAACCAAAATGGAAAAGCCACTTTTTTTTATGAGGCAATGACCATCAAATATGGTAGCCAAGGACTTTGAAAACTATCAGAAAAAATGAAGCTTTATGCCAACATTTTGCTATCAACTGTTAAAAATGTATTGTGTCTGTCTGTGACTTTAGCAATCTACTCTGCAAAAGGATGCGGGTATGCACTGGCCCAACTTTATTTTGATTTTTGCATCTGTTTTAAATGCTTTCACATACACCACTGTACTGAACATGTAAAAACAAAATCCAGACTGTTATCGTCAACTAAGACTATGTTTAGCAAACATGAAATAAAATTTAACTGTTAGAAAAGATGTCCTTAACATCTCCCTTAAAGTCTCCCATCTTACCTATCCCATGACTTAATTACAAACGTTGATGACGTGATAAGAAATGATCACCTCTCTATTCTCAAATGATTCCCAAACTGTTGATTTCAAACTACACACAGGTACTATCTAGGAAACTTTAAAAAGACAAATTGGTAAATCCCTTTGATTACTAGGTAACATACACTGATTTTTTAAATGTTTGTCTACAGCACATAAATAATATTGGGAAACCAGAAGTCCCTGAGACAGCTGTTTACATTGTCAGAAAAAAATCTGTTGAGTGGCTGAAATCTGTGCAAACGCAGTACACAGAGTGGAATAGTTTTAGGCTAAGATCATCTAAACAAAGGATGGGAGGTGAAACACTTGACCAAGGAGCCTGACATTGTAGATTTTTGGAAATGCCCTCAGAGCTTCTTCGGTGGATGATGAATATCTGTATGAAAACAAACCCTGTTATATGAGATTAAGTTTGTTTTTATGTGTGGCCTACTGTCAGCCCTACTGGCCTATCCTAGGCTGCTTTTCAGAAAGTGGAATCAGGCATTGACCATGCTGCGAAGAGGGTGTCCAGAAATGATGGATAAACCGAAAATCCCTAGTTGAGATAAAAGCAGGGAATTATTTCTCGTACTTTATCCCTTAAAACAGTAGACCTCCTACTGCAAGCTAGATACAGAACCTGTTTCTGGTATTAGAGAGTTAGGAGACCCTTGATCTTAACATCATGATCTCATGAGCTACAGAAAGACCTAGTTTTGAAAGTCAGAGTACAAAATATGATTATTTATTAGTTATAACCTTCCTTTTTCTTTCCTAAATAGCCAGAAAATACATGAAAAATAGTGCCAATATACTATACAGAATTGTTAAAGAAGATTTCCTTGAAAAGAATTGCATCGCTTTCACAGACTATATGGCACTGTGGGATGTTATAACAATATAAAGGCAGTAACTTTAGAAGACATATGGGAAACATCTATGGACTTTATTCCTCCTGAATAATGCAGTCCTCAGCCAGTGCAACCTTTATATGCCACTCTGTCACAAGCTCTCAGCAAATATGCATTCTCATGTGGCCTCGTGTTATAGAATATTTCCAGACAGGCTGATATGAAAAGGCACCATCTCCAGAAGAATGGCAGCACGTACAGCTGCATTAAATAAAGGAACACCCCGAGTCATTGGAAGAGTAGATTACACAGGTGTCCTTTGCTGATGGTGTTGTTATTCTGCTTGTGTCTTCTGAGAAGTGGGAAAAGAGGCCCTTTGTAGTCTCCTCCCAAAATGCTTCCCGAGCCCACAGAGCCTCCATGAGGGCAGCTCCGCATCCCCTGCTGTGGCTGGAGGGCTGGAAACGCGAATCCGCATAGTACCTGCGTAAATCAGCTTAAGCTATCTGTTTGACACATTATACTTATTTCAAAAGTCCTCCCTGAAGCAATGGTAGAAGTCAAAAAGCAAAGACTTGAAATTCAGAAAACCCCATCAGAGTGAAATCCCTCTCCTCTTTGTGTTTACATGTGCTGCTCTGCTCTTACTCTGCCTTGTCCTGTGCTCCCCCTTCCCATCACCCGGCTCCCCTAGCCCCTCTCTGATTCATCTTTGTCTCACACACATGCCATTGCACACCTCTGCATTTAGGTCAGGAGATTTTCCTCCCCCCCATCTCCTCTGCTGCTCGTGGAGGAAGCAGTAGGCATCCGAGCTTCAGTGTTCAGTGATAAGGACATACCAGGGATCCACGTCAAATGACAGAAGAAGTCATCCTATTTAATCCCAGCAATGACCAGTGGCTGGAGGAGTTCAGCACAAACCAAATCTGTGCAAAATATGACAGTCTTTGCAGACTGAGGACCCATACAACCCATACATTTGGGTAAGGATTCACAGGTGCAGGAAAAGACGAGGTTCCTATTGGGAGAGTGAGCTCTCCACCAAATATCAAGTCTCTGCATGAAAACACCAACAATTGTGCTGTTGTATCTGTGATGAGCTAAAGGCTAAATCTAAAACTATTTTTAAATTGAAATTTGAATCTACATTTAAATATGAAGATCTGATTATCAAAGCAAGACAAGATTGGTAAGAAGAGATGATCGGAACAACTAACATAGCCAAAAAGAGTAGACAAGCTCTTTTCAGTTTTAACCTCACTGGTTGATGTAAAAGAAAAAAAAAAAATTCTTTCCTTATCAAGGTAGCCTTCACTGTAGAGGTAGCAACTGAGATACCTATTACATAGCAATTATAGCAACTGAGCTATATTGTAGACTCAATTCAATGTGTTTTGGTTGAAAATTTAATCAGAATTTTCTAGAGATGGCATTTATATTCTTCAAATCAGTGAATAATGCAAGACTATTTAAATGATATATTCCCTTGTAACGGTGCAATATCCTCTGTTTCAAAATTTCCACATTTTTAATAGATATTCTACAGTTTTACTAAAGGTCTTAAAAAATTTACTGGGTAGTATTTTGGTATTCTTCTGGCAGTACAGACAGAAGTCTCAAATAAAAAGAATGACCTAAAGAGAAGTTATATGGCTTACACATTTAACTTCCAGGAAAATGAAGGCACTCCCTTCCTGATCCCACTCCTCAGGCCTAAAAGGCCTTAGAATACAAATGCATAAAAATAGTTATATAGGATCAGCCCTGATTCTCCACCCAGTTCTGTATCCCATCTCTGGCAACAGTCAAGCCCAGATGTCACAGAAGATGACAGAAGAAAACTTAAATAGCAGACATGGGATCACCTCCTTCTTCTGAAGTCTTGCAGCCCCTAATAATCAAAGACAGTCTTCAGCCTGGAAGTATGTCATTTTATATCCTATCCCCTTATTTTCTTTTCTAATTGGTTTTTTGCAGTTTATAGCATTTTCCTGTATTTTTAGAAGGCTAGAGAAGAATGACTGAGGGAGGAAAAAAGCTTCTGCAGTGAGCTGTTAAAATGGCAGTTACCAGAGAATTGTAAAAAATTGGAGGACTGAAAGAGTTTCCTAAATTGGGGGCTACATCACGTAGCAGAGGCACCATAAGCTTGACAGAAATTCAAGTGCAGGAGTAAGGCAGACAGCCTGGAAGTGCAATTGGAAATGGGCTTTGAACACCTGAGACTCTCCACAGGAGAAGGAGAGCGGGTTTGTTTCTCTGGGCGCTGGGTAAGGGCACACGATCTCACAGAAGTATGGCATCCACTGGCGCTCCATATATAGGACTGTTTTCCGCCTATACCTATATGTACACATATATATGAAGATATACATACATTTTTAAATATGCATTGTACATACAGACACTGAACAATCAGCAATTCATTTTCAGTTTATCAAAAAAACAGATCAAAAAAGACGGTAAGTGTTCCTGAGCTGGAAATGAAAGGTATAAAAGCCTTATTTAGGACCAAGTGAGAACTGCCTGTGCATACAGACTTATAGAAGGCTTTCACGGAATTTATGGTTATCTCTGGCATTTCTATTTTAATTTTGCATTCTAAAAAATGTATTTGACAATGATCAGAACTGCCAGTCAGGCTAGTAATTTGACATACATTAACGAGTGATGTGATAAAGGGAAAGCTCTGTTGTCAAATGTTACAGAAATCTTGGTGTACTGCAGATTATCACGAGTCACAACTGTATTTGCTATTCGTATTCCTTCAAGTCTTTCATGGAATGATGTATTATTTTAAGCTGGATGTAGCTGTTGAAAATAAAGAAAATCCTACATTCTCAACATAGGATTTACACAAACGTTTTTGACCTGATCCTTAGATGCAATAGCTCAAGATACTATTAGTACTTCCAAGAACCATTTAAAGAATTTCTTTGTGTAAAAGAAAATGTAACC
The DNA here is from genome assembly GCF_965638725.1 of Aptenodytes patagonicus. Taxonomy (NCBI): domain Eukaryota; kingdom Metazoa; phylum Chordata; class Aves; order Sphenisciformes; family Spheniscidae; genus Aptenodytes; species Aptenodytes patagonicus. The sequence continues at coordinate 57,455,580 of NC_134951.1, read as the reverse complement.
TTGTGAATAACAAGTAAATTACGGGGTAATCGTATTATGGGAGTAAAGGTTTTTTTGTATAGCACTGTTCCCATAAACTATGTGCTTTGCTACATAAGCTACCCCTAACTATAAAACCTGTTTTGCCAGATAAAAATAAATGTAGCTGTTCTAAAACCTGGAAAGATACGTATAAACTGTTCCTCCATTTAACAGAGTGGTACTTGGAAAGAAAATTATGAAAATTAAATAATTAACTATTGTGCTTTTCAGTGCCCCAGTTCAATAAAAAGCAGTCACACAAATATTTTAAGATTTCAAAGTGTTTTGTTTGCTTTAAATGATGCATGTCTTGAAACTCAAATGAAGCAGTGATGCATTTTTAATTGCGCAATTAAAATAATTTTTCATGGTTTCTAAATGGTTTAGTTCTAAAATTACTTGTCTACTGAAAAAACATTTCTGCAGAGCAGTTATCCGATATCACATTTCTAGACAATGCCTTCTTTGTCATCTTGTCCTGTTTCTCGTCCTCCTTCAAATGTTTAATGAACACAGTCACCTTTTTGAAATTATTCACTGAAAAGAATCTATCCTTCTCTTTAGTAAACTTTAAAACCTTTCCCTTAGTAAATCTGCAGCAAAAATTCTGTTATATATAAATAAAATTTAGCTCCGGTACACAATGCAACACTTGGGGTGTTTGAAATTAAGAACACATTCCATATTTTGTGCCTTAAGTCCATTTATAACACACTTCCCTTGGAATAGAAGGGAATATGGTATTATTAGGAATTTATTGTAATTCAGACCCATTGATGGATGGCATAACATGGCTGAAACTCAGCCCTGGAGAAACTGATAGGATTGATAAGCAATTACTTCAGTTCATTTTCTGCAACAAATTTCTTCATGGGACAAGCTTTGTTTCACTTACTGGAGCTTTTTTCCCTAAATTACACTAACAAAAGTTTACTCTTTGTGCTTTAAGAAAATATTTACTATGATGTCCACCTCTAGTTTTTTTCCTATTTCAAAGCAAAAATAAGGAAATTTTGTCTCCCTGATATGTCCAGTGCTTTCAGAGAAGAGAGGAACTGAAGCACAGCAGCTAAACTCTTCTTCTGCCCGAAATCTACAGTGGCAAAAGGAAGATAGAAACTAGAAACCGAAACTTTGAATTTTCAGTGGTTCTGATATGAAAGAAAGCCTTAAAAAAATTCTGGAAACTGGAAAACCTCCCCTCCCAAAAATGTGTTAGAAGCTCCACTGTATGCTGTTTCAGAAATGAACTGTGTTCCTTGGTATCTGCGGTGACTGGGTGAAAATATCAGTGCCTACCCTGAAGCTATACATTTGTTGTAACACAGAGGGAGGGCAGCAAAAGACACATTATAAAAATATATTATTATTTTGGACATTTTCTCACATAATTGCTCCTATTTTGATGGTTTAAACTTCACATACTCTTCACTACTTCAAAACACGTCTCTAAAAACCTGTCCTATATGTATAATTCTTTGCTTTGAATGTTCTGGTTGGTCTTTCAGAAGAAACCAGTTACTGTCAATCAAATACAAAAAAATCCACTCACAGGTTAGTAGTTTCAGCAAATTATTTATCTGATGATTGCTTTAGTTACATTTGTGTCCCTTATCTATTGAGATAGTGAGGTCTTCAGAACATAAAGTACATTTTATTCTGTATTAATAAGGTATTCATGTAATGAGTGATCAACCCTCGCTTGAGCCTCTTTGCAATGCCAAAATATAGTGAATGAAAACCAGTAAGTCAGTAAGAGGACTCCAGGGAATGCTGTTCCTGTTTGAACGCATGAGAAAGAAACAGCTTCATGAAAATTGGTACTTAAAAACTAATAATGTAATTAAGATAATGCTACACAATATTTCTCAATGGAGACAGTAATTTTAAGTCTTTTCCCTCTGTTCTGCCCTGGTTTGTACAAAAAAAAATTGTTGAAATATCTTGGAGCTTTCTGGCTGTCTATTAAATTTACTGAAACTGGCCAACAGGTTCAAAAGTTGCTGGCTGGATTACTGACAGAGGGACACAGCAGGATTTCCTTAGGAAGTCAGGCTAATCTGATTGTTTAAAAAATATCCAAAGTGAATTACATTTTATTTTCAACTTGCATTATATGAAACTAAATAAAATGATTGCAGAACTGAGCCTTCTTCATCCTTTATGTTTTTGCTTCCCCCCCATTTCATATAAATAGTTTCAATGTCCCTTCTGAGCTTATTTTTTTCTCAGGTTGTCAACTTGACAGTTTCCTATTTGAACTAATCCTTTAAAAATCACATTTAAGATATGTCTTACTTATTTTTCGTATATAAAATGGCAAAACATTAAAATGCAGTTTCAATATGTATTTCCGCTGCTCACTTTAGTTTTACTGTAAAAGTTCCACAGGCAAAATTTCTTTTGGGCTGGAACAGCTGACTTTCCTGTCATAAAATGCTAAAATACAGTTCAATATATGCTGACTTATGCTATTTTGGATATAAGATTAATTTTCAGGTAGCACTTAATCATAAGGGTGTTTACCAAAATATGGAAAAATTAACTGTGTTCAGCCATGTTACTATTGTTATTTGTAGTTCAATGAACACTGTTCTTATAAACCTCTTTTGTTAAAACCTTAATTACCTAATGGACAACATTGCCAATCGTTTCAGATTGTTTTAATTAAATTAAGTGAGTACAAGGGCACTTCCTTTTCGCCTACTCTCTCATTATTTAGCCAAAGTACACACATTTAATACTGTCAGATTTCCATCATAAATCATGTCCTTCAGTCTTGCAGTTTTATTTGTACTGTTCTTTGAATTTCCTTTAAATTCTTGAAATATTTCTGCTGTGTTGTTTCCCAGAACTAAATTTCATTTTCTGTGTATGACCTTGTCAGCACAATAAAGAAAAGGATTCTTACTTTTTCACTAATGATGCAATATCTGAGCCTCAATACCATTTTTAATTACTGTTGCAGCTCTCCCTTTTCATTGTCCTCAGCGCTGTAATTCTTAATTTCTCAGTGCTCCTCAGTCTTAAGAGAATTTTTTACTAATATCTCTATATCTCTGGAAGAGTTTTGTGTAGAGTCCATTTTTCCCCCAGTGCTAGATTTTCAAATTTCAAATATGTTGTCCAGTCCTCCCACTTTTATGTCTTTTTTTTTTTTTTTTTGGATAGAGGTAAGCAGATGAGAAGAGAGTCACAACTGCAACTTACCAAGAGTTCGAAAAGGTCTTTGGTTTGGGGTATGGGAGAAGAAACCAGGTTTCAAAGCATTTGTAATCACAATGTCAAAATACTCTTCAAAATCATTCCTAGAAAGTAAAGGAAATTGAATTAGCTAAACTAATAAATCAGCTAAGATGCCACTGAATACTCTTTATGACATAAGAAAGTAGCAAAACACTTCTTTTTTCCAATGCTTGTTCAGTGTCACTACTGCCCCTCTTTTCCTGAGGTTGTCAAGAGTGAGAAGACAGCTGGCTGAGAAGCCACAGTGCTGTACCTTCAGGACCACCCATTATTTGTACAAAGATGTTCCTTGGCCCAGGGAGTTTTTAAATCTCAGGAGAACATGTGACAGATGACGTATTTTAATCTCAGGCAACAACATATGCATAGACAAGTAGAGAAAGGTGTAAATGAGGGACTTACTTTATAAAGCAGAATACATGAAGTCAAGTGATGGGGTAGGAAGTAACTGAAGACTAAAGACACTTAAGCGCAGGTGCTTATATTGTTGGTATCCATACTGTACATATGCACAGGCCTAATGGGTGTCTAAGATGCCACTGTAGTCAACAGAGATCTAATGAATACAGCCAATTAAGTCTTAAAGGGTGATTCCACATACCCTAAAGTGGAAATGCCATTTTGTTAGCTGAACTCTTTCTTCAGGCTCCACTGGTTGCTCTGACTAAACCCCCACTAGTTACAGGGAGGTTAGACACGTGGCTCAGAAATAAACACCTACCAAGTACGAGTCTTAATCTGCCAGCTGAATCACACCACTAAATTCAGATTTTTCAAAGATCATTAGGTCCATGAAAATACAGATCAATATCTGAACTGTGGAAATCCCATCAATTTAAACGGGATTGTATGTTTGAGCATGGTGTATAAGTGGGACTTATTTATAGTCAGGTATTTTTTAGAGACCTGTATGCAAGACAGTAACATTACAAAGCCAATAGGAAAAACAGGCAACCTTGGGGAACATTCATGCCACCTGTCCCAGGAGATGCCTGGGACATCTTATTCCTTATTCCTACTCTAGCAAGGGTCTTCTTTATTTTAAGGAATATATTAGACCTCGCTTAATACATCATCAAGCTGGGGACTATAGCAAGAAATAATAACAATGCCTACTTACAAGTTTTGAAGTTACTAAAATATAAAATCAGACAAATGTTGCTTAAAGAGTGGTTATTTTTTTTATTATTGGAAAATGTAAACTTTTCCCATCTGTGACATGTATTTTATTTTAGTGGAAATGTTTCATTGCTTAGGTGACTGTATTGCCTATAGCATCCAAAAAATGATGGATAGTCTTGCATGGAACGAAGAAGTCCCAGATGGCAAGTCCAGGATGGGTACAGGCACTGAAATGTTATCTACAGGAGAAGTTTACTGGAAGAAAACTAGCTAACTGTGCCATTTTCAAAAAATACTATTTCCCATGAGACTGATATATCTTAACTAAAAAACTGAATGCTCTCCCCATGAGCTTATCTTCAAGCTTTTATTTTGTGCTCTAAATTACATTCCAGCCTTAAAATAGAATGTCTTTAAATTTTCTTCCTCTAATGAAATTTCAGCTTTGTCTATTTTTCTCCACTTGTGACCGTATGTAAACCTTTACTTTTTAAAAGAACCAGTATCAAATATGACAACAGCGTGTTTTTAAAATTAGCTTCTGTGTGGAAGATTCCAGAAGTTGAGCAGCAGGCATGGCTCTTCTGTCCTTAGGTGAAAAGTATCGACAGAGTTAAACTTTTCAAATTAGCATGCGGTGCAAATAATGCTTCCACGGGTAAGTTAAGCTTGAACTTTCAAAATGAAGCCAACGCTTCAGGAGCACCACGAAGACTTGTGGGAACAATGGTGAGTGCTTTGTGTAAAAATGTGTAAAAAATAAAACAGAATGAACAGAGTTTTCACAAGATTCGATTAACTTTTTATTGATTTGTTGAAGAACAAACTGTTTTCTGTGGAGAGGTGTTATCTATGGCCTTTTTTGAATCATACTAAATCTCATGTACAAAGCTACTGATTTTATGAAAGCCTGTACCTTGTGTTACATTACTATGTAACATTATACACGACAAAATCTGTTCCAGTTACTGCTTGTGCTTGGTGTTGTGGCCTGTGGTTACAGTAAATGGCTAAGACAAAGGGTAGGATGTATCTCACATAACTTTAGCCACCTAAAAATTGCACGCTGAATTCACAGCCAGTGGTCTACGCCACAGACAGAACCAATGGAGAAACATCCACATTCTTAGAAGGCAATTCATCCCAATTATTTCAGACATAATTCTATGGTACAGAATGAATTGCCAAGGATGATGCCCAGTGTTTTCACTCCACTAGCCACAGAGGGAATCAAAATGACCAGCTTCAAAAAAATCCCTAGCTTTTCGATGGCTAACATTCATGAAAAGGTGAAACGACGCTCAGCTTCAGTGACTATGTGATGACTGACTCGTCTTCAGGTGTGCTCCTGCCAATGCTTAAACATTCAGTTAACTTGACTCGCATTCTCATGGTAGGTAAGCCTGAAAAGTCACACCATGATGTTGCTACTTGTGGGAATGAACTCGCACTTGCTTCTGTAGGTTTACATGCCTTATACACTGATCCCAGCAATATGTGTGTGCTCTGGCTGGGAAACGGCTCTCATTTTATTTCAAAATGAGATTTTCTCTTAGACATCCTCTCTCCTTACCAAAATGTCTTTCAGTTAAGGACAACTTGGTCAGATGAACACAGACGGGATAGTTTGCTTTTGAAATGGTAAATGATACACTTAAGCATGAATTTCCCAGCACTGATTTTATGTGGACAATAATTTCTTAGCCAAAAAGGAACTTCTTAAATAAAGTGCAAAAAAGTTAACAGTTACAAGGTAAGGATATTAGGAGTAAGAGGCTAAAAATTCACACATATCTCCGCTTTTCATCGTTATCCTTAGGGTTTTTTTGATGTAACACTATACAATTCTGAACTTCCAGTATGATATTATTTGAAAGTAGGGAAAGAAATTAATAAAGGACTGCATAGACGTAATTCACAAGGCTTGATGTCAAGAATAAAATGCAGTTAGCCTGGTCAAATAAAAGTTAAGGGCAGAGATAGTAGGTGTGAACCTAGACTGTATTCCAGTATCGCAAAAAGCAGCACGGGTGCGTAGAGTCTTAATGTCTGATATAAGAGGCATGGAACAAACAAAAGCAATAAAAATTTTAGAATTATTTTCAGGAAAAAAATGCTTCAGTAAGGTCTAATGGACAGTGGAGTACTCAGTTCTCCAGAAGATGTCTTGGAAGCCACATTGCATGAGTCACTGGAAAATATGATTGTAATAAACACTGTAGAACATCCTACACTTATGTGGAAAGACAGAGTGATCCAGCATCCTTCTAGCAGAACAACTCTTTTCTGTCTTTTCAAAGGCAACCGACTATCTCTGCTACCTTGCTTACTGTCTTCCAGCAGGATCTCTACAGCTGCCTTAAACAGCTGAAACGTTATTCACCAAGGAAAAGAAAGCCAAAATCATTATACGTGGCCAAGAATTTAGTTTTATACCAAGTTTTCATTCAGAAAACTAGAAAGATCTACACAAAAGAGTTAATTCACAGGCATCTTACTCATAAGGAGAACTGCTTTTTGTGAGGAGGTATATTTTCCCCTCAAATGAGCAAGTATAAAGTTCATGCAAGGCAGTGAGAACTCGCACAGCTGATGCTCAATTTAGCATTTAGCCCAGAGAGTACAAACGAGAAGTGATACTGGCAGGACTGGTTTTGGAAGGTAGCTCTGTTTTTCACCTTACCTGTGGTTTTCTTACAGTGTTGCTGTACTCACTCTGCTGTTCCCATGCATATCCAGATAGCCAAGGTTGGCTCACATTGCACTACTTTGTTTCTTTGATTCATTTATTGAATAGTCTCACCATGTCACCCACCTAGCTATTTGCATCACTGATTAATTCGTTTCTAGGGGTGTAAGCGATGGTTCTGCTGAATTTCACTGAATTTGACTTGACCAGTCATGTTCTTAACATTACAGCTAAAAACAGCTGTTGTGATCAGCAACTACAATCTCCACCAATTGCCAAGTGCAATGAACTACCTTTTTTTATCTTTTCTGCTGTGATCTGTAAAAGCACATTTCTCATGCACAACCATCTCTTGGAAACCACCATTGGGAGGAAGTATTTGTAAGCTTTTCCATGCAGATTTACTGCAAGGAAATGAAATATTACTACTCCTTGCACCCACCACTGGAGAAGCACAGAAAGGAAGTGGCTTGAATAAGACAGTCTAGCAAAAACTTATGATAAAATTGGGATTCAGATGATGTATTGGGTGTGGCCTGAAAGATATTCCCTGTCATCTTCAATCCCATCACGATGCCCAGAAAAGATGCAGGTTATAAGTGTGCTGTGGGTCAGATATAGCTCACAGGCTCATAGATGGACTACTTTGCCTTGAGTACCCTGTAACACTCTACTAGAGAGAGGCCCACCAGAAACCTCAGATCCAAACAATTCACAACACATAAAGAAACTCAAATTAACTTCCCTATAGCTCAGGCTTATCTCCAGTTGCTGTCTGGCAGATATAATTTGAAATGGACATTGCACTTACCCAAGAATATATTCACACAAGAGCCTGCAATAGTCACTGTGAGAACTAGTAATTAATAGCAGAATCTTCCCAGCACTCTTCAGTTGTTTCAGCCACTTTTTTACAGACTCGGGACATCTTTGTAAATATTTGTCTGGATGATTTTTCACTTCTGGGAAATACGTCCCACAGTCTTCTAAAAAATTAAAACATAATTATGGATTATCCAATCCTGCTCACAAACCACGTAATCCACACAACAAATTTCCTTTTATGTGCAAACAATACAATTTCATAAAAGGCGAAGCAAAGTTTAAAATTCTCCCTTGGTTGGAACTCAATATAAACCAAAAAAACAATCAAACCAAGAGGATACACTGTAGCAGAAATAAGTTTGTATGACTTTTCTCTTTTATTATGGAATTTTCTTAGTTATTTTGTTTGATGTTCTTTTGGTCATAAGAGTAAATAATACATAAATTACAGATTATAGTCTTATGCAGCAAATAATTACTTCCTGTTGCTCAATTTTTGGATACTCAATTTGTGATTTTAAAATGAGTTTAATGTTTAGAAAATGGTAAGGACCTGAAATTCCCAAGAACATCTGTTCAGTTCCTTCTGACACTTTAGGTTAGCATTGTCTGATCAATAACATCCATTTTAATATTTTTGCATTTTTCACAAGGAGCACTTTATCTATGAAAGGTTGACAAAACAAACTGGCAAAGACTCACAGGTATGTGGAATACTAGGAACAGGTGCAAAAAAACCCCTTAATTCCAATTCCAGCTTCAATAATGCTCTTTTTGCCGAATATAACAGCAATAGAATTTTACAAATACACTTGGAATGTAAGATTTTAAAAAGTGTGCAATAACACTAAGTTGGCAGTAAAAGTTACCTATTTATTAAAGTCACCAATAAATATTTACCTTGTTATAACCCATAGCTGCTTTACCAAGATGTCAAATTAACATTAAACTTACCTTTTTTTATCATTCCTATGATCTAATACTACATATTTCCTCTGTGCTCAAACCCTCTATATCCAAAAATGTCAAGCTAGTTAAAGGTCTAAAAAGAAATATAATAATTGTAGAGACAGAAATGATACCAAGTATTTGGCTCTCAGTCTGTGTGTGTTATAGTATAATGAACATCACCATAGAAGATTATTTTTCTTCCAGCGTTTGTTCTATATGCAACTGTCTGTGGTCAACTTTGCTGAATGATTTAATAAATCCCAGACATTACTTAGCCTTCTGGTATGTGAGTAATGCTATTCTCTGGTTTGAAAAAATAAGATTTAAACCACTTGAACTTTAGCTATTTAATGAAAGAGAACATGTATGTTTGAAACAGTAGTATCAAAGAAAGACTGAAAGATGCTGGGTGCTAAACATAACACTATTTCATATTACACATTCAAACATCTACAGATGGCAGGAAAAAAAGTCTCCCAAAAGAAGTTTCGAATTGGCTGTTTTCACTGCAACTAGACAGGAGGCAAAAATGTCTTATTCTGTACTGTGACTTGACAGATTTCTTCCCAAAAGCTACAGAGTGGACTACTATATTTAAGGAAAGTTTCTCAAACAAAATCTCCCAACTCATAACCAGGTCACTATTCCAGTTCTTCATAGTAGTTAGGTCAGGCTGTGTAACAGCCTGTACCACGGGAATATGAGCCTGTTCCTGCAGTCATCGTTATGGGATGCCATGACATTTGCCTTGAGAACTAGCCTTGAGAGCTAGCCAAGACCAATGATTTTTTTTGATTAAATGAAGCAGATTTACAAAAGAGGGTTTCCTGTAGTGTTTTCGCCCCCTCTTTCCTGGGGTGTGAATATTGTTTGGGATGAGCAATATAGTTTTTAGGAGCAGAAGCTGCATTATTTTTTTCAGTATTATCATTAGTAACTATATTTCATATGTTATGCTATGACAATTTTTCTTCTTTGTTGTTTTGGAAAATGCACAACATTACATGAGAATGAAGGGGGACACAAACAAAGCAGGCTTGGCATTAGCTCTCACAGGTTCAAACAATTAAAAGAAAGATAGCAAAGTTCATTTATATATACAGTGATCTATCACTCTTTTTACCCTAAAGTAAAGAGATCTGTTTTATATGAACTTCACTGTTGGACACTCTTTGTTTTTCTTTCCTTATCAAATGCCTCCCACGCTCCGTTGACCATTCTTTGATGTGCAACTAATTTAATGACTTTGAGTAAATTTAATCAACACTGTCTTTTTTGTCCATACTCTGTGCAGTATCTGCTATATGACAAATCTATGATATTTGGCCTCTGAGTTACATCTGCATTGGAAAAGGTCAACAACTCTGGATTCAACATATGAGCTGAAAGAGAGTCTTATTCTAGTTTTCTATCCAGACCCTGAAGCCCAGCTGTTAATTGCAGACAAGCAATGAATCAGTTCTTGACACTGTGATCTGAAGTTTGCCTCTGGGCTGTTTGCCATATCAGGCAGAGGTACCTTAGAAGAACCCTCATTAAAGCATTCTCTACCATAATTAGGCCAACGTGGCCCAGGAAAGTAGAGTTTAACTTAATTCCTAACATTCTATTGCATCTGGTGAAGACAGTTTGGCTGAATATATACTCATACCTGTAAAGGAGTTTAACCACCAAAGCTGGCAAGATTTTACTGAAAGCCAAATAAAATAAAAGCTGAAAACCTTGCTCATTATCCCAGGCCAAGAGCCAGTTTTGAGGAGGACAGCAGAGCCACAGGCACCTTGTTGGCAAAAAGAGTTGTGGAAGTTTTAAGATGTGATGGAGAAATAGCATCAAGTCAAGCCTTCACAATCAAATGGAATGATCTGACAGTGAGAAATGAAGCATTTTTTCCAAGGGTATATATTACCAGTATGCCATATGCTGCACTTTGTTTTTCTAAAGCAGGAAAACCATAAAAATAATAAGAAAACTCTATCAAGCAAAGAGTCAGTGAGAAATCAGAAAAGAACTAATTTTACCGGAGCCAACAGAGGAAAGGAGAAAGTGAGTTAACGGTGAGAAGAGTGATTTTATGCAAGAATCATACAGCTCTGTTCTTGAAAAACAAAAAAGTAGTTCTTCAGACAAACACCATTCTTGAGAAATAAGAAATGTCTCTAGCCTGCAGTACCTTCCTGATAATGCTTATGGACCATCCAAGTTTCAAAATACTCTTAAAAATAGAACTATAAGCATGCTTTAGAGAAGCTTTGTTGGTCCACAAATTCACTGTATCAAAATGGGGGATTTGTGGTCACCACCAGATCTACAACTGAAGTTTGCTATCTGTACATTGCCTAAAATAAAATCTCTACATTTTTATCTCTCTGTTTTGTGAATATCACTTAACATACGCCTATACAGACATTGACATGTATTAATGTGTACCCACAAATCAGTGAAAGCAGAACAACAGTAACAAATGTCCCAACTTTCACCTTGGATGTCTCTCTCTATTGTTTTCAGTTATCTGCATGCATGCCAAAGGCTACACTAGTAACCTCTGGCTCTTTGGCAGTGTGAACACTTTCTCAAAATACAAGAAAGCATTTCAGAAAAAAAATGGAAACAAGAAGACCATGACAATCAACATAACAATCAACATATTTACCCCCTGTGACTGTATGAGAAAACCTAATCCAATGATGTGGAGCAGGAAAGCAAACGTCTAAGCATTTTATGCACAAGTTTGCAATTTATTACATGTATGTTGCCATGGAGCAAATGCAGTTTTTCAATTTCCATTCTTGTTACTAAACAACTTGGAGTTTACCTGAAATCTCTGAAATACAGCCTGGGATAGCAAATTAGCAACTAGCCTCTGTAGGGATTTATAATCGTCTTCCAAATACACTTTCAAAAATAATAATTGCCTTTGCAGTCCATTAAGTATCCTTTCAGAAAAATATATTTCCTTTTTAAGCAGAAGATAGAAATATAAGCAATTAAAATGAGTTGTCTAGAACTTCCACATATTAAAGTCCTGCCAGAGCCTCTTATCAGATCTACGTCCTGTTGTATTTTCAAAGCAATATAATTTCCACTATGTATATTATCAGAGGCTCCCTTAGTGTCCAGTTTGGGGTTTGTTTTTTCGTCTCATCTGACTTTGTAATTTGATCAAGATGTTCTTTGCATCGTCTTGCCTTACAATTTAATTGCTCGTAATACAGCTGTGATAGCAAGTGCGATGGGAATTATGTATGGCTGGCAATGCAGAACCCCCAGACCAAACTCAGAAAGAGCCTGTACAATGCTTGCCATGACTGGCAGAAGTCCTCCAGCACAGACAATAATCCAGTCTTTAATCCAACCGCCCTCTTCTACTACAGTTGCAAAATTACTTTATTGAAGTATGCAGTTTGATGTTCTAATATAATACCTCCATTTGGGGAAAAAATAATTGTGGATTTCTCTTGTGCTCTTTATTACACCACTTCTCTTTGGCAGGGTCAGTTTATACCCCACTGGCTCTGGACTCCTCTGGACTCAATGTCTGTAAATTCGCACTGCCAGGACACTGCAGTTTTCATCCTTTAACTGTTATTTGGATTATAAAAAAGTTCAAGAGGCATGTTTCTGGCAAGGTTTCAGTCCAGAACTAAACCACAGGAAAACAGTGTATTTTTCAGTATTGTCACTGCTTCTAAGGGGCACCTACTTGATTGAATTAAAAAGAATTTATCCACTATTTATACAATTTAGCTAAGCAGAGAGGTATGAGGCTAAAAAAATCCCTAGAATTCAGCCAAGAAAAATAAACTTTCAGCTGCCAATTTGTAGCTTGTATTTAGTGGCTTTAACAACTAACCATCTCTTACAATGAAAGTAGTATTTGGGAATGTAACTTTTCTCTCTTCTAAATTCAAAGGCAATTTGATAGCTTAGCTATCAATACCCATAGCCAGATTCTCTGCAGCTCTGAAGCGAGTAAGAACTTACACCTCTTCCCTAATTTTTGTCTGAATGCAGGCCTGTAGTTAGCAGTTATTAATTTGATCAACAGAGTAGCGCTGAAATAAAGTGTTTCTATCAGTGACGATGCAGACAACTATATTCACTGTACATTGCTTTCCATTGTGGTCTTACAGCACTTCAAGTTTTTAGAGTGAACAGAGAGGCACTTCTTTGACCATTGTTGTTGGCTTCTTCTCTCGTCTAAATAAATATATCCAACAACTAACATGAGCATTCAACAGAAACACAAGAAAAATACCTTCATTACAGAAGATTTTGCAAAAGAATTTACATTTCATCTTCTGAAAGCAAGTAGAGGAGAAAGGGGGTGATGGTTAAAATTACGTTAGAGAAGTCATCTTTCATTTCCTTTCATTTAAGCTCAAGTTTGTATTCTAGTAGGAGCAGCAGAAGCAAAATGAGAGACAGGGAAGGAAATGTCAACATAAAGCAAGATAAGAAAGCAGAGTGAAGCATGAAGCAGGGATGACTGGGCAAAATATGGTTACATTCTGGAGGCCTGGGTTCAGGCAGATATCAGAAACAGGGAGCAGCAGGAAGAGATAAATCATCCCTCTCCTTCCCCCCAGAGATAAAGACGTTTAAAAACAGAATAAAAGGATGAGAGTCCAGGAAGATAGGAGGTTAGGAAGAGGCAAATGTCACAAGAGCAAAAAAGAGCTGTGACAGATGTAAAATATTCTGTATTTTTATGTTCTTTGTGATTGTCTCAATTCCTTACCTAAGACTGTGCAGTCTCTTAACAGACCAAAGGATGAAGGATCCTGGTCCAGCTCAGGCAGGAAGAATACTAGCCATTTACACCTCTTGGTTAACTAGGAGCAGACATGAAAAGAGGATACTGAGTCTGGAGACAACAGAGATGTTAGTATTATGGTACCAAATCTCTTATTCTCACCTGAGAAAAAGCGAGAAGCAACATTTCTGGGAGGAGAGAAGGGAAAAAAAGGAGTATGGGTGGGTTGGCCAGTGGAGACCAGGAATTCAGAATGACACCTCGGTGAGTCGCTGCCCGTCATGAGGCTGAACTTGGCAGTATGATGAACCTCTGCTTGTTGAAGCTAATAATTAGCTTGTGTGCCCGGATATATGAGTGGCTGCCTACAAAGCAGAGTATCTTTCAAACTACACTTAGATGTGCAAGTGGAGCAGAATGGGAGAGAAAAGGGAAAAACCGACAGAAATCAGACAGAAGAGAGGAGCTAGGTAATACAAAGAGAAATGAAAAATAGACCAGTATTAAGCATAAGTTGTATTCTGTTAATAATTCATACCCATAGATAACAAACATGTATCAGTATGTCAAGTCAAATTAAAGAGAAAACTTTTCCTCCTATGTTCTCAGAAAAGTAAGGATTTTTATGATCACAAAGTAACCACTTTGCATGTGGCACTGCACTTTTGAGCAAATCACATATTACTAATGGACATACAGGATCATCCGATCCTCCATTTGCCTCTTTTACCTGTGTATCTGTTAAAGAAAATGTTTACAGCTCACATAACATTGACCTTTGCAGTATTTTTAGCAACATCCAGCTCTGGTCAGGCAGAAATAGATCTTATTTTCAAAAATTATAAACTATTTTCCAGTGGTGACAAGTCTGTGTTCACCTTGATTAATTTCAAGGGGGTGACTATAAGGTAAGGATCCGTGGTGGGCTAGGGAAAACATTACTACTTGGATTAATAGTGACTGCAGGGCTATATAAATATTTAATATACTGAATGAAACACTTCAGCAGAACACACACAAAACATCACCTCTGCAAATATTTCATGGATCACTTCCTCTTCTACTCATTTTCTACTCCTGTGGCCTACGAGAAGCTTACTGCAAAAATTAAAAAGCTTTGGTAGCTAAAGATAGGTCTCAAACTAAAAGGAGGCTGAACGACTAGAAATTCTTCTAAGGAAGCCAAAAGCAGCTGTTGTATCTTCTGGTCTGATATAACGAGGCAGGAACCACCACGCTCCCTCCCACCCTCGTGTTTCCGAGGTGAGATTCCCATGCCAAAGGCTGTCAGGAACAGCACTGGACCTTTAGCTATATTTAAATGGAAGTCACAACGTCAAAATTAGAGGCTAATGCTGCTCTGCCATCTCTTAGCTGAACATCACCCCCCCACCCCGCCATCTGTGTTTCACAGTGGACTGAAGACCTACGATGGCCAGCCTTGAACCTCAAGGCTGCAGGTTTCAGGGCTGGCCCTAATCAAAGTCAGTTTCAAGGTGAGGCTGTATCTTTTCTTGAAAACATAACTTGCTAACTACTTTTTCCCAAAAGCCTTTCAAGCAAGCTTAAAAACTACCATTTCCTGACCACCTCCCCCCCACTTCCTATCTGAAAGAACAACGCATACAGTCTGCCCCTAATCTTCACCCTCTTGCTTCCTAGTCCTGCCTCATCTCCCACCGCATCAGCAGTGTCCTGGCTGCAGAACGGTCAAGGCTCCTAGGAGTGCCATGCCACAGCCAGATGCCTGCATGTTTTTTTGCATGTAGAGTTATTCTTGCTTCTTGTTGAGGTCCATGGACACTGGAAGAGAAAGCCAGGCTATTTTCATATATTATCTGTTCTTATTTGCGTTCCCAAATGGCTAAGACCAGCCCAGACCACTTCCACCTTGCTGGTACAACTGCTCCTATTGCCAGAGCCAGCCCCACTCTGCAATCCTTGCCCTGTCTCATGCCATGCTTGCAGATCCCTTCCTTTAGTAAAGGGTAACAACACAAATTAAAAAAAGTCATGAGAAGCACACGGTACGTGGCAAAGTTTGCAGCCTGACTTCATGAGGACTGCCAACACATGACATTTGTTAGAAAGGTGTCTAGATGTGGGTAGTCTGAATGACCTTCCATAGTTCTGTATACACAAAACTTGGAAACAGCATTTCTTTCTTTCCTTGTTTTTTCTTTTCCTTCTGGTTTTATGTTAATATTTACATGAACATAGCAATGTTTCCACAGTACACTACAAAGCAGGAAGGATGTACTTTGGAGGTAGGACAGGATCTGTTGCTACATTTTAGAGGAAATTATTTCTTTCTCAAAATAATTCACTTCCTCACTTTACATTACCATGCTAGTTTGCAGTGTAACAGACCAGATTTATCAAACTGTATGAGATCAATTAATTTGTGCTGACACTCTTGCAACCCACGGGCTGAGAACTAAACCCATGCAGAGGTAACTACCATTTGTTGGACAAACATATGCAGTTAAATCAGTCTGATTCTCCAGAACTTCATAATCCCTACTGCAATGTGTGAACACCTAAAGTGAATATTCTGCAGGTGGAAAAATCTGTTTTGCTCCACGGTCAAGAATGTCTTCTTACAGGATTCATGCAAGATGCTTACCTATGCTCAGAAGTAAAAGACAGAAAGCTGATATAATGATTACTCAAAGTAACAAAATCCGCATTTTTTCCTCCTGTTCAAGATTTACACGGATCATTTGTTATATAAGTATTGCCATGGTGTTAATGTTTATAGGGAGACAACCTATCAGTGGGAAATTATCATAAATAATCTGGAAATCTCCACCTTCACCTACACACAGATTGCTGAAGCTACCGATCCTTATACATTCGTCATACAAGCTTGCTCTTTGCCATAGAAGTATATTGAGGATCATTCTTCTACATACATTATAACTATTTGCACTGAACACCTTCTTTTCCCAACAAACTTTGCATACTTAAATGCCTGTTAAACCCTACCCGGGGTCAACTCACATACCTTTAAAATACATCCCCCGGTAAATACATCATAAAAAAGCTGCACAACAATTTAGGACAGAAGGAGGAAATTGGTTTTGTTCAACTGAATACAGCTAAGAAGGTGGGAAATGGGATCTGTTCAGGATGCTGCTGTAGTCTAAAAGAAATGCTGGCACTTAGTTTGACAGGAAGTCAAATATTAGAATACATTTTTATTTATACATCTGATGAGGCTTACTTGAGTCCATTGGCTTGCATGAAACATGCTGTTATGTGTGGTGTGGAAATGAAATGCATAATGAAGAAATAAAATACAGGCCATAGATATTTTATAATGGCACCCAGATTACAGGTTGCTGATAAACAAACCAAAAGTTCTACTCAGCTGTACTGCTCCACCAAGAAGACATTACAGATAATCCCCTTTTCTGTAGATCTCAAATTAAAATAGCTCTGGGGAGGAACTGAAACTCTTTTTGAAGCTTTGAATGCACCAGCTACTTTGAGGCACTTGTTGCAGTAAGAATGAAGTTAAAGTTCTCAGAAATATTTTTACTGGAAGGAGTAGCATCATATACCTCTTAGGTATGCACATGTACATACTAACACACACACACACAAATATATATATATGCGTACACATTGTAAAGAACAAACATGTTTTTTCTTAAAACAAGAAATAATCTTTTTCCGTCTCCCAAGGAACTGCGCACTGACAATAACAAATGGTGTTAATTCCAACCTCTGGGTCTACAGTTGCAAACTTTCCAAATGGGTACAGATGGACCAAGAGCCGTATGTGGACTCCAGTTTTGCTTGCCACTTAGCATTCCTGTACAGATGCCACATCCACACTTCAACAACAACTTGACGGGCAATGGGAAACTGCAAGCAACAAGCACCACAACGGGGTAGGGGGAAGAACTATCTGTAAACTGAGGCATTTTAAACTGTATCAGAAAAACATATCAGAAAATAAAAGACAATACAGAAGAGTGTGACAATAAGGGAGATTTGTAACAGGCTATTCACCTTTCATCTTTACGATTAACCTATATATCCAGAAAATTTAAGTTACGACTCGTGTGTGCTTTCTGTGATCTCATGATTTTTCTAACGTACAAGTAGTGTTCAATGATAACTACTTCTACTGTAGGTGATGTACCACTTTCTGTTAAGCTTATCGTCATATTTTATTGCATATAATGAAAATCTTACTCTTCTTGCCTGGGGTCTCACACTGGCTATCCTGTTAATACAGCTCTCAAATCACATATATACCAAGTACTTTTCATGGTTCTGGTCTATAGAGCTTCATAAACCAGTTCCTGGATGAGACTGCAGAAGTGTGTTTCCAGTCCCCATGTATTAAAGAAATATTAACAGGAAGATGTACCAAGAAGGGCCATCAGGATAAGACCCAAAGAGCTTAAAAGACAAGAAGAGAGTCAGGTTACATTTAGACACCGCAGTGAGACGTAGTATAAAGGCATTATTTATCTCTAAGAAGCCAGCACAGTTGGAGGGAACAAAACCTACATGTACGCATATTTGTTTGCCATATAAATAGGTAGCCATCTGGTACTGGAAAGAGAGCGAGCAACTTCCCTGACTGGAAACTCATCCTTTCAGGCGGCATTTCTCCGGTACCGCGGGCGGGTGGTGCCACCTAGCGAGCAGGGGACCCCGCTCCCCGGGACCCCCGCTCCCCGGGACCCCCGCGGGAGCGCAGCCCCGCCGGTGTCGTCACCCCCGGCGCGCCGGCGGGCACCGCGGGCGGCGTGGAGGAGGATGCCCTCGGGTGGGGAGCTGCACTGTCACCCCGAAGCACCGCAGCCTCCCTGTTATCAAGAACCGTCAAAACATGGGTGTCGGGAAGAGAAATCCCTGCCATTTCCTGGGCTGTTCATTTTTTCTGTTAATTTTTTCTTTTTTCGCTATTTATTGGCCTCTGTGAAAGCAGGAGGGCCTTGGGAAATCCCCTACAATTTTTAGATAAAACTTTTAAGAGACCGAACAGAACCGAAACGAGCCGTTCCACAGGAACGACCCCAAATGGCAATGATCCGCAAACAGCAACCATCAGAGGTCAGGGTGTGGGTGTCGGGGAAGGCTTAATCGAAAAGACTGGGTGATTTGACAGCTTGAACATAAATCTGAGAGAGAAATAATAACAGTCTTCAAACATGTAGAAAGCTTCTGCTTGGGGGAAAAAAAAAAAGAAGGAATAATCTGTCCCCTGAGGTCAAGGTCAATGAGTCAAGAAGCAGCGATCTTACGCTTCTGCAAGTCTAGATTAGAAATGATAAGAAAGTTTCTGATTTTAAGGGTATTGACGCACTGGAAAAGCTGCCTAGGAGGTTGTACAATCTTTGTAAGTGCAGGTCTTTAAAAAGAGGCTGGGCAATTACCTGTTAGGAAGGGAACACCTAACCCATCCCTTTGGTAGTGGTGGAGTAAGTGCAAGGTATCTTCTGTAGTTCCTTAAAGAATTATGATTACATATTAGAGATGAATTGCACCCCCATCTCCACCCACTGCTTTATTTATCCACCTCACCTATGGATAATGATGCCTATGATCATGTCAGAAGCAAAATTTGCTTGTAGGGAGTAAAAGGAATGAATTCAGCAAGGAGCACCAGCACAGCTTTTGACTTCTTGCTATTAGTAACACAGCTTTCGCCAATCTGAACAATACACAAACTAGAGGTCCACATTGTCAACTTCATCAAAACAAAAGAGAGACACAGACTTCTGACTTCATGCTACTTTCATTGCAGACCATCCCTCTCCCATTTGTACCAGCAAATTTGCCATAGGAAGGCTGAGAGAGGAACATTCAATTTCTAATGCCGCTCTTTTGAGCACAAAGACCTGTTTGTTCTTATTATAGTGCTACCAGCTTGACAACAAAGAAAACAAAGCTGCTTTCTAGAAATTTAACAAGATGTAAAGTCTCCATTAAAAATGTTTTAAAAATTGCAAAACTAAATTAACTAATTTTGTGCAAAGCCTGTGTGTTGAGTTCATCACTCTCTTAGGGAGAATGGAAAAGAAGAAATTATTTCAAATTATACCTAAAGCGCTGTTGGAAAGGTCCTTGCTGGTCAGTCTGTCTACAAGGAGTTTAGAGCCCAGGGAAATGTGTGTTTAAAAGTTATAAAAAGAAATCTTCCAAGTGCTCTATTTGTGATTCTGCATTCTTTTATCTCCCAGTTTGAATCTTCATCTGTTTTAACATTATCCAAACAAGGGCAAACAGATGAAAAGCAAACTTGTAAATATCACTTAATGTGAAATAGATCCCAAATGAACGGTGGCTAGTCCAGATTAATTCCAGGAGTGAGCATCAGGAGGAAAAAGGGTTTCTGTAAGCAGAATTGTGCAGGAAACAATTATTTTTAGCTCATGAATTTCTCTGGGATTCCAGATTTTCCCCTGTCCTGCATCAGGATTACACAGAAGCCCTTAAAAACAGAAAAAGAAATAAGGGAGAAACACACATGTGCACATGGACTGGCACTTGCTTACTGCGCACAAGTCCATTTTGCAAGCCAGGCAGAAGTACTGTCTCTGCCTTGCTGGAACACGGTTCCAGTCGACTGAATCCTGGTGCTGACGTGATTTTGTTTTTGTGCTTTAATCTCACTTATCTGACCCTCTTCACTTCATATGGCAACAGGGACTCAAACTTTCCAATTCCTCTGTGTGTGGGTGTCCTAATCATCAAACCTGGAATTAGTCTCTGGCTCTGTATTTCAAGCTCATCCTTTGGAAATCTCAGTTAGTTAGTCCAAAATTACAATGTAAATCTGGCAGAAAAGGAATGACGTGAACACAGGCCCTCTTACATGCCACATAAATGTCTAACTAAGGATACCTGCTATGCTTGATCTCTCCTTTTTTCTCATTCTGATCAGAAATTAATAAACTGTTAATGCGAGATCATGTACTCTCACGGCCAGTTCCACTGCCATTTTCTTTTAAGAAATATCTCAACTTTTTGTCAGATTTTGTTTCTATGAAGGAGTTGCAGAGATGCTAGCACGGGCAATTCAAGTTGATAGCAATCTAGCATACACGCTTGAAGAAACTTGCATGTTAAAGCAGCTACATGTACAATTAGGACAGTGAAGTCCAAACTTTTTTGAAGATACACTTGGATACATGTCCTGCTGTGCTCTGGCTTTAAAAGAGACCTCTTGCAGCAAGCGGATGGTAACACACTGGATAGATCGTATGTATTTGGACAGACCACTTCGCCATTTCAAGTCATCTATGGGCTCTATCAAGTGAGAACTCTTGGCTTTCTGAGGCCATTTTTGTATGGATGTCTGCAGCTACTAGAAGGAAAATCTGGAAATTTAAGGCAATTTATATATTTGATAAAAATATTTACATGACTACAGAATATCTCTTATAACACTGTTGAAATGCTGTTGCTGTTTCTGTTGATGCAAACTTTACAGGGCTCAATCTCTCAGGTCTATTGAAGTCATATAATACCTTTTTATCGAGCATAATATTGGAAAAAACATTTCTTTATTCCTCTGTAACTAATCTGCTTGCAGTTCATCAACTACAACAGTCTAGAATACATCCATTTTACTCTTGGAAATGATTCTCTCTCTTGCTAGCCAACAATCCAAACCTGCCTACATCAAAAACCCCAGTTACAAAGGATGTGGGCTAAAGTACATATTTTGAAAATACCTATATTAATTGCAGAGCTATAAAACTACTAAGAAATGCATGATGTCCCCTGATCAGCAAACAACAGCTTGTTGATCTCAGGACTCTCTCCTCTACACGGTGACAGTGCTGTAAAGCTCAGGGCTTGTTTCTGCCTTGTCTTGCGCTGATGAGAAGGAGCCTCTGCCTTACGTCCTCGGGCAGCAGCCAGGAGCAATACCAGTATTACAGTGCCCCAGACTGCAGGGATAACAGCAGAGGCCAGGGGACGTGGCTGAGCCCCTGCCCCACTCTGCAGTGGCTGGCAGCCTGGCCGGGGTGGCTGCGAACCCACACTGCTCTTTACAGCAGTGGGTGCTCCTGGGCATCCTCCCGCTATTCTCCTGGCTGGGTGGGCTGTGGAGCAGGAGGGTTTCTGTGGACCTCCAATCCACCACCAACAGCCCTGCTCCAACTCTCTTCCCCTCCCGCTACACCCTCAATTAAACACTTTGATGAGAAAAAACAGAAGGCAAGAGCCTGGTTACCACTCAAACCCTCACTAGGCTGCAGGGAAGAAAGTCCTGCCATTCACACCCCACTTACATGGGGCTAAGCCAAACGGGACGGAGTTTTTATGAAAGTAAAGACTGCATGAACAATTTGTATTTATAAGTATGGTACGATTAAAATGTTTGTAGAGGCAGCTTCCACAGAGCAACAAAACTCTCCCCTGAATACATATGATGAAACCAGATGCCACACAAACAGCTCTTTTGTTTTCCAGACTGCAGGACTGGTTATTAAGTCCCAAGAAAACAGACACGTAAGGAGTCCCGCTTCAGCTTTAGGCTTTAAATCACCATTCATGCCAAAGGCAATGACATATACAGCACGTTCGCATGTAGCTCTATTCATTCTGCAATAATGAGACTTAACATTTTAATCCTCTTTCACATATTTTTTAGACTGACATCTGAACATTAAGAACAGATTCTTGTGTTAATATCATGTGTTATATGGGCTTTCTTTTATTACCTCCTTTCTACTAGAAGATATGAACTGAGTATCTATAATTAATGCTGGTCTCAGACTATTTATAGTGATAATAGGACACAAAGTAGAGCTCTCTATTTTTATCATTAAAACGCTCCTATCACGATCAATCTTAAATCATATTAGCAATAGTAGCTATGTCACAATTGCTTTTTAAAGGAATTTCCCTGCTGTATAAGGACTCAAGATAAGCAAAAAGAAACAGAAGTAGAAACAAGGTTTTCTTTTTCCTTTTTAAATGGAAATTGTCAGGAATCAGAAACCATTTGAGTATCAAAGACGTAACTCTGTCTGATAATACTATACCAGATATACTTATATGCAGATCTTTCAGGAATTTGTCCGTATCTGTATTCATTGGTAAAGGCTGCTATAAAACAGAATCTGTACGTGCACATATTACATAAGTGAGTGTAAGATGTATTTGTACAGAGAGATAAATATACTTCTATGGAAAATGACATTATACCATTATAATTACAAATCTACGGGCTAGTGGATATAATAAATCAGTAACTGTACTTAAAGAAATTTTAAATTTTCAGGTCTGTGTATACATAAAGACTTTAAGAATCTTTAGAGAAAGGACTGTAATTTCTTAAGTGCTCATATAATTGTTAGACATTTGGACTACTTACAGCTTTTCCACATGTAAAATTTCTAAAAATTGTATTGTTACCACTAATGGAAAAAGGAATACAGAATACAGTAACATAAAAAATGACATAGGACAAACTTGGAGACAAAAATATCTTCAGTTGTAAACAGAGATAATTTTCGTATAGGAGTTCAGCTGCAGGAAATTCCAAGTCTCTGTAGGCAACAAAGAG
The DNA here is from genome assembly GCF_965638725.1 of Aptenodytes patagonicus. Taxonomy (NCBI): domain Eukaryota; kingdom Metazoa; phylum Chordata; class Aves; order Sphenisciformes; family Spheniscidae; genus Aptenodytes; species Aptenodytes patagonicus. The sequence continues at coordinate 57,432,423 of NC_134951.1, read as the reverse complement.
CTAACGTAATGGAAGGCATGGAAGCACACCAGTGTAAGAAGATATGAAATCCATTCAAGAATATCATGCCATGAAATGGACAGCTTAGTACAGACAGAGTCAGACCAGTAGATAAGATAAGCATTTTGGAATGCCATAAATACATTAGAAAACCAAAAAGAGTAACTAGATGACCTTTAACGTTCCCTTCCAATCCAAACCATTCTATGATTCTATGAAATTGTGTGGTGCTTCAGTAGTATAAATTACCCAATTGCCAAAGCTGCATGTATAAGTTGCAATCATAGTATTTACGTGATGATATGTAATCTTTGATATTATTGCTTATAGGAATGTATTTTTTGTGAAATGTGGGCATATGCTTGCACATTCTCTTATAATGAAAAAGTATAAAAAAATACATAAAATTGTCTTTGGATTTCTCTTTTTACCTTCATACTCTTCCCATGGTTAGACAGCCAAAGTCTCTGTCATAGTAAAACGTGATGCTGGTTTTCTCTGAAAATTCAGAACTTTTGGCCTACGGTTTATGTCAGTATCCCGGGATAAGCCAGGGAATCCAATTTAATGCTGTTAGTGTTTATTTCCTTCACTCATTGCATACAAGAAATAAGGTCTCCAATAAATCAAAGATGCAGGTGGATTTGCCAGTAGTATGTTTTCTGTATTAACATAATTGAACATAAAGTGTCAAAGTGAGGATGGACACACAATGCCTACATCCAGCTGTTACAACTTAAACCTGCCTTTCGCAGAAATTCAAACTGTGGTAGTACAATTTTACTGCTGGCTAGAATGACTAAGTGCACAATAAAAACTATTCTAGAAAGTAAAACAGAGGAACTTATAAGACAGCAATTACAAGATAGTCAAGTGGAAAAATACGCGATAATCTAGAAGAATGAAATATACCCTCATAAGTGAGAACAACTGAAATCCATCCAAGAATAGTCTGCTGTGGACAGATTTGATACAGGCAGGACTGCAACAACAGTCGATATTTAGGTAAGCTGCAATATGACTGGAAAACTTAAGTCAACTTTGAGGTGCCTTGATGTGGTAGCTATTCAAATGCCAAAGATGAGTGCCCAGTGTGTGATTATAGTATGACTGGTTGCTGTTCATGAAATCAGTAATGGGGCTGCATTTATAGATGAGAATCATTCCTTTACAGAAATGCATTGTTAGAAAGTATGAGGACAGCATCACATGCTGTTATGAACAGAAAAATATAGAAAGGTTATAATACAAATTTTCTTGGAATTTTTATTTATCCTTATGCTCTTTCATGGTTGGCTCACCACAATCATTGTGGTAATAAAAGTCTTTCTTGGTTTATCCTGGATCTATGGTTGCATTCTTGTGTAAATATTTGTGCCCAAAGAGTGGGAGTGCTGTATGGAAAGAAAAGGTATCATGCCATCGGCTGTCTAAACAACTTTTGATTCTTTCTAGCTTTATACACTTTGATATGTGTGTAGCTGCTGATACTTGACCATAGCTGACTGTGTACTACTAAGAGATATTTTATAGATTGATAGAAGCACACCTCTTAAGGATTTGTTCATATTCCCATGACAAAATTCACACTGACTTCAACGGGATAAGGGTCTTCAAGGATTTTATTCTCGTAAATACGATGAGAGACTGAGCATCAGTTACTGAAATTTTATACACTCAAAAGACACAAGCTGATTTTGCTCCTACTCCTGCTCTCACTTTAATTTCTGTGTTGCAGATGATTGCAGGCGATCAAACAAGCAAATCTAAGCAGTTGCCATCTGGCAGCTGAGAACTTGTACTTGCACACCTGCTTCCTTTTCTCCCTCGTTCAGGCTAACATTTTATTCCACTGTGGGGACAGGTTTAACGTGCACATATACAATCACTCACTCCGTCTGACCTGGCAGGCAGTAACTTTTTATGCCATTTGCAAGCCCAGGAACATGCCCCATGTAAAATGCCAATCTAAAATCACCTTTCGCAGTGCTCATTGGGGAAGTTTAAACTCTTCCTTTCCAGCTTCTTTAAAATGCCCTTTACGTAAGCCAAACAAAACGGATGTAGGGGTGATTGCAGGAGTCCAAGACTGGGAAACGTAACTGGCTTATTAAGCGCAGAGAACTAAACCAAACAGGTGGCAGTATTTCCCCACAGTGCAGTAAGAAGCTTGTTTGAGTGACTTACAATCTTAGGCATGCAAGAAACATTTCAGTTGTTACATGCAAAGTTTGTCTACCCAATATGTGTCTCATATGTTAGTCAATCTTTTGTGAGTTGTAAGCACGTATCCAAATACTAATGTAGCAGAACTACATCACTCCAAATAAAAAAACAGAAAAGAAAACTGGCTTATTCAAAGTTTTCTACCGTGTTAAGGTAGAGATTTTTTTTCCCCCAAATAATGCCATAATATGAAATATGAAGTTCTTGTGTAGTAGGTGAGAACTGAAGGACCATAACATGTCTTATACTGATCAATTGAAGCAAGAGTTCAACTTCACAGAAACTGTTTGTTCAAGTTCAAGAGAAGTTTCAACTTGGTTGTTCACCAACAATGCTTTTAGTAAGGACACCTTTCTGATCTCAGTAAGAGAGCAATTAAAGTATGTAATAATCCACTAAAATTCATACAAGAGAAATATTTCTGATAGTTGCGAGGGAGCTTGTAATATCTATCTCTGTCATTATCTTTAATCTGCCTTTCCCAGGCATCAGTGAGCCTCCTGCTTTTTCAAGGATTTTTTATCACCTCCATTGCTATCCACATGACCTGTTCATGATGGCCTGGTCCTGATCCTTCAAGGGCTAAAAGGGATTTGTAATATCAGTTTCACTGGGAGTAGGATTAAACCCTTGAACTACCTCATGTCAGATGGATACAGAAAGTTGCCTGCTCTCCACAACAAGGTACTCTTAAATATAATTCCAGTTCAGTATCAAGGACAATTTGTGTTCCCAAAATAGGTTTTCTAGAAATATTCTGGGAACAATTTAAATTAGAAGCATGCTTACATGCCATTTGCTTTCTAGCTTGACAGATACAAATAGTTTTATATTATAAACAAAAACCAAAACCCAAACAACAAGCTATGTTTCTACATGAAGGTTCCAAAATGAGACTGACAAATTATTTTTCTTTAATTCCGTAAGCATAAAACTTGGGAATACAATGAAATAATATAATAAAACAGAAGGATTATTTATAAGGAAGATGGCATTCAGAGCCATACAGGAAGGTATGCGTATTGCTCTTTGCATGCACTGCACTGACAGCCGAGCATCTCTATGAAAACACTGACTGAACAAAATCTTATTTCACAATGAGATTTTAATACAGTAAGTTTTAAAAATAATTTTACAAATCTTATAAAGAAAACATTTCCTCATTACTATGATGTAATTAAATTATAAGCCTGGATTCAAACGTCACCAAGCACTGTCTCTGCTGAAACACCAGAGGGAGCAAGTTTCACAGAGCAGTGAGAGAGAGACTCTCCCAGCTACTGACAGCGTTTCATCATTTAGTAGGATGCAAAAGAATTTAGTCAGATTACCTGGAATGGCTGAGGATATGCTGGTGAAGCAAAGCCTTTCAACTTGTGAGGAAATATGTAACAAGGAGCCACAAAACAGCAGAAAAAGTGAGGACGTGCTTCATTTGGACGGCTGCAGGTTTTTACACACAAAGTTTAAAAATCTTCTGTTACTGTCTATAGGATGAAAAACTTTTAAAAATTGACTCACGCTCCTTCACAGCACAAAGTCACAGATTCAGTTGTGAGTCATACCTCCTCTAAAAGAAGATTTAAAAAAAGCCACAGAAATGATCAAAGGTAAACCCACCTATGCAATGAACTGAATGACTTGAAAAAAAAACCCCATTCTCTTGTGCTCCTTTAGGGACTAAACCTAGGCAAGGCTCAAAAGAAAAAGCCCCCCCAATCAGTTGTCTTTCTGATGATTCACATCTGAAAAACCTAGACCTGAATCCCGAGTGACCTTGCTGCTGAGTCCTAACTGGGACCTGAAACTGTTCAGCTGCTCTTAAGGACTGACCAAGTGAAAATTTATGCCTGCACCTTTAATACTGTTTAAAATTTAGCATTAATAAAAATCCTTCTATGTCATTATACTGGGCCCAGATTTGGCCAGAAGACATTGCTACCTACTACATGGTGAGGTCCCAAGGGATTCTCAGCATGACTGCTGTCTTGCTGCTGGTGCTGCCCTGCTCCAGAGTGACCTCTAAAGGCAGGAGTAGTCTTTCTGTTACCATTAGTGCAATTTCTCCTCATGGAGAATTTTTCAACTTTCTTAACTGTTCAGACTACAGATGCTCATACATTTTAGTTTAAAATACAGCTTTTTCATTTTAATTTCTTTTCCCTCCTGAAATTTAATACAGATTCTAACCTGCAAGCTCTCTTTGCCGAACTATAATAATTTAATCCCAATCCACATTTAAAAAAAACGGTGTGTCAGGATATGTTCCATTCCCATCAAAATTAATTTATAGGCACTGAGTAACAGGTTTATATGCAATGCAGAAAACAATCTTTGTTTGCTGGGACTGGGTGGCCAAGAGTTCTTTGCTTGAGTTTGTAGTATCCACAGGGGGGAGATGTAATTGTTGCTATACAGAAAAGATTACTCAGCAGCTTAATCGACTGTGTCATATACATGCCTGAAAATTAAAGCTTGGTAATATTTTATATAGCCTCTCATGTCTTCTAGTGGCGTTTCCCTTAGAAATCCTGACATATAGTGAAAATCTTTCAGAAGCGTCCACATAGTTCACATAAAGAAATGCTCCCCTGGCAGCAGATCACAAGGAAACAGGGCACATCTACCACAGTACTGATACTACGGCTGCAGTGGAAGATGAATGATGTTCATTAGGAACTAACTTGCTTTTTTAGGAAACACCTCCATCTTTGAAGGCAACCCACTTCTGGGATAATACTGAAATGCTGCCTCCATCAAGTACTGTTCTCGCAAGGGTTTTGAGTATAATGTACTCATTATTATTATTATCAAAGACATTTTTCTTTACAGCTTAAGTGTGTTTAATTTGCTGTTTGAGAGTAGAATCATTCTAACTAAACAAATCAGGTTCCTCATGTAAAACACACAAAGTTTTTTTCAACTCTAAATCTCATCTGGATGAATTAAGGCTGAGAGGCCTCAGAGAGAGAGGCCCTTGGGAGGCTGAAGACTTAAGAGTATATTATGGTTTTTGCTGCTGTTTTTATACTGAAGAAATATTGTGAACTCCTTTCCATCGATCACCTGCAGTCAATTAATTAAAAATGTCGTACATTATAATTTCTACTTTGAGGACTCCATTTTGCTAGAGAAAATAAATACAGTAAAACTCCCACAACACTCCCCAAAACCTTCTACTTTGCAGATGTTATCATCTAAAAAAACACAGTAGAGACCCCTAAAGACTGCATCTGTTAAGAGTTTCACCAGAGCAGCATCAACTAATCAACTGTAACTATCTATCCAAACTTACACATTTAAAGGATGAGGGCCAAAACTGCCTTTTTAGAAGAACAAATGGGAGTATTTTTAAGGATGCTCAATCATCAACACATATTAAGTCCAATACATGGTAAATTCTCACCTAAAACCATGCTTGAAGTAATATATACTTTCAAGCCATCAAAAGGCATCTAATAATGTGGGGTACTGAAATTATGAATCAGAAGCTAAGTAATACATTACAAGAAACCAAATGCTTCACAAAGTGCAGCAGACTGGGACATCTTTGATGATCACAAATTTGTTAAAATCCTCACACCTGTATTATGAAGCTTTAGGTCTAGCTGTTGGCCTGACCCAATAATTAGAAGAAGAATTAGAAAGAAAGTTGTAAATAATTCTAATGCTTGATGCTCAACAGTTAAAACTTTATATGAGCAACGTATTTAGTGGCTAAGTGTCAAAAACAACCGTTATGGAGTTAGTAGCTCAGTGACTGTAAGGGAAAACAAGATAGTTTTGCTAAACTTATCGTTCCACTGTTGACCACGGTTATGTCCAAATTCTTAAAGAAAGACTATCTATCAGAGTTTTGTCAAATTAGAAGTAGAACTTTTACCTGATTTGTCATTTTTAAGTGAACCAAAAATATCTGAAGAAAATTTACTCTGGGGCTTTTACACTCTGGTGGGACCGAGGGATCGACATGCACCATCATCTTACTCCTTCCTGCTCTCTCTGCCGAATGGTACCTGATCCAAACTGTTAGGAAGTCACTCCATATATACAGTATGCACAAGAAGGGCTGTTTCAAACAGAAGAAAACAGTTTGTGGTGTTTTTGGAGTCTGCTTTCAATCTATAAGCAATGAGTTTCAGAAAATAGGGAGGAGGACTGAAGGAAGTCATAGGACCAAGCCTGGGAAGGGGAGGGAAAAGGGGAAAAGAGCCACCTCTGGAGTGAATAGGGTTTCTGGTCAGGGAGCGGCAACAGCAGCAGAAAGCAGAATTCATGACATTTTATTTTGGAGCTGATCTAATTGGTATTGTAGTAGCAAAACGGCTTATATTACATTCACTCCAAACACTTTATGATCACATGGAAGAAAGGCACTAATCATCCCAGAGATTTGAGCACCAAATTTATGGCAAGAAGCAAAGATCTGGGTGCAAGGAGCAAGCAAGAAGAATGACTAAAAGACAGTAATTTGCAGCATGCCCTCTAGCTGTATCTAAGTCAGTTAAAAGTCTGTCAAATGAAAAAAAGTATCAGAGAATGCCTTATTGCCCCCGCCACCTTTAGGCAGCATTAGGAGGATTTCTAATGCCTAGACCCAAAGTATTTTCTTGCTTCCAAAGTACAGGCTGAAAAAAGGAAAACTGTCACAGTATCTGGCAACGTGAGGGCTGCTGGGGTGCAAGCACAGCCTCGTGACTGGGACAGTACGGGAGACAGATACGTACGTGGAAAAGGTCACGCTCTGCCGAGCCTGCCCTCTGTGCTACAAATCTTCAGAAGCTCACCCCGGGTGTGCGTGACGTGATTTACAATCTCTGCTCCAAAACCATGCATGCACGCCTCATGGCTGCATCATTTCTCTGCTCAGGCTACATTACCACTACACTGCCCACACGGCTGTTTAGAAATTAGGGAGGTCCTGAAATGACATTTTAAGGAACTCAAAGTGAACACAGGTCATGGCTTCTTGGACTCTGTCTACAAACTACATCCTTCTATCTCCTTCCCATTATTTTGTGACTTGAAGGCCTGTTGTTGAGGTAATACTATGCTGTGAAACACTGTGTTGAACTTTTTCTTACAGAGTTGCCTTCATAACTAGTTTGAAGTCCTGAGTTTTACTTCATGTCACGTAAAAAGAGTATATGGCTCTTCTTGCCCAGTGACCGCAATGTTTCAGCTCCCATAAATGGCATGGCAGCCCTTCATTCTGGACGTACCTTTTCATCTAAAGTACCAAGCTCACATGTTCCCAGGGATTCGGTGCGGTTATGTGAATTTAAAGTTTCTGTGAGAAGCCACTTGAATTCCCTTTTTCTTTGGATCATTGATATTTAACTTGTCCAACTGGAGCTCTTACGTTTGCTCATGGATCTGATACAGTGGCAGCTTGCAGTAGAGAAGGCTCCGGGCCAGCGCTGTTAGCAACCCTCATCCAAAGAAAGGCCATTCATACCATGACAGCCACCTCTGGGTGGGACAGCCTTGCAACACAGCTTTTTCTAATGCATCCTTTTCTCAGAGAAATGATATTGTGACTATAGTTTGCAACTAGTACAACTCCATCACAAAATTGGTATACCAGGCCTATGGAAGAACAGTGAGCTTTTAAAGACTGGAGGGTATATTTGAATGAAAGAAATATAACTTTGATTTCATAAACTCCACAGAGCGTTTTTCCCTCCTTCTGGTAAGTAGAGAGGTCACTGTAATTAGGGAGTTTGTACTTCGCCTGACCTTACGGGATAAGCTTACTAGCTGTCGGATGACTTAAAACTTGCCCTTTTTAAACTCCAAGGAAGAGGCCGTCTGGCACCTATGCAGGCTACTGAGATCCAGCAGCGCCGTCACTGCCTTCCTACTTGAAACAATCCTTTCCAGCCCTCTCACATACCACATAGGTCTCGTAGTTCCAACCCTCAAGCTCCCAGAGACCACGAAGTATTTGGCAGTGCAACAGGTCTAAGATCTTTCCCGTTTGGTTTTGCTCAGAGCTCTATAAGGCAAATAGTTGGTGCAAAGGCACAGGAGACTTAAAGGGTTTCAGCAGTGGCATTCGCCCTCTGGGTTTTGGTTTCTCTTGCTCTCCGTGCAGGCAGCTGGCTGGTATCCTCCAGCCGTTTGGAAGTTAGCTTACCTCTGAAATACACATTAATGCCACATATTGGCTTTTGTGCTGGAAGGTGGATGTGTGCCATATCCCCAGTGATTGGACATATTTCACCCTGTTTTCAAATTTACCAACAAGAGAGTTCAAGTCACCTTCTAAGATTGATATAAGTTACCAGAGTGATAATTCTGTGTTAAAGTAGTTATCTGGCTTCCTGACAGATTTCTTTGACACTTATAATTCTCCAAAAATAGCACGTGATCGTGTATAATTTTTTGGTTTTAGTTTTCTCAGAAAATCAGTTACCACCAGTATCAATATTTAGCAGACACTTATCTGCTTTTAATGGAAAATGATTAAAATTTTTTTTCAGCCTACTTAAACTGCACACAACTTCTGGTTCCTTTTCCTTTTATATTTAGCAAATCTCTGCTTTGGACTTACAAAGTAGTTTCAATAACTTCAAACTATGTAAAAGCAAAAATAAATGCATCTTAAAGTATCTATTTGATATAAAAAATATACGCAAATAACAATTTTTTTTAGGAGGTGAGTTGTTTCTATTGTCTAACTTTTCTAAAACAGTGTTCCTAATTTATTAATGCAGAGACTGAGGCATGTCCAGGTGGTGATTTAGAACAAGAGTTTAATGTAGGTGCTAACTCTGTAGAGGGAACATCACAGAAAGCTCACTGCTAATGTTCTACTGGCAGCTCATTGCTTCTGCTCAGACTAAATAATTAGTAAACTGAAGTGTACTGAATAAATAAATAAAAAAAAAAAATAAAAAACCTTTTAAGTCACCTTTTAAGTTACTTCATCCATCCCAAGAAATCCTGAAACAATTCACTGACAAGACTTACCCAAGGAGAACAGAAAATATTCTCTAGTTCATGAGGTCAGGAGTAAGTTGTTGGCGATCAAACAGACCTTTCATTATTAGTTTGTGGGATCTAGTAAATATTTTTTTCTTGAATGGTTTTCTTTTCCAGAACTGGGAAGTATTGGTTTCCTTCTCTCCCCTGCTAATGACTAAGACGCAGTGGCTCTGCTAGGCTGGTCAGAGGCAGGGAGGCAAGAAGAATGTGTGATGTCTCCCGCAGAGATTCTTTTCTCTGGACAACTTAAATGCGGCATGAAAACAAGTCCTGTCCAGGTCAGCTTTAATAGGAAAGAGGATTCTCACCAGGGATTGTGGTTACCCTCAAGACTTCATTTAAATCTCTGGGGAGCACAAATATAAAATTCCATTAACAGCTTGCTATATTTTAGCTTTCAAAACCAAAGCCCTAGTGTGCTTTGTAATGTAGAGGAACAGCTAGGATATTAAGAATATTACTGTTTTTTTAATTAATGAAATCTATACCAGCAAAAATTTAGAATATTGTTTGAACCACAAAGGGGTACTTAAAGGCTCAGTATCTCTACTTCTTCTTTATTCTTTCTGCCTTTTTTTCTACTAGGAAATCTAGAACTAAAAATTAATAAATCAAGCACCAACAGTGTTGCCTTATTAAAATGTGCTTTTTTGTTTGCTTCTTTTTTTTTTAATTTAAGGAATGTCCCCTTGTTGTCATGCCTCCGGGGAACTAGAACAATATTCACTTTTCCTTAGGGAAGGGAATACTAGTGCAGTTGCAATACAAGCACCTTTGTCATCTTAATACCTTCACCAGGTGGTTTCTCTTTTCTTTTCTCTCTCTCTCTTTATTCTCCTTAGAATAGGCAGGTAAGTTCACATAAGTGTAACAGGATAAAACCTAAACTCCACAGACATTTATATCAGACCTGTGCTCTAGCAGATCACCCAATTTTGCACCAGGTCAGGTGTGGACATAATCACATTACTTTCACATTTCCCAAAGCATACTATAATAAGCTCTTTGTGCTGACATTGTGACTTTGTGCTGGTTTTATGCTAAATGCAGATCAAATACCTGATCCTTTATAAAGTTTGAGTGGTGGGGCCTTAAAGAAAGCCTGCTGGAACAAAGTTAACCTGATGATATTTCTGGAGAGAAATCTTATCGGCAAAGTGGTTTTACCCTACACCAGTGCTTTACGTCATGCGGTGTATCTGGATCAGGCATTAGGAGCCTAAAGTCAGCTTCAGTTCATCATTGAACCTAAGAGCACACACATACTCAGACACTATGGATGTTTCTAAATGCGCCCTTTTACAGTTGCCCACAATTACACCAGTTTTAGAACATCTACAATGGTTTCTACTTACTGCAAACACTGTTTCTGTGAAGGCTTTGCTTTGTTTGACTTCCCATGTTGATTACCCTAATCTGTTTCCCTTTGCCACAGGAACATTTGCAGGTGCAAGCAGAATGCTGGCAAAGTCCTGAAACTGTATGAGATCACGGTAAAGAGCAGCGCTGGGAACTCCTGCCTGCCCCCCAGGTCTTCCAAGGCAGATTTCATTGCCTTCATCACAGTGTCATGAAGAAGAGTCAGAAGCTCCCAAAGCAGTTAATGCCAGCACTGATGAGTCACTTCTGGGACCGGTCCTAAACAAGAGCTCTCCCCTGAGATGCACATACAGTCCCAGCTACGTAATGTACAGCTACACTGTAATTGTGGGTTGAGCAAAGAGGGAGAATGAGAAGTTTCTCTCTGGGACATGGAAATTTCCCAGCTCTGCAAGAGGAGGAAAGGACCTCCTCATGAATCACTGCTTTGGTAAAAACCTAGCCTAGTACAAGAACAGTCCTTAAGGATGGGAATCACCCCACCTAAGGTTGACAATCCCTAAATCTGTGCAGGATGGCAAGGCTTCTTTTATAATCGGTGGAGACAAACGGGTGTCTCTAACATGCTGCTCCTCCCATCCCAGTGTACACAGATGTCTAAAATAGATCATGTGAGTCACACGCTACAAATGCCCATTTCTTTCCTTTGCTTAAAAAAGGAAACTAGACAACAGATGCTTAATTGTCGATGTCCAATGTTCAGTTACATGAAACCCAGTCTGGCTGGAAGGATAAGATTTGTTCAGCTGGGCCAATTAAACATGAACATCTCTAAAACAGGAGATAGCAAACAATGGTTAGGCAAGAATGAATTGGATTAACAAATTCCAAATGCCTAGAGGCATAAGACTGTCTGAATATGAATTATCTCCTTTTCCATCCTCTTCCTCCTCTCTTTCATGAAAGATGAATGTTGACTATGCAGATAAAAAGGACACACCCCAAATCTTGACTGTCTTCTGCAAATACCCATAATTTTGGGAAAATGAGATGTCTTAGCTTGAATACAGCCAGTGTCAGAGGGCATGGAGATGAAAGAAACCTTTAAACTAATATTTACGCTAGGCAAAGTTATGTGGGTTTACTCCTCTTACTTGCATTCACTTTCTTCATAAAACTCGGCAACTATGCTTTTATTGCAAATTCTGCAATTAATTATCTGTATTTAATTTTAGACTAGGCTAAGCTGAATGAAAAAAACCCAAGGTAACTAGCTGATCCCAATCCTAAACATCAGGATACTACAGCAGGTAACAAAGGGTGTTTCTGCTTCATTCCATAACCTGGATTAAGAAACTGGTAATAGGGAGATTTTTGAAAAAGGGTCTCCCTGTGACCCCTGATTGTCATGCACAGCCTTTTGCATACAGCAAATAGCTCAGAGTATTCCCAGTGGGGCACATAACAGCCTCCTTTCACATTTGCAAAAGAGAATACTGGCCTCTGTACTTCATTAGCAACTTCCCAAAACCTCATTGACTAAACATTTGAACAAACTAGCTAAATAATCTTCTTTCTCTGAACTAAATAATCCTCTTTCTCTCCACTTAATACAGAAGAAAAAAATCTGCAGCCAAGTGTCATTGATGCTGAGGTGTTTTGATTTCGTAAGAAAATATTCAGTTGTGATATTATTTGTAACTATACTCCCTTGTTTATCGAACTACGTTGCTAGGATCATGGTCCAATTAGTTCAGAAACAAATGAAGGAGCAAACAAAGCAGCTGCGGTCCAAAATGGCATTAATCAATTGTATTTCTCCTTTCTTGTAAAGCAAACGGCTCAACACGTTGGCCTCTCAAAGCACTTCTAAATCTAGACAGCAAAAAGCCCCATACTGTCATGGGAGAGCCACATCCACTGTGTGGGGCACGTGCCTACAGGCATTTGGTCTTTTTTCCTTTCCACATCCTCTGGCGAACTTACAGCACAACAATTCTGTAACTGTTACTGAGTGATGTACTGCCATTGCATTATTTTCTTACATTTCCTTTGCAAAATGTCTTTTAGTCTACTACCTTTTAATGACTTAAAATAGTGTGTTTATATCTTAGTCAAAGTGTTTTGTAAAAATTGGTTGGTTGCTAATATCAAAGCTTTTTTCTTTCTACTTAAGCAATGATACAGTCACTGAAAACAAGCTTTGATTAACCAGAAACTCCCTTAAAAGTGTGCAAGAAATATAAGCTTAATTCTACTATTAAACTTGCATAGCTATTTATTTTACCTGTAAAATAAACTATTCAGCAGAGACGACATACTTTAAAGTACCTTTTCAAGAGCTCCCTTGAGATGTATTTGAAAATATTAGTCCTCTCAGACAAAAAATTGCTAAAAAGCCCAACACGTTGATGAAGGACACCTGAATTTCTTTATATTAAATATTCACATACTAATTGGAACTTGCATCTCAAGAAAAGGGAAATCCTTTTACATAATGCCTCCAGATCCAAATGGACAAATAACAATATTTGAAAAAGCAGAGAGCCTAAAATGACTGGGAAAAGAAAGAACTGTCAAAATGGCAAAATTAATGACTCCTTGAAAAAAAGATGCTCAAGGAAATGCCAACAACTCCTTTATCTAGTGGGGGAAAAAAAAAGCAGCTCTAGGGAAGAAGTAGAAATACCATAGCAGAAATCAACATGTGATCCCCAAATTAAATGGAAGTCTACAGTGAAGATGATGTGGTGAGATAAGTATGTGCCCATAATCATAGTCAAGGCACAAGCAAAGCTTAAACAGCTTAACGCACTTGAGTCTACTCACAAGCCCACTTTCATCTCAGAACTCTGAAAAATGGCCGCATAATACCAGATCCAATAGAAAGGATTTTTAATGAAGATGTTACTTAGGTAGAGCTACAAAATATGCTGAAATCATAACAGGATTTGTGCCAACACCAGAGAATAAAAAGTGACTGTCCTGGTTTCGGCAGGGATAGAGTTAATTTCCTTTCTAGTAGCTGGTACAGTGTTTTGGATTTAGGATGAGAACAAAGTTGATAACGCACCAATGTTTTAGTTGTTGCTGGGTAATGCTTACAGTAGCCAGGGACTTTTCAGCTTCCCATGCTCTACTGACTGAGAAGGCTGGAGGTGCACAAGAAGCTGGGAGGGGGCACAGCCAAACTGCCCAAAGGGACATTCCATACCATGTGACGTCATGCTCAGTACATAAACTGGGGAAAGCTGGCCGGGGGGGCGGGGCCGCTGCTCGGGGACTGGCTGGGCATCGGTCGGCGGGTGGTGAGCAATTGTACTGTGCATCACTTGCTTTGTGTATTATTATTATTATTATCATATTATTATTATCATTTTATTTCAATTATTAAACTGTTTTTATCTCAACCCACGAGTTTTTCTAACTTGTGCTCTTCCAATTCTCTCCCCCATCCCACTGGGTGGGGGGGAGTGAGCGAGTGGCTGCGTGGTGCTTAGTTGCCGACTGAAATTAAACCACGACAGTGACTCAAAACTCTTTATTCTTTTACACCTCAGGCTCTATGTTAATCTTAGGATAAAATTTGAAGGAAAGAATAATCAATGGCTTGAAGGTAAATGGACAATAGAATGAAATGTAACATGGCTTTAGTAAAGGCAGGTCATGTCAGACTAGCCTGATTTTTTCCTTTGATAGGATACCTGATTTTTAAGACAAAAGAACTGCACAGAGAGATTAGATTTTATCTGAACTTCAGCAGAACAGGTAAGGTGTCACAATGGAGATTACTAGGTAAACTGGAAAAAAGGAAGATTAGAAAAAGACTATGAAGGTGCTGGCTAAAGTGACTGTTGCGGAGGAAATGCCAATGAACTGTGCTGAAAGGGGAACCTCTGGGCTAAAAACAGATTACTCCAGTAGTGCTCCTCCTGGATTAGTCTTGGCATTCATTTTGTTTACTATTTTACTTTGTGTTTTCACCCCTAAAATAGGAATGAATGCAAGAAGTCTGAAAAAAAAATGAGAAGCACTGCCAGCGTGAAGGGGGAAGAACACCATGTGAAGGGAAAAATGGACTGGAATAGTGACGTGGGATGAAATGTAATAGTACAAAGTACAGCGTCCTGCAGTTAAGATGGGATTCATCTCATCCAATCCATCTAAAAACTTCGTATCTTCACAGCTGTTGAGTCTCCTTGTATAATTACTAGGAAGATGTGAACAAGTCCGCTGGTAATTTTATATTATCTAGTTTAGACACACGTCTAAATGGGATGATTGGAGATCCTTTGGAGATTCTTCCCTCTTTCTGTAGTCATTCATAAAGGACATTTGGAAGACTTAGTTAGGTGCCTAACTTTTAAACTTCTAAATTTGATGAGAAAAATCTCCCCAAGGACTATTACAAATTTTCATTATAGTAGCTCATCAGCCAGAAATCAGACAGGAGGAAAACATGCATTTTTTGTATGACCCAGGACTCTGTAAACCACAAATAACTTCTTCAGACATAGTACACAAGGTAAATTCAATTGAAACAGCAAAAAGTTAATACAAGTGTAAAAAAAACACTAGTGAGATCTCATCTGAGTAAATATCTGGCTGTCCATATTCTGCAAGAGTCTTTCAAAACTCAGCCTGTCCTGCAAAAAAACACTGCGAGAGCAAGAATTGTGTGAATAGTTAAATACATCACATCATTAGACCCCCCCCTGCAAGGGAGAAGGACAATTTAATCTTAAAAAAGCACAAGAGCAACAGGCTATAAACTTGCCAGGAACAGATTTAGGCTGGAAATTTTCTTAACCATCAGAACAGTGAGGTTGTGGGACTGCCTTCCAGAAGAGCTACTGAAGGCTAGAAACCTGAACAGTTTTAAAAGTGAGCTGGACAGTTTTATGAAATAGATTATATGATGCAGGGCCTGAAAAGAAGAGGCTGCACTTGGTGTTCCAGGAGGATCTTGCTAGTTTTACATCTGCTTGAAAGAAGACTCAAGAAGCTAAATTCCTAACTGTAATTTGGAAATGGGCTGAAATGCCCTGGAAAATCTTTATTTTAAACTTTAAAAAAACCAAAAAGCCATCTCCCAAGCTCTTAAAATATTTTTCCAGTGTACCTTAGTATATTTATACAGGTTTTCAGAGGGAAATAACAGATTTGTTAGTTCTGATGACAGTAACAGAACCAAATGTCTGAATCCAAAGCTAATGTTTTTCTTTATGGGGGCATGTTAATCTAATCATATTGAACATTTGGTTGTTGGTTTTCTGTTTTGTTTTGGTTTGGGTTTTTTTAGAAAGAAACAAAGAAAGAGTGATTTGAACAATATAGATGAGCCTTCCCTGGCAACACGTTCAAATGCATTATTTCTTTACAATTTTTTTTTTTCATTTAGCCAGATCAAGCACGTGAACTTTTAATTAAAGAGATTTTTTGCATTTTTTTTTCCTTGAGCTTTTTTGGTATATACACATTGTTAAACAAATTAAATCATTAGTGAAAGAATATATATAATAATTAAAATAAATATTATAACTTGAGTTTGTTTCAGTAACTTTTTGCAATTTCATAAGAAATAGAAGGTTTAAAATTCATTATGAGATAAATCTACTTAATTTCTGATGTCCTTATCTAAATTTGAAAGAGAGCTTGAAGAGCTTCATCAAAAAATTAAATTTACAAAGCCTATACCATAGCCACCAGATGGTTTTGTAGCATGTCCAGTTTAAATCAGCTCAGTGTAAGTAAAGAGTCAACAACTGTGAATAATCAGATTTTATTTCTTCTCCTAGGACTTCAAATCTTACTTTGGCATTTTGCCATATGCCAGTCACAATTGTAGCAGTACCAAAAAGCTATGGACTGAATCTACATTTCTCTTATAAATGCATCTTCTTGTAGTATATGGGTAGCACATGCACTTAATGACAAAAATACTGGAATTGTAAAATAAATGCATGGTAAAAAAGAAAATTGTTAGTCTTCAATTCCCAACCTTACATTACATTACCTCACCCAAGAAAAAGGCGGTAGTTAATTAAAGAGGTATAAAGAATATGTGACACTTGATATATCACCTTTTCCTTCATGCATCTTTGAAAAGTCCTTTGAAGCAAACATATATTATCTTGATTTTATAAGGGAAATGGAAAAATGAAAAGTCTAAGTGGCTTATCCAAAATCACACAATAAGCCATCTGCAAAACCAAAAATACAGGTAAAATCAAGACATCTCTTGATTTTTCTGTGCTGTGTCTTAACAAACAAAAAAAGTTCAGCAAAGTCAGGAATATAAATTACATTATTCACAGGGATATGTACATCTTAAAATTAATTATTTTAGCTGTACTGTTCTACAAACTATTTCCATCTGGTCATAAAAAAAGTCAATGTTAACTTAATTTGTCTTTATCAGGGATCTTGCTTGCACTGTGCCGAGAAGCACTAATACTGTGTAGTCAGAGCTGTACAGCAGCTGTAGGTACATGGCCTATTAGCTCTAACTACAGTCCGAAGTATTGCTTTCATGCAAGAAAGCTTTCTCCATACTCAGAGCATTGTGGCCGTGTATCCCTTACATGCTTATCCCCACCCTGCTCCATACATATGGTGGATTTTTGCCTGCATAATCAAAACGAGGGCAACTGATGGGTTTCTGTCGCATAGGCTGAGTCTGAATTTTAGCTGAAGTTCATATGGTCTCTCCCCCACGTGGATTTCCTACAGCTTGTTAGCAAATGAGCTTACATAAAAGGTAGTAAACCAGATCTCTTTCATCTGGTTACCAATTCTAATGAAGGTTTTTAGGAATTTAATTACATTTGAACTTGTAAAACTCCTTTGAAATTTCCCAAAGGTCTTCAGTTTACCCTGTGACACCCACACAAGCTACCCTTTGTGTTCACATACAGTCCGTATGTTTTCTTACAAAGTCAAGCTGAACATTTAAAGATAGGAAAACAGACCTCAAATGGTGTCATCTAGGATTGCTTTGCCAATCTCAAAAGGTGCCAAGATAAGGATCAGTATAATAGTGAAATTGTGACCTAAAGCCAAAATTGTATAGAAATGTGACATCTGCGTACGATGACAAAGAAGAGTAAACGCTGCAAAGCAGGGCAGAATAGCAGGCAGAGGTTCCCCAAAAAATTGGTGTGCCGGAAGAGTGCACTTTCAGAGATCAATAAACATTAATGTTTAGTAACTTGACTGTCTTTCCATACTACACATTATCTTGCCAGCTATATATAAATTAAAAAAATAATCATGTGAACATGGTAATGATTGAAGAGGTAATGACTGATTTTAGTGTGAACTTGCTCTGTTCCTTTACATGAAGCTTCAGTGTCATTCTTTCATGTTGAAGACATAAGGATATTATGTTAAGGTCAATCTTATCCAAAACAGAGATACAAACCTATATAGACAGTCAGTCTTCATTGTTGGGTCTCTATTTGTAACTAGATATATTAGCTATTGAATAAGTATATCTTGCATAGACAAATTATTTTAAAATAGAGCCCATGTGAAACTGTGCCAGAACTAATGGTGTATGTTGAAGCCTAGTTGTAACATGCTAAGTGACCAAGGTTTTATGGTTAATTTTTGAAGCAAAGCTATAAACTCCCTAGGAGAGCAGCAAATCACTGCAAGTGTTGATGTCTTCATACTTCTTATACATTCAGAACAAAATATAGTTTCCATATTTTAATAGAAATATATAGAAAAATAAGGAACTGACTGAACTATATTTGCCATTACTATCTTCTTTCTGTCTATCTGTCTGTCTGTCTGTCTATATTTTCTAATTGGTTTTACAATACTTTAATATCATGTGGTAACTTAATTAAGGGAACAAGAAAGAAGCCTTAGCTTTAAATCTCTTTACTATTGACAAATTCAGTTTCAAGCTCTAAGTGCTTTTGTTTCCTCCTGTTTATCTGTCTGTGTATTTCTAAGAAGAGTCTCACTGAAATTTCTAGGTTCCTTATGAATGTTAATGCTTTTTTTTTCCAAACATGCCAAGAGCTCTATGGAAATCTGGCTGGTAACAGGCAGTGGGACCCTCAGGCTGGAAGTACTTGTTGCAGTGGTTAGAAGGTGCTCAGCAGCCTGATCAAGAGATGCACAGATCCTTCTCCTGAGATGACAAGCTTGCTCTTCCAGCTTTTGTACGTTTGCCTATTCCTCTGTTAAAGGCTTTTCATACTTACAAGTTCCATCTCGATATTTTTATTAACCAACTGCTATGTACGGCACAGTAGGAGCCATTTTATGCTCATGGGACTAAGGTCCAGAGATAACTGATTTGCATAACGTGAAGGAAGGCCAGATGGCAGGCACGTCTTCCCACTCCAGAGCTCTGACAACATCCCCATTCCACACCGGTAATATGTCACCTGGCATTCAGGGTAGTATTCATTACAAAGCTTTTCCTAATGAGCTTTAAATCTATTGTTTTTACTTTTTTCTTTTCTTTTTTTTTTTCAAAAGCAGCAGCAGCAACTGTGATAATGAAACAAACTCTGTCTCATTAACAGCAGGGCAAGCTGTGGGCAGGTATTTTTTAATGGGTGAAAAGTTTCCCGTGTTAGTACTATATTTTTCAAGAAGGAAGTTTTTTTTAAGCAAAGCAAACAGTCGGAAACATTTTGCAGTATCATTCCCTCTTAACAAACTTACTTACATGCAATTTCTATCATTTTGCAACTGAAAATGCTGAAAAGTAATGCTCACACCAAGCTAAGAGTGCATTTCTTTGATTTTTGCTCATTTCAGATATGTGTTGCAGATATGTGCTCTATATTCTTTCATTCCTAAACACAACACTGTCCTCCCCCAGCTCTGTTTATCTTTTCAGAAGTAGTTTGCATTTTTATATGGCACAAAGCCTTAAAAAGCTGCTTAGGCCAGGCTAAAGCCTGGGATCAGGCTAAATCATTTTAAGAAGATCTAGGAGTGTCTAAGGACCTAAAATATTTTTGCAAGGTAGAATTTATTATGCATTTATAGCTTGGTGCTTGCTTGAAGAGAGATGGCTGTATGTGAAGGAAATAAGAACATAGATAAGGGATGACCATATCTGATGGATGAATGGGATTGTAGTCTTCAAGCGTACGGATGAAAGAAGTGTCAGTTAAGTACAGGAAAGTGAAGTTGAGGACAAAATTGCAGCCGGAGCTTTTGAGAGACCACAAGTTTTTCCACTGTTGAAGAAACACCCAGTTTTCTTTCCCACAGAACAGAACATTAAAGAATCTCTTCTTTATTAAGATGTCGTTTTAGCTTTCATGTAAAAATACTCTCTCTCCACTGAAACAAAGAGTATACAAACCAAAGAATATATGTCTCACGATTCAAAAGTTTAGCAAATCAATATGGCATTTGTTTCATGTCTTTCTGAGATGTTAGAAATAAATGTTAACTTTGGGATAAGGTAACTAATTTTTGTTCTTAAGAGAAAAAAAGTAAGCAGTTGTAAATATTATTTTTTCAGACTAACTATAAAAGTTAGTCTGAAATGACTTACTGACTAAAACACAGGACAAAGACATAATTATTTTAATTATTTTATATAGAGATATTTTTTTCTGTTTGTTTTCTAGAAGGAGATCCAGAAGACACATATTGTAATTTCTAAGAAAGGTCAAATCTCTATTGAAGTTAGTCTACTGAGAAATATTTAAGTATTTGAATGAAATACCATCTGCTTGAAATAGTTACCTAAAGTTGAGTTAAGATTGTGGACATCAGATTTTATTCCAATAACAAGTTTGGCAACAGAAAAATGATCAGTCTTTTTGTATTAAAAGCAGATTTTTGGCTCGTGTTTTATTTATACCAGTATTGTAATAGAAATTGAATGAATAAAGTGATAATAGTGAGTTACTTTATTCAACAGAAGAACTAATGTACGGACCACGTGTGAAAACCTAGTAAGATTTGGTACAATGGCACCAAATTCATGTTCTGTTTAGGTGAAGAGAAAGCTCAGGGAAGGCAAGCAAGGAAGTGGGAATCCACAGCAAATAATCTGAGGTGTTTGGAAGTTGCTTAGAGGACCTGGCCTGTAAAATAAGGATATGATACAGGCTGAAGATACAACCCAATCTACTCGGCTTCTGCTATAGCGCAGGGCTTGTCTTGGCGCGTTCTGACTTGGAACAGGGCATTCGCAACTGACAGGATATGAATCATCCATGGGTAAGTACTAGCAGAGGTAACAGAGAAAGTCACACAGATGTACACAGAAAAGAATATACAGTTTATATGTTAACAGTATTTGAGGTTACTAATCAAGACTGATATTCCACAGGATCAACACCAGTGTCCCTACTTGTGCTCAGTGGAATACAACAGATACTCATGAAACCCACATGACATAATTGATATTATGTGGCATCTGTGCCCCATACGGGTTCAACATGCCTTCTGTTGCCTTTCTGAATGGTATAAAGAAAATAAACTATGGATGGAATAGGCCATCAGTGAATACTACCTAAGAGTACCACACCAAGTTAAAATAAATACAGCTGATGGCATGAGTGAAAGACAAATCCATATACCTCAAGAACACTCATTTGTGAAAAAACTTCTAGAGGTAGTCTGGCTGATGTATCATATGATGGCATAAACAGGCATGATGCAAAGTCTAAGTAATGAAGCAAACTTGAAACAAAAGAAAAAAAGTTAAAGAAAAAACAAGTTCTTAAGCAAGAGCAATGTAACAGAGAAAGGAGAAGAATAGCGAATTCTGGTATCTGCAGAAGACGTGACTATGTCTTGTTTTGCTTCATTCTACTTTCCTTGGGAATCACTTAGACACTGTAAATGACCAACATTATAGAAAACTCATGAATAGCTTAAATTAAATACAGGCCTATATGATGAGATTATGAGGGAGAACCTATAAGCAAAGGGTTAATCAGCATCAAAACTACAATCAACTGAGAAAGAAATTAAATATTTAAAGAGTGGATTTATAAATTACAGAAAGGTTTTCCACTCACTTGGATTGCAGGAATAATTCTTATGGCAATACATTGTACATAGGATGGAAATTTCTTCATAAAATTCCACAAATGTAGCTCTAAGGAAATGAATCCATTAAACTGCAGTTAACATTAAAAGTATGCCCTTATTGTACTGTTTTAAAGACTAAAGACAATGTTGCTAACTTTCAGATCATAAATTCCAAATATGTATTGTCCTTAAGAAAGTTTAAGATTTTGCACCATACAAAAAGTAAAACCAAGCAAACAAACCAACCCTCCCTCCCAACCTAGATCAAAACTTATCTAGAACCCAAACCTTGCCACTTGCATTATTTAGGTGAGTTTCAAGCACAGTAACATAACATGATTTGTACCTCAAAATGATGATGATTTAGGCACATATTTAGATTTACTGTTTGCAAGAAACAGCATTTTTCTAGATTTATAAGACAATAGACTATTCTTAAGTTTTGTAACATCAACATTTATTAAAACTCAATGAGGTTTTAAAAACCGTAAAAATCAGAAACTGACAAATCTTTGCCTAATTTGTTTTTAAAAAAACCTGAAACTTGAAAAATACCTAAGACTAGGCAACATAAAGGATCCAATATAAACCAAAAGCAGGAGATTCCAAATTTGAGGTTGAAAATCAATCCCCAAATGAAGCAAGATGTATGATGTCTGCAACATTCAGTTGCAGCAATTTCTGGGAGGAAAAGCAAGAACAGATACTATTTTGAATCTAATTCTGAACTTCATTGTACATATACGTTAAAATTATATCCTTACACTTTAAAGCTAAGCTGTTGCATGAACAAAATTTTCTGGAAGATGTTTTCCCTTTCTATTGTGAACAAGGTTATGATGTGCATTAATGCTTAGTTGTAGGTAGTCAGTCCTAGCCTACAGCAACTTATGAAGTCATCAGGACTGATGGGACTATCACCATAAACCCACATGTATTCCTATACAGTTATGCAATTTCACGTGCATGGCTATTAGTCATAACTTTATGACTTTTACGACACAACAACAGAAACAGCAGTGTCTTCTGGCATTGGCTCTGTGCCACCAGCAGTACAACCACTGAAAAATAGAAAGTCTCCCATTAAGACACATTGATAGTAACAACAGGAAAATGCTTCCGTCTATCAGGCTGTACCTACCGTAAGGTCAAGACTTCCAATAACTTGAAATAAGACTCATGGATTAATGAAAAGTTATTGTTATCAGATGATACTTGTTTTCAGTGACTACCTGATAGGTGAATCCAAGTTAGAAATTATAATCCTCGGATCTTAATTCATGACCAGTCTCCTAAATCATTCAGTTTGTCACAGATTACGGTATATCGCTTTCATCCTTTGCTTGAGCTATCTTTTAATTTTAGTATTAAAAAAGTACATCACAATTCCCATTTATACAACAACTTTTGAAATCTGTATTTAAATATTTTTTAAAAGCAAGTTATAATGATAAAATGCCTTTCTAAATGAAAGAGAGAGGTCAAACACTCCGAGATGCCAAAACTGTGAGGAACTTTCCCAGCTCCTGTTTTTATTTCCTGTTTTTTAATTCTTACTTTTCATAATATTTATTGGCACTCCAGGTTAGGAAAAATTAAAAGTAAAAACTGAAATACTACCAGTTTCTCCTTTCCAAGTAGAAATGTATTCAAAGCTTTCTTAGGCAGATCTTAAGGCAAGCAGAGTGATCTCTAATGAAAGATGAAAACTAAATGATGAAAGAGAATTTGTACATATTCAGATTTCCCAAAATAACATGATTTGGATGAAATGCATTTATCATCATAATTAACAGTTGTATTAAAAAAGAAAAAGAAAATTGAGAAGGCTTTAATCAAGAGACAGGAAAAAGAAAATGTATAAACCCTAATTCAGAAAAAGTGAAAAAACTCTTCTTACAAATGCGGTATTTATCTATTTGAACTAAAATAAGTCTTTTAGTTCAATGGTACCCAGCCTCACAGTTTTTTGGCCACTATCTGCTTGTTTTCCATGATGCTTTGGTTTTAACAGCTCTTTTTCTGCCTCCAGATGCAGTGCAGAAAGCTTCACAGAAAACAAGGTAAGAGCTGTCGACCATGAAACAAAAAAGATTCTGTTTAAACAGAGTAAGATCTTTAGTGATCACCTCTCTGTCTCCATCAGAATTACACACTCAATGGCTAAAGGAAGCTACAGCTCTACAACATCTCAATTTCAGTTAAGCACCTGGCCTCAGGTTCTTCCTCCTTAGCAACTAAAATCGAATGGATTATGATTATTTGTTTGTTCGTTCCACTACAGCAGAATTGGATCCTATGTACTCATGCTTAGTTGGGGGGAAAAAACCCCCCACCAACTCTAAATATATTCACATTATTGAAAACTGGGATACAGTCACATGTGATTTAATGCCATTAACAAAGAATAATAAGCAATGTATCTAGTAACAAAACATCTCTAAAGTCAATTGAGGTATTTGATACTGATATATAATTTACATGTTGAAATTTGTATTCTGATTCCTGTCTAAAAGAATGAATTACAGAAATCAAGTTTGAAGATGTACAAAAGTATGCATCAATGTGTCAACAAATCAAATAAGAATTTCACTTTGAATGCAAAGTTCATTGTCCAAAGCAGACCAACACGACTCAGACAATACCCAGAATTCTACAATGAGCAGCAGAGTCTGACAGCTCTAACGGAAACAAAACTAAGAGCCATTAAATTCATTATAATAAGGTTAGTAACTAGGTATTCAGAGTAAAGAAGCAATGTTCAATTAGAATTGAACAGTGACTCTGTGTGTGTGTGTGTGTTTTATGGCACTGATTTCACGTTGATCAAAAGGTCTAAGGATATATTTAAATTAAAACAGCAAAGAAAATGTGTGGTTAAATGTCAAGTAGAGTATGAATTGAGAAAAGAAATATGCGACTACAGTGTTCACGATAACATGATTTGATTTAAGATAAATGAAAGCCTATTAAAAAGTTATATAGCTGTGACTGCAAAAATACATTTTGCTGTATGCAGGATTTACTGCACTGAAATCAGCTTGTATCAATGATTTGATTTTGGAAGTCTGTTCTAGTATTACAGGTATTGCAAAGACAAGTAATTTAAGAAAAGAACCCAGGTCTGGTTTACATTCAGAACAAGATTTGTAAACAGGATTAAAAATATTTGTCCTTCAGGGATTTCCTTTGCCATGAAAAAGGCATGAAAAGAATGAATCTATAGATAAAGCACCATACCTACAGCTAGGGTGGGTTGGCATTTCCACTCCTAAACTGAGTGACTGCTAAACTTCTACCAGTCAGTCAGGATTTTCCACTCCAGATGGCTGCATCATGATCAATTTCATGTGAAATTTGTGAAAAAATTTTATTTGTAGAGAGTTTTAGGAAAATGGTTTGGCCACTGCCATGAATGCAAAGAACAAGAAAAAGTTGTTTTACTTGCACAGAATAGTAATAATAATAATAACAACAACCTAAAAATCATATTAATAAGAAGCTCTTACTTTTCATAATATAGGTCCTTGAAATTTATGTAACGGCACAGGCTGTCTCCTGGTGTTAAAGTGCTCTGTTTTTACATTTCAGCAACAATCTAAAATACACACTTCTGAAATTTGCATTATGGATTTAGGCAGTAAAAGTCTCCAAAGATTCCATCTTTCCTATGCATTTTCTATTCCCACGTAGTGCTGCCGTGCCAGCAGGATTACATAATTCATTATTCCTGCCTAGAAACTCAATGCACCCTGTTCCAAGTCTCCTTAGCACAAAGAGGACCTCGCCTGCAATTCCTTCCCCCAGTGGAGAAGCAGCCACAGCTGAGAGCAATGAGCTTCTCAGTTCTCGGCTACCTTGGTATTCTGGAGAGGAACAAAAGAGTATCCCAAGAAAGGGCAAATCTTGAAGAGAACTAGGGTGGAAATTTTTAAGAAACAGATATGGGAAAGTGGGACTAGGAAAATATGAAGGGAGAGGGGAAGAAGCAATGATCTACTGCAAAGGAATGATGGTTCATCCTGTCCTCATCCCAGCCATGTTAACTACCCAGCAGTGATGGGTGAAAGGCCAAGCACAAGTGCATTCAACTCAAAAAAATTCAGAACTGACAAAGACTGAATTCAGCCCACATGTACAGAAACTATTTTATGGAGATCAATAGCTGACCTGCTGCCAATTCCTGTCTTTCTCAACACTCCTGCAGCACTTACCACTCTGGACTATAGATACTGCAGTCCTAAACTGTGAATTTAAAGGGATGCATTAAGGAAGTTCAGATACATGTTAAAGGGCCAGCCCAATAAATACAGGACAGGAAACGTCACTTTCATTATAAGATCTATCATAAAAATCAAGTCATGCATCCATTATGTGAAGCAAACAGCTGAGACTGAAGTTCCAGAAAAACAATGTTATATTCCTTACACTTTATAACCATGCAGTTTCATTTTTTTCCTCTTAATACGTAAGGCTCACTACCCTATTTCATAGAATCATAGAATCATAGAAACATTGAGGTTGGAAAAGACCTCTAAGATCATCGAGTCCAACCGTCGACCCAACACCACCACCCACTAAACCATGTCCCTAAGTGCCTCATCTACTCGTCTTTTAAATACCTCCAGGGATGGGGACTCAACCACCTCCCTGGGCAGCCTCTTCCAATGTTTAACCACTCTTTCAGTAAAGAAATTTTTCCTCACATCCAATCTAAACCTCCCCTGGCGCAACTTGAGGCCATTTCCTCTCGTCCTATCGCTTGTTACTTGGGAGAAGAGACCGACACCCACCTCGCTACAACCTCCTGTCAGGTAGTTGTAGAGAGCGATGAGGTCTCCCCTCAGCCTCCTTTTCTCCAGGCATTTCTATATGCCTTTTACAGGCTTGCATATATTTTGCACACAAATCTATTAATATTGGCTTTCTTATGACTGTCAGCATTACCACCCATCAAGGCATCTGAGAGTTTTACAAACATTTATGAACATTCATCAGATTCCTATGAGATACTGGTATTTTGTTATCCCCTTCCTACAAGAATCCCCAGTTCCCTGAAACAGAGAGATTCTGTGGCACGTATATCCACTAATTCTGGGTGCCCCTGTCCTTGACATATTTTTTCTTTCTTCTAAACTTATTGATAAACAGAAATCCCATTCACTGGTACTACGCCCTTCTGTTCTGCCCTTCTGCATGTCAAGCCCTCAGTCCCTGAAGGATGATAAAAGGGACAACAAAAAATGAATGATCACCTGGAAAGAGATGTGCCTTGTGACAGCCTTGTACCTCTAAATGTAGAGAAGTTCTGCTGTTCAGGGAAAAGCCTGTCTCTCCTGAAGTCATTGTCAAAAATGCCATAGAAATGAATGGAATTGCTGCCTCCAGCGCAGCAATGCCCTAAGACTGGCATTCCTACTTAGTCTTCTCTATGGCACTAAACTAAAATTTTCAGCCAAATGATCTTCATTTCAGGTTTAGAGCCATAACTGACTTGCAAATTGACTGAAGTTAATATTATCTCAGAAACTTGCTCATCCTTAGAGTGGACAGACTCATATTAAACTGAAATAAAACAGGCAGATAAGCAGCTCTCAAAGAATACATTCCATGTAGCAGGATCAAAAGCTGTAGACAAACTAGTCTCACAAGATTTTGGCTACATGCAGAAAAGAATCAGAAGTAAAAAGTATTTCCCGTATCATTGCAGATAAAACTCAAGGTCACGGAGCTGATATAATTTTGATATCTAAATTCTGAAGTATTTGCACTAAATTTTGAAAATGGTTTGAAGTATCTCTGAAACTAAGGTGCAGGAACCATGATAATTAGAGTTGTCTATATAAATTAATAGAAGTATATAACTTCTCTGATATTGCATTTTGAAATAGCACAATAATGTAATTCTAATGGTGTCTAAGAAGCACTCTTAAGATGTAGTTACAAGTCACACATCAGAGAAATGTCAAAATGAAACAGTGACTGTAAAAAAGACGAATCTGCCTCAACCAAGGGATATGTTGATAATTCACACCCTGCACTGTCATCTTCAAGATCAATACTTAATTTTCTAATCTTGTTTTTCTTTCTCCCAAGGGCTATGGCAGTGACTGAATATACTCCAAAAGCAAGGTTTTCTTCCTTTGATAACAAAGAACTGTTTATACTGAATATAAGTATCAGCATAAGAGATATCTTATATCAACAAGATAAAAACAAGAAAACGAGATAAAATATGGATTCAATAAAGCACAGCATAGTCATCTTTGAAAGTCTGGTATGGGACTATCATAGGCATGAAACCAGTGTTTAAAAGATGGAATTTTCAAATCATCCAAACCCAACACTTGAATTAATAGATTCAGAAGCGGTAACGGAAAGGAAGAAAAGATCTTGATTTGAGATTATTCTCTTGGATTCCAGGAAACACTAATACTTTGGATTTAATATGGAAAAAAATCACAGATATTGTATCTGACCCGTACATTCACAGAAGTAGAAAAATGGATAACAGACATAAAGGCATTTGTAAGGTCTTCTAGGAAGCTTGTCTCCCCTTTCTGAAATCTGAGTTTTGCTACAAGAATATGAATAGAGTAATGAACATGGAAAAATGCTGTAACTTTTTCTCCTAAGAAGCAATTTTTATTGGTTACAGAACATAAAGGAATTTGTCTTCTACTCTCCAAAAAAGCCCATCCCATTAGAGAGACATGTCAAATAAATTTCATGCTCCTCTTTAACACAGATAAATAAGAGCACAGGGGTTAAATGAGTGAGAATCCCCAATCCCCTTCCACCTCTCATACAGAACCATTTTCTGCTGGGAAACAAAAAATTATTCTCTCCTGGAACTGAATCAGAAGGCAGACCCGTCAGTCAGTAGCCAGCATATGATTCAGCTCAGCTTTTCAATAAGTTAAAAAGTCCAAAAGCCACCAAAAAAGGGTTTTTGAATGAGAGGGCTGCCTCCTTCTAACTCTTCTGAAATGCCTGCTGAGCACTCCTGTGAATCACGCCTGCTGCAAGAGGAGCACCTCTGAGTTAAGAAAGCAGGGACTTTCGGTGACAGCTGGCAAGCAGACACTCCCTCTATTGAGGGACAGCTTTCATTCAACTAAAAGGTAGGACAAACATGAATTCCTGTAGCTGGACACTGAAAAGGAACTAGGTCGATGATTGAAATACATAGCAATTACAACTCTCCCCCAACCACAGTGTTTTTAAAGAAAAAAATCCAATATAGTATTTTCTAAAAAGAAAAATATGTTTATTATATAAAACAAGATGCTTAACAAAATATGCTGATTTTTGCTTATATTTTATGATTATACTACTAAGCATTGAATAATTGAGTAACAAACACTATTGCATGTCGGAAAAAGACATTCCATTCAAGTCTTGGGAAACGATACAAAACGTTAAAATAGCACTAAGTGTTCCATTCATGTTAAATTCAGTGCTTGAATCACAGAATGATTTAGCTGTGCCTTCAAATGCTTTTAATATTCCTTTGTGCAGTGTACACAATCAGAAAACTATTTCTGCTGTAATTCACTCACATTTCCAAGGGGATGCATTTTGAATGGGGGTTTTGTCCCAGTTGTTAAGCCAATTGAAAGAAATACTGCTTGTCTCCCAGATAAATCATATGTTAGATTTTTACCAGCCTGATCGTTTAACAAATTACTAACAATGAATATTTCCTGTGTGTTCAAATGATTTATGTTTAAAATATTCCAGGGCAGCCTTGTAACACTTACAATAGCAGTAGGCAAAACTGCTTGAACTTAACAAAAAAGTGTGAGTTGCACAAAAGTGCTGAAAAATTACATTGAAAACAAATAATTCATTTTCTTTCATCTGTTTTAATGTGTGCTCTTATTGTTTAAATACATTGGAAGTGTATCTACATGAAAAAGTGTAAAAACAGGGTTACAAAAATGACCATTTTTTTTTGGGAAGCAGCTTATCACAGCTATAAAACTGAGGCTGCATTGAAAACTGTCTCTGATTTTTTTTACTTTAAACAAGATTTGAACGGACACCTGGCACATAAGTTTCTTCATTTTTTTGTGTTTTGTTTTGGTTTTTTTGCTACCTCCCAAGATTTCCTCTAAAATGATTTGGCTATTTTTAGGCCAAAGGGGAGGAAATGCTTCAGGTATTTTTCACAGTCTACCCAGTAACGTTTAATGAATAAATTTTACCCCATAATCGTACTTTGAACTTTAGGCTCCTCAGCAACCAATTGTGGTGTTGGCCTTATTTTACTTAAAAGTTTAAGATTTGAAAACTGTCTTTTGAAGGGACAAAAATTAACTTTCAGTGCAGATTCCAGATGACCCTCACCGTGCCAACTGTTACAGCTCCACTCTATGGACACAGTTAGACTAAGCTGCAACGTTTTCAAAGTACCCATCTCAATAAAGTGAAAAATCATCTTATCAGAGGGTTACCATGTTATACATTAATACAGGAGGGGGCCAAATTTGGCGTAGGAAGCCACCAATATAACTTCTTATGTGCCTTATCTTACAGCTCATATTGTAAAGTGCAAGTATGGGCTTATCTTTGCCCACACACTTCCTTCATACCTGAAATTAAATAATACATGGCGATAACTCAAAAGAACTCATTAGTTTGCTCAATATTAACAAGAGTATTTCACACTTAATTGTCTTGCAGACTATTAATTTTTAATATTACATTATTTTAAATTATTATCTTTTTTACTGTCTAATATCTCTAGCATATTTACTTAAACACATTTGACCCCATTCTACTAGGGCTTTTGTTATAAGAGGTTCTCAGATGTATCTTAGCCTGGTGTGGGAACTTACACACCAAGACACATATAAATCAACGTGCCCCAAAACGAGTCTGTAAAAGGAAAGCATAAAAGCTGTCACAGCTACAGCTCTCGATTACGCTCCACAGCCTTTCTATATAGGAGGAGTGGGGAAGCAGAGAATCAAGACAGAATACGAATGCTGGGTTTGTTTGTTAACTTTGGAATTTAAGGAAAATTGGAATCTTAAAGGTGTTTGGTGTTTGTTTTAAGAAAATAAGTCCCAGAAATTTGAAACATAGGGCTTTATGAAGGCAAAAAGTCAGGGTAAAGGTATTTCAAAACCATGCATATGTCTGGAAATGACCTCTGGCAGCTGAGGCTGATCTTGACTCAGGGTCCACTTTGCCATAGAACCTCCCATCTCTCCAGTCTTCCTCCCCCAAACTCCTCTCCCCTAAAGCCCTTGGTTTTACTTCTTTTGTCCCAGTTTCTCCCAAATCTAATCTTCCCTACTCCAGAGTGCCAATGCTTCGCCTCCCAAATTTCCACTCTCCTAAACTCTGCCACCCACCGCCACTTCCAACCAAACTCCATCTCCTTTTCCCACAATGCTCCCCCAAAAAACCTCTTGCTTTTCCCCTTCTACTTCCAATTCCTTTCCAATCCTTTTGGAATAGAATAGAACAGAACAGAACAGAATAGAATAGAATAGAATAGAATAGAATAGAATAGTTCAGCTGGAAGGGACTTACAAAGATCATCTAGTCCAACTGCCTGAGCAATTCAAGGCTGACCAAAAGTTAAAGCATGTTATTAAGGGCATTGTCCAAACGCCTCTTGAACACTGACAGGCTTGGGGCATTGACCACCTCTCTAGCAAGCCTGTTCCAGTGTTTGACTACCTTCTCGATAAAATAAATGTTTCCTAATGTCAAGTCTGCACCTCCCCTGTGATTTTACCGTCAAATTCTCTCCCACTGAAGATTGTGTCATCCAAGTACCCTCCCAAAATTATTCTTTTCCTGATCCACTCCTTCCAACTCCACACTGCACGTGAAATCTGCTCATATCAAAACCCACCTTTCCCCAGTCTAGCCCTATAGCTCCTGACACTGGAATTACTCAGTATTGCTCAATATGCTCAATGTGCTCAATACTTTTTGTGTTTCCACTTCTGTATAACAACACAAAAACACTGAAGACACCTCTAGAAAGTGATCAGCACTTCTAAAGTTAGGCACGTCCCTAACCTTAGTTGGGCTGATTCAGGGCTCAAGACTGAATATTAACATTTGTGCTTCAGAAAAGCCTTCATTCCAGGCATTTGCGGTTATATTGATAATACACATTCTGTAATAGCTCATCACCTTTTTAAGCAGGTCTGTTCAATCAGGTCATCCTGCATTCCAGCATGTTCTTAGGGACTCCTCAAGTGTGAGGTGGAGGACCTGGGAGGTCTGCTGCAGGTATTCATCACCTGCAAAGATCTGTGCACTGACCATGAGACCTACCCCCACACTCATCCTCACACACCTTCCCAACAGGAGCAGTATTAAAATCAGAGAAAGCTGGAGAGCACCCCAAAGAAAATGTCCTAAATTGGTATTGTCTTCCAACAGCATTAAGAATTTAAAAGCACTTACATTTTAACACATTTTTGCATATAAAGCAGCCAAACATATTTTTAAATGTAACACCATAATTTTTTTTTGTGCAGAAGACCTAAGCAGCCCGTTATAAAGAGCAGAACGCTTTTCCTTCATTTTAAAATGGATGTGCCAGAAATTCGTCTGTGATACAGCACGCAGCCTTCCTAAAATTAAAGACTTAAGACTTTGTGGTTGGTAAAAGAGTTTAGCATGGCTTGCCATGAAAATTGATAATGCTGCCTTTTAAAAGCAGCTTGGAGAAAGAAAAGTATGCATTTTAATAATCATGGCCTAAATTACTTTGTGGTATAAATCAAAGGAGAATATCCTTAATAATATAAGATGGAGTGAGAGAGAAATGTACCAGACAATATTGTTTCTCCTAAACACAGCCCTTGCTGATTGAGCTTTATTTTCCCATAACAGTCAGTTAGTGAATGCATTTTTTAAAGATTTAGCATATCTTCCATTGGTAGCCTAAAGGATCTCCACAGTGTATGAGTGCACACATCAGTTAAAACTCAGAATTTTCGTTTATCTTTCTATTCCACCAGGACTTGACTTATTTGCTGTGCACTACAACTTTGAGCTATTATCTCAACTTACTTCAAGCTATTATCTGAGGATATAATGAATAATGTTTTCTAATATATTTATGGAATGGATGGACATAATAAAATTTACTTTATATGGAGCCGCATTTAGGAATCACCAAATTAATCATTCTACCAAATAGTGTTTGGCTTTGGACATCTTTTTTACACGACAACATTCTTCATTAAAGTACTTGCTATTTGGTATCAACATTACTTTTTACAGGTTGGAGAACATTTTAGTGTGTTTTGGTAGTTCCCTCTCTTCCTCTCAGGCCAGGAAGCCGAAGAGGGCCATTGCCTGCTCTTCTCTGGCCCTGAGCACAATCAGCACAGTCTGGTCATACACAAGTAAAATATCAAAAAGAATAAAAAAGGCTCCATCCAAAAGCCTAGTGGGATCATTTGCTAGGCTGGCAAAGTCCCTAACTCCTGAAGTGTGCCTGGGGATTGTCTGGGAGCACGACAGCTGCTTCGGGCCACAGGGAGGACAAGGAGAGTTTAACAATTTGCCTGCCGGGGCCTGGGCTTGGGCCCTGGCACAGCTCCATTTACTAATACAGGCAGAGCCTAAGATTACCAAATCAATGACATTTCAAAAGGCTGCCAATAGATTTGCAGATCGCTTATAGCATAAAGGAATTAGCAAGATCAAACTAACAGCTGCTTCACTGAAAGCAATGGAACTACCGTTATAGCTCATGTAAATACTCTGCTCTGTACTGTCTAACCTGGTAAGCAAATCTTGCACCAGGGGCAACCTGAACTTAAACAGAATACAAGAAGTCTGAGTAACTCTGACAGCAAACAATCTTATTTGTGCCTCCTCCAGTGTCAGAATTGCTTTTCAGCTTCAAGCTCAGTGACTTTCTGCAAGCATATGGGAGATGATTGCAGGTCACCAGGCTCTTCCTCATTATGACCATTTTCCAGTGGACTCAGCCTGATCTTTCAGTTATAAAGCACTTATCAATGCCCCATGCGCAATTCCTGACAGGATGGTGTATTATTTATTACCAATCACATCAGTAGTTCCAAGTGCTGAATTTTCATTTTTCATACTTTCCAAGAAACAGCATTAAAGCTATTTATTTTCACATTAAGTCATTTTCTGGGTCCAGTTCAAAGCATATGTGTATTTCATAATTCTGCCCCAAGATTATTAAAGGTTTGATAAATGTCTTACTTTTCCAAATTTAAATTAGATTAAGGATGGAACTGGTTGTTAATTATTTGGGGCATGAGAAAAGGGTTAGTTGCTTACTAACCCAATTCAGAGAACCTAATTGATTCTATGATTGCTTTTCTCACTGACTTATCAGTGATTTTTCTTCAATTTTTAATACTCTGAAAGCACTCATTCCCTTACCATCCCCATAGCTTGCAACAGTTTAATTACTCTTCTCAAACATTTCATTTGCATTTGAAAAAGTCCACTGTCATGTTCATGCACTACACAGTTCAAGGAAAGGTTACTTACCAACCTTTTATAAATACTATTCCTCTTGAATGACAAAACATCATTTTAAACATTCCTTTCACCAGAGTACTTTTTGCATGCCTTGACTGTAGGGGTATGAGAAGTTACATTACTAAAAAACTGATCATAGCCTGGAAAATTTTTTACAGAAAGCAAAAATAATTCAACTTGCAAATACTGTAGTAGTACCTTGTATTTACAAATTCCAGTATTATCTGCTCCCCTGCAGACTGGGTGGCATGGCTGGCCCACATCAGCCATGATACAGTCCTCCACTCTCCCACCAGAGAGAGGAAGCACTGTCACAAGGTGACTCCTGTCTCTGGACAGGATGACCATGGGTACCACACACACAATGGCCCAGGAACGGTGATGCTATCAACTTTCACTTTACACTAATGAAAGAAAGAAAGAAATCAGTGAACAGAGTTCGATCAAGAATAAATATGAAATCACACTTAAGGTCTTTCATGGAAAAATCAGCCATGTAGATTGTGGTAGTGGTGTCTGGGAGACAACTCAACCCTAACAACGATTCCAGGATATGCTCACCAAATATTTTTTGTGAAACATGGGAAAAGACAAATAGCACACAGTTTGGATAAAAAATAAATCTACTGAAAATAACTTCTGAACATGAGACAGAGGAACAAGAATTTGGCTAAATCATACTAAGGCTATCTTTTAGCTCAGTGTTTATCTTTCTCTAACAATACTTATACGGAGCATAGAAACCACCGCTGATTATTAGTTCAGAAGAAAATAGTATCAAAAAAATCAAACCCAAAGAACTCTACTCAGCAATTTACACAAAGGAAAAAAGTAGAATAATGATAATGTTGGGGGAAACATCTAGATCTTTGCCTTTTGCAAAGACAAGCTTTGGGCCTGTACTAAGTGATCCATTAGGACAGAATCTGTTTAAGTCTCAGGATACAATTAGGCAGTAATTTTGGGGGGTAATGTTTCACAAGTGCCACTGCTCACAGCTCCCTACCCCAGCATCAAACAATACAGCGATCCTTTGAATAATAGAGGTTGTCTTCCCCAATAATGTGGCAAATAGGTGAAAGGAAAAAGACTGTACATGTTGGATTCTTTAAACGACAGAATAGACCATGGAGAGCAAAACTGCATGCCGTGATCAGCTCTAAAGCAGACAGAACAAAAGTGAGCATAACGTGACTCATCTGTATTTTAGATGATAGCTTGGCGTTTATAAGGAAGCGCACTAGGCAGTGGTTGCAGTCAATGTGCTTGGGGCATTACCTTGAGTAGCATTATCTGGTTATTTTTAGGACAGCCACCCAGATGGGTGGCGTTTAGGAACATCATAATCCCCTGTTAGGCCACTCTGCAGATGGCAGTGTATGTGCAAATATAATACACAGCAATTGGCAGGTGCTCTTACATCGGGGTCTGGATGAATACAGAGGTTGACAGCTTACCCTGTTCTCAAAATGAGCAGTACATAAGAATCATACCCTATTTCATGAAACAGAGGAAAACAACAATCCATTGGGTCAAGGTTGCCTAAGTATAAGCATTCTGGCAGTTTCTTTGTGGGATCATCTACAGCCAACATTCAGTTTTAAATAGAGACTTAAACACGTTGTCTGTGTTTCAGTGAATACACAGATGTTGACCTTCCCCTGTTGCTGAGG
This sequence comes from Aptenodytes patagonicus, assembly GCF_965638725.1. NCBI lineage: Eukaryota > Metazoa > Chordata > Aves > Sphenisciformes > Spheniscidae > Aptenodytes > Aptenodytes patagonicus. The sequence continues at coordinate 57,396,679 of NC_134951.1, read as the reverse complement.
TATGCTAAGCCGCTGTGCTATCCTTCTTGAACAATGGGAACTCATTTCCAGCTTTCCACTCCACCTCCTCTTGCATTGCTCTCTCCTTTTCCTCTTGCACGCTTTCCTGCTGCCACATGCTTCCTTCAACTCCTCTCAGCTGTTGCCAATAGCTGACAATTTTCTTTCTGTCACTTTTATACTCCATTTTTACTCTCTCCTCCTATGATGTTTATTACATGAAACACATTTCCATAAGGTGACCTCATTCCATTTCCCTTGGAACAGCACAGTCCATCTTTGTCAAGGACAGGCATAGAAAATGGTAACAAATTTGCAGCAAAGCAAGTGTCATAGTTTAAAGGCAGGAAGTAAAAATTAATTAAAATACTTACTGAAAAGTTGAGGGGTTCAGAATAATTAATTTAACTTCAGGGAATCTACTTTTATATTTGAATTATATAAGACATAGATCTTAAAAAACATGCAGAATATATCAAATAGTAGCAAGAGGTACAACTGCATTTGTTATTTACCAAACCAAATGCCCATTATATTCTAATTTTTTGCCTATACCTTTCAGAACTGTTTCAACATGTAACCTAGAGTTCACTGAATGATGTGAAATAGTACATATGTTTTCTTTTTCATCCAAGTTTTATATAAAAGTCTGTACAATCGCTTTTGTATTAATGGAAGTTTCCTGGTTTCATTCACACTCTATTTAGATTAATAGGTTCTCGCTATAGGTTTAGAAAAGTGCTTTAACTAAGAAACAGCTCTCCTTAATAATTACGAAGTTTGCAACTTCTGCAGTCTCTAGCACAGGATAAGGTCACAGCTTGTCCTACTCCCCTGCCGTGGCACGAGCCTCACACAAGAGTCGTCCAGCCTCGGTGTGGTCAACCTGCAGCTGCCTGAAACTAGCTTTGACCAGCCTGTGGGCATGGGCAGGAGGGTGGCCACATCCCAGACTCCTGCACGTCTGTACTGGAGGACGGGCTATCCCATTTGTTCAGCTGCTGCTGTGGTGGCTGTATGTAGCCATGGATGTAGAGGGGAAAAGAGGAGCTGAACCGGCCAAGCACTGGACCCCTTCCTCCAACATACACTTCTCTCCAGTCTTGTTTTCCAGTATGAAGCAGTTGGAAATTACTGGCCATCATAGATCTAAACCCAGACTGGTTTGATTTCCTGCAGAACATCACGTTTTAACTCAAGATGCTCCAAACTACGAAGTAATCCAAAAGGATTTCAAATATCTAGAGTGCACTGATATAATCAACCTTTTAAACTTATAAAAGATAAACTGCAACATAGATCATTTTCAGGACTTCAGTTTACTTCTAACCATATAAGGGAACAAATGGCTGTTTCATGCAAGATGCATGTTTAAAAAAAAAAAAAAAAATCACACCACTCAGCTAAACGGTAGTAACTATCTATTGTGCTCATGCCAGAGCCAAAGACCTGAAGTAAAAATATGGGCTATGAAACATGCTAAGTGATTTATGGAGCTGTTCCTCCTCTGCTCACTCCTTCAATCCAATGCTGATGAAACATCTCTGTAATGCTCTTTAATTTTCTAAAATGGGAGAAAACTAAACCAGCAAATAAGGTTGATTAGTTTTAGCTATCTCAGCTAAAGCAGGTCCCAGAAGAACCTGACAATTGCCACACATGGCGTAAGCGAAGGAGGAGAGCACAGGAGGGGGAGAAGAGGACAGAGCTAGGGCAGAGAAGCTGACCTTTTGGTGGCAGCAGCCCACTAGATGGGCTCAGCTGTGAAACTTTGGCTTAGCCCATAAAGATAAAGACTATAATGAATTACTCTCATAATTTCACATTTACCACGGGCTACTAAGCACATATTCACCCATTGCTGTTTTGATGCAAGGTAATTCATTACACGGCGTGTCCCAGAGTTAAAGCACAGAAATAGAGGGATGACAGCATTGTGCTTTGGACTCTATCCACATGCTGGTGCCTTATCCTTCTGCCTCCATATTACTTTGAATTAACAGACCACAGTAGCACATATTACTCATAAAATGTGAACCTCCAAGTACCTACCCCTGGAAATACACATAAACCATTCCAATGGTTATGACACTTTGGGGGGGGGAAAAAAAGGGGTTACTGAGTAAGAAAGAAGCACATATCTTGCAGAAATGTGGGGGATACAATTTAGGAGGTATAAAAACATGCACTTGATAAAGATGTTGTATAACACATGAAATTATTTAAAGTCATTGCTTAAAAATGAGACAGATGTCAAATTTGGAATAAAGTTCTTCTCTTGGCATTTTAGATGTTAAGGTTAACTTTTGCCAAAATGTCTCTTAGTGTTACAGTTTTCTTAGATTTATTCCAATCATTTGTTAGGCCAAAGATTATCTTAAAAGTTATTAAATTAGGAAGCAGCATTATATTACAAACAAAAGAGCTGGAACACTTTTAAAATATGGAAGGTAACTTGGAAATGCCACAAATGCTGAAGATATTACTTCCTTTGGCTTCTGTTTTTTCCTTAATAAAGAAGGTTTTTTTTGTGAAACAAATTACACTACTACAATGTAAGCTGAGAGCCCCCTTTTGCCATCCTGACATCTAAATCCAACTAGTACTACTCATAAAAATAGGCACTACTGTGAAATAAAAGGGCAAGAATCTGTACTCCAATAGTCAGGGGGTAAATTTTCTAAATACAGTCTCTCCTGTCCCATACAGATGACATTTTCTGTGCTCGACTGAACACTAGGTCGAAAAGAATGTTTTGCTTATCGCAGCACACCCCAGCCGTCCTATCAAAGCAGCTTCAGCACCCTCCGTATATTCATATTCAACATACAAATTATTCCTTATGTTCCTTTGCATTATGCTTTCTTGTTATAGTAAGAGAAATGAACAGAGAAGACCTGTTCATACACAGGTCACCACAGGTGACAAACACGTCAGGGTTTATCTTCCTGTCTCCAGACTAGAAATCTCTCTTAAAGGAAAAAATATTTGTAAAGAACAAAAAGAATACATACCTGAGTGCTAAAAGTATTCTTATGTTTCTATTTAAAACTAATGGTGTCTCTCAGTAATTCCCACAGATTATGGTTACCTTTAATGACTCAGCCTACAATTTCATAGGTATTTTACTACGAGACTTTTCTCCATCCTCAGTGTTAATATGAGTTTTACTCTTTTTCTTTCATGAAAGAAAAATAGGTCTATAGAAGAGGATAAGTCCAAATAGTTCTACTTATAATAGAAGATAATGATTTCTTGTAAGTCTACAAATAATCAACAGCCGTCTGCCAATGGTATCTTACATTTGCAACCAGGAAAAAGTACGCTTTCTCTACTACAGAAAGCAGTTCCATATTTTAATACTTTGAGTTCGAATAAATAAGTAGTACTGTTCCTCCTTGCCCACTTTAAAACATTTTAATAGACCTTTCAACTAACTTGGCACTGTCCGCCTCTCGTACCACGTCTGGTTAAAGCTCCTGTAGCCAAAGTAAACATGTTGTGTTTCAGGAGTAAAGGCCAGTTTGGAAAGAGAAATCTACTAGTTCACCATACATAACTAAGTTGGAATGGCTAAATTAGCGATGGGAAAATATTTCTCAGTCTTCTGTCACCTTTTCCAGGTTGAAAGTTGCCCTCCTTTCTCTCTCACTATAAATACATATGCACACACATACATACATATAAAATTTAATTTGCTTTTAGTAAGAGAAAATGAAGACCATATGAAATAGTGAAACTGAGCCACAAAGTTCCCAGCCTTTCACAATAATATTTAGAAGAAAAAGGGTTTCAGGGAAAAACATATTACAAAGTTTTCCCAACAAAAGATTTTTTGAATGAAAATTGCTTTTTAAAAAGAAACCCAGATTTTAAAACATTATTGAGTTTTCTTTTCATTTGTGGGGGACAGAGAGAATTCAGTTACTGAGGAATATAATGACATTTTCCAACAGCTCACTTCATCAACCATGTCGCTTTTATCTCCATTCACATAAAAACAATCACATCTTGCATATAACTGCTTCCGCTGCTCTTTCAAGGCATAACAGCTTGTTTCTAACATTACATTAGTAGCACTGTAAATCAACGTTCTACATTCCCCTTAGGCTATTTTGGAAGCTTTAACTAATCCATGACAGGGTGAAAATTATGCATAGATGGACTGGAAATTCATAGATTGATCTAGGTATTAAGTTGTAGCAGTACTAAACAATTTGGAAACTTCCTTTTTTTTCTTAAAGCATTACCTACTTTGGGCAAATCCATACTCCACTGAATTAAGTCATGCTAGTATAAAACACCTAGTTGTAGCCAACGTTGCAAGTATTAAAGCCGTGGTTGGTCCTCAAACAAGGCATATTTATAGTGTTTTCTGTTCCGCCACATTTTTTGATGTATAACTATACCTATTTATCTAACTGCAACAGCTAGAAAAAATAAAAAAGCCTTCAGGACTGATTAGCTTGGATTTAATTTTTTTTTTTTAAATTCTCATCAAATTCACTTTTGAGTCCCAAAATTTGTCTCTTCCAACAGCGCTGGCTGATATAATAGTAGATACCACTTCTCCTAACCCATGTTTGGAGGCTCCTCCTGCCCTAAATCAGCCCCAAAATATTGCTTCTATCAGTAGAGCATCAAACATATTTTTAAAAGATAAATTAAACTGTCTTCTATGACTCTTGACCTTCTTTATGGAAGGAAAAAAACCACCATCATACTAACGAAAAAGATAATTGTTCTCTGAATCATGTGAGCAGTTTGTGTGATTATATGGGGCTGTTCGTGTGCTGTAAGCAGAACTTGTTCAGCTGAATCAGTAACTAAAAGCATGAGTCAACTTTTGAGCTAAAGAAGGTGGCTCTTATACTATTATCTGGACTAGCCTTTTTAGGAGACAAAGACTAATGCTACCTAATGTCACCTACACAAATATTTAGCTGTTCACATTGTCTAGTGTGTAAAGCAGGGCTTTTGATATATCTACATTTCCAGAATACTAACACAAACTACATCTATTTAAAATGAGGAAAGACAACAGCTCTAGAGTTCTTCTTAGGGATGAGGCTGTGAGGTTTTTTGTTTGTTTGTTTGTTTTGTTTTTTTTAATCTATGTGAGTCATGAAGGTTATGGTAAAATCTCTGTTGATACAAAGGAAGCATCTATTTTCTATATAGAAGGGGACCTTTAATTCATAAGGACTCTTGTCCTCTTTTTAGTCTTTACCGTTTGTAAAAACTGCAGTAGCTCTGATTTCTCAGAAAAAAGTATTTCATATATAAGTTTAACTACAACAGATGTTCTCTGCTAAAAGGAAAATATCTGCTTTTCCAATGGGTGTGGAAGTATTTATCTTTCACTTTCTTTAAAATCGCTCAATCACCAAGTGAAGTTCTAGGAACGCAGTGTAACAGACACCAAAGCTGTTCTCTCTGGATCCACTGCTTCATAGCATACTCCATAATCGGTTATGCATATTTGTTGCAAACGTTACCATTTGCCATATACCAACTTCCATATTTTGCAGTTCAGAATGAAGAAGTTCCATTCAAAATCATAAGCACACACAATAGGATTTCCAGCCTCCCCACTCATCCGGCTCCAAAGCTGCTTTTCCCTAAGCGTCCAACAGAGAACTGCTGTGTGGAGGAGGCTCCTGCCAATTCCCAGTTTTGTATGCTCTGGCATTTTGATGGAAGTAGTTTGGTGTACAAGAAAAAGTTCTTTTCCTTTTCCAGCAGCATTCTTTTTCCACTCTTCTCATATTCTGTAATGGTACAACTATTTCTTTTTGCTGTAAGTTGATAATTTATTTTTAGGTGACCAGAACTGGCAGTTCTACACAATCTGTTGGACACAGCAGAGATACCTGCACAGGCAAGTGCAACCACCCTCGGCTGGCTGCATACAAAGCAGTGGTGGCCTGGAAGCAGCTGCATTAGCATGGATGTCCCCTCACTAATACATGTATCAGTGCTCAGGTGCTGCACCACTCTAGGATGATCACGTAGCTTCCAGTCGAGGCCTGCTTCACATCCAGCCGGCTTCTGCAGAAGTGCAAGAGTCTGGTGCCAGCTGTATAGACATGCCCAATGTGCTCAGAGGCCCAAATATCAAAAAGCAGAATTTGCTTTGTGTAGCTGGCCAGAGGCATGAAATATGCTGAGGAGCATCCTCCTGTAAAGCTGCAAGTGCTAGAGAAGAGGCAACCTCACAATAACTCAAATGGAAGTACAACAAATCTAATGGGGTCAACTAGACATTAGCAATGGAAGATGTGATGTAGCACTTGTGAAGAGTTAATAATGACAGTCAGAGGAAAAGTACAACCTGCTACCACGGTCTCAAATAGAAATCGGTGTCCCAAATTTATTTGTGTGCATTTGGCAAGTCACAGAAAGGGTTTTATATCCACTCTTCTGGCCAAAAAAAGGAGCTGTTTTGGTGTCTCTCAGCAGAACTTGCCAGATGCAAGTTCAGTCATGCATCTGTCAATAGAAACACTGTGAAATGCTTCATGTAGGTCATGTAGGCTTTGGGCCTGCCAGGCTTGACAGCATTCCTTTGTTGACTCCTATTTGCTGCCACAGCCTTATTTCTACCTTAGCCTTTCCTGTTTAAACTCATTTTCCAGCTTGAAAGATACACTTCAGACTAATTTAGCAGACTGTCCTAATAGAAAACCTTTGACAAGGGCAGGACTTTTGTCAATATGGACAAAGTCAGGATCCAAGAGACTCTACCTACAGACACAGGGGGCCAGTCTAGACATTTGCTCAGGTGAACAGTACAGTCTGTCATTCTGCTCCCCATCATTCGCAAAGGAGATGAATTTTTTTGAAACTACTCGTTATTTCGCTTTTGGGAACAACCCTGTTCTGAGGCGTAACAAATGAGTTAAGTGAGCTCTATTCTTAAAAGCACTAATTAATAATTCTCAAAATATGATTACATTGTTTAAAACTGTTTTGGAAAAGAGAAAAGAAAAAAGAAGATACTTGAAAAAGCAAAGATTTTGATGAACCTAAGAGTAAAGTCTCAAAAATAGTTCGAGGAATGTTCCGCCTCTGATAAGGAAAGAATGCTCCTCTTTTTTTTGAATTTGCAGATAAAAATATTAAATAGAATATTTACAAAGTTTTGCTATAGCTTACCTAGCACTGATAGATATCTCCTGAATGTCAGTTAGTATAAAAGTTGAATTTTTAAGTCAGGAATTAGTTGAATTCACAGATTAGAAATAAATGGTTATATACTTTCTATGTAATTTCATAATTTTGTCTGGATTAATTTTTTACATCACTTTTCCAAGACCAATGAATATTTTGTAATAAAAAATTAATTTATGATTTTTTATATATGGCCAGAAAGTGGTGTTGGAAACAAATAATGAAAATTCAGTGATGCTAGATAACTTTCCATCTCCATATACACAAAAGATGTCTTTTATAAAAAAACATATTTGTAAAGTTTATTTGTGCAAGTCCAATTTGTATACTTTATAAAGTTTGTGTATATATATCCAATTTGTATACTTATATAAAATATATGCTGATACATATGCACGTATGTATTAATAGCAACACATGTGCTGTGTCTGAAAGACAGAATATATATGATATCCAAACAAGCAAGAAGAAGACAGGATAAAAATCTGATCAAAAGAAAAAGAAAGATATGAAAATGGAACCATTGAACTGATTTTTAAAGCAGTATTTAAGAGAGAGAAGAGTGTTCTCAAAATACTAAACTAAGAAAAATCAAGTTCCTCTGGAGTTAATAGGATGGACTGTGTGTCTGAAGTAGCCATCTATGATAGTTCCTTACGCTTAGATTCTCCCAAATCAAAACAAGGCCGTACAGTTTACAAAGTTCAGTTCTCCTTGCATACTAAAATGGTATTGCACAATACTCTGATGCAGAATTCACATTTAAAAATAAAAAACAAAAACAACAAAAAAAGAAAACTCCTGCCAAACATTCGAAAGATGTGATAACAAATCATCTAAAGGGAGCTCCCCTATGAGGTGTGAAGTAGGAATTCTCCTCCTGAGAATCAGGAGCAGTGTGTGAAGCAACCAGAGCAACCCATGGCTAAATAAAGGCTAGGATGTTATGTCCTTAAAGATATGCTTTGGGCAGAAACAGAAGCTACTGGGCAAGCTTCTTTGGCTTGTGTTATGACAGTCGGAATGAATTACTGTAATGACCCAGTCTGGCTTTAGCCACTGAAAATATTTAAAATTATGTTTTGCTCAAGGGAGCTGGAGACACATGTCAAGACTCCAGAGAATTATTGGGAAACCTTGTAGTGATTTCTCAGATAGCAAGAAGGCTCTTCAGTCTCACTGAGTTTAAATAAAATTGAAGAAAACAAGTGACTGAGCAACTGCAAGAAGAAACCTGAAGCGAGTGGCATATCATAAAAATATCCGTATTTGTTTCCTGCTGGAAGAAGCTCCTGTCAAGTTCACAGACATAAACAAAAGAAAAGTGCCCTGAATTCCAAAGCTGACCTGATCAAGCAGGTGGCATTCTTGGGATGTCAGCACAGGAGAAACATTTCATCACAAGCCTGAGTCACTCTGCAGATTCTCGGAGCTAAGAGCCAAGAAGCAGGTTTTTCTTTTTTGTGTGTGTACAAGCAAAATGAGTGAGAAATTTAACACTTAATTTTTATCCAGTACATCCAGGCTAGTACGCAAACTCAGATGATCTTCAGTTCTGCTGAATGGGAAAGATGCTATTTAAGACAAGACAGACTGAAAATTCTACTCTCGGACAGCATGACAGAAATTATAATAAAAAAACTAGAAAATCCAAAGCTTTCACCTAGAGTAGATGGTGATTCCTTCTGAAGTTTCAGGATTGCTGGCTTTTCTCTCAGGTTGCATTTTATAGGAACACATTTTAAAGTGAGTCAATGGACTGGCCTGCATCTTTGGTGGTCTAATGCAAAATATTGAGTTTTGGATATAGTATTTTTGAAGAGATGTTAAAATATGACCTAAACTATGTGCTAGTTAAATTATTCTATTTAAAAGCAGTGATTCTATGTCAATATGGTCAGACAATTTGCAGCAAGAATATAGTGTACAATGCAGCAGTTTCTTGCTATTTAAAGCCTCTCTACTAGCCAACTTCAAAAATGTATTTCCTTCCCTGTCTGGGCGTCATTTTTCAAAAAAGGACTCTCACCCTACTCAGGCTGCTTGGCTCTAAGGAACCCCTGCTTGATAATGCGTGAGTATCAAGAGCTGATGTAAGGAGCAGCAACAAATTCTTCCACCCATGCCATGCTGAATGGCATAGATAGAACACAGTAAATAGTACGAGGAAGCATCAAATGCACGGAGAAGCAGACAGCAAAGCTAAAGCTATGAAGATGGAAAGACATGCATAGAAAGAATCACTGAAAGACAGAGATAAACCTTCATTTCTACAATTTATTGCTTGCATGTTTTACATATGAGATGTGCAGTGTTCACATTTCTAGTTAAAAGCTAACTGTCTTCTCCATTTACACCCACTTCCACCAGCCCAGAGAGTCTCCAGGAGAAGAAATCCTGCAGCTCTAAAGGGAGTGAAAACACATTCTGATGTGCTGTTGGAAAGAGGATAGCCTGAAAGCAAAACAGGTTTCCTTTGTTGTTTCCTTAGGGTTTGCCATTTTGCCTTTTGCAAAATTTGGAAAGCAACTTTCAAGAACTGTCAGGCTGAGAAAAAAATTAGCAGTAGATTAGAGGAAAAGGGGGGTATTCTTTAAATGTATTATTTTAATATTAGTTATATTCTACTAAAAAAAAAAAACAGCTACAAAGCAAAACAAATCAACAAAATCCTTTGCTGCTATAAAGTATATTCATATCAACATAATAAACAAATTTTTTACAGTGAGAACAATCATTCACTGGAACAACCTCCCCAGGGACATGGTAGTGTCACCATCATTGGAGGTTTTCAAGATGCAACTGGACAGGGTGCTAGATAATCTCATCTCAGTCTTACACTTTGCAGGAATACTAAAGTTTGCAGTACAAACAAGAAGTTATGCAAACATTTTCTGGCTCCCTGAATCTTTCATGGTTTTCAGCAGTGATCCAGCTTCAGCAGAAACAGAATAGAATAGTTGCCTCCAATCTGGTCCGACCTATAGCATGGGAATTAGGCAAACATCCTGGGAATGGGACATGCTTTAAAAATTTAGAAGTGACCAAAATGGGTCAAATCAAAACACCTGCCTATTCTACTATCCTATCTCAAACAGTTGCCATAAGCAGATGCTGAGGGAAGGGTCAGACAGGGAAAGAACGTAACACTTAAGTCCAAAGAAATAAAATTAACCCCCCATCTTCCACTGCCTAACTGTTCTAAATACGAACTATAATACAAATGTGGTCAGCTGTATGATCTCATCCTCCTCCATCAATGAAGGTACTTAAAACTGCATTTTAGGAAGGTTTGGCTAAAATGCGGACAGCACCTGACATGATTTAGTCCTTTTGGGTGGTTCTGCCTACAGGGAGCGGATGCCATTCATCATCAGTGAGCACTAAGGGTCAGATGAAAAGAGAGGCGCAGGCATTACAGAGCATTCAGTACCGAAGCTCACTAAACAATGGACAAAAAAGAGCGAGACACTTAAGGATGGATTTATAACTGTCAGTATATTGAGTGCCAAAATGCCTCAGTCAGCCACCTGGAGAAAGGCATGCATCTGAAGTCTTATCTCCAGCCTCATCTGAGGACAGCAATTAGTTGCCTCTATAAAAGTGGTATTTCAGAGCATGAAACTGCCTCCGCCACTTAGGATTGAGGCTATCTGGGGTATGGGCTTCATGTCTCACTGCCTAAATGGAGGTAATTTTGTGAGTACTTCAAGCACCTACAAAACTTAAGTCAAAATGTGTGGTGCCTAACAAGGCAGCAGTTTTTAAAGGGATCAGTTTTACTGATCTGAGAAAGCACTCTGCAATAGCCACACCTACTCAAATCCCTTTCAGTGTTATATTTTCCAATAGAAACTAATCCACACTTTGTTTTCAAAATTAAGAACTTCAATGTTTAGAGAAATTGATTAAGGCCTACACAGTGAGTTTATTTTTATGAGTATGGGGCTAAGAATTCTGTCAGCATGCCCTCTTTTTTTACCTTCTCATAACCTGACCAAACTAGAGTCGCTTCTACCATTTATTGCTGAGCAGCCACGACTCCTGCCCTTGGAGTGACTCCCATTCTGCTGTACTCTGGCCCCCTGACACTGGCTCCTTCCTGACTGGAAGGAGAGGTAAAACGTATCCCTAATTTTCTGAATTACAGATCCTGTCTGTCAACTCAGGCTTCCCAGACAACCATAGCACACAGTAATCCCGAGACCTCTGAGAGAGGATCTACACTTTAGCTTACCTATGAAAAAAAATTTCCTGAAAGTGTTGTGTTTGCTGCACATGAGCACCATGACTTCGCGGTACACAGTACACAGGCAGCAAGGCCAAACCTCTTTGGACATCATTGGACCTCTGGGCTGTATCTCAGTAAACTAAAAGACGACAGTGTGAACCAAGCACACCGATATACAATCATCTGTACTTTTATTTACCATTTTAGCTACTGCCATTGAAACAGCAGTGGTTATATATATATAATTTTAATATATACATATATTTTTTTATATATACATATGCACCATTGGCATCCAAGATTCCTGACATGAGGGCGCTAAGAAAAGCTGGAGGTCTGTATAATCATGAAAGTCCTTAATATCTGCATAACCACAATATCCACGAGGAAACAAAGGGTGGGGGGGATGGACGGACCAAAACAAAACCCCAAACAATAACCACAGAAAAAAGGCTATCTAATATATATATATACAATGATAGAATAGTTATATTCTGATTACTTTGAGAGGTGAAGCCAATGAATGATCAGCTATGTGTATGTGCAGAGCTTTAAAACTCTAATCCTCTCTGTACTTACATGCTGTAATGACCAACCAGTTTCCAAAAGCATCTTGCAATCCCACTCCCCTCAAAGGGATGAACCCCCAAAGATGTACTGATATTCCTAACCATATTTATAGTCCTCTACAGACTATTCTGATATACATATATATAGGAGGATACAAGATTAATCAGCTCCAAAACACAGAGAACATAGAAAGCATTTCTAAGTCCTCATATTGAAGGACAACAACTAAAATTCAGAGCAAACATTCTGTACTAGACTAAAGAAAACAAATGCCAGACCTTGGGAAAACAGAATTCAAAAAACCAGTTCTTACCAACTTTGCTGTTGTTTTTTATACTTCAAAAGTAAAAAACACTGTTCTTCAAAAAGAGCCAGGAACATTGCAATACTCATCTTTAAAAGGTTCTCCAGATGCAAACTTCATAAATGACTGGGATGAAGAAGAGAATAAATCCCATTGGGAAGAGATGGCAAGCCTGAAGCTGGTGTAATTGTGAATTTAAACTTTTCCAAAGCACTAGTTTCTTACTCTTGGGAACTGTTTGGCAAGAGGTTCTCAGAGGAAGGCAAATATCAGTAAGGAGAGAGAATGCAGAGATAACAAGCGATCATGCTTTAAATTCTAGAATTATAAAGGACACATACGAAATATGTGTATTCTTAGCTTTTTTTCTTGTGAAGATTTCATTTTAATTCATAGTAATTTAGTCTTAATATACAGCACTTTCAACACCAGTTTTTGTAGATTAAACAGCTTTTAATAATAACATTAAATATTATGTCTTTAATAGTAATAATAATGAAACATAAAGACTGTGAAAGTAGTTTTCCTCAAAACAAAAAAATGGTGCCCTAAATTGTAAAAGCATAAGAGAAAAGAGCTTAACTATTAAAATAATTACCTGATGTTATAACACGGTTTGCTTCATCTCTAGTGGGAAGTGTGAGGTTTCCTCAAGATTAGGTTTTCAGACGATTAAAACATTGCCAAATTTTCACCGTTCCAACTCCAATTTCTTATACCTCAGGCTTTTGCTTTTTCAGAAAGACTTGTTTAAAACTGTTTGTCCATTCTTTAATAAAAATATTAGGAAAAAAAAGTCTCTACCCTAGTTCTGTACATCCACCTTGCAAAGCAGCTTCAAGTCCTTCATTCTTTCCATAGGTTTGGAATTTGTCACATATTGGTGTAACGTGCAAAATATCCATTCTGCCACTGCCATGAAATTCTACACAATTATTACAAATTTCAGATTGCATTTGCACAATAAAGACTTCCGAGAGTTTGGCAGCTAAATGCTCCAAAGAGCCTGTCTATATGTTCAGCCCCTGAGACCTCGCACCTACTTAGCCGCTTAATGGACCACTCTCCAAAAGAAACAGACTGTGTGTCTGTGGAAGAGGCAGTAGCAGAATATAACTGCGTCTGCTTTGTCCTCCAAGCACCAGAACAGAAACTTGAGATGCTTCTTATGTGCCTTCTAGGCACGTGGCACATGGCATAAATGCAGAAGTAGAGGAAAGTGCTGCGCTGTAGGAGTACAGGGAGCTGGTAAAGTTTTGATGGGCCATTAGCTTGACTGCAGAAGCTCAGAACTAGGTTCTTAGACTCTCTTTATAAATTCATTTCTGTTAAATACAGATTTGGGCCATACATATCCTTTAAAAAACATCAGAGGCCTGATCCATGTTTGCATAAACCAGTGTGGACCCCACTGCAAAAAAAAAAAAGGATATTTTACTTCACAGGCCACTGTGCAGTCATCTTAAATGTAACTAGATGCCATCAGTCCTTGGTGATAAGTTGTTTGTTGAGACTTGGACAGCCCTACAGTCCTTTCCTGAACATAAGTATAACTGAGGACAAAAGACGCTTCGTTTCAGTAGACGTTTTAGATGTAGGCCATAAAATAACTCCAAACACAAAATGTAGTCTTGTTAACTATCACTTTTTTTTGCAGTTGTATGCACGTAAGTATTCAAAATAACTGCCCACTGCTGTTAGACACAAAAAAGCATCTGAGGTGTCACACTGGTCCTTCAGGTAACCTAGGAATGAAGGACTCCAGGGACAGCATGTTAACAACTCAGGAGAGAGGCTTCTCCCAGGGCCTTAATCAAACAACCCAAGGCAGTTTTCCATCAGAACAGCCAGATGGTAGTGTGGCCCGCACTATCTTTCAGAAGGACAGTTTAAAAATATGGAAATGTTAACTTGCTCTCTAATCTTGAAGTTGCAGAAGTCAACTCTCAACCGAAATAGATATTCTGATCCTTTACCTCTATGATTGTTTTTGACTTTTCATTCTCAAAAGACCAAGATCCTGAGTTCTCATAAGACCATTTAGCCCTAACTGGGAGATTCATAAGTAATATCACAGTGACAGCTTCTAATTAAATTCTCTAGAAACTACAGATTGTTTTGTTAGAGAATATGAATCTCTACAGCAAGGTCTTTCTCTGCTTCTAAAAGATGACCCAGTAGAAGTTTAAATATTCCAAAGCAGTTTTAGGAAGAACGTGACAAAACCATGTCCGTTACCCCCATTAAGTTTGTGAAATAGATCTTCCTTTGTCAATGCAAAAGCTTGTCTTATGTTTATTTAGCATTTTTGATCCCTAGAAACTGGAGAAAGTATTAAAATTATCCTACACTATTATGAAGTAGTTTTTTAAGGTTGTCCAGAGATTATTTCACATATCAAAGAAATTCTGCTCATGCTCCTGCCAGCCTGCCAGCTCTGTTTCCCGACATGACACTCCCTACATGACTAGCCTAAATATATTTTCCCTTAAAGTACCTGCAAACTATTGGTGCACAAAGAAACAAAAAAACCTGTTCTAAATGACATGAGTGTCTCAGGGATAGAGTACTGCATGAAGGCCTCAGAGGGACAAGTCTGCCAGAAACTTAGTGTAGTTCACATAAACATCCTGCGGTCATCAGCACAGCCCAAGCTGGAATCCAGCTCTGAAACCCAATACAATTTATGTACACAGGACATACCAGAAAAGATCTGGATTTAGACAGGTATAAAAAGGAACCAGGAGGAAAATATGCTAGTAATGTTAATTTTACTTTTACTTACTAATACGTAGGTAAGCAAATACATCCCACCATAGGTCTATAGACACAGGAGGTCTATTTTCTGAAACAATAAGCTCTCTCTGAATGACCTAGCATGCATTCTTGGTGACCTAATATTTCAACAGACAAACAGTGTTAAGTTTAGGTCCTGAAAAAAGGAGAATGTTTAAAGATGCTCAGCTTTATATAAAAATATGTCAAGCTGGTAAATGAAAGGGTTTCAATCCAAAAACCAAATTCCAAATCTCATTCCTGTAACTTCTACTGAATTTGCAGATGGATCTTCTGTATATAAGGACCCTTTTTGATTCTACTACATCTAAATCTAATACTGAAGTCTATTTCTCACTTATCCAAAAAACGTGAAGTACCTTTAAAAAAAGAAAAAGCTAGCATACAGAATGAGATTGCAAATATACAGACAGAATTTTGCCTTGTTTCTAGTGCAGAATCAGATAACCAGATACTAATTGGATAAGCCATGCAATGGCAATAAGGCAATGTTGAATTGACTCTACCAGATTTAATGATAAATGATGTGATGAAACTAGCATGAATAAAATTTATCAAGCAAAACATAGATACCATATCAAGTAACAGCACTCATTTTAGCCCTAGCTTCCCAGATTCCACACTTTTTTTGGTTGAAAAATAATTCAGAGTAACATGGCAAGCTGTCTCAGAACCTTCAGGGTTTACATACATCCTCCCTTATTTTCTACATGTTAAAAAGCCCTCCTAATCATCATATGATTTTTTTTTTCCTCTGCAGACAATTAGTTATACTAGCTTTCAAACTGGAATCTACAGCTTGTGGGTGGCCGAATCTTTGCACCGTTTGAATAATCTTGAATATATGCTAGTAAAGACAGCCACTTGCTTAAGTTACACCCTTCTTCATTTCTGTCCGAGGTGAATCTGTAAAGAACTCCAAGATACTTGGAGTAGATGTTCACTCCAGATCTTGATCAACTCTCACTCCCTTATATTTCAATGCTATAGCTGCAATGATTAGATGTATTCCCCAGTCTGGCAAAATACATTTAAAAAAATACCATTTTAGAGCTCTAATCAGAAACACAGAACTGATGCAATTTGGACAACAGACTTCCTTTGCCAAAGGTTTTCTGAAGTTGACTTTCAAGCGCTGTAAAGACTTACTAAATCCATTCGGTAGTGAGAATAAAATGAAATAAAACTATAGCAGTTTCATACTCAAACACAGTGAGTTTCAAACCTCAGTCACAACAGTATAATATATAGCAAAATGAGTACACCTGTGAGTATGCCTAAGATGCAAACACACAGTACACAATCTCAAACTAGTCGTAGATGGAGATTGCTCATTCCCACAACAGCTTGGAGCACAGTGCAAGCTAACCACAAGGCATTTACCCTGCCTTTCCCTCTGGTTTTGCAGCAGCTCAACACAGGTTGCAGCCAGACTGCTAAGTAAAATAAAGCTGCTTCAGCTTTTCAGCACTAAGGTCCAACAGCCTGTATACAGCCAGAAAGGCTGGGTTCAGGCCCAGGTTAAGGCACCTACATTTAAGGCGGTTTAATTACCAGCTCAGCTGTACCCAAACACCATTTATTTCTCTTGAATTTGTGTATTACATATGCTTACATTCACCTAGTACGGTGAACTGCTTGGAGGTCTTCCCCATTTCATGAAAGTTTGATCAGAAAACAGATGAGCTGAGCACCAGGAGTTGCAGTGTCCTCCCTCCTCTTCTTTTATCTTTTGTTACTAAAGAAACCCACAGGTTCTACAAGAATTCCTCAAGAAAGATGTTGCATGAGATAACCATAAAATTCAGACTCCACATCACAATCTGGACTATACGACACAGTATCCTGGTTTCAGCAGGGATAGAGTTAATTTTCTTCCTAGTAGTTGGTATCATGCTGTGTTTTGGATTTAGCATGAGAATAATGTTGATAACACACCGATGTTTTAGTTGTTGCTAAGCAGTGCTTACACTAGTCAAGGACTTTTCAGCTTCCCATGCTCTACCGACTGAGAAGGCTGGAGGTGCACGAGAAGCTGGGAGGGGGCACGGCCAGGACAGCTGACCCAAACTGGCCAAAGGGATATTCCATACCATGTGACGTCATGCTCAGTATATAAACTGGGGGGAGTCAGCCAGGGGGCAGTGACCGCTGCTTGGGAACTGGCTGGGCATTGGTTGGTGGGTGGTGAGCAGTTGCACTGTGCATCACTTATTTTGTATATTATTTTATCATTATTATTATTTTCCCTTCCTTTCCTGTCCTATTAAACTGTCTTTATCTCAACTCACGAATTTTACTTCCCCGCCCTCCCCCCCCCCCGATTCTCTCCCCCATCCCACCGGGGAGTGGGGGGAGTGAGTGAACAGCTGTGTGGTGTTTAGCTGCCTGCCAGGTTAAACCGCAACACACAGATAAATGACTTCTTCCTTCCATGTCCCATTTCCTATTCTATATGACTTTCTTTCTCACCCCCATTTCAAGATCCTAACTCTTTATCCTGTCCTAACTTTTAATGGCCTCAAGTTGCGCCAGGAGAGATTTAGATTGGACATGAGGAAAAATGTCTTTACTGAAAGAGTGGTTAAACATTGGAACAGGCTGCCCAGGGAAGTGGTTGAGTCACCATCCCTGGAGGTATTTAAAAGACGAGTGGATGAGGCACTCAGGGACATGGTTTAGTGGGCATGGTGGTGTTGGGTTGACGGTTGGACTCGATGATCTTAGAGGTCTTTTCCAACCTTAATGATTCTATGATTCTATCCTGGTTATTGCAGATTAGTGGAAGACTTCTTCCACTCCAGACCTGTAGCAATACCAGCATGTCAGAAAATCTTCCTTGAAATCTGGTATCAGTCTTCTGCTGTAGCATATGTCATCATCAGCAGCTGCTGACAGCAGAGCAGTCTCCTCCTTGCTTATGGACCATGAAAGGTTTAACAAAAGGAGTCCCAGAATCTTTACCTTTGCCTACATCCCTAACTAAGCTACTGCCAGAGAAACTGTTTCAAGAACAAAAACTGGCCATTGGTTACAGATCACACAGAAGAAAATCATAGAATCACTCCAGCAGAAGTTCAGTTTTTGGTTTTATTTTTCCACCATTTACTGCAGTAACAGCAGGGTCAGAAAGTATCACCATTAGAAACAAGCTGGCAGTTTGGTCAGGTTGTCTGTCATGAGTTTAGGAGTCCCTATCCTTCCCTGGTATCTGGAAAATTTTTTGTATCAGTAGTTTGGGAAGTATTTACCTACTCCACATATGAACCACTTTTATATAACTATCTTTCAATCCTCAAATCTTTGAATGTGAGAGCCTACTGGTTAAAGTACTTTAAAAAAAAATTCATCTTTCACATTCATTTTTCTCCTATGAAATGCAGGAGACATTGAAGCTTGTGGATTTGAGTCAGGTAATACAGTAAGTGTCATCTATAAAACTGCAGCCCTGATGCCTTTTCTGAAATAATAAAAGCAGCCACTTCATTAGCACTTTACTACAAGCAGGTAATTATGACTCTCCCTTATGACAATATAATGCTTGTAAAAACCCAGTCTCAGCTAAGTGAAACTAAAACCAGTCCTATTAATCATCAGGAACAATTAGGCTCCATGGACTCCAGCTTATTTTGCAAAAGGAAGAGAGTATACAAAGTTTATATGCACCCACCAAAAGAACTTTCTTAAGTTTCAATTTAAATAAATGAAAAGGAAACAGCAATATCTAAAATGCCAGACTTAAAAAACCAAACAAATCCCTTATTTTTAAGTGAACTCAGACAATTTTTATTTGTTCTGGCTGCAAAAGTCTGGATTCCCCCCCCCCCCTTTGGCATTGGCACCTGTTTTTAAACATGAAAGTTTAAAAACAACTCTGTGCCAATTGTCCAAACCACAGCAGGTAGTAAGGTCAATGAATGAGACTATTCAACAGGCTGACTACCTGCTCCAATGGGTACACTTGAAAAAGCAACTCAGTTACACGTATTTTTCACCAACCATTTGGAAGATTCCCCTAATTATGGAATACCTGAGGGAGCTACTTGAACTTTTTCACCTTTGGAAAAGTAGGGGTGGTTCCCACCCTTCTTTTACCATGGCTTCTACTTTATTCACTGTGGTCCAGGGGAGTCTGACAGAAACCTTGAGTCCACCAGGCACAGAGGTAGAACAAGATATTAAATACTCTAATAAAAGTCAAAGAAAAATAGAGCATGAATTAAAGGAAATTAAAATATCCCCCCCCATATGACTATTTAGCATTTTTATGTTTTTATGTGAACGCTCTTTCTGCTGTTACATATCAGGTTTTTTTAAAACCGGAACCTCAGAACTTACTAAAACAGAAAGAACACTTGGAGTAATCTTTAAAGACCAATTATATATTTCAGGTTTTTAAAATCATTTAACACATCCCATGAAATGATCTGGACCTATGGAAAACATGCTTTCCCCCTTCCATCACTCCCAGGAAAGTTTGACTGCATTTTAGTCCAAATCAAATTCTTGCTAATTCAGCTCACAGAAAAGCTTCATAAACCATTGTATTGACACAACCGAGAGTGCAGTCAACATCAGGCAGAAGGCTGAAAATGAGCATCTCCAGGTAAGAGGAACTGGAAACATCTTTACCTGGCTATGTTTAAACAGTTCCAGAAACAGTTTTGTGGGCCCCCCTCCTCAAAATCCCAAATCAAATTTTCATATTTGCTTAAACTATGCAGTGGTCAGGCCCTTTGAAATCTTTTTTTCCTAAATTGTGAACAAAGTTAACTGGATATTTCTGTTCTTCCTCTCCATCAGAAAGATGCAAGTCCTGCCATCACCTGCATGTTTACGTTTTTAAACAAATCTAGTGAAAATCCAAACTTTAAATATATAAACATTTATACTACTTAATCAGAAATGCATTTGTGGGAGAAAGGATGAATATCAATATATAAAAACAGCTTTGTGTTTTCAGTATCTTGAAAACTGATCAGTTTTCATTTGAAGCCACACCACTGATAAGAGTTTCAAATTAATGCATCCATTTGATCAATATTTGTTGTTTTTACTTTCAGAGGCAGGGGAAGAAGGAATAAAAAATGAGGAAGGAATAAGGTCAGGCCAGCAGCATACCCAAGGTACTGGAAAACATCTTTCCTAACACCAGTACTTCTGTTTGGTATATTTTACTCTAGTATTATAAATTCTCTAAGATGGGTGAAGACTACTACCTTATCTTTATACAAGCATAATGAAATGGGGCCACAAACAATGTAGTGTTGTTAAAAAGCATTAATCAATAATACTATCTGACTCTGAGGAATGTAAAATCAGAAATTTGTGTCAGTCTCAAAGCTTTCTCTATAATCTATGTGGAACACATCTTTTCCTGAGGTTTCAGCATGGTTATTCAGTGCCTCTGCAAGTTAACTCAGTCAGAATACAGCTATAAATATTTAACTGGGTGTCATCTATTTAAATATACTGCTATATTAAATAGAGTTCTTGTGATCAACAGTTACCTGAGCTGAACAAAACAAACCGGTCAGCAGTCAAGTCATTTTTGCAGTGGCAGAATACAGACCATCTTTCCATTACTACTTGAAAGTAGGACATATATTCAACCACAGTTACAAGTGTTAGAAGTACAAGAGCTTTAAATCTATAAAAAAGACTAATACAGAGCTGTAGGGGTAACAGTTTCTTTTGTTTTGTTTGAAGAGAGAATTGTTTATTGTATCTCAAAGTATGAATATGGATAGGACTGCACAGCCCTGCAATTACCTCAACAAGCATCTATTAATTACAAAAGATGACATGCATTCTGAAACTCAAAAGAAATTTGATTTATTTTGCAATTAGCAAGGTAAACATTTTCTTCACCAAGATGTTTTCTAGTCCCATGCAGTCCAAGTGGCTAGTGTTGGAACAGAAAATACCCTCCACGTAAACACAAAGTAACAACAATTACAAAACAAAGAAACAACAACATCAAAACACAAAACAAAAAAACCCCAGACTTCCCACAGCTATTGAATTCACAGATTTTCCTGCTTCCTACTCCTCTGGGTGCATTTGACTGTGAGCAGTAAGAAGCTGGAAAACGTCTGTATTAGTTTTCCCCATTAAGAAAGGTACAATGGAACACTGCACTCCCATTGAGGGCTTACCTGCCTGCTATCACAGGAGCGTGCAAACGCTCTTCAGCATTGTGTGACAGAAAGGGAGAGAGGATGGTTTAAAACCATGGAGTTGAGATGATTTAGGAGTTTCTAGAGTGTCATAAAGTGCACCACAAACTAGGAAACCCAATTACTCCTTTAATTTCATGGCAGGCTTTCAAACTTCTCTTAGAAATTCCTCAGTACCTTTCTTTGAGAACTTAAAATTGGAGAGTGGAGAATTTCTTCACCAGACATGGTGCTACAGGCTATTAGAATCCATTGCAAAATGGTAGCTACCACGAGTTTTGGGTATAAGCACTTTAACAGAGGAAAACTTACCACAGACTAGGGTAGAGTCTTCAAAGTTTACTTCAGGCAGGTAACAAAATTGGAACAGACAACATCAGAAAGCACTTGTCATAGACACTGAGCTATAAGAAGCAAAATAATTGTGTCCTCTTAACAGTGTTGAGATTTTATGTCATCAATAAAAAGTTACTCCAAATTTTTCAGACTACTTTTTAAACTACAGGAAAAACCTCCCACCAACATATTCTTGCCTCTTTCTTCAAAACTGAGATTACCTAGCCAAACAAAAGGAGTAAACCCCTCCCTGGGTTCCTTGGGTACCATATTTTAACAACTAAAAAAATTTCAGGATTAAGACTAAAAGCCAATTATTAAAAATAAGACAAATTCCGAGTTAAAGCTGTGAATTTTTACTTTCAAAGAACTCACAGTTCTTTGAAACTATCTAAGCACATGGTTCGTGCTTAGACAGTGCAAAATCAAGATCACATACTCTAAGTCAAAACAATAAATCTAAACACAGTCACACTGAAAATCCTCAGTATCAGGAACATATTTAGCCAGTTCCCAACCACTGCAAGGACCTAGCCCAGCCTTCCTCTGAGTTCTGCTTCTCCTCTTTTCTTTTCGGGGGGGTGGGGGTGGGGTGGGGTGTGTGTGTGTGTGTGTGTGTGTGTGAAAGGGAGTGGTTGCTTGGTTTATTACAGTTTACGCTTAATTAAGCTGTTCCACATTTCTTCCTCATAAGCAGTTGCTTATTGTGGGACTCATTCAAGCCCCTTTGCGAGTAACTTGCAGGACTGCAGTGGAAGTCAGTTCCCATTTCCCAAAGCATGGTGCCACTTCCATGTCAGTTATGCACATGTTTCCAGTCTGTGGGAGTAAAACACTGAAGAAACAGGGGGTTTTGGAAAACACGTGCAAGTGCATGCTTTCTAACAACATTCAACAGCAAATTGAACATTCAGCCAGCAAATATGATGAAACACTGCAGACTGATGCGAATGGCATTAAAGACTGTGATTCCAGTACCTACTTCATATGGTCCAGAGAAACTCTATTTTGAGTCTTTTTATTGCAGTTAAGCTTAGGACTTAGAAACTATTACATCGCTATTTTGAAGGAATACTACCATGGCTACCTTTACATGGGAAGAAGCAGCCAATACATAACTAAAAAGCAAGTTCTGGAGTGGTGCAACGGATCCACGTGTCACACCATTATTCCTGACTATTAGGGTAGTGGGACAGGGGGAGCAGGAGGCAGTGAAGATACCTTCATTTGAAAGTAAAGACAACTTTCTAAGTGCATAGCTACAAAACAAAAGCATCTGAACGTTTATACTTTGAAAACAGGTATGGAAATAACCTTTCTTGTTTAAAATGTGCTGTTACTGTAAATAGGTATACACAACTATGTCTACTGCATGTATTTTTGCACATGCAAATATATACCGAAGCCTATCTTTCATATGCGTGCTTAGAGCTAAATGCGTGTTAGTGCTCTGCTAATAAAAAATATCCACAGCAACAGGGAAAACATACGAAAGAAGTGAATTCCAATTCTACCTCAATTTCCCATACCCACAAAAACCAAAACCTCAAAGCCAAGTAGCAGCATAAGATAGCACAATAGGGTGGAGCTCAGGTTAAACACAAGGACAACGGGTTTGCCTGTATATACCTTTTGACCCCACAATCATCCCTATTTACGCAGAGACACACAGAGATTATTCACCTTCCTGGCCAGAAGGAGCCAAGGCAGGAAGTGAGGCTGCTGGGCAAATATCAGTGTACATTATTGGTGCTTTTGTAACAGAAGTGTGCCTGCTTTGGGGGTATTTATGAGTTAGGCTAGAAATTAGCATGAACTTGTGTGTGCATAAAACTGTCGCCTGCTGTTCTTAACCAAATATTGTCAAATTTGCAACAACCACACTTCCCACTAAGGGCTGTATATTTAAATGTTTTAAAATCAAAAGCTATTTCTGGATTTATGTGAACCAAAAAAAGGAGCTGGAGTTGTAGGCTTCAAGGAGGAAATAAACTCTATGCCCGTACATTTGCTGCCTCTGTCAGAAGTGGATGACTGGATTCTCATTTGAATTTATGAAGAATAATTTTTAAATGAAGCACCTTGAGAAGTTACACAAACAACTTGAGGACAAAGCTTCCTCCTTCAAAAGATTAAAAAGAACTGAATGCACATAGGGGGAATAGAAATGCCCTCTCAGTCACGCAAACATTCTCTGAAAACCACTGACCAGATTGGACGCGCAAGCTTAATGGGGAAAGCAGGCTTCAGTCTGAAGACCTCTGCAGCAGAAAGGATTTATTTACAAAAATGGAACATAGTGTTGTTTAGAGGATGGCTAGGAAGAAGAATAGAAGAAAAGAACTTTTCGACAATACATTAAATAAATGATTGCAGCAGTCTTTAAATCACAACATTAATACAGCCCTCTAGTAAGCAAAGGTATTAGCACAATTGTAAGCAGAATAGACTTGATGGTCCATTGGTCTCTTTCAGTACAGTAACTTGTGTTCTCGGATATTTGCCATAATACATAAAAGCCAAAAAAGTTGTTACTTGAAGAACGTGCAATTAAACAAAGACACAAAGCAGGTAAAATTCAGCCCACGTTAACCTGTCATTCCACAGGATAGTCACACAGTTCAGGGCCACCAGCTCAGTCTTTTGGTTGGAAAGGTAACAGGTAGCCCTTCTGTACCTACCATGCATGAGAACTCACAGTAACGCAGGTTATTTATTAGTATTCCTATAATATAACATGCTAGTACCCTTGCCTGATTACAATATTTCTACAGTTGGTATTAGGATATGGGTGCATACATGTTCTTCTGCATAGATATTGTTTGTACCTCACCAAAAGGCTCCCCAGACAGCTTCCACAAATGGCATAAATTAACTTGAAAAATAAATACGTGCTCACTTCATCAGGACAGTAACGTGTAGCACATGTTCAGCTTCCTTTAGTAACAACACAGATATAATTTATCTTTATCTTTGTTTTTCCACTAATCTTTGGTACAAGGGACACAGAGTTTCAAACACATCCAAAAATCTAATTCCTACAAGACTGAATACCACATAACAATGTCAAAGATGTCTGCAATTGGCAAAGGAGTTTTAATACACAGATAATTTATATGTAGGTATTTTTGCTGAGAAAGTTTGATAAAAGCAAAGTGCACTATATATTTAGTTCTACACTTTCATCCTAAATGAGAAAGGTTTGCTTATTCTCTCTTATTTTGCCCTTCGATCTTAAATAATGTTTCAGAGTCACAAACAATTCGAGGACCAAAAATTACTGCCTATTTAGTACTGAACACTAATCAAAGTGATGCTGAAACACTGTAAGATTCCTTTATTCACAAAAGAATTCACAATTTGTGGATACAGTCTACTAAGCAAGATTAGTTTAACAGACTTTTTTAATGGCTAAAACCAATCTATAATCTGAAAAAAAAAAGGTAAGCTGTAATCAAGTTTGATCCACCAACAGTAAAGCAGCAGTTTACATTTACTAAACTGAAACCATCTGATAGAAACAACACGCATCTAGTAAACCACAGCAATAACTGCATTTCTTTGAACAAACCTTAAAAAAAAGTTAATTGCTGAATGCAGAAAAGCTCAAAAAAGCCCCACCAGCCCCAAACATCAGCCTGTATAACACTTGCGTAACTAAGCAGTATGGATTTCAATACATTGTATCTAGTTGTAACAAATGAAGTTCTCATTGTGTAAGGCAAGCTTCCATTTCAAGAATTCATACTACAGAAACATTACTTGCAGAATACATCATATACGTAGTACTGTACCTCCAGCATCAAAACAGAAGTCTAGAAATATAATGTGAAGATAACAATCTCCTAAACAATAACTGCTTAAAAGTAATCTTCAGGTTTTCACACAACTCCCTTATTAACATCTTAATTTATTCTAAGTTCTCCACTCATACCCCAATGAACAATTACTCACATAAGTAGTCTCTATAGACTTTAGTGAGGTTACTCCTGAAAGTAACAGCTCACCAAAGTTCAAAATGTATAGTTCTTTCCATAAACCATTTACAGAGAAATCCAAATGAAGCACTTAGAATTACCAACCTTACTTACAAGTTCATGATTTTTTCCAATGTTATCTTTCTCAGTTCTAAAAACAGAGGGGCCATACAATTTTAGAAAATACAAGCTATGAGCAATACAATTTCACCAACAATAAGAAATCCAAGGGAAGAAGAAAACAAACAAACAAAAAAACTTAACAGGATCTAGGACGACTGCCCAAAATAGCTTCCCCCACCCCTAAAAAACACACATATACACACAGATAATTACTGCTTACTGATTTTTGGGGAGGAGCTTATGCCCAGTAGTCACCTAACTAGGGGGAAAAATCGTATAAATACTCAAGGGTGATACTTGAAATCATCAGCTTCTGCTCACTCACCAGTGGCAGAACTCCTCCTCAATAGAGGAGGATTCACTGCTCTACTACCCTGCATTGGAGCTCCACAACATTCTGGTATGTTATGATTTTACTTCATTTTATTTGGTTTTGAAGGTAACTCCTATGGGATACATGTTTTCTGGCTGGGGAGGGAAGGGGGTTGATATTTAAGGGCCAGCGACAGCATCCTTACTGCCACTGGGGCTACTTGAAAAGCTACAGATAAAAGCCTGGTTTCAAGCAAGGCAATGCGAGTTTTTTGCCACCGATGCTGAAGGAGCCAGGACTTCATGCTTTATTTGCTATAGCATTAGACAGAGGCAATAAGGTCGTGGTAGAGTGTCTATGAATTTCCACTGAAAACTTTTCTTCATTTTAGGAGTTTTGATATATGCAATGCCTGAACTTACTTTTGGAGCCCTAGTGTAACTAGGAAAATAATCACTGTTTCTGAAAACAATGGTTTTAAATAGGCTGGCATCCGTTTACAATTATTCAAGAGTGAGACTATTGCCTCTAAGCTATCTATACAAGAGCTCTATAATTCAAAGTGATAGCAAGAATGATTCCTTTTTTCTTAGTGGATTTTTCACAACTAGTGAAAGCAGGAGGAAGTAAGCACAAAGTTAATACCAATAGCAACTTTTAATACCAATACTTTAAGAAAACTCATTTATTCATGCACAAGAAACAGAACTGAACAGCTTTTCTTTATAACAAACTTTTTCTCCCCTTTCTAACACAGAACGGATTTGGAAACATGCATTTACAAATATCCTTACTGCTGCTGTTTTGTCTGAACATTGTCCATGGTAGCGATGGATATTTTTCTGAGCGATACCAGAAACAATCCAGCATCAAGGGGCCACATTTTCTACCATTCAATGTAAAGAGTCAAGGTAAGTTTACTATTTTTTGATAATAAACTAACACAATTATTCCTAGTGGGTCAATACATGAACAAGAGCTCTTTGTTTATACTATTAGTATTCAACTTTCACTAACAGTTTACGTTTATTAAAATAATGTCATCACTGCAGAAAGAACTGGCAGTGGCTCTGGCAGTTGCCTCCTATTAACAAAGATGCACACTTGTCACAGACAAGTTTTTTTTACACAATAATCACTAAAGGCATATAGAGCAGAAACAAAAGCACAGCTACAGATCTAATCTTCAGTAATGGGAATAATACAACATGATTGTGTGCATAATTATGTACAACATGGTAATTATCCTCGAATTTCTTGATTCAACACTGGGGTTTCTAACAATAGACCTGTGATCTACAATATTCACATTCTGTCATGTTATCTCTACTCAAAACAGACCTTAGGTGTGAATTTAAATATATATCTGATACATATGCCCAAATGAAGACCTGTTTAAAGTCTAGAAAGGCAAAATAAATTGATATATCGTCATAAAAATACAACATAAACCTCTACATACTTTTTTCATGAGTGATTTAAGCTTATACTTTAATTATCAGACTAATCTCATAGTAATATAACAATTCTAGCTTTATTATAAAAAGTTCTCTTTATTTCATACATCAGTTATTGTATAGGCAGATTGTATAGGCAACATGTAATTGCAATGCTATACATTGTGATATCTTATTTCTGGGTATCCTCTCTGTCCTTGTAAGTCAAATGGGTGGCTATACTTAGTGTTTGAAACTGAGTTCTGTTTTATTTTTCCATGCTTAGGCCAAAGCTTTTTTTAAAAACTTGAAATCAAAACTTCTGACTTCCCAGGTGCTATTTTTATTTGATGAATTGTCCCCCAAAGGATGATCAGTAATCTCTATTAAAAATTATCATCACTAAAATTAAGAGAACTGAATCTTTCTTGTAAACATCTCTCCCCACCCATTCCCCCCCCAAGACAACATTATTTTCTTTCAGACATCAACAGGCTATTCAGAATAGCTTTCACTTTTGCTGTATCCCATCTACTTTTAGTTGTAATAATCATACTTGGGTAGAAATGAGGAAGCCGAAATGGGGGACTCAGAAAATAGGATTTGCAAATAAGCTTCTCTTTGCCAGAAAAAGGACATTATTGGCTGTATCTGCATTAGAAAATAGGGTAGCACAACAGAAGCAGATCTGGAGAGCAGAATAGTTGCTGCTCAGGACATAGTATCCACATTACCTTCATTTAGGAGGTTTTGTTTCAGAATAGCTTTAGTCTGATCCTATGGACTGGATGCTCATGAGCAGCACACATCGAGTCCAAAGATGCAGCCCTGGTCTCACCCCAGCCAGCTCCAGCACACGTGCTCCAAGAATGCTCTGCAGTAAGAACCAAGTGAAAGCAGCATGGCTGGGAAACTTACCCCCCAAAATGTTCTTCTGGGTTGTACCAAAACACTGTCACAGTTTCATCTCTTGCCTTCAGCACAAGGACCTTCTGGAATCCTATCAGCGCTCTCAGACTGAATTTAGGTACATATACATAAACAGCTACTCTGAGGACTTAGTAACTGGAATTCCCACTGGGTTAGAGTTGCATTTCCTCCCTCTCCCCTCACTAACTTTTCAGAGTGTTTTCCCATGACTTTACTCAGAATCATTTACATATTTAAGTGAAGTACAATATTTAGTTGGTTATCCTCTACCATACTTCACTTACTTCTCTTCTCATACTGTTTGTTTTTCTTTCCCCTCTATAGAAAACATTTGGAAAGGGGGAAATCAGCAGCAAATTAAGAAAAAGGAAGGAGCAGGTTAAAGAGGAAATGGGGTGAAAGGGGGAAACGAATTGTCCTGAACTAAGTTTTCACTTTATATACTAACACAATCTAATGTGCGTGAAACTTCATATTTAGAATGAGAATGATTATATCAACATGTGAGAAGTGTAAAATGCTGTCTATTTAGGAAAATAACAAAGACTGTATACTAGACCGCAAAAGCAGGAACAGCCTACAGTTTTACAGACATGGGAGTCCAGTCATTCAAAATTGCTTGACAAATCTTCATTTGGGGAACAAGCATCAAAATGGAGGACTGGAAAACCACTACTATTCTTCAGTCTGGAAAACAAGCATCTTATAGAGGGTTTTTAGAAGAGTTTAAAGAGGGCAGACTGTTAGAGATCATCAATTCTAGTCTGAGACAATCATGGAGGAATAAAACAGGAGACTACAGAACCAAATTCATCTAACTATTGTCTAGTGAGTTCTTCTGTATGCAAGTAGCTCAAGTAGCATATGGCAAGCTTTTCATCATAGCTGACTTTTCCTATTTGGTCACCAAACATTGGCTTCTAGAGATTTAGTTATCAATAAATTCTCTTTTTGTTTTGTACAGCTTTGTCAAAAAGCAGCCTGGAACTAAAATTTCAGTCTAGGCCCAAACTGGTGACTCGGGACAACATGTAATAGAACATACAATTTCTGTTGGCAATTAAAGCCTATTAAAGCTTCATTTAGTTTGATGACATTGTTTTAACAGTTTTAAAAATCATGTTCTTGACAGCTCTCCAGTCAGAATATACTTTCTTGACAGCTCTCCAGTCAGAATATACTTTCCTCTTCTGTATGGATTTAGTGTTACCATTTTTAAAATATACCAGGACGTAATTTTTAAGCCGGTAGCTCTTTGGCTTGAAATCTTTGAGAAGTCCTAGTTGAGAATAATCATTAAGTCTGACTGTTCAGCAATGCTTAAATTAGCATAACCTGCAATAATGGCTTAAGTCTTCATACTTAATTCAATACATAAATAAGGTTTGACTGCACTCAGAGAACATAAACCAACTTTACATCAAGATATGTGCCAAGACATACAAAAGAGTAGCTAACCACTACTTCAATTTTCCTGGTAAAAATCCTACTTCATTAATGTGTTCAGCTGTCCTTTCCTCAGACGACTTACCATTGTCTCTGGACAGCACAATTAGCAGACATTTTAATCTAAAAGCAGCACAACTTTGAAACAATATAGCTCCTCACAGAAAATCTCTATAACATCATGAACGCTGACAAAGCCTTTAGCATCTTATGCAAAAAGGCAGCACCCACCACCTTGTGAACCTAGGACTGATATGAAGGTGCATGTAAAACACGGTAAAAAGCAAGAAAGAGAAGCACTCTGAAGCTGAAGTCTGATGCAATTTGCCACCAAAAAAAAAAATTAGATCAAGTGCAGTAACTGCATGTTACTTAAATACAGCTGAATAAAATGAATGTTGCCTGCAGAAATTAAACTAACTCTGACTGCTAAAGAACAAAATACATTTGGTAGGTCTGGACATAGTTCCTTGAGTTAGGGTTACGAAAGAGCAAACCTGGCTGGGGTCACTGTTGTCTTCTTGCCAAAGTACCCATGTAAACGCTTGGTTTTGGATTTGATGCAGTTGATGTAAAAACCTATTCATATTTTTCCCCTAATGCTTTACAACTGAAACAGCATTAACTCAGGAACCTGTTTAGGTATTTGTATTGAGGCTTTGATCTGACCTGCCTGTATTCTCTGATGTGAACAGATAGTTTTTGAAGTTCTGTCCATAGATAGAACCTATGGAATAAATTCAGAGTCCTCCAGTTCAGTAAGCTGTTTTCTCTGATGGCAGCTCTCTTATCTGTGGTGAAGAGAAAATGTGTAGCATGTAAAGAACATTTACATGCCACTTGCGCTGCAGGGTACATGTTAATTCAGACAGGCTTAAGCCTTTTCCAAATTATTTTTCCATATGATGTAGTTCTTAAAATTTGACACATCTGATGTCACCTACATAACAAGAAAACCAACTTGCAATTGCACCCTACTGAATCTGGGAGTTCAGTAGTAAGAAATCCAACAATATGAGTAAGATGCCAAAGACTGCACCAGACTAGTCTCTGGTACTGACAGATTCCACAACCTCCTTTGCAGCTGAGAAGGATGTGTGTTTGCATTTTCAGTTTGTCAATAAATCACAGACATCACCTTCTTCCTATGTGTAAGATTTTAACAACTATCTTCCTTTTCATTGCCTTAAGGAGGATGAGATAGGAAGGTGTACAAAATAAGGTGATATGCATTTGTGCTGATTTTATGCACCAGCAAAAAAGAAAATGCACTCTCTATACTTGGAAGATAAGAACAATTTCCCTGGCAATACAGGAAGAAGGCAACCTTGCAGATCCAATATCAAACCAAAATCAAATGTATTTCATATACACATCTCTTTTTTAAAATAGAATATGTACAAGAATAGTTTTTTTCCTCCATCGCACTTTTGGTTCATCAAGACTAACCACAGATTGGAAAAAGCAATTTATTATCTAAAAGACAGCAGAATACTCATTGCATAAACTTTTTTATATATATATACACACACGCACACACTGCTCTCTTTGTAAGAGACTGAAATGCAAACTTTAGCTGATCCAGTTGTTGATCTTATCAATCTTTTCTAAATAAGCAAACAGAATATGTTGCCAATATAAAAAACAGAATCCAGGCTCTTCATATATCGTTCAGTTTTTATTTTTAAAATGACCTCTTAAATTAACATTCATCATAGGTATCATATTTCGTTCTATAATGCTGCCAGTTGCTGCAAACTACTGAAGTAGACTCACAATATCTACGTTAATCTTGTCTTTAATGTCCTACAAATCAGCATCCTAATTTCAGCAGGAAGCTGCAAGCTCCCCCAAAGTGCACAGAAAACTAAGCAGTGAGCTTGTTTGTTTATTCCTTTATTTGTGACATTTGGTTAAGTGGCTCCACCTGCTGTTTTGATAACTAAGAAAATGAAGTATTAAAAAAACAAAACAATGCCAGAATTCTGACTGCAGTAAGATGAATGCAGTTGTGACCTTGCCACTGTGTGAAGTTTTTATGACAAACAAAAATCTTTGAGACAGTATTTGAAAATATATCATTCATATGTCTACAAAAAAAAAAAACCCACACAACAAAGCCATGGCCCACTTTTGGAAGTGTGAGGGGGGGAAAGGACAAAAATTTCACTACCTAAATGTAGCACCAAGTAGTTTCAGAAAAGTAGCTACACTTGCTCAGGAAGCTTTCTCTGTTTTCGTTCATCATCAAGATGCAAGTCTGATAACTTGCTAAATCAGTTACCTGTTTTTTTTTTCCTCTTTCTTAATAGTTTGCATCTACTTGTACAGCATCTTTTAAGCTCTCTGATGACCCTACATGTATTGAAGCCAAAAAAATTTCTAGAGGCCTTGTAGCTCACAGCACAACTCCAACACATTTGCATGTGTTAATTATTCATATAAGAGCTCTGAGACACTTTTGCCCTGAACGTCAGGTTCTCAGTGACCAAACGCAGTATTAGAAACTTGACTTCTATGAGGTTCAAATTAAGTTAACCCTTCACACATTTCACCACCATGCTAAAAGTTTGCAAATCTGTTGTAGCTGCCTCAGTTGACTGGGTTTCCTCTCTCACAGGTGTGCAGGTAAGGGGTGAACAAGGACCCCCTGGTCCCCCAGGCCCTGTTGGACCAAGAGGACAACCAGGTCCTGCAGGAAAGCCAGGGTTTGGAAGTCCTGGTCCCCAAGGTCCCCCTGGTCCCCCAGGACCACCTGGATTCTCTGCAGTTGGAAAGCCAGGCATGCCAGGCCTACCAGGAAAGCCAGGAGACAGAGGACTAAATGGTGAGAAAGGAGAAGCTGGACCTGTTGGGCTCCCAGGCGCAAGAGGGCCACAAGGACCACCTGGCACTCCTGGCCCTGCAGGACTGTCTGCTCCTGGCAAGCCAGGACCACAAGGCCCTCCAGGAGCTCAAGGGCCGAGGGGCATCCCTGGCGAGAAGGGAGAGCCAGGTATCCCTGGTATAAACGGACAAAAGGGAGAAAATGGATTCGGCGTTCCAGGCCGCCCGGGTAACAGGGGTCTTCCAGGCCCGCAGGGGCCCCGGGGCCTCCCCGGTCCTGCTGGGGTAGGGAAGCCTGGCGAAAACGGTCTTCCAGGTCAGCCAGGTATGAAAGGTGACAGAGGTCTACCAGGCGCACCCGGAGCGGCTGGTATCCCAGGTCCCCAGGGTCCCCCAGGAGAACCTGGAGAAGCTGGTGTCGGCAAGCCTGGGCCAATGGGACCACCAGGAGCAGTAGGCATCCCTGGAGCCAAGGGACACCCCGGACCTGCAGGCTTGCCTGGATCCCCAGGTCTTCCAGGTTTCGGAAAACCAGGATTGCCGGGGATGAAGGGACACAGAGGGCCTGAAGGTCCTCCTGGCCTTCCAGGACCTAAAGGAGACCAAGGCCCAGCTGGTATGCCAGGAGAACCAGGGCCTGCCGGGCCACCAGGGAACATGGGCCCTCAAGGACACAAAGGCTTGCCTGGTGAGAACGGCCTACCGGGACCCAAAGGCGACATGGGACCTGCAGGCCCCCCGGGATTCACAGGAGCCAAGGGTGAACGAGGTCTACCAGGATTAGAGGGAAAACCAGGATACCCAGGCGAGCAGGGTCTTGCTGGTCCTAAGGGACACCCTGGTTTCCCAGGTCCAAAAGGCGACACTGGCCACGCTGGGCTACCTGGCTTGCCTGGTCCAATGGGTCCACAAGGAGTTAAGGGAGTGCCAGGGATCAATGGTGAGCCAGGCCCTAGAGGGCCTTCAGGAATACCTGGGATCAGAGGCCCCATCGGCCCCCCTGGCCTGCCAGGAGCCCCTGGGGCAAAAGGTGAGCCAGGAACACCAGGACTGCCAGGCCCAGCAGGGATTTCTACGAAAGGCTTAAGCGGACCCATGGGACCACCTGGACCCCCCGGGCCTAAAGGCAACAATGGAGAGCCTGGCTTGCCAGGCCCCCCAGGTCCTCCTGGTCCCCCCGGCCAAGCCGCAATTCCACAGATGCCTGAAAGCTACATTAAAGCAGGAGAGTCTCGGGAGCTATCAGGAATGTCTTTCATGAAAGGAGTAAACCAAGCTCTTACAGGGATGCCAGTGTCTGCTTTCAGTGTCATCCTCTCAAAAGCCTACCCTGGGGCAACAGTCCCCATCAAATTTGATAAAATCTTGTACAATAGGCAGCAACACTATGACCCCAGAACAGGAATCTTCACCTGCAGGATCCCTGGACTGTACTATTTCTCCTACCATGTACATGCAAAAGGAACAAATGTTTGGGTTGCACTCTACAAAAATGGTTCCCCACTCATGTACACTTATGATGAGTACAAGAAAGGATACCTTGACCAGGCTTCTGGCAGTGCTGTTATCGATCTCATGGAGAACGATCAAGTATGGCTCCAACTGCCCAATTCAGAATCGAATGGTCTGTATTCCTCTGACTATGTTCACTCTTCTTTCTCAGGTTTCCTATTTGCTCATATCTAACAACATCCCACTTACACTGTCCTGACACTCTCTCCTTCAGACCATTTTAACGGGGCACTGATCCGATTCATCCCTAGCAGGTCATGCAACTTCAATTTTGCAAGAAAAATGGAGGAGGGAGTGAGAAGGCGGAAGAGATTGGTTCAAACCGAGTAGAATAATATTGTATGTTTTTAGAGAATTGTCATAAGAAATTTGTTTCAAATGATGATCAATTGTCCAACTGAATGCAACATTAAAATTTTATGAATTAATACAATGTACCAGTCTCTCTCTTTTTCCCCTTTTTTTTAAAAAAAAAAGGAAAATCAGAATTTCTAACTATCACTTCTCACAACACAAAGTAGCCATTCCAGGACTCTTGATCATACTTCACTATACTTGAATTAACTGAAGGTATTATTCAGAGTAAACAGTCTCAGATACAGCATGGTCATCACAACAGACAGATAATATACTTCAGTAACATTAGTCTGCTATCTGTCAGCTTCATCTTTAAGCTATCAAACAGGAGTCAAGAAAACACAAGTCTAATATAGTGCATACCATGTCACAGTTTTAATTTAGTTCCACTTTTCTTATTAATGAATAACTGTCTTGCAGAAAGGTAGATTTACAAATTATTACCTGTTACTGAAGATCTAAAACTTTCACAATATGAAAAAGCAACCAGATTTGAAGCCTACAAATCCACTCAGCTTTCTTTGATGCACATTTTGTAATCTGCAGCAAACTAGTTCAATATTTTAAGCTCCTAACATTCTGTAAAACTACAATGTTCAGAGTACAGTAAACCAACTATCACCAAATCCAGAAGAGCCTATCTTCACAAGCATGCAGACACTCACAAAAATCACAACAGCTTTACCTCCCCAAAATTGGAGACGATCTGTGCACTGTTTTTCCCTGAACAGTTCATGCCTTTAGAACACAATACTCTTGGGACTATATTTTACTTAAATGCTAAATGTATCAGATGATGACAGTAATCAGTCAGTAGACAATCGTATTTACCATACCTACATATAACTCATGTCTTACAAACATTAGACATTACATTAATCTGTTACAGCACTAAGAAAAGTTAATGATATAAAGTAAGCTAGCTTAGTAAAATTAGTACTTATAAATTATCAAACCATAATAGTTTGA
Organism: Aptenodytes patagonicus; assembly: GCF_965638725.1. Taxonomy (NCBI): domain Eukaryota; kingdom Metazoa; phylum Chordata; class Aves; order Sphenisciformes; family Spheniscidae; genus Aptenodytes; species Aptenodytes patagonicus. Next base: position 57,361,201 of record NC_134951.1, on the reverse strand, counting down.
TCACACATTTCTTCCAATGACAGTTACCATTCGCATGCTTTAAAAGCATCATATACATCAAAACCTTATCAACTCTTAAACTATTTTTTTTAGCTTAATTTTTTTAAACAGAAGTTTTTAATCACTTGAACTAAAAGCATGTAGGCTCACGTTTAAAAGTTTTGCGTATCACCATTTCTTCAAGAAAGCAGAACCTGAGGCTTGTTATATTGCATACATTTGAAATCAGCAATTTCCCAAGTACTTGATAATACGCTGGGATTAATAAAAAAGTGAGGACACCTTTAGGTTGATCCATCCTTAGCAAAACTATACAATGTTTTCGAAACAGTAAAGAACTACCAAGAAGGTAACTCTGCAGAATTGTTTTTTCTCCTCTTTGAAGTGCTGCTGGATAAGGAAGTCTGTGGCTTAGGCTATACTGTGGTAAAATAAGTGCTTAAGTAGAGAGTGTAACGCGAGATCTGCTTATTTTAGCAGCCAAGTAGACCTAGGCAAGCAAATTGGTACTACTATTATAAACATTACACACAAATGTATGGAAATAATACAGTGGACAGTAACACAATTAATAAGTAGCAATCCTGTGATACTTTTCTTTCAAGCCAAAATAAAACTCAAGACACTTGAGTCAGAATTGTCTATTCCCACTATTCTACCTTCCTGTTTTAGGCCAAATACTAATTACGGATCTCCTAAGAATTATCTCTTTTTTGCACTAAAAATGTTTTCCTATGCAGTCACTCACATTAGTTCAACAGCACTTTCCAGTATTTAAACATAGCATGTGCTGCTGCCAATACATTCAACCAATCTGGCACTTTTGTTTCAGAAACAAATAGAGGGACTGGGTACTGGAGCTGGAAAATACTGCTCAGTAGTTGTAAAGTTTCTGGTTAATTGCTTTACATCCGAAATGTATGCCAAAGCACATGTTTAAAATTGTTGGAGATGCTTGGTGCTCAGCAGTACATTACTGTCCTGTGATTCCAATTAACTAGTCTCTCCACAAGAAACTAGGCCTAGACAGTATTCTTAAAAGCATGGTTCACCAATTCTTATTGTCCATCCACTTTAAATCAGGTTTTGTCCTTTAATGTCTTTGTTCCTCAAATGAACACATAGCACTTGAAATAAGTCTACAACTTAGTACCTCAGGCCCGCCTTTTTGAAGGCTTTTCATAACTGTTCAGACATTAAGCCATTAAGAAAGCATCTCTTAACACTGGAAAGCTAGAGATTACACACCAAATTGTAGCACAAGCACAACTTCTACCTTGATTTTAGCTTTGGATTCTCAGTTTAGAGAGAACCTTGAGAAGGTCTGTAAGATTTTTAAATTTGTTTTTTAATATTTTCTCCACATGAAGATCAGCAACCTACCTAAAGATAAAGCTCTTCCAAAAACCACATCTTTTCTGGATCATGGGCATTAGAGGAAAGAAAATTCAATATTAGATTAAAATGAAAACATAAGAGCCTGTAATAGTACAAAACTCACTTCCAAAGGCTTCAAAAAGATTTCCAAGACAAATTTCAGTAGTTCTTAAGTGTTCAGACACATGAAGCACCCAAATAATCCCTTCTGTATTTCGCTGGAAAGCCCAGCAGAGAAGTGCAACAAATTTGTTTGCTTCTATCTTTGTTGCCATTTTCACAATTAAGACAAATAATGATCTCTCATCACTGGACTACCTCAACATTAGGAATTTCTAATGTTTTGCAAAATTTTTGGAGGAAAATCTTTTGGCCAGAAAAGCATCTTTGCTTTTTGTTTGTTGCATTTGAAGTTACATATAAAGGATATAATGCACATATCGCAAACATCTAGATCCACTATCTTCTGCCAAGACAACAGGGTAATAACATAACTTGCAATCAAAAACCTCTGTGTGTGTGCATGCGTTTTTGGGGAGAGAATGGAGTAGTTTAGAAAGATCCAAAGTTTTCCTGCCCAAAGTAACACTTCCCATACATCAGCATGCCACTTCAAAATACTGATCAATCACATAAAAGCCAATATGCAAGTTACTAAAAAACAGGTTTTAAGTCTAGCACTTTCTTTCTCTAATAATTTTCCTTTTTGTAAAAGATGGTCAGTGCCAAATTTCTCAGATGCATCCTTGAAACCTGAGAGCAGATCCCATCAAGCCTTTTCATGGGCAATTTATGAAGTCTCTGCTGCCATGTTAGGCATGATCTTTTTACTTCCAAAATGAAAAATAAGCTTATGAGCTGCTTGAAAATATTACAAATATATCATTTTCACTATATAACCACAGCTGCTACAGTTTTCAGAAGTGTCAGGGAAATGATAGGGAAAGACAATCATGGAAGACAGAGAGAAAGCAGCCTTTAAGAGAAGACATTTTACAAAATTCTGCTTTAAGAAGTTATATCAGGCAACTTCCTTCTACAAAAACTATTGATTTTTCTGTCCAAAAATCACAAAATCTGAAATTTTTCATGTGGAAATAGTTATACAGTACTTCAAGCACTTATTAACTCCTCTAAAGATCAAACTTTATTTCCATAATGTGTTGTGGACCTTTGTCCACGTATTTCTACAGTGTAAAATACATTGCCACATGCCATTTATTTTAAAATTGCTCTTTACTAATTTATATAGAATATAAACCAAGTGAAACACATACAAACTAATGTTAATCACCTTAAAGCTGCAAAATATTCCAGTGATAAGTTAAAGATTTACAAAAAGGATTACTCAAGTAATTTAATATTCAACTTGGATATCAATTACAGAGGGCATTCTTGCAGGTATTATTAGGCAAGAAATGACCATTTTGAAAATACGAATATCTGTGTTCATTGCTATCTGACATCATGCTTTTCCGACAGTATTGTTTAATAGATGCCTCCAAATTTTTGAGTTATTCTTCAGAAAGGAAGATCTCAATAACACAAGACTATTTTGGAACCCTCTTACTCTCCCTCTGCAAGCCTCAGTTCTTCACTTCTTTACAAGTAAAAGAGTGGGTCAATACCCTTCATTAAGCTGAACCAGGACAATCATGGCTATCTGAAAAAGCCATCCAAAAAAAATATCATAGGGCAATTATCTAAGGCAATTACTATAGCTAAGACAATGAAAAGCAAAATCCACCAGACACCTGATTATGATCAAAGAAATTGTGTGAAAAAGAAGGGGCATAGAGAAACAAGGGCATACTGACAACAAACCAAAGTGACTTGCAAACACGGATTTCAAAAAATAAAGTGGTCAGTCGTTCTGCTCCGTCACTGACAATGGCACTACTAAGACGGCATTTCAACTTGGGAACTTTGCGTCTCCTCAACTGACCACTTAATAAGTTTGCTTTAGAAATTTTACCTTGACTAACTGTTAACGAGCACTGCTTTTCTCTGAAGGGTTAAACCCTCTACAAGGCACCGAGGGCATGGAGTTAAGTCAAGAGGCTGTGGTTTTCAAGCTAGGCTCTGGGCTAAGAAAGAGAGTGGGGCTTCCTGGTATGTAGACGTTGGGCTGGAGCCAGGTTTAGGAGTTTCCTCAGGAAGCTATGTTAAGCTTGCAGCTGAGGGGAAAAAAAAAAAGTCTCTGGCACAAACTCATGACAGAAGATTAGTACCGTTATTCTCATTTCACAGAGGGACCTGAAGCAAAAAGAGATACACCATGGGAATATCACAGGTAAGTGATACAGGAAGAAATTCTCTGGTTCTTCCGACTCCCTGTTCAGTGCTTTATCCACTGGACCGCATTATTAAAAGGAAAATAAGACCACTATGAAGCCTTTCAAAGTGATGCATGACAGAGAATAGTACTTTCATATATTAAAATATTTAAGTAGTGTATACAATCTGCATTGTTTTACTTCTGATTTTCCAGAGCTTTATCCAAAATAACTCATGCCTATCAGTTACTACGTTTTCTTATATTTAACACTGCTGAGCACGTGCCTCGTGACTTTTATAAGAGAGTCAGGTGTATTAAATTAAGTACCAATTCTGATAGCAGTTAGAAAGGATTAAGTCATATCACACATCTGTTTGTATGCTGATTCCATGCTTACATACACAAATAGGTACCAGATAGGTAGGTATATGCATAAATGTACACATGTACACACAAGTAGACACTCACAGAAATAAAATGAAGCTATTATTTCTGATTTCAAAGATCAGACTTTAACTTCCGTTTGATCTAATTAATTTCCAAAGAACACTTTTTAAAATTATTCTTTTCACCAAACACTGCATGATGCACACCTTTTAAAACAAAGAGCTTCCGCGATTTGAAAAAAGAATTAACAAAAAATGCTAAAAAAATAGTTACAGTTGATTAGGATTGGTTTAATATCAGCACAAAACAAAGGATATATTTATTTCATGTATGAATGAGTTCCTAGAGGAATTCTTAACTACCAATCACACTCTAGAGCTCCAATGGAGACACATTAGCAACAACAAAAACATTTTAGGAATATCTCGTTGTCTTTTGCAATATGCATCCCGATATCAACTTCCCTTTTGTTTGGAACCTCTCTGAGACAATTTTGTTTGAAAGGAATACAGAAAGTAGTACAGCTCTGGTGAACAAAAGGTAAGTTTTAAGAAGGTCCAAACTACACCTGTGCCTAATGAATGTTGCATTAACACAGGTAGTTCTATCAGAAAATACTATCAGCAAAATTATACAGAATTCTGAACTGATCTGCATATAATCTTTTTACAACACCCCCCCGCAGTTAAAAATAATTTCAATTAATTGTGAGCACATGCAAGATGATTAAGCTTTATTCTGAACTTATTATTTTATATGCCTAATAGAAACTCAGAAATTAAGTCTGTGAAGGAGGAAAAGTATTTCTAGTGGAAGGCTATCCAAGATGTTTTCCAACTCTAACTTATATTACAGTATTATAAGGTTGGCTTTGGGTGGAGGAAGGCTATTATTAAAAAATTCCTCTGCAATTTCTAGTAAATTTATAACAAAATAACAGTTTTTAAAAAGGTTTCAAAAATAGGAAAACAATCTCCTCACCATTGTGTCAATACTACATGAGGAATTCTAATCCAAACTAGAGTGCTAAAGAAAATTATCAAATATTAGTTACTACTTTAATTTTTTTGTCCAATCATTTCTGATTTTATTTAGGAGTACAACACCACAAGGAATAGCATCAAAATACAGTTCAAGGGTGTCCACATTACCATACCAATCATGGGAAGAAACCATTTTTCCTCTAAATTCAGTGAAGTAGCACATCACAAGTGGTGTTAAAAATAGCAAAACAGTTCCAGCTAAACTAAATAGAAATAGTAATGAAAGAGATGTTCTATTTCAGGATAAACATGTGTCTACTGTACAACTATTTGTAAGCTTGAAAAGTAAAAGCTGTGTTGAGTAACCTACGGTGTACTTGCAAATGTACAAGTACATTTGTTCTGGCTAGCACATGTAATATTTTCAGCTAGTATAGTAAGTTTGCAGTGAACCCACTTACCTTTAAAAGCTGATATTTTATAATTGTGCTGGATAGCAGCCACCATGTCCTTCCAGAAGTCATATTTTTTCCGACCATCATGCTGTAAGTGTCAAAAGGAACGTAGTCATTACATCAAGTATCAGCTATTTCGAGCTTTCATATTGAAACAGTGACAGGAATGCCATTAATAAACAAAAGTATTTTGAAAATGGAGTAAAACAGTTTCAGACAGTAGGATTCAGGAGATCAGGACTCAGTACCCAGCTTGACTGTGAACCTTGGGTAACTGCAGACAAGTTGTCTCCCTACTTCAGAAGGATATGGTGGTGTGGGGGGAAGAAGGGGAAAGGAGGAACTCTAAAACATTACAGCAAAAGGAGTCATTAGACAGAACAGCAACTTACTGAATGAGCCATCCCACTGACATTTGGGAAAAAGAAGTGCTTAGAACTGCAAATACTGTACTTAATTAGCAGGTTGACATTATCTACAGCCTGGTACTCTTATCACCTTCCACCCTCAGAACTGGCAAAACCCTTTCCTATAATTTAGAGGTAATGCCTTTCTGCCAACAACTCCACCCCAAACACCACATGAAATACTCATCCAGAGGCCAGGCTGAGCAGCACTGCGTTACATTGTACCCTGAAGACTGCCAAACCCCAGCTCTGGCAGAAGGGCAGAGGAAGGTGATCTGTGCTTGTGAGGTGTCTCTCACTGTTCCTAGAAAGTCGGCCAGGCACAGAAGAGCTCCAGCTGACCTCAACCGCCCTTTCAACATCTCACCAAGGGAGAGGAAAAGCTTCTCAACCAGCTGAGCCCCACAGCGCTCTCAAACTCCACAAATTTTAGGAGCGCTGAATTAAACATGGATGCAGTTATGCAGCTAGCCAATATTACAGAGCAGAGGATTAGCTACAGAGCCTGTAAGAGGTGCCCAGAGTTACAAGGTACTGGGCAGCAGCAAAGCAGGTGGTATAGTCTCTTTGAGTTTGTACACTGTGGAAAGTATCATGCAGTGTTGTTACAGGCTTTCCACACCTACACGAGGATAAATTTCAATGCAACTGTTAACAGATTTCATGGCATTGCCTTCTGTGTCCTGACCACTGCACTGGTACCTGAATAATGACCGATTTTGTAAGCATAAAGCAATTTCTAGAGAGGGAAACATTCAGAAACTGAAAAAAAAAAAAACCCTTAACATCACCAGCCAAAAACATGTAGTTTATATGTGCTGAAGTAAACTGCTATTTCAGGCCTAATCTGCCATGGAGGCTTCCAGAAGCACGGTCTGCCCTTAATTTCACAACCAGCAAGTCACACAAACAAGGTCTTTTGCCATAGTGCTTGTCAGTTGTGCACAGTCTGCTTATCACCCACCAGCTCTACAGGTTAAGAGCAGGAAAGATACAATGCTGTGGCTTTTAACTTTTTTTTTTTAATCCATTCCTATAGCAAGCTGCTGCAGAAATACATAAAAGGACTAACGGAGAAAAAAGCTTTCATATACGTCAAACTTCAGTTAGCTGCTAACCAAGGTCATTATTCAAAGCCATGTTCAGGAGATGCTGGGGAGCACCTATCCGTCTAGTGGCGATGGCACTAGCCTATGCTAGCACTAACCTTGGGACAGACAGATTCAACTGTCCGCTCTGCTCATATTCCACGTGGCTGACTTGCTCCTTAGTTTGGGGTTTTGGTTTTTTTGTTTCTTTTTAAAAAAATCAGTGCAATGAGCTAACAGTTCCTCAGAGTGCTGTTTTGAAGACAGATGGATACTAGTTTAAAAGTGGGTACGCTTCCTTCAAAACATTTGACCTCAGAGAAGACTAAAATAACTGTCAAACTAATTCCTTGCAAATCTACAGCCATTGCATGTGAGACATGCAAGAAAACAGACCAATTCCCAGAAAGCAGAGAGAAAACCGTGTGCACACCCATGCAGTCCACCAAGATTTTGGCAGTGATTATCAAATGTGATTTCATTAGCTGAAGTATCAGACAAAGAAGTATTTTGTGTAGAGCTTCAATGTGAAGATCCAAAACACTAAGAAGCTCCTCTGCTTTGTCTGAAAAATACATGAGTTCTGGCTCCGGACACTGCAAAACCAGATTGATTCTTAACAGCGTAGAGCAGCCCAGCAACCAACTCATGCCTAAACCCATTTTGAATCCAAACCTAGCAGTTCTCCCATCTGTTTCCAGTAGGAAGCGTTCCTGATCCTAGAATGTTTTCTGGAAATAAGAAAATAGCCCTTACTGAACAGGCTCCCAGAACAGGAAACAGAAGCCTCTACTTCCTTTCAGAAATGTGGAGGAAAAAAATGTGATGGTTTCTAACCCTTAGGATGCAGCATGTTGCAGTCATGAGGCCTGCTGGAGAAGCCTACCACCTCCTGCTTTGCATCTTTCTCATCTGGTTGATGGTAACATCCCAGGGAATTACTGTGGCCCTCCTGTTGAAACCAGGACAACATCCAGTAAAATATTCAAGAGCTGCTAGCTGATAAAGAGGGTGCATGACCCACTTCTGGTAGCTCTCTGGAAAAACAGCACAGCTTTAGTTCTCTCTGGCTGAAGATAGCACTGATCCAGGATCAGTGTCCCAGCTTGCAAACTAGTAACTGAATGTGCAAGCTTATTACACACATGCTATAACATGCTTTCTCTCTCAATAAGTAGGTGATTTGTGCTGAGTCTAAATTAATATAAAATGAAGTAATACAATACAGGTGTCACATCTGAGAGAGGTTCCCAAGCTGTGAACAGTAGAGGAAGGAGATTAATCAGGCACAAAATTAAAAGCCTTATGGCACACCTGTCCTCAGTGGTTCCTGATAAGCTAGCCTTAGCTAACTCTTCATGCAGTACTTAGACTTAGGCAGCAATCTACTCAGCACGCTATTTTGGAGTGGAGGTTAAAGCATCAAGTCAGCTGATACCCAAAGGGATCCCAGATACCCATCTCACAGCTCTGAATTTCACTCTGCAGACAAAGTTTAGTATTTGTAATTTTCAGTGCTGCAGCTCTTTGGTACCTTTAGCCAGAAGATTACATCAGTACTCTTCTGACACCAATATACTTACTGTATGAGAAGAACCCTCTCCTACCCCGAGCTGCACACAAGTTAAAGATTCAAGCCTTCTTTAACACAACCAAATCAAATAGCATCAAACTTCAAAGGTAGGATTTAGGACATTGCATCTATCTAAAAAGCACTGAAAAAGGTTCAAGCAATTTTATTTTCCACCTTGAAAATTTAACTTACTGTTTAGCAGAGGAAAAAAAAAGGATACTATTCTAGAGGTGTATGTACATCTGTGTATACAGATCAATATATTTAAGACAAAAACAAGTTTAAAAAAGGATGGAATTAAGCTTTCAACTCATTAACACCTTGCAAATTAGCAAACCGTGTTACTCAGAAGACTTACATTAGATTTAATTCAAGTATCATCAAGTATAATTAAAGGAGATTTTAAGAACTATATTCTGCATATCACAGAGTAAAGTTGAGAAAACAGTGCATTTCTATTTGTATCCTAATTATTTGTGCCCTCTTGTGGAAGTACATTTGTTTTGAAAATGCCATGTAGCTCACAATTAGCTTTGGAGACAACTCTAATACACTAAGTCCAACATGAAAAATTCCAAACAAGGAAAAAGCTAAAGACCTTGATGTTGTTCAATACACTATTTGTACGCATTTAATAATGCATGCAAGAAGTGTGGTGGGGGAAGAGAAAGATAATGCAATACTTAGTTTCAAACAATCCAGTTCTTACCTGATTTAAGCTGTCCACAGCCCTTGCACACAAGAGAGCTCCTGGCAGGTCAAAATAATTATCATACAAATAGTATTTCGCTGGGGGAAAAAAAAAAAAAAGAAAATTTCTACTTTTTTTAAATCCTTATTGTATGCTTTAATCACAAATAAAAAAAAAATACATTTAAATAATAGTATAAGCTCCTATTTGGATTTTACTGGTAACAAGCATTATCTGCTTCCCAATCTTTGTTAGCCTTTATTCCCACTTCTGATTTTCATAATTGGCAACTGAAAGTTGTTAATCTATATCAAGGCAGTGAGATTTTAAAAATGCATTTTAAGGTTCTAAAAGTTAAGGTGGAAGAGATGGAAGAGAATCATGAGTCAGGACAGTATCACTCAACTCTTCCAAAATATCTATTTCCCTAGCAGTGGAAACAAAAAGAAAGGGTTTGAGAAGTTGTTTCAGAAACATTTGGACAGGTCTTACACGTAGTCTTGTCCTTTGCACACACATGCTGCAGACAGTGCCTTAGCCCAAGGGGAAGCATGCCCACATTATTATGTGAGCCCCCAAAACAGAACAAAGTCAGGAGGGTCCAAATGTCCCCCCAGACTGAGGTCATGTTCAACAACTCTTTCCTAGGAGTGAAATGACTTAACCAGTGGGTTTTTTTGTATTCATGATCTTGTCTGTGCCTTTCTTTAATATACCTAAGAGACAGCGATTAACATTCACAAGAGGGACCAAGTGCACTTTTCAATGAATAAGAAAGGCACGTTTGGTGTAAGACCAAAGGAAACCATTCTCTTCTACCCTGTTACAAATGATTACCTGCAGTTTAGAATAAGCATCACAAAAAAGTTTATGTCAGCAAAATCTCAAGGAAAATCTCTTCATTACATAGGACAATGCAACTTAACTGAGCACTTTACGTGTATTACTCACAATTGCCAAGATCAAAGTAAAACAGAGAGGAAGCACAGAGCAAGAACACAAACCTAGCCACAGTGCCTTCAAAGTGACTCCCATCTTAAAACCAAGAAACTTCAATTGCAGGAGGAGGAGTTTTGTTTCCAGATCCGCTCTGTTCTTGGCACCTGCACCTAGGCCTCCAGTAACAGCACTGATGGTAATGAGTCAGCAATTAAGAAAAATTTAAGATTTGCCAAATATGTCCTAAGTGAGATAGGCTGGTAATCTCAGTCTACTTCATCAAGGAACAATGTGCCCATCTCTATAACCAAAACATGCCTATAATGTCAGCTCATTTGTCTTGTCACTAGTGACTAAAATTTAAGTTGAACTCTAGTATTAGAAGTTGAAAATACAAAAAAACAATTCTCCCGCAAAGCATTTACCTATTCCAGTAATTCTCTGCTCAAGTATTTTTACATATTTGTAGTAAGAACTAATACTATGAGGCACTGAAGGGGCCAGAGCAATTTCAAAGAAGAGGACATGCTAAGGTATAGCTACCTGAGCGGGAAACCATTCCACTGACTGTATTAAAGTGTTTCCATTCCCTCCTTCCATATGTCTCCAGGACCTCTTCGGACGTCATGCTCTTTGTACCGTGGCTTGCCCTATTTGATGCATTAAGTTATTTATATATAAAAAAAAAGAAAAAAGAAAAAGAAAAAGGTTGAAAACAGCCAAACTACTCCTCATGCACAGTAATGCATTGCAACTGAATACTGAGGTGCATGCAAGTTGATCAGAAGTAACTCTATTTATAACTTAGAAGTTTCCCAGGACCTAAGCTTTTATCATATACATTACAGTCCTCGATAAAAGCCCTGCTACACAGCGGTTCGGTTGGCTGGGGCACGGCTACTGTGCCTCACCTGCTAACACAATCACTCTGTATTGCTTGAATGTTCTCAATTGTGTGAGGACACTCGCTATACTTGAACTATCAATATACACTGCACAATAAAACACAGTGCAGAAAGCCTATACATCATTCTGAAGCCTGGTAACGTTCACAGAGTGCAGGGCAGAACTACGGAAAAGAACTATTGAGCCCTGCAAGCAGCTGTGTAAGAGAGAAGTATGCACAAGTCTTTTTAGGAGTTAAAAATCAACTAGCTTGACCATCAAACTGGGCGCCGAAAGAATGCCCAGACTCCAGTTTTGAAGCAAATGCAGACAATGCTACAAGAAGTAATCCTGTACTGCTCTTCCCTTTACTGTGGTATATCCTCCAGTCTTGAATTCTGCATTTAGTACTCCGAAATTCATGGTACTAAATGAATTTCAGGATACACAGCAGAGACTCACGGGTATTTCTTCATTTCTTTCAATGAGATCTGATTTTCCCTAGCATCTTCAAGCTCCTTCTCCCACATGCTATCAGAAAAAAAAAAGTAGAGTCTATCTTGAGTACTAAATTACGCAGATTTTCATTTTGGGAAAAAATAAGGGGGAAATGGGACTGGGATTGACATACTTTAGATATATTTACTTTTCAGATTTGTGATTCAAAATAGAAGTCTTCTATGTTTAAAAAAAGAGGGAAAGAGGAACTAAAGATATACTGAAATGATGACTGAAGGCAAAACATAGCTTTTAAGAGGAAAAAAAACCCAGAATTTTGAAAGCAAATGTGTCGGTTTCTGTGTTTAATTTGCCTCAGGCTATTTAAACTATATGTTGTAAGCCTGCAGAATTTTGAATGTGTATGGTACAAAGATAATAGTGCTCTCATCATTAACATTAGTCATTAGCACTGACTCAGAGTCAGGTTAATCACAATTCAGAGAAAAACCTTACCCTGGATCTTAGCAGAACTGGACAAAGAGTACATTGGTAGCCACTGAAAAAGTGAATTTACTTTCAAGATCAGTATGCTCTCAGAGTCTTAGATGTTTGTTAAAAATGAGATGTTCTTTCCTAGCAGCTATCATGGAAATATTAGGAAAAAACTGCATATGTACATTAAGAGAAACTGAGCACCATGTTACCAAAGATTATTTAAACTTTTACACCTAATAAATGAATGTATGCTGAAATTGGTATTTTAAATATTTAATAAAACTGAGAGATGGCTTTCAGAAAGAGGATAAATTTTTTGTGTTTGTTTAACAATATAAATTTAATCGCCAATATTACCTTAAAACTGTTCCATCTTCTGCAAGTTTCAGGAAGTTTCCTTCTTCAATATCCAACACCAAGCCTTTACAACTAAGAATAATTTTATTTTAAGGAAGAAACAAACAATTAATGCTTTCAGACAAATGCCTTGTTATAGATCAGAATAGTGAAATGCAGTTACAGAAGGTATACAATGATGCTACACAAAAGCAGCAAAATCACAACCCTTCAAATATTTCCATGTTTGAACAATGCTCTATATATGCAAATACATATTACTACAATGAGGACTGGATTTCACTTACATAGTGAATTCCTACTAAATAAATCCCGTTCCATTGTTCAGCGAGTTCAGTGACTGTTCATATAGATAAGGTTGAAGGATTAAGGTCTAAACATATACAACTAAGAAATGTGATATTTAAGCCACTTCTATTAAAGAAATGTATTTTTTTCTTGGTGGCAACTCCCCTACTTATTATTACTAGACTGATAACACCAGTTATTAAGGGATAGAGGGGCAGAACATCATTCTAAGTGAGACAACTGAATATCCAAGGAACATGTGAAGCAGAAGCATTGCCGTGCTAGGCAGTGCTAACAAGGTGAAGAGTTGACAGCATAGGACAGACATCCAACAAGAGTTCCTAACTCTCCTAGTAAATCTGTACCTTACAGATAATTGAATCTACATTCACTTAGGTTGTTTGAAAAATTAATTCAGAGTTCAGTGGCTAGGATAACAATGAATAATCGAGACTGAAAAAGTAATGCCATCTTCATCCTCTGTTATAAGGTACCCAGAGGAAAGAAGATATGCCACGAAGGCAGCAAGCAGACCCCAACCTTTCACAAATGACACCTGGGTGAGTAGCACCGACACGTTGGCTACCAGCACTGTGGGCTTGCAGGTCCACGTTAATGAACCCCCAGCTCCAATAAGGGACTGAGGCTGAGATATCTAGATCTTAACAAAGGATTTCATCCATCAGAGGCCTCAAAATATGAGAAATACAGACACATTGCTTGTCACATGAAAGTTGAAATCAATCTGATTGGCAACTGTCCAGTCAAATACTGAATTGTAGAAACAACTGATCAAAACCATTCCCACAATAACACATACATTACTTAAAAAAAAAAACAAAACACAACACAACTTTGTCTTTCTCCTAAAAAATTTAGCGATTACCTGGCCTTCAAGCTCCCACCCCCCGGCCTAGACAATGACCTGTTAAAGTTGGAAGATCAGAGATTCACGTTCAAGCTCCTTCTCAGAGACCACTGAGCTCAGAGCAGCAACTTGCATTTCAGCCTTTTGCATCGCAGCTTTGTGCCTGACGTGCCATCACCCAAGGGCTACCTCCTGGCACGTCAACTTTCCTTGGTTCCTCAGAAGGCTGTTGGGATTATTCTGCCTTACACAAACAGAAACGCATCTGCCGAGATAAAAACTACTGAATTCTGATGGTTACTGGATTTAGCAGTTGAACTGAAGGTAGAAGACAAAGGAGATATATAAACTAAGACAGTAAGTCAGACTAAAAGGCTTGTGTCTAGACAGCTAGAAGCACAGACAAAGCAAGCTTAGATGCTCAGTTCTCTCTTCAAAATAACACGTTAGAAGTATCTCATGACAAATACTTGTTCAAACAAGTATGTAAAACTGTAATTTTGGATTTATCTATTGGGCTTGACAATCATAACAACAAGCGCCTAATAACAGAAGCTGTTTTCCAAGCTTTGTAAAAGTTACAGCATAAAGGAAGTTATGAAGAAAGTTTCTATTATTTTCAACATACTCACCAGAAGTCTAAGCTGTCTGGAGCTAGAGTCAGCAAGTCTTTGTCATAACCCTTCTCCGCCACCAAATACTGGGCAAAACTATCATATATTAACTACAAATGAAAAAATAAATGCATTAATTATACTGATTAAGTGAGATCAAAGATACTGCTTCCCTGGAAAGTGGCAAGATGCTAGTGTTAGTGCCTCCCAAGCAAAATCAAACCAGGGACCTAGGGGCCCTACCCCACTGCCTCCACTACTGGGAAATAGTGCCCGAGGGTGTTTTTGCCATGGCTGGAAAACAGCTCAAGATGGTCACACAACAGTTCCAGCGCAATGTGTCCAGCGCAACCAAGTTTACAGCATTCTACCTTACTGCCCCCGTGCTTCAAGACTGTTGGGAAACCAAGATGGTAAGTACCTAAGACTAGTCACTACCCTCTCCTCTGCAATCTTTTTTTGCTTTTAAGTGTCACAGGTACCAAGACTCAACAAGCGACTTCTGAACCAATAAACAACTACTCTTAGGGGACATTTTAAAAGTATCCAAAGGAACATATTTTGAAGGAAACAGGCAACTACTAAGTAAATTGTTATTATTTATAAGTTCAGAAAGAACACTGTTAAAGCCTGATATACCAGTCAGTGATTTATTAATGTAATGTGCTGGTAAAGTTGTACAAGAAGATCTACGTAGATGCTGCCAGGTCCTTAAAGACCGTACCAAAATAGTAATTGCTCCCTTTTTCTCATGATTCTTTCATTAAAGCTGTTCCGTGGCCTTTTTTTCTTAATTACAAAAGCTGCTCTTGGAATGAGTATGAATAATGTCTGAGAAAGACTAATATGAAGGCCAACACTGAAAGAGTAAGAACTAAGTGCATCTTCAGCTGTGCCTGCCAGCATTTTTAAGTATTTTTTGCTTCCAATAGATACAGATGCATGCAATGGGCATGTGTCAGTCTGTCTCTGTGTGCTGTGAGAAGATGAAGAATAAACTAAGTTTAGTAAATGTTTTTGGGTTTTTTCCTCTATTTTGTTAACTGATTGTGGTTTTGTTGGTTTTTTTTTTTTTTTAAACTCTTCTAGTTATCAATTGTCTAATGTCTGCCTTCATCGGACAAAATCCTTATCAGTAAGAATGTGCCTGTGCAAGATGCAATGTGTGCGGCATAACAGAAGGAACATGGAAGGTAAGCCTAGAGTTGTATAGTTTCCAGCAGGAACTCCA
This sequence comes from Aptenodytes patagonicus, assembly GCF_965638725.1. Lineage (NCBI taxonomy): Eukaryota > Metazoa > Chordata > Aves > Sphenisciformes > Spheniscidae > Aptenodytes > Aptenodytes patagonicus. The sequence continues at coordinate 57,345,844 of NC_134951.1, read as the reverse complement.
GAGCACATGCATTTTATAACTTGCCACTATTGAACCTCTTTTGTAAGAAAGATGCCTCTCTACAGAAAGTCACTCAGAGCTCAAGGAAGCAATTTTTCAACACAGGACGCACTGAACCATACCTATTTGTAAATGGGACACCTCATAAACATTTGTTTCTATACCAAATTCCGAAGTATCTTGCAGTTAGTGTAGGAGTCCCGTGCAGTGCTAAATGCACTGTAGGTGAATGGAGGCAAATAAAAGGGGAGAGGGGGACACCATGAGCACCCATGACACAAGATAGCTCCGTGGCAAACTCCTGACATCAGCAAAGAAGGACAAGTCAATGAAAGATTGTCAGGGAGTTTAAAATGTGCCAGTCGGAAAAAAACAAAAAGCGTCAAGGGCGGGAAGGCACAGTACATGACAGTAGTTCCTCTCCGTAAGGGACAACGGGGCTAAGTCAGAGCTGCTGAGCGCCTTTAAGCTCGGCGTTTTATTTTAAGCACCAGAAAGTTTGCAAAGGTCGCCTGTCGAAAGTGCTGCAGACTTCTAACTCTGTCTGCAGCATCTCTAGATTTGGCGGGGGGTGACTCTACCTTTTTCTCAGCGCCGCTACGATTAGGAAAGCTCTCAAGAAGCACCATTTTCAAGGAAGAAGACATGGCTGTCCCCTTTGCTCGGGCAGAGGCCTGCTGAGGAAGCGGCCGGCGAGACATGCACTTGTGTTTCTCTTCTCCTTTTAGGTCTCCCCGTGGGTATCTGAGCCAGCAGCCTCGGGGCTCGCTGGCCCCGCGGCGGGGGTCTCGGCCCCCGGGACCCGCCGCCCCGCTCCCCGGCACTTTCCTTTTCCCTTGGGCAGGCGGCGGCGAGCGGGGCGGAGCGGAGCGAGGCGCCCCCGGCCCGCGGCTCCCAGGCCGTGCCGCGCCGCGCCGTGCCGTGCCGCCCCGCACTCACCCGTGCGCTCTGCGGCAGGTGGTACCGGCAGAGCGTGTGGTCCAAGTCGAAGCCCATCACGTCGCAGTCGGCCAGGGAGAAGTGCTGCTGCATCGCCGAGCCGCCGCCGCGGGGAGGCGGGCGGAGGAGGAGGAGGAGGAGGAGGAGGAAGGGGCGCGGGCGGTGCTTCCTGCGGCGCGGGGCGGGGCGGGGCGGCCGGAGCCTCCTCGCCCCGCCCTCACCCCGCCCCGGCGGGGCCGCCCTCACCTGCGCGGGGCCCGGGGACGCCCCAGGGCCCGGGCCCGGAGCGAGCACGTCGCCCCCCGCCGAAGGGGCCGTCGCGTCCAGGGAAAGCTCGGCGGCGAAGCCCCCGGCGGTAAAATCGGGGTTTGGAAAGGCGAGCGCGAGGCAGTCGGCCGGAGGCGTGTTTAAGCGCTCGGCTTTAAAAAATGCGTTTCCCGCCGAGGCTTTGTGTGCTTGGGAACAGGCGTGGAACCGGGGGGGGGGGACGGGGACACACATCTCTGCTGGGTCCAGCCCTAGCTGCAGTTCATCAGAGGTGCAAGTGCGTTCCTCGCAAATGCAAGTCATCTGGAAGGTGCTTTGCTGAGACCTGGTGAGCAGGGCGCGGGTGGGAGGGAGAAAAGGAGTTCGCCTTGGTTAGCGTGAGGGCAGTCAGTCAGCCCATGCCGCGCCGTAAGGGCCCCGCCAGGGAGAATCCTCTTGTGTAAGCAGGCAAATGCTCCTACTACTACTTCATTATCAAAGTCCCTGTAGGGTATAGGCAACGCTATAAAGTGAGCAACACTGTACAGACATAGCTGTTAAAAAAGCAAAACCCCAGAGGTAACTACCTTTTAATTTCTTGACAGCTTTGGTAATCAAAAAAAGAATAACATTAAGAACAGTACAGTCTGCCTCCAGATAACATCGTCAGATGGGTGTTTTGATAGGTACCTGCCCAACAAGTATCGCTGTAGTGCACTTAGAAAGAAAGTGCTGTCTGAAAGGAAGTACCGTGTTCGGAGAAAAGTAAACAGATGAGAGTTGCATTGACTTAATTCTGTTCTCTGTGGCTGAACTTGAGTATAGTGTCTAGTTAAGGCCAGGTTCAGGATGCTTGAAAAGCTGGGCTTGACAGCTGTCCTGGTTTTGGCAGGGATAGAGTTAATTTCCTTCCTAGTAGCTGGTACAGTGCTGTGTTTTGGATTTAGGGTGAGAACAATGTTGATAACACACCGATGTTTTAGTTGTTGCTAGGTAGTGTTTACCCTAGTCAAGGACTTTTCAGCTTCCCATGCTCTACTGACTGAGAAGGCTGGAGGTGCACAAGAAGCTGGGAGGGGGCACAGCCAGGAGAGCTGACCCAAACTGGCCAAAGGGACATTCCATACCATGTGACGTCATGCTCAGTATATAAAGCTGGGGGAAGAAGAAGGAAGGGGGGGATGTTTGGAGTGATGGCGTTTGTCTTCCCAAGTAACCGTTACACATGATGGAGCCCTGCTTTCCTGGAGATGGCTGAACACCTGCCTGCCGATGGGAAGTAGTGAATGAATTCCTTGTTTTGCTTTGCTTGCATGCGCGGCTTTTGCTTTACCTATTAAACTGTCTTTATCTCAACCCATGAGTTTTCTCACTTTTACCCTTCCGATTCTCTCCCCCATCCCACTGGGGGGCAGTGAGCGAGCGGCTGCGTGGTGCTCAGTTGCCGACTGAGGTTAAACCATGACAGTCCTTTTTTGGACTGTCCAAAACAGCCCCCCCCCAACGTGGGGCTCGAAGGGTTCAAGATAATGACAGGTTTGATTGGAATGTGCTAGATCGAATTTATAGCTGTTATAGCTGTTTAGCTATTAATTGGCAGGCTCCTGTGCTTGCCATGGGGCTTGCTTGCCTTACTGTATATTAGAGTCTAGTGCTCGTTAGTGGCTGCTTTTTGCTTTCACTGCTTGCTGTACTGCTTATCATCATATTCTACTGTGCCTGGGAACATTTTGATAACAGCAATGGCGATGTGCCTGGGCTGGCAGATGGCCAGGGCATCGCTGCTGTTTCTGTGCTGCTGTACTGAACAGGCTGGAACTCCAGTGTGAACTCGAGTCGAAGGGACTGTGACCTGTGGATGAGTCCATGCGGGAGCAGGACACCCCGAAGCGTCTGTGGCCGTGGATAAGCCCATGCCAGAGCAGGTACATCTCGAAGCGTCTGTGGCCACGGTTATGTTTGTGCTACAGCAGGTTTACTTCTGAAGGGACTGTGGCTGCGAGTAAGGCCAGGCTGGAGCAGGTATATCTCTGAAGACATTGTGGCCCATGGAGAAGGCCGTGCTGGAACAGGTGCATCTCAAAGTGACTGTGGATAAGTCTATGCCGCAGCAGGTGTACCCCTGGAGAGACTGTGGCTCAGAGATAAGGCTCCACTTGGAGCAGGTACTGCCCTAAGGGACTGCAGTCTGTGGATAAATCCAAGCTGGAGCAGGGGCAAGGGGAGGAGTTCATTGCAACGTTAAACCCTATGGTTTGATCCGAAGGGACCAGGGGTGGAGATTGTAATGGAAACACCTTTAAATTGTTGTAACCCATGATTTGAGTTGCATGTTATAGGAATTACTATAGCAAAAACCCCTTGTTGCTAGCCAGGCTAGGAGCAAGGGGAGGAGTTCATTGCAATGTTAAACCCTATAACCTGGCCCAAAGGGACCAGGGGTGGAGATTGTAATGGAAATACCTTTAAATTGTTGTAACAGGTTGTTTGCAGGTCCTCCTCATTCCTCTCTGCAATTCTTTTCTCTCTGTAGACCAATGACACCATCAAAACTTTGATTCACAAAAGATGAAAAAGTCTAGTTCAATTACTCTGCAAATAAATCTCATTTTTTAAATTCTTAAATGGCTATAAATAGAATAATATAAAAAAGTATTTGAATTGAGATCAATTGTTATGAAACATTCAATGCAAGTCATCTTTTCCAGCATTGCCTTCCTGCGCAGAGTTGCAAGTGTTGTGCTTTGCAGGTGGGAAAGTTGGGGTGCACAACCATAGCAGCAGTGCACAGCAGCAGTTTTGATTATAGGAAAATAATTACGTTTTGATTATATCAAATTATTATTTGATTTTTGCAGGGTGGCTCAATGATGATTTGATATTCCAGAGTGAAATGCTTTTGGAAATACACACAAATAGTTGAATGAGATACAATGTACTTATATATTAAAATTGAATTTGCTGTGCTCAAGGAGACACAGATGAGAGAAATTTAAACAATGTGACCTATCACATATGTTTAAAAATTCTACACAGAAGTTCAGGATCAGATTAGAAAATGGACTAGACAGGAAAATACATGGAAATTAGGAATAAAATTCACTAATGCTAATAGTAGGACAGGATGAGCACTTAAGGTGTCAGAGCAAGAAGGAAATGGATTGCATAATTTTACCTCAGACCATTGTTTAGCAGCTTCTTTCAAAGGCTGTCAGTATTTCCCACAGACACTAATATACTTTCTAATGCTGTTGTGTATCTATGTATATGCACACCATATATATCGTATATACCATACATTATACATACACACCATAAATTAGATATACATAATGATACATACATATGTTTTAGATACATGTTAAATAAATATATATATGCATATATGCTTGAATACATACATACATACATATGCATGTAGGTATATATTTTCCAAATTAACAAGTGTGAAACCTGAGAAAACAGAAAGAGATTCATCCAGGTTCTCGCACACAACAGGGATCACAACTATAAAGATGAGCCAGCAGCCTGGGAACTGAGCACGAGACATTTTATCTTCCTAAAGCTGCTCACTTTAGGAGACACGGAGCAAATTCCTGCCCCACTGAAGTCAATGGCCCCAATTTCAGTTGACTTCAGTAGGTCCAAAAGTTTACCCACAGCTGCTGTTTCACACTATCCTCACATTAACTTAAAGTATGTCTGACTTGCAGATTATATCACTACAGCTCTCTTATTCCGGAATGACTTTTTTTCCCCACAAGGACTCATGCAGCTTCCAAAATTGTGTTTAGATTATGGCATTTTAAATTTATAGCTTTTCTTGCTATCCCTGTAAAACATTTTATACGAAAACTCACCACAAAAACAACTTAACACACTGTAGTATTGAAACAGCTGGACAGATATCAAAAATCACATATTCGTTGATAGAATCATAGGATGGCTTGTGTTGGAAGGGACCTTTAAAGATCATCTAGTCCAACCCCCGGTCACTGTATTCACTGTGAACTGAAGGTAATCTTGAACATCCATATTTTGTGAGTGCTGCACAATTACATTGGCAGTAATGGCAAGCTATCTTAGAATTTACAACACAAAAGTATTAATCATATTTAATCTTAAACCACTTCCTGTGAGGAACAATACTCATCAATGGAGAGATTCAGCGGGTTAAATTTCAGGTACATGAAGCTGAAGATTAAATTAGAAGTATGACAACAAAAAATATAGAAAATGTTGATGAAGAGAATTGGTTTTCAGTTCTGGGAAAAGAGAAGATAAATGAGAGAATATCACCTTCATCTTCAGTATTCACAGCACAAAGCTGATAACAGGAGAGTCTCGGCTGCTTACTTTCATCACAACAACCCCCAAATTTTATTTCTTTTTCATTTGCCTTAAAAGTGTTGCTTTGCCTCTCAGTTTCTTCCTTTCAGATGAATCCTTTAAGCATACTGACATCCCAATCTAGGGCCTTTCTCAGAAAGGAGCTGCCTTTAATCAAAACCCTCTGTAACAACTGAACTACCTTAATGTGTTAACAGCATCCTTTCAGATTACTTTTTCAGCTCTGTCTTTCAAGTTTGATGGCACCATGAGCTGCTCAGAGATGTCCACGTAACTGAGGTTGAGTTTTTGGGCTATCAGGTCCTAACTGATAATATTTTAGGTTTCCCCGTGGTTAATTTATGCGTCACAGTAATTACTTTTATATTGCAAATACATGGTAATAATCCATTGGGAAAAATCCTAAATCCTGTCCTAGCAGGGGAAATTTCTAACCGGTCATGCTGAAGGAGGTGTAATTGCCTGTGGTGTGGCCGACCTCCTGTAGCTGCAGCATCCTGCAGGCTGGGGCCGGGGTTGAAAGGCCACCCGGAGGGAGCTCCCCGCCGCAGCCCCCAGCCCGCAGCCCTCCCGGCCAGCGCGGCTCGGCAGTGGGGCTGCCCGCGGGCGCACAGACCCCCATGGCGCGGGCAGGACAGGGCAGTGGGGCTGCCTGCGGGTGCACAGACCCCCATGGCGCGGGCAGGACAGGGCAGTGGGGCTGCCCGCGGGCGCACAGACCCCCATGGAGCGGGCAGGACAGGGCAGTGGGGCTGCCTGCGGGTGCACAGACCCCCATGGCGCGGGCAGGACAGGGCAGTGGGGCTGCCTGTGGGTGCACAGACCCCCATGGCGCGGGCAGGACAGGGCAGTGGGGCTGCCTGCGGGCGCACAGACCCCCATGGAGCGGGCAGGACAGGGCAGTGGGGCTGCCCGCGGGCGCACAGACCCCCATGGAGCGGGCAGGACAGGGCAGTGGGTGCTGCCTGTGCTCGGCGCCCTCGTGTTTAGTGACCTGCAGGAAACACGTGTGAAGTGTGAGATCTGATGCATCAAAGCCTTTTCTAGACATGCAAAGGGGCATTTTGGTTTTCATCATGCCTGCTTTCCACACAGAAGAGGCTCCTACCACTGCGTAGTTTTAGAGCCCAGGAGTGTACTAAAATGCCCTGGAGGGCAAAAGGAACATAACAGAGTGCGGTAACATACATAAAGGCATGAGAACCATGTCAAAATACCTCAGATAAATCTTAGCTGTCACACAGAAATGGTAGGCCTCTGAGCAAAACAGATACTCCAGCTCCTCGCTTTCTTTGTCCTTAAGAGGGCAGCATTACGATACAATGGAGCACCCCTGCAAGTTAACTTTGAATCATTGGCACCTTAATTTATTTTACTTTCCTTAAACTTCGATTTTATTTTCCTAAGGCTGTGTAAGTTGACTTTGTCAGTTGTGTTTTGTCCCAACTATGTGGTTGCAGCCATTTGCCTATTAAGGCAAAGGTTATAAGAGTTTAGTTAAAAAAAGGAAAGAGCCCCTCATATTGCTATGGAAGAGTATGCAATAGTGATATGTGAAAATAAAACAATTTGAACAAACCTGAAGCATTTTCATTTTAGACAAGTAACACCTTCTCACACAAAAGTAAGCTCAGAACATTCTAGATTTTTCCCTGTTTGTTTTTAAAAACAAATGAAAATACTTTTGGAGTAGAATAAATCAAACCAGAAAGTGTTTGGGTTCTTTTTATATTATATTTTAGCACACTGGTAAGAGCTAGAACCTCAGGTTTGCACTTGCTTTAGCTTTTAACCCATGGAGTTATTCAGTGTACAGGTAGAAGAGTGCCTCATAGCCCAGCATGCCCATCTTGCACTGACAGAGTACCTCCATCCCCACTGAAGCATGATGCCCGCTCTTCCCACTGGGATAAATCCAGTTATCCAGTTTGCTCTTCACAGTGCAAACTCCCCATCTGAGAACTGTTACTTCCATCCCGGACTGACAGGAGGACAGAGCCCGCATCTCAGGCTCACCCGACTGGCCCGGCTCAGGGAGCTCTGCATATACGTCTCCTGAGAGCTCCCCTTATCCTCCCCACAGTCTGGGGTAGCCCCCACACAAACACTGCTGTTGCTCTAACTTCACTCCCATCTCAGGTGGATCCACGTATTAGCCATTTTGGTGCTGCCACAGACACAACCACCCTTAACAACTCCTGAAAAGCCACCACACAGGTCCCATCCTACAGGCAGTTCCTGACAATGCACCGCTCCCCTTCTGCTTCTTCTGCGTGGATCAATAATCAGATTCAAATGCAATGCGGTTGGTTTGGCATAATGATGCTGTACCTGTTTAACTCAAAGGGCCTAGGGAGCGTAAAGCTAGCTTCATCCCTGACTCCGCAATCACAGCTTGAAAGAAAAACTAGTAGTCAGTGGTAGTCACACAGGTACAACATATGTTTCTGGGATTTTGGATGAAATTGTACTTTCAGTGGGATTCTTCACGTTTAAAATTAAACAGGATTGCAGGATTTGGGTCTATGTTTTTAAGTTTAGGACACTTAGAAGGAAACATTTTTGTTTAGGAGCCATCAGAGGAATAAGCTAAGAATGTACAGAAGCAGGCCTCTGACTTATTACAGAGTGACGCTTTAGTAGACACAGGTCTAACAACACTAATTCATTTCAAGGATAACCTGGTTCTCTGTGGGAGAATGAAAGCTGTCAAGAATAGATTTGCTTTGAAAAATAGTCACTAGCACTTACTATTTCTTTAGTAGACCTTTAAAAGTTTAGCAAAATACTATGTAATCTTCAAGGCATCCCTCTGTGACACAGGGGGTGCCTTGTTACTAGGTAGAGAAGCCCGGTGAACATACTTGACTATTGATCAGGATTTAAGATTTTATTAAATTCTAGCGATTTCAGAAGTTTTACTGTTTATTGGGTTGTTTAGTAGCCTTTTTATATGGTACAAAATATGGACACATTAACTTTTCCAGTAGAATCACACACATACATACAATTTATAGCATCCTGGTGGGAGTGGGACATCCTTTTACCTCTGGCACCTCAGTACTATATTGGTTATATTCTCTGTCTTACCAGCATTGGCATGAGATGCATGCTTCTAAAGAGGCAAGATTCCCAAAACTAAACCCAGGAGTTCATTAAAAGGTTAAACAGACAGTGATCCACCAGGTGCTCAGAATCTCTCAAAAGCCTGCTTATTGTCCTTATCACCTCTCTCAGATCTTGTAATCTAACTCAGGCTGTTCCCATGCAACATGAAAGAAGGAAATGAAAATCAATGATTTTGTCAGAGTGATTAATAGCCAAGACTGATTGCTGGACCTTTAGTGAGTATATATTTTAAAACTCTAAATAGTTGTCTAAAGGTACTTTGACAGATTTTTCTTTTTGAGCTGGATGGATGCTACCTTTAGTCAAAAGAAATTGTACTGGAAATACGGACATTTTGGTAAGCTATACTTCCAAAGTAGACCTGTATGTATTTTATGGTGAGAGAACTGTGCAGTTTCTATGATCTATGGGACACTGCCTTATTTCTTCTATGTTTTTTTTTGAACATAATATTATTTTATTTTTACAATTTTAAGCATAAAATCCAGAGTAGGACTCCTAAGTTCTCAGTCCTCATTTCCCATTCATTCATGGTGTATTCATATGCAGATAACTTAATCGCTTATGGCTTCGATTTCTTCATGAGTAAAATCGGAATATGTCTAATTCAGACGTTCTGAGGATTTCTGAGTTGTTCAAGTAGGTTATAGGCTTGTATTTCAAGCCTGACACTTGCTAATGATTGCATAAAAGACAAATCTGATGTATTTCAATACACAACCTGCACAAAAGAACAGAGCTATTGAAGAGCCAGTGGGATAGTTCTGCCACAACTATAGAACTATGGACTTGAAGATAACAGAACTAGGGAAGACCTAAAGACAGTAATCTTCTTGCCCTGGGGCAGGATCAATCCGACTACAAACACCCCTAATAGTCAGTTGTCTAACTTCTTCTTATAAAGGACCAAAGAGCCACTGAGGCAATTTCTTCCAGTGTTTAACAGTCCTTACACACAGAACACACTGAGTTTTCTCCCCCGCTCCATGTCAAAACAAAGTCTCTGTTGCTCTAATACATCTTTTTTTCTTACGTTGTGTCCTATTCCTAGCAGATGCAAGAACCACGTCATTGCGCACCAGCCTTCTATTTGAAGGCTGCTACTATATATTTTCCCACAGGCTCTTTCTGTTTACCTATTTAAGGTCCTTCCTTAAAGGCTGAAGGGTTTTGAGCCCGCTTATCTTTCATTCTCAATCTGGATGATATTCATTCATCACTCATTCATTATCAATTTGGTCCATATCTTTTTTTTTCTGGAATACAGGATCAAAAACTGGACACGTTGCTCCAGTTTTTGCCTTACTAGGGCTGAGTACAGAAATAATGAACCCACAGTAATGTAACACAGCCATCTGTGCTTTCAAAGTAACGTACAAGTTACTTAATTCATTACAATCATCACCATGTTAGGATTTTTAAGATCAAATTCTATCCTATTACTATGATGAGTAGAGATATCAATTTTTTTTTCTGCTTTTAACAATAAGTCATCTTTCTTAAGGAGTGCTTGATCTTCTATTTAAGAAATATTTTCTTCTGTATGTGTTCATTGCTGAGTATAGCGGACACTGAGGGCGATGTTCCTTGGAGCTGCAATAATAAAATGCTAATAGTAATGCTTATAAATCTCAAATATAAGAGCTTATTTTGAATATAAATTGCATTTGATATTTACTGTTCTGCTTCTGCCTCTAGAGGGTGTCTAGTAATGATCTGATGAAAGGATAAAAAAAAGTATGCTGGATTTTGATAAGAAAGAAGTGATCTAGAAGAATATATTCTAAAGCTCTAAGTATATAATAAGCCTCAAGAAGATTCCATCATGCTGATGTAACTTTTTAAAGATCTGTACTCTGTTTCTATGTAAGTGTGTGAAGAAGGTCAGAGCCACCTCTTCTAATTTTAGGAAAACAGTATGTTCGTGTTTACCTATGTTGTTGTGTTGAGCCTCATGCTGTTCTCAGGGAGAGGGGGAATTCCGATAAGTTTTAAAGCTGTGGAACAAAGACAGGGGAATATGAATTTGGGAAAATTTTGTCAGAGAAGGAAAGCAAATTATTTTGTCTACGACAACAGAAATCTGTATCACAATTGCTCACTGAAAGTGAGTATCCCTAAAGGTACTTACTTCCTATCCCCTTTCCTTACATTTATAAATACCATGTCTTGCATGTTGAGTAATGCTCTTTGTACAGCATCTCACTGCATACCTGTGAAAGACAGATGATGCAGCAAAAAGAAAAGAGGAGGTAGGAGACTATATAGAAAAGATACTAGGAGAGACAGAGATAAGAATACAGAAACAAAGGAAGAAGAGTAAGAGTATACATATTTGCAGGACAAGTTGCATCATTTTCATTTGTGAAACTTCGTATTTTGACCACACAGGAAACAGTTCAGACTGATGCTGAAACATAGTAAAGAAATAGCTTCACACACTGCATCTTTACCTTTACATAAAGACTATTCTAAACATAAGTCAAAAACTGATACGAAAATAACAATACATGAACTAAGGGTAAAAATGAAATCCTGCTCTCAGTTAAACCGATGAGTATATTGTCGCTGACTTCAGAGTAAAAAACCCATGATTTTAAGACCTTTTCTACCAGATCAAGTATAGAAATTAGTCACCTAAGTATTGGTATTTGTTGACCCTCAGATTATACCAATGCTTCTGAAGATGGGTAGGTAAGATAACGGTTTTTAAATCAGTTGTGCCCTTGGCCATGGCTACGCTATGGTGTTTAAGATTGTTTCTAGAGTTTAGCACATGCCCTGGCTGCTGCTTCTCAACATCATTTTGAAGTAAAGTCCAGGATTATAGCTTCCTTTTCTGCCTACCCTTTCCTCTTCATATGGAAAATATATGAGTGCACATCCTGAGGTTGCTGTGGGGCACTTCCTATCACCTTTCCTCTGGTTTATAAAGACAATGTCTTCCGTGTTGGGTAATGTTCTTTGTACAGCATCTCACTGCATACCTGTGAAAGAAGATACAGCAGAAAGAAAACAGGAGGTAGGAAACTATATAGAAAATATACAAGGAGAGAGGGACACCTAGTCTGGAAGGTGGATGGACAGTGCACAGGGTTCATATAATCACAGGAACTGATTATAGACCCAGCGTTTTTCCTACAGAGAGATTTTAGCTGTATGAAATCCTAGTGTGTGCACAATTTACAATAATGTGGAGCGATTTATATAAATATGGTTTATCTAGCAGGAAGAATAAAAGTAAAATGGAGTGGAGAGAGAGGTGCTGATCTCTTCTCCCTGGTACCCAGTGACAGGACACGTGGGAATGGTTCAAAGCTGCGCCGGGGGAGGTTTAGACTGGACATTAGGAATCATTTCTTTACTGGGAGGGTGGTCAAGCATTGGAACAGGCTTCCTAGAGAGGTGGTCGATGCCCCAAGCCTGCCAGTGTTTAAAAGGCATTTGGACAATGCCCTTAACAACATGCTTTAACTTTTGGTCAGCCCCAAAGTGGTCAGGCAGTTGGACTAGATGATCGCTATAGGTCCCTTCCAACTGAAATATTATATTCTTTTCTATTCTATTCTATTCTATTCTGTTCTATTCTATTCTATTCTATTCTCCTGCACGGCAGGGGGCTGCACGCCAGGATCTCCCCTTGAGTAGGGACGCCTCTCAAGGTTACTCCTCGAGGTTAAGAGATTCCTTGCTGCAACAGATACTTGGTAAGTGACTAATAGCATGCTAAACTTTGAAATCTTAGCTGAGTGATATAAAGGATTAATTATGCATATATAATCCTTCAGACATAAACTGCTGACCAAGTCTGGGACTAGGTTTGGATCCAGCCACACCTAGACTCCTTTCTGAGAAGGAGTCTAGAAAGCAAGGGGGTCCTTTCTGAATCTCATGACTCAACAGGAGGGTCTCCCTGACAGTTTTGTCTGACCCTATCCTCTATGCAGTAAATAATCAAGTGTACCTTGCCATCGAATCTTGTTCACTGTCGCATTTACCATTGAACTTTGTTAATTCACACTTTAACTCACTGTTTTCTATCAATAAAGTATTGTTGCTTCTCTCTTATGAGTGAAGTGCAGTCTCACTCCATCCACGACAGCTCTACAGAGGGATCTGGACAGGCTGGATCAATGGGCCGAGGCCAACTGGATGAGATTCAACAAGGCCAAGTGCCGGGTCCTGCACTTCGGCCACAACAACCCCATGCAGCGCTACAGGCTTGGGGAAGAGTGGCTGGAAAGCTGCCTGTCGGAAAAGGACCTGGGGGTGCTGGTTGACAGCCGGCTGAACATGAGCCAGCAGTGTGCCCAGGTGGCCAAGAAGGCCAATAGCATCCTGGCCTGTATCAGAACTAGTGTGGCCAGCAGGAGTAGGGAAGTGATTGGCCCCCTCTACTTGGCACTGGTGAGGCCGCACCTTGAATACTGTGTTCAGTTTTGGGCCCCTCACTACAAGAAAGACATTGCAGTGCTGAAGCACATCCAAAGAAGGGCAACGAAGCTGGTGAAGGGTCTAGAGCACAAGTTCTATTAGGAGTGGCTGAGGTAACTGGGACTGTTTAGTCTGGAGAAAAGGAGGCTGAGGGGAGACCTTATCGCTCTCTACATCTACCTGAAAGGAGGTTGTAGCGAGGTGGGTGTCGGTCTCTTCTCCCAAGTAACTAGCGATAGGACGAGAGGAAATGGCCTCAAGTTGTGCCAGGGGAGGTTTAGATTGGATATTAGGATAAATTTCTTCACTGAAAGGGTTGTCAAGTACTGGAACAGGCTGCCCAGGGAAGTGGTGGAGTAACCATCCCTGGAGGTATTTGAGACGTGTAGGTGTGGCGCTTAGGGACGTGGTTTAGTGGTGGACTTGGCAGTGCTAGGTTAACAGTTGGACTTGATGATCGTAAGGGTCTTTTCCAACCTAAACGATTCTATGATTCTATGATTCTATTCTATTCTATTCTATTCTATTCTATTCTATTCTATTCCATTCCATTCCATTCCATTCCATTCCATTCCATTCCATTCCTATTCTATTTTAAAATTAATAGCTAGTGTTTTTCTACTGTTTTTACATGTAATATTTCAGTAATTTAAAGTAATTAAAAAGATGCATTCCTTTATATGGTATATCAATATATTCTGATTGTAAGTTTTAGCTCCTTGTAAGATGCTGCCTTTCCCAAATACACAGGTCAGGAGAGAGTGCTGATTTTATTTTTGAGAAAAAAAACCCCACTTTCATTCACAGGTGAAACAATGAGTACAGTACTTTGATACGCTGTTCCTTTCCATCCAACCCTCTTTGGATTTCTCTGCTTCTCTCGATGCAATTCCAATTTCTGAAGATAAAGATGGTAAATCATGCTCATAAGTCATCCGTGGCATAGCATGCAGACTTTGATAGTTATGTGAGAAATGATCTTGACCCATCATAAAATCTCCATAAATATATACACTTTCTAAATTTAAAAACTATCCATAACAGGGTTGGTTTTGGAATACATTTTCTTAAAAGAATGGCAAAGTCATGTTCGCTGATAATTCTTTGTCATCCACTTACCATATTTTTTCCCACCCAGAGATAGATTCGATTAGAAGTATTTTTCATGCCTTAGAGAGCTACAGCGTGGTTTTATTCAGAAAGGCTGCTTCATAGAAAGCAAATTAACTTACAATTTTTAACAGTGTGTGCTGTATATCATTTAGAATAATGTACGATAAAATGAAAAATAATGGCTGAGGTCTGATCCCATTGCACATAATGGCAAAACTCACATTAACTTTAAGCAGAGTGAGATCTGATTGTTTGAACAAATAGAGAAAGTCTCTATTCTGTCACTCCTTGACAGAGCCTTATTCCTCCATGTTCATTTGTTGTTAGACGTAGCCTGTTTTAGGCCCAAATTCAGCTAATAAATAAGCAACCCTCATCACTGAAGCACTTGAAAATGTACTTTTAATGCTTTCTAGAGTAGAGATGGATTACTGGATCAGCCTTATGAAAATAAATAGCCTGAGTTTTCCCATTACAAATGCTAAAGATTTAAGGTTGGAAAATGCCGAATCCAATATAACTCTATGTCTTTGTGGATTTATGGTTTAAGATAATATACAAAACCAGGAACGTGATTAATCAATAAAAGTAAACAATCTTGTCAAGAGTAAAATTACGCACGTAATTTATTTTCATTGAAAAGAATGGCAATTTGCAAATTACAGGAACAAAATGGAAGTGCCGATTAAAAGGATTATAAAAAAAGCTACAAAGTGGTGGGATGTATTCCATTCTAATGTGCAAATGGAAAGAAATATAGTTGAAAAGACAGCTGTAATAAAAAAATCACTGTGCTTCATTTCAATTTGTTACCTTAAAAAAACAACACAACTTTAAATGTTTAATCATTTAAATTATTTCCCAAGCATAGATTCAGAGCAGTATGCATTTGCCTTTCTTCTAATTTCTTTAAAGATCATATTATTTGAATATTTTACTTTGCTGGGACATTTGACTTGCTTTATCATAATGCATTAAGAAGTTTTTCTAAGTGAGGTATATTATGTCAAATATTTAAATTAGCATATATTAATGCAGCAGTATAACTACTGACTTGAAAAAGATTATACAATATAGAAAGTGATGCTACAAGGCAGCAGTTTCATACATTATTTAATTACGAGTCTTGTATTTTATGTCTTAATTTCTTGTTTTCCCACATGGAGTTTTTTCTTGTTTACAAAATTCGAAACAATTGCAGAGGAAAATGTTGGTTTCTGTTGTGATCTCATCCTATTATTAAGAAAAACCACTCTGTCTTTCAATTTCCAGTTTGAACTGAATCATATTTCTTACCAAAACTGTTGGTGGATATTGCCTTGGAATATTCTTTTTTCCCCAGCAGCTTACAGTTCTGACGGTAATTCTTCTCTGCGTGGCATAGGGGAATTGTTTCAAACATCATGTATCATCAGTACCAAAGCCTGATGCTCAGTGATGTTCACTCCCTGTCTCTGAAATATGGAGCAGCATATTTATGAGGTGGAGGAGGGTTCATTTTTTATAAAACTCTAAGGTTTTATGTAATTATACTGATAGTTCCATACAGAGCACATACAAATCAATAAACACAGGAAATATTGGTAGTGAAAATTCATACAAAATCATTTTTGAAAGCATGGAACACAAATAAAAATTCTATCAAAACAAGACTTTTGAAATATTATGGATTCAAATCTTATCTGTACTTATTTAATACGACTCACTCTGATACCTTAATTCATGCAGAGCAGTACCTCATTCCAAGAGCACTTCAATTAATATCAGTGTTGGAGATTAGGTTTGTACTAGGCTTACTAAAACATATTATATTAACACATTATTTTTCTGTCCATTCAGGCGGCTAAGAGAAGTATGTTTCACCACTATGTTTAAACGTGATTGTTTTGTAGAATAAACAAGGCCTAAAGAATATTGACTTTAAGTTAATTAGAATTTGATTTAATGGATTTAGAGGACTGCAAATTAATCCTTTAAGCAGGGGTAAGGCTCCTTGCAAGAGTCTTACTTATATAGGACTTTGTAAGCAACGTATAGAATATAAAAAGTAACTTCAGATATCTGTCATCCTCAAACCTATAGCACCAGTGTGGACTTTTTTCTTTATGGAACAAGGAAATAAACTTTAAAAGCAATGGGGAATTACCTAGTTTGAAAGCGGAAAGTACTACTTGATTGAATAGATTTGTCTCCTTTTCTAAAATCTAAGTTTGTATGATCCTGTCAGTCACAGATTGTAATGATCCATCTTTGTTTTAAGGTATTGCATATTTCAAGAGACTACTTGCAATATTAATGATTTTTTTTAATAATATAGGAACCAGAATACTAAATTTCAGTATCCATACTGTAAATGTGCCATTCTCATCATAATAAATTCATCTTTCTCACTAGCTATTGCTGGCTGTAAGAATGAGGTGAGACTCTTGTGTCCTTCTCAAAGCATTTTTGCTAATAAAATTCATCAATATATCTGATTAAGTCTTTTACGGTCACTTTACATCCAGTAGCTTATTTATTTGGACAATTTCTGGTTTGACACTCAGCCTCCAAAAGAAATTAAGTAAAGATACAGAAGGCCAGTAAGCAATACAGATCTGTTTGACCTCCTTTTGCAAAAAGAAAGTATAGCGGGATGCAATGCAAAAGAACTAAAATAATCCCAGAAAGTGGTGCTGCAAAGATTAACCTGTTAAATTACATGTAATACCAGTGCAGAGGACTCGGACAATAGTTTATATTGAAAAGCCCCTGAATATGCATGATTATCCTTTTGTTCCAAACTATGAGCACGAAAATTAGGATTATGGGATTTATCAGATTTTATTTTTTTCAGTAAAACCGGCAAGAACATTTTTATTACATGTTCATTCTTTTCTTGCCTGTGATAAAATTATATAGTCTCTAAAACATAGAGAGTACTACTTTATTTTCAGAAATGCAGAGAATCCTCAATAAAGTCACCAGGATGGGAACAAAGACCCTTAACAGAGGCACTGCTGCGGTGTGACCACCATGGCTCAGCCACGGTCCTGCTCCACACGGGCTCAGGAATTTGCTCAGCAGTTCTAAGCAACCCCACTCCTCTCTCTTTTTGAGGAGAGTTTTAAATTTGACTAATGAATGTCATGGCTATTTGTTAAAGTCTACTTGTTTCATAGATAGAACTGATCCTGAAGAGTTGGTTGGGAGGAAAGTAATCTGATTTATAGTTATTGATCACTTCCAGCAAAAGTCTTTCTGGTCTTGTAAAGCCAAGCAGGGGCAGAAATGGGGAGAGAAGATGAATTTAATGCCTGGGTTTATTTGATATAAGATATTCATATACATGAATATTTGTAGGCTTAAGCCCCGTTCTAGTTACAGTTATAAATATTTATCTGAGTGGTCTCAGTGAATGCAGTGTGCTTTCTAATGTGTATGTATATTGGTACTTGAGTGTAAAGGTGGGTCTTGATCCTGAAAAGAGCTGTGCATGAGATTGATTCTGTATGATGTAAGTGGCTCCATTGTCATGATGAAACTATTCCATGCAGTAAACGTGTGTGCAAATCTTGGCCAGATTAATGCCCAAGTTGCTAGAACCAGAAAACATTACAGGAAAACTATCAAATATGCAAACTGAGAAACCCAGGTTATTTAATACATCTTTTCTAATATTCTCTGGTTTCAGTAAATGTAGATAATTCTTGAAGCAAGACTAAAGAAGATAGTTTCTTTTCCAACACAGGCCTTTCCCGACTTTGGATCTTGTCCATCAGACCTGAGAAAAGTAAATATTTCTTGGATATCTGTGTTCTTACTGATCTGGGTAGTGAATAATAATTGCTGTGGGGAAAAATCATCTCCAGTGGTGCTTCATAAACTAACTTGGTTTTCATAATCTGCAAAATCAACATGCCATTTTTTGATCAGACCCAAAGGGATCATTACAGATTATGAAGTTTAGTGATCACTTAATGTGTACGGTACTTTCTTCTTTATTCAGTTTCTTTTGCAGCATTGCAGAAGAGTGAGAAAGCAGTTCCCCATCTCTCTTTAGTGGAGATGCACCTGATAGTGATAAACTTTCAGCGGAGACTTCTTTCAGTCATCCTGCAGTCCCTAGTTCATCAGTAGGCTTCTGCCTGTGCCTCTGGTCTCCTCGTTCAGAGAGCTGACTGAGAGACATGGTGAAAACAAGTGGCTTTGGTTTCTAAGTTATTTAGTTGGGGTGTTTTCTAGTAAAGTAAAGAAACAGAAGTCAGCAACTCTAAATGGAGCTGAGAGATATGTGTGAATGGTTTAGAAAAACAGCAGTTTTTCCTGACAATAAAAAAAAAAAAAAGGGAGCCAGTTTTCTTTATCACCAGGAAGCTATAGGTCCACGTATGGGTTTTGTTTGACCTCCTCTCTGTAAGAGTTTGCCTCTTACTGAAATGCCACCTCATGGTGCAGATAGGCTATCTCCTGTGCTTCCTGCTCCCGCTCCGAGCATTACGTGTCCCCCAGGCTGTGGTGATTTCCAGCTGTTATAAAGCTTGGGCTGCACTGCTGGGATGTGGCAGAAGCCTCTCCAGGCTGCTTTGCCAGAGCAGTATCCAGACACCCGTGCTCGGTCTGTATGCCAGGTTATAGGTGCTTTAAAAATGGGAACATACTGGTCAACTTAGTTTCATTGGCTTACTTGGTGACTGGAAGACAGCCATTATTTTTATATGTAATTGGTATAATTAGTCGACTACCTATAGCAATTTTTTGGCTAGTGCCTTTGTTTCCTTAAAATGCAGAATAAGGAATGAATTAAAATCTATTACTGTGTTACTGTAAGCCCCATACATTTATTTTTCCTTCTCAGAAGTGCCAAACCCAGCTAAAAATAAACCCAACAAAAAACCAACTTAAAAACCCCAGAGGACTGGTTTGAAGGGCAGGCGCTCAGCAGGGGAAAGCGCCCCAGGTGTGAGGGAAAGCAGAAGCCACAGGTGTGCTCCAGGTGAGGGCGTCTGCTGGCCACGGGCGAGCAAAAGCTTCCCACCGAGAACCGAAACCAGTGCAAACCAGGAAACAAAAAGAAATATTCAAGCTGTCCACGTCGGACACTGCTAAAGAAACAGGCAGGTCAGCTTGGTTAATCTTTACCAAGACAGACTTTACAGAGGTTCACCGCTGATCATATGACAGGACCTTTCTTGTCTTTTCTAAGATAAGAAAACACCCATCCCAAGCAGTAAGAGTTGAAAAGCCTCCCCTGCTCAGATGTTATGACTTCATTGTTTTGCTGTGGGAGAAGAGGCTCCACACTCCCCTGTTGCTCCCGGAGCTCAGCCCAGCCCAGCCGTTGCGTTGCTTTCCTGTTCCGAAGAGGAAGTGAGAAATTCCCTCCACATGTGCTCTGGCACTTGGATACTCAGGTTTCACTCCCGATCCAGGAGCTGCCTGTAATGAGCTCTCAGTGGGGCTCGGAGAGGAGCTTCCAGCTGTGCCAAGAGTTGTTTCATTTTGTGCCAAAGGAGGAGGTGGAGAAGAAATCCTGCAAAAAGCTAAGATGTTGATGGTGCAAAAATTGGTCTAAGGGTATCATAACTGGGAAAAGCAAAAGAAAAGCAGAAGCAGAGGAAGGCACAAGGAAACAGGATGGGAAACTTTTGCCAGAAGCACTGTGCCTGTTTGGAGCCCTACATCCCGTGCTTATTCTCGGGGAGAGATGGTGAGCAGGATGAGAAAGTCGGCCAAGTTTTCGCCAACCTTGCTGTGGTAAGGCATGACTTCCAAACAGGACAGAAAGACAGAGACAGTAAGATAAAAGAGAAACCTTTACCTCCACTGCCTGGCCAGCATCTGGTGAATATTTGCAGATTTGTGGCACTCTTCGACTACGAGGCTCGCACTGAGGAGGACTTGAGCTTCCGAGCCGGGGATAAGCTTGAAGTGCTGAATGCGTCCCACGAGGGCTGGTGGTACGCTAGGCTCCTCCTGCCAACAGGGTCAGTCTGTCCTGGCCGCAAGCTCCAGGGCTACATCCCCGCCAACTACATAGCTGCTGACCAGAGCATCGAAGCTGAGCCGTAAGTAACCCACGTAATGCACACCGCAGTCTCTTTTCTGTTAGGTTAAATGGGTTTGGGACAGGAGGTTACGGCCTTTTCTCTTGCTGAGTAGTACCCTGCCACACTCAACCTCCAGTGGTCCTACCAGTGATAGCGCTAGTTGGTGTGTGCAAGGAGGAGACACCGTGGTCACAAGAAAATCAATTACAAAAGACAGAGTCTTGAGGGTTTTGGTGTGGTTTAAATCATTTCCCTCTCTGATATGCCCTAATCACCTGTTTAAGAAGCATCTGGGAATATCAGGTTGGTTACCACTGTGATGGTTCGTTATTTTTATTTGTATAACAGTAAATGTGTGTCAGATGCTTCCCAGAGAGTGAAAAGATATGACCCCTGCCCCAAACAGCATTCAGCCTAAGCAGCTGCAAAGTTATAAATTAGTCAGAGTTTCAGGAAGCTGCCTTTACACAAGCTTCTTACAAATGATGGGTGAGTCTCTAATAGATAAGTTTTTTATGGTTTCCTCTACAGTATTTCTTTCTTCTTTGGAGGCAAATCTCTATTCTCAGGACAAACTTAACTGGAGTAAGTACTGCAAAGGGCAAAAGAGTGGATACAGCAACGGAGTACAAATTGAATTTGTTAAACTTTCACAGAGTTTAATTATGCAGCCCATGTTTTTCTGCACCTTATAAATATGTCCAATCTCATTTAATATTCTGAACTAGAGCAGAAATCACACAAAATCAGTTACTTGGCTCCCTAGTGAGGATGAGTAAGGTCTGAGTCAGCCTGGGATGCAGAGTTACTTACGTGTGTTGCAGTCAGAGGCAGCGTTTGCTGAAATAGGTCTGACTGCAGTTCCAGAGGTATGTTTTGGCAAAAACTAACAGTGTGGAAAGAGACAGCAGAAATGGTATTCATTATTACTCTCAGAATTAATGTTGACTTTAGAGGGATGATGTTGCAGCTTTTCAGTTAAATCTCATTTGGACCTGAAACATCATCTTCGATCTGATCTGCCCACCGTACTGCCAAGGGCTAGGAAAATTGGCTCAGATATGATTATGCCAGTCTTCTATCAGCTGTAGGATTTGTGCTAGAGGCATCTTAGGGCAACTGTAAGACTCCTCTCTAACCTGAAGACCTTAATTTCCGGAGTCTGACCAGCTGTTTCTATTTCTGTATTCAGGCAAACAACCCTTTCAATGGTCATGTTCAAAAGAATTCTTCCAATTGCAGAAATTAATCTGCAGAGAAGGCATTTTCTGAACCACTAGAGAAGTGGTGGTAGGCTCTAATTCAACTCAGCTTGGCCTTTGCTCTCTCTCAAGAACTAGTTTTATTACAAGTCATCTAAGATTTCTGCTTGCTGTTAATACTTTGAAAGTAATTTTGCTCAGTTATACAACAAAGTCTCAGCTCTTAAGGTCCCTCCTATCTTTCTATACCTACAGCATCAAATACGAAGTTAAGTTTGCCAAAGTGCATTGTTGCATAACATCTGGATTTTTCTTGTTACAGAATCAATTTTATTTAATTTTACTCTTTTTATATACCTTTCTCCCTTTATTAATAAAGACTAAGTTTTGGCAAAAGATTTTTCTTTATAGATTGTTAGAACACTGGAGAGGAGGAAATGGAGAGCTTTTATGACTCTCAGATGAAGTCATTCCTCCAAAATGAGTTTTTAGTTTTGTACCAAAACTAATCTGGCTAAACGTTGTTTTTTTCTCAGATTTCCTTCTAAGTCAGTTGTCTTTAGTGATTTTCATACTTATACAAGACTGACTGCTGTCAGGCCACACATATATAACCATAGACTAACTCAGGTTGGAAAGGACCTCTGAAGGACATTTGAAGCAGTCGTCCCAACTCAAACATGGCCGAAATAAAGTTAGACCCCTTTCCTTAGTTGAGCATTTCCAGTTGAGCTTTTCACCCTCATGGTGAGGATTTTTTTGCCTTGTATCCCATTGAAATATTCCTTGCCACAATTTCCTCCAAGAATTCCCTTTCACCAACCCTCTGCATTTCACACCTCTGTTATCCTAGTGAAACACTAAGAGCAACAGTAATGATGGTTTAAAGAACTAAGCCTTGTTTTCCCTAAAGTAAAAGAATGAGGGTGCAAAAAGTTATTCTAATGTCTCTCTAATTAAAATTCAATGCTTTAATCATATTCTCTGCCCAAACTTTAAATTTAACCTCTTTCATCTTTCCATTTTGATTTTAATTAGCTCTCCCCTTTGGTGTTGGCCAATTGCTCATGGCCATGATATAGACAGTTGTGGAAATAGGAGAAGTTTTTATTGCATCCTTGCATCCTTTATACCAGTCCTTTATGGTCCCAGCAGAGAACTGACAAAGAATGGAAGACTTACAATCTCATGTTCACGTGCCAAAATGCATATATACCATATATTTGCAGTGTGTTGTTTATGCTTTGCAATATTTGCCAGGCACAGCTGATCAACGGTCTTTGAGCTCGTTGAATGCACATTTCCTAGCACCAGCTAGCTTCTGCATATCTCCAGAGACAACAGGAATTTTAGCTTATTTCTGGACTGTACCTCCATCTTACTGGATCAAGACAAACTAGCTAAACTGTTCTGGGAAAACATTTTGATTCATGGTATGACTCTTAGGAAGCTTGGGAAGAAAACCAAACTGACCATATTCTTTAGCAGCTGATTTCAGCATGTTTGTATATAAACTTAAAAAAAAAAGACATTCATATGCATGCATGGATACTCCATAAATTCACTTAAGTAAAGGGATAGAGGGGCATGAAATATTCTGTAAGTCATGGAATGACTTAGCGATGACAGGGCCACTGTGTAAGTTTAGCCAATATATGCTTGAAAGCTGCATGCAGAGCAGTCAAATTTCTTTTGCTAATCATTTCAGTTTTGCCTGTAGCCTTCAAGATTATTAACAACAAAATATATCTGGGCCTTTTTTATCAACATTTTGACATGGTCTTTATTATAAAGACAATTAGAGATCAGAAAGTCCATTTGGATCTGTGTTGTCCATTCTGGCAGAAGATAATGCTAGGTAATTGCTTGTTCTTGGCAAGTGCCGCAGCAGACCATTTTGTCTCCTTGCTGAAGCGTCTCTGAATTTTTTTTCAGGGAGAAAGGCTTTTTTGAACTTTTCCTTGGTAAGAAAGAGAATGAAGTAAAGTAAGAAGGAAAGTGAGAAACTTTTCTTCCTTGTCCTCATTTAGATAATTTTATCTTACTGGAAGTCTCTTTGACTCCATCCAATATGACTGAGATAGTGCTGATAAGGTGGATCAATAACTGGATGAAAGGGCAGAAAGGATGTGCAATGTCTCCAGTCTGGGGAAAACAAAAATTAAATGCTATTTATAACAAAGGGAATTTTCGTGTATCCTTGGCTATCAGAATGTTCAAGCAGAACTGAGAAAGAATGAGATTTCTTTACCGTATTGCTTTCCTCAGACCAAAGTTTATTGGTAGAAATTGTATGCTAAAATTGAAGGGAGACTTTGTTTATATTCTATTTTGCTAATATATTTATATTATATTTATATTATATAATATGACTAACGCCAAAAGTCAAACACTTCCTGTTTGTGCATGATATCTTGTTAAAAAAAAGTTTCTCTTGCTTCCTTCCTTTGGCTTGAGTGATCCCTTCCAGTGTGAATGACTCAGATGAAATCAGTAACAGTCTGTGTGAACAGGGGAAGGGGAAAAAAAGGTAGATCCATGGCTTGGGTTCTGCCTGCTGCAGCAGTGCAGTCCAGATGTGTGCTGCATAAGATGAAATACGTCCAAGAAATGCATACCTGCTACCATGAAGGCTGTTTTGGACAGACTGAGGAAACAAGGCCCTTCATTTTTATATTTACCAGTAAAGCATCTTCTTATTGCTGATCTTTTCTAGCACTTGCAGTACTCCTTATACTCATAACAACCTGTCAGGTGGAGGGATTGTGAAGGGATTATGCCTAGTGTCTCTGGAGACAGGCGTGTTCTCCTGGCCCTACCTGGGATCGGTGGGACAAGGCAGCTGGGGAGTGGAAGTGTTTGTCTAGCAAACTGTAGTCGCACAGTGAACTTTCACTTCATGAGGAAATAAATCTGTTACTAGAAAGGCATTATTTTACTTAATATCTGACCAAAAGCAGACACAGACTATACTAATGATAAATTAGCAACTGTAAGAACACTTGGTGCTTTTCTTGTCTCTGCATCACAGGTAGCAGTCAAAACCACAAGCCAGACAGATTTTTAATTTCTAAGGAAGCTTGAGTGAGGTCATATCTGCCACATCCCATGACTTCGGAATGCTCTTCTTTCTGGGTTTAGACACATAACATTTAGAAAAAGGAAAGAAAAAAATCCAGTTGGAGATACAGTCACATAATTTAACTTGCATGTCCAGCAAAGGACGATCAGAAAGAGCAATTCGACTAACACCAAAATCTGAATTAAAAGATATAAATTTCCTTGGCAAGGAGTGTGACCTTCCTGTCTCTGTGCTCTTTCTGTGCCTGTTATTCCGCACTATAAACAGGAACCATAGTAACGCATTCACCTGCCCTTATTTTATTACTGCCAGTTGTTGTAACTAAACAAGAAAATGGCATAGTGCAAATTGTAATGGACAACAAATATAGCCCAGCTGTACAGTTAATTTTAATGAAGCAAAAATAAAAAAAAAAACCTTACTGTTGGAGTGACATTAATTCTTTTTTTTCTAGAGGAAAGGTAGAGTGTACTTAGAGGGGCTCTCGCCTGCCATCCTGATGGACCTGTTGGCTGTTTATTGAAAGTCAACTTCATTCCATATGTGCATGCCAACATTATTGACACAAGACTGCTGTGCTGAGGGAAGTAAATCCACACAAATTCCTAGCAGATTAGGTCAAAGAAGATCACAGCAATTACTTTTAACTTTTGCCAGTTTCAGAAACATTCCTTATTTCAGAGAGATTTCTTATATAGGTATTTCCCAGCTGGTGAAAACCGAGCCCCAGACCTAATCAATGAAACCTCACCAGTCAATTCCACAATGAGCTTTTCAAACAACCCTTTGAAAGCAGAAGTGACTTGTAGGTTATTTTTGTCAATCTCCATAATTCCTTCACCTTCTGTGACCTGACTCAGCTTTAACTATTTCGTACATTGACTGAATCTGAGTTACTATACGTGAACAATAAGGCGTTCCCTGGGCTGACCTGTTTCAGACTTTCTGCAAAGTCAGGGTTATGGGGTTTCTTTGGTTTATGTGGGTCACTTTTCAAAGTGGTATTTAGAGCCAAAATGTCTAGAGGTTCTTTTTAAAGTGAAATTGTAGATTCTGCTGAACACCTCAGAAAAGTGAATGTAATCCACTGTGGTTTCTGTGCACTCCCTCTCTCTCGCTCTCGTAATTCCTCTCTCTATTACAGTCCAAACTCCCGAGGACAACACCAGAATCAGCAGTAACCCTTGTACAGAAATGAACTTGTAAAAACTGTTCATTGCTAACACAACTACACAAAGTAGTAGTAGGTTGTTCTCACATTCTTGGAACTTGTTACGTTAAGTAGGAAAGCTATTATCATATAGTTTTCATAGAAAAGGTTTCTTTATCACCAAAATATGTATTTATTATAAATCGTTGAAATGGCTGTATGTGAACTCGTTTGAAATTCCATCTCTTCTTTCGACTGATATACTTTATGTATGTGCTTTTGTGTGTGTATGCATGTATACACACACACAACATAGAGAAAGTTTATAAGACTGGTACTTTTAAGACCATGCAAAACAGCCCTGTGAGACAAGGTGTGTATTGCAAAGCCAGGAGATCATGGTTTTGATGGTTTTTGACCTTGTGTTCATAGCATCTGAAGTACCCGAAGTTTTGAACTGCCATGCGTGTTTTGGAGTGCCTCTCTTGAGTTTAAATGATTGAATACTACAAAAAGACCACGAATTTAATCACTTAACTTCTTTAGTTGTGGTTGAGCATTCCGGTGCTGTCTTCAAGCACATCTTGAACTTTGACTTCATTTCTGCTCATTTCTTAAATATGCAAAGATACACTGAACACAAAAGGAGATGGTTTGCAGAACTGTGAAATGTCAGATTTTGTCAAGTGCCAGCAGTATTTACACATCCATGTGTATACCCATGTCCCGAAAGTGTGTGTCTCTGCTCAGAAAGGTGGAAGAAATTGTGGCGTTGTAGACGAGCAGTTCATGCAAACTTGTCTAATTTAGGTCACCTATTTTCTGGCAATGTGGTTTTCTAAATATGCAACATTGTCTATTCAAATTCTGAGAAATGAAGAAATTTCTTCCTACCTTGGATTTATTTGAAATTAGTGTGTACTTTATACATTATAATCATTATATACTAGTTTCCATTACCCTGTTGTGAAAGATTTGACAATGAATCATGTGAAGATCAGAAACTATTTCCTTTAAAACCTGCAAACATAGCCAGTTAGCTTTTCTTATGGCACTGTGAAACCCAGGTGGCCTTTACAGTGCCTTTTAGAAAAACAAAGACCATATACTGGTCAGAATAACTCAATAGTCCTGTTTGATGTTTTTTTCTTCAGACTCAGTAGGAATAAGCGTTGTGCGTGCTAGCCTAGATTAGTTGGTTTTGAGCAGTGTTGTTGGCAAAAACATTCGCCAGGTATTGTACAATGGTTACTGTTTCCTCAATAGTTGTCTTTGATGGCTCTCTGTGCAGCACAATACAGAGCTGTGCAGAGCTGAGTGATCTCTGAGCAGGTTTAGAACTGAAAAATAGTAACCAACAGTTCAGCCAGGCTAAGAAGTCCTAAAGCTGGGCTGATTTTAAACAAACTAGGTCAGGTATCTCTGTGAAGAATTATTTTGTAACATGTAAAAAGCACGGTTGGTTATAGAAGACTTTGGGGCTTTCTTTGTGTAGGATCATATCGGTACTGAAGAGATTAAGTCATAAAAACATAAGAGATACCCTACAAGGTCAAACCAATGGCCCCTCTAGCCCCATTATTGTGTTTCAGAAAGGATTTTATGAAAAGTGCACAGGCCCATCCACTTTCTTTGATCTATTCCCTTTGTACTTCACCAGAGGCTGGAACTGTTGTATAAGCAATGTCAGAGGGTACATCACTGCCATGTCTAATTATGGACCTATTGTCAAGTCTGTTTAGCAAAAGCGTAGGTGTTGATGCTGCACAATTCTTTATTTCTGTCTGTGGGCAAAGACCAAGCTATTAGGAAAAAAAACAAAAACCAAAACCCACAAAAACCCCTCTCATCTCTGCAGAAAGTTTTATATTCCTAAACAAGTATTTGGCTTTTTTTTACAGATTGGTGATTGCTTAGTCATGAGTGACTCAAAAAACCCACGCTCAAAATAAATAGGCACAAAAGGAAATGGTAGCACTGCACAGGTCCCTGTGAAATTCAGGGACTGGTCCTTTACAGACCACACCTATCATCTGCCCCATCTACCCTAATGCATCCGAGACAGCCCGGGCTGCAGACCTCAGTGACTTTACCCTCACAGATTTACCAATCAATTCATTTTGCTTCCTACCAAAGATGGAGAACTAAACCCAGGATATGTCCTGTTATTATCTTACAGATGTTACCTTCTAACATGAGGCTATAGCAGAGATGCCTCAAGCAAACATTATAATAATGATGCAGCCTTCCAGTAGCCTAGTTTAGACAACACAAAATTTACCTGCACTTTAATTTTAAAACAGATTAGTAGAGAAAATATGATTAATCAGGATTCAGATGTTTTTCTGTAATAAAATGTCTTGTTCCTTTTCAAGTTATGAAAGCAAAGTATGCATAGCAAAGAAAATATAATTTATTAGGTGATATTTAAAAGAGGAAAAAACAATTTTCAATTATTTTTAAATAGTACTATAAGGGACATATTTGAAGACCGTTCTTGTGTTAGAACTTCAAGAGATTAAACTTCTTTAGTTAAGAAGCTTATTCTTCATGAGAGTTTTCTTAAATGTTGACATTCAGGTTTGCACCTCATAACTGTGTAAAAAAACCCATAAGAGTTACAAGAAATTAGAATGGAAATCTACATCTTTGCAGTTTTCAATTCTCCAGACATGCCTAGAATCCATCTGGAAATAGCATTTCAGAAGATCAAACAAAATATTGATCATGAATGCATTCCTTTTCTTTATCACTTAAACCAAATAGAAATACATATGGTTTTTCCGTGCTGGTACACTAATCTTAATCAATGTAAACTGGAAAAACAAAGCAGTGAATTCAATAATAAGCGATGGTTCCATAAAGGATTGCACTAGTTGACATTTTCATTACTTCTATGCAGAATACTCTATAATCGATAATATTTTACACTATAAATTTATCTGCAGTAACGTTGGTAAACATTTTCCCTTAGCTTTCTCTCACTAAAGCAGATATATTGCTAGTTTAATTAATAACATTTTTCTGTATTTATAGCACAAACGATCTTGCAGCACATCTTTTCAAACCTCACTGCAAAAGAAGAGAAAAAAAGAAATCTGAGACTCACATGTGGGAATGAATATATACCATGAATTTCAGAAATGATGAGAACTCACAAACCTCAGTCTTCCTTTTGAAACTACTGATCTTTTCAGTTAGTGGAAGTCTCTGTAAAGGTATATGGAAGGAGTCTCTGCTTTAAGGGTATGTGGTGAAAGGAGCCATACACAAGAACACGCAGAGACAAACCTGAGTGACACGTGAGAAGAGAGGTGGTGATGAGGACAAGCCTGCTCAGTCGCACTCACTGATAAGAGTATGCAGAGTGTGGGAATGTTTCTTTTTCAGGAAGATCATCTGAGGACCTTGCTAATAAGGAAGGGGTGGGAGACAAACACACGGAGACACTAAACCTGATTGATTAATGTTAACAAAGACAATAATCAGAAATAAACCCGGTCAGTCGCACTAATTGATGGGCTATCAAGAAATGGCAGGCAAACTCTGACCTTGCAACTGATAAGAATGCAAACCTGGGGGTCCAGGATGTTGTAGGGGGGTCTGTGGGGCTATGGCAAGTGATGAAGCAAGGTTTAGGGAAAAGGGATCAGTGAGGAACAAAGAGGGGGTAGACAGAAAGTGGTATAAAAGGTGCTGTTCACGTGTAAAACAGGGCCAGTCAGTACACTTGTCTAGCTGAGCCCTGCGCCTGGTTACCACACTCTGTCCTGTCTTCTCATTAAATCCTTTCTTGACTATCTCCCTGTGTAACCTTACCCTCTGTCCTGTGTGTGAGTGCTGCAAGGACTTAAGTGCCTGCTACTGGGGGGACTGGTGTGACACTGTACTGGGCCAGCAACTGGAGTCAGAGCTGGGGTGTAGGCGCCCCAGGCCTGTGGCATCAGCTGCTGGAGCGAGTGGAGTCTCAGTGCCAGGTGCTGGAGCGGGTGGGGGTCTCGGCCACCAGCCGCTGGGGTATGTCTCAAAACCAGCTGCTGGGGGGACCGGCGTGTGTGAGCCGAGTGTGGGTAAGAGGGGCTGGGATCGGGGAAGGGTTGTTGGATGGAGAGATGGGCTGTGCCGGTATTTGAGGGGGGGATCTGCCAGTGTGCGTGTGCTTGTGGGGAGAGAGAGAGAAAGAGTGTGTGTGTGCACGCGTGCGTGCGCCATCATTAGTGACCTTCTGGCTCTGCCAGCCGAAGAGGAAGAGGAGGGGACTGTGCTTGTGTTTTATGTGAGTCCTGTGCATGGGTGCTGTTGAAGGCAGCGCCTTGTCTGTGGCAATCTGTGTGACCGGCCATGTCGGTGTCCTCCCTGTGTGTGTGTGCCTCTGAGACACATGCCCAGCTTCACCCCTGCCTGAACCTGCAAACAGGAAAGCTGCAGCCACATCCCTCAGCATGGGCAGAGACCCTGTATCCCCAGGCTGGGCTCCAGCAGCCGAGCAGGAGGTCCCTGGGCCGCAGTGGCTGGAGGAGGTGGCCGCTCCTAAATCCCCTTAGTGGTCTCCTTTACCTCTACTTCAAAAAAGAGAGTCTTGGCTTTCTGTTCCTTTTATTGTATGCTTTTCCCAAACTCCTGCAGATTTATGAATGTTTAGAAGCGTGTATATATTCTCAGCCACTGACATGGATGAATCAGTATAATTTTTATCCGTAGAAAGTCACCTGATGTTTTTTGCTGTTACAGAATGACAACTTGATTAGCTTGGAAAGATAATTATTAGTTTTCTGAATACCTGCAAGGAAAGAAAAGAGAAAATGAGATCTTGTTCTTATTACACAGCTAAAATGTTTGAAAAATCACCCAGAAACTTCCTCTGACACTGACATACCTTTCTGACATGGTGTTGTGATCTCTTACAAAAGAAACCATGTGTGTGGGTCTTGGGCTGGTAATATACACACTGATATGGAGTTCTATGTGCTTCAGCTTTACTTCTGGAAGTCAAAGGTGTCTTTAGTGTGTCACCCTTCCCATCTGTCACCCTGAAAAGGTTACCCTGAAAACTGGGAGACCATTTGGTTAAGAAATTTGTCCCCATGTGAAAGAACCGTTCTGTCCTTTGGCTCAGGGTCACCTGGGGGTGCCAGACTGCACAGTTCCTTTCTGAGTCCCCCTGGGGACAGAGTGACCTGGTTGTTCTCCACTGAAAGTTGACCTGAGAGAGGGCACGAATCTGCTCAGACTGCTGGCAATAGGCTGAGGACAAAAAAATGTGTCCAAGTGAAAGTCCAAGAGAGAGCTCTGCACAAAATGGATGGAGAGATGTCCTCTGACACCTGTGTCCTGTGCAGGCAAGGGGGGCTTTTTGTTTCTGAGGGTTTCTGTATCACTTCTGTACTGAGGTGAGTTTCCTTGTGAGAAAAGAAAATAATTTCTCAGGAATGATTTTCTCAAAAAAATCAATTGAGTGCTTTTGGAAGCTGTAATGGTTTAAGTGAATGTATGATTGAACATTTTCTTGTCCTTTGAGTTTCCCTTAATGTTAAATCAATTGATGTTATTAGTGTTCTCTGTACCATTTTAACATTAAGGCTACCTCAAGGTTTCAACTTTGTTCCTCAGTTGTTATGAATAGCAGAGTTATTGCTACTTTTAGAGTATATTATGGTAGTATATCAGTACTTTTGTTCATGTATGTGTTAACAAATGCGTACAGGCACTACTAGCATTGATGCAAGATTTTACAACACTATTTGGAAGACTCTGTGCAGCAGAAAGAGGGTCTGAGGAACACATTTTAAGTTTTTTTAAAAAGAGGTGATTATATGCCTATATTTCACACCAACGTCCCAAAACAATGCCCATTAAAGCCAATGTTAGCCTTTCATTGACTCCAAAGACAAGTTGTTTTAGAACAAATTTTAAATGCAATGAAGTCCTTATCCAGGTACAAAACCATTACTGGGAGCAAACTTTGATGATTGACTTTAGTCTTTTAAATCAGAGTAATACCAGGGACTTACATAACAAAAACACCAGAGAAAAAGTAATATGATATCACTTTCATCTACCGTTCTTTTCTCATATAGAAGAACTTCAGAGCAGATTAAATAATACAGCATGCAGATGACCAATATTGTGGCGAATGAATGCAAACATTGACATTAATTACGCAATAGTGAAGTGGGGGATCACAGGATGAGATTTATTTACAGAGATTTCCACAAAATAACTCTGTCAGATAGTGATTTGGTTGCTGGTTTATTATCTTTTGCTCCTATTGTGCAGTGAAACTAGTATTGGGTGAGCTATGCTAATTTACAGAGCTCATGCACTTGGCCTTGTAATACTATCCCTACAGGAGAAATAGTCACTTCCCAATCATTACAGAGTGCAAGAGTAGCCAAAGGTGCGATGGTTTGTCATCCTGAAGCAGACTCAGAGCAAATTAATTTCCATGTTTGCAGCACAGTCAACTGCTATTATCAACTATTGAAAAATTAATGTAGTATTATGCATAATCCCTTACGACAGAATCACACGACAGTACAGTTAAGGCCTACTGAAGTACTTACTAAAAAGGTTTATACACAAAGTGTCATGGATTTTTTAGACTAATGCCGAATTAATCTTTGTGTTTACATTTACAAGGCAGTAAATTTGTTCTACGCTGTAAGAGGAAGTGCCTATCTCTGTGATGGGTTTTACCACACTTACTGTTGAACGTTACCTTATCCAAACAATCCCACGCATTCACTTACTGTAAAAGTCCCTAAAGCCCTGGCAGGCCCTTTCTTTAGGGCACAGCTTATTATTTCTAACAGAAACAATGGAGTAACACCAAACAAAGATATTTCATAGTCCAAAACAGACTTTAGAGGCTCAGAGTCCTTTCTGAAACATCTGCTGCCCTCTTCTCACAAGCTAGTAATCTCCTGCAGTTTCTTCAGCTGGGCTCCCCCAGTGATTTGTTAGGGCAACCTGGGGCTCCTTTTGGGTCTCAGGTATACACAAGGTCGGTCTGCCAGGGTAGGTGGGTGTTTCACACGTTTGCTACGGTTACATTGCAGTCATTGGGATTGTATGGAGTAAGCTACTGTTCAGCGTTAGAGTCAAATTTTCGGCGAGTAGTAAAATTAAAACCATTTCTTTTTAAAGGCACTACGCAATATAAGTGTGGTGAATCTGGTCCTTGAGTCTAGAAGTACAAAGTGCTTTTTCTGGCAATAACCTGCAATTTCCCGTCTTGCTAAAAAAAATGGTAGCAAAGGTTCTGCCTAATTTTGGTGGTAGCTCATGCATGTTCAGTCCCAAAAGGATTACCTCGGTTGTAACAGTGGTACATTCTCCAAATTACTGTATGTAAGCATCTATGCATGTTGTATATTCCAGCAAAATAGTGACTATGGTCTGTTAGAGACATAGGTTTAAATTGCCTCATTTTAACTAAAGAGCCCCTGTTTCGTGGATGTATGTATCACTTGTGTCCTAGTGCTCACGATCATGATCAAATAAGTATGGGAAGAGAGAAAGGAAAAATGTCTCCCTTCTCCTGGAAGAAAGAAGCAGCGATGTTTCTCGAGAGTCCTTCATTTTGGTTTTGCATCAAATCAAAATATTTAACGTGGCCTGAAACAAAATGAAGGGTATTGCTTGGTTATATCTTGTTTTCAGATAACTTATTCCTTTCTGAACAAAATTAAAAGAAAAAATGCTTATGTTTTGATGGATACTCCATTTGAAAACAGAAATTAAAAAGCCTTTAAATCTGAAAATTTTTCAAATTGAGTACCTTCACAAGTTAAGCTATAATATTTTGTTTAGAAAGTATATGGAGAAGTATAACTTAATTTTCTTTCCCTCTTTTTTGCTTCTATGTCTCTTTTGTTATCACCTCTTATATTCTGCCATCTCACCAACAAAACTCTCTCAAGTGTAACATAAATTTAGTATTTATGGAAAAACGCCAACCAGTCAGCTATAATCTGTTGACAAGAACATTAGCAAAATGTTATCCAAAAGCCAAGAGCAAAATGGGATCTGTTATTTTCCGAAACTGTGTATTTCGCATTGTAATGGTTATTTAAAGAAAAATCACACTGTTGATCTCACAATACAGAAAATACAGTGGAAGTTACAGTGTGTTGCTGCAGACAGACTGTCACTTCCAAACATACAGGCATAATATACTTCTACATACATACATAATATAAACTAATGCTGCTCTGTCATTTTGATAGATCTCTGCTGCTTACATAGTGTAGAAATGAGCCTTTAGTGTTTCACAACTATTAACATGTTCTATGTTTTCCCCCGTGGAAAGAAAAACAGACTTATTCCACCCACTGCCACTGTGAAAAGACTCAGAAGCTCCAAGTCCCCCACACAATGCATGAGGATAGTCTTCATTTTAGTTTGTGATCTGTTATTCAACAACAAGGATCTGAGCAATACAATTCAGATCTTTACGTGTGAAGCAAATTCATTGTGATTGCGAAAGACTGTGTGCTGTCCTACATAACCACCCCCGAAAACCTGAATGGCTAGTTTCACTTGGAGAAAACTAGTTTCTGATTATGGTAAATAAGTAATCAGAACTGAGCTGTGTAACTACACACGTACATTTTAAAAGATTTTTTATTTCAAGTATTGTCCAAGTCAGGTACTTTCTGCAGTGTGTTAAGATTTTAACTCATTTACCTATGTAGATACAGAAGGCTGTTGTTACCTAAACATTTTTTTAAAGACTTCATCTGACTCACTTGTTGCTGATGGTACTTTGGTGAGTAAGGTTTAAACCAGTACATTTAGCAGTGACCTCTAGTCAATAAACGTATGATGAAAATGAATGTTAAAGTATTCTCTTAGCAAGTACAATCAGGAGCAGTGTGATGAGCTAAGAAAGGGAAAGGGAAAAGATCTGTAGAGAGCAATCCTTACAGTGAGAGTTAATCTGTGAAATTGGTTCAAGAGATATTCTGTGAAATTATTTCCCCAAGTAGGACTGAAATTGCTGCCAAAGACACATGCCCTGTGGGAGCAGGATAAGCTGGAAACCAGCATGTGCTGAGCAGGTGCAGCAGCTCAGGCAGCAGCAGGTTATAGCCGTTGGGCAATAAATGCAGTCCCCAGTTTTGTCTCGTCTTTATTTTCTCTTAATTGTTGCCTGTTAGCTGGGACTTTCTCCCTTCTCTCCCTTCATCCGCTTGATAATATTCTACGGTCCTTTCTGCTTTGAATTTTTACTGTCTTGTTTTCTCCTTCCCTCCTGCAATGTCCTATGCATTCCTTTAGCTTTAGCTTTAAATTCCTTCCTCTTAAATTTTGTCCTTGTCCCATGCATCCTTCAGTATCTGAAAATAAATGACAATGAGAGATAGATAGCATTAAAAACAATCCCAGGCAAGCCTGTAGAAGGAAGTAAGGAGGAAGGGCTTTGTTTCCAAAGGACCTGAAACTCAATCTTAGGTTTTCCAGCCTCCACACAGTGAAAGTCTGCAAGCCCTGGAGTAATCCTGGACCTTGCACTATGTAGATTCTTGTGCCGTATCTGGGAAGGCATGTGTTTTTGAAAATGCTCAGGAAAGGAATCTTTTGCAAGTTTTCGTCTTCATGGTTTAGCCTGACTACAGATTCTTCTGTTTTGTTCTTTTTTTCCAACGCCGTCATTGGGTTCACTGTAGACTAGAAAGGGAAAAGTGAAGCAGCCAGTGCTCATCTTCCATGCTCTCATTCACGCACGCAGTTCATCATTTGTGAAGCACATCTGTTTCTTAACTATGTTATATCTGGAAGGCTTTCATCTTTGCAGCGATATTTCCTAATTTCTTGAAATGTCAGCTCTTGGAGAAATGATATTACTTTGTTAGTCTTATAATTAAGGCAGCCTAATATTTTCTATCAGAAGAGCTTGTTTAGTTGCTTATAATTTTTCCAGGCTTTACCTGATTGGATGTGAATTTTCCAGGGTTGGTACGAGGCACAGGCTGCCTCTTTCTCTCCCTGAAAGCAAAAAACATGTCTCAGAACAATAGGAGAAATCCTTTGTGCATGTACTTTGGAGGAAGGGCTTGATATTTGGTAGGGGAGATTACTATATTAAAAGTGTGTGCTTTTTTGCTATCTAAGAAAACTTTGCTTCAAAGTAACCAAGACTTTGAAAATAAGATTGCACTTTATATGTGGTAACCAAACATATTCATTAGAATTTGACAGCTGTGTTCTGTATTTTTTGTATTTTGGGAAAACCCAGCAAATGCTTGGAGCCTTCCTCTCAGTGTAGAGAGGACGTGCTGGTGGTGCCCTTGGTAAACTTCCGTCCCTGCTTCTGCACTAATGTTTACCCACGGCAGACTGCAAACCTGGCATGGATTAAAAGCTGGCTCAGCAGCCCTCTTTGTCCTGCACGGATGACGGCAGTGAAGAGTGGCGCACGCAAGCCTGTTCAGGTTTCCATGTGCTGAGTAAGGGCAGTGATCACAGGATGGTCATATGATGAAAGTAACTGAATAAGACCCTGGAGGATCTCTCTGTCTCTCTTTCTCTGTCTCTTTAGCTTTCCATGCATCCCTCCTTGTCTTCTGTGACACAGAAGTTAACAGCTATTGCTCTCTGAATGAACTACTACATACCGTACGATGCTAAATTCCCTGAAAGTTAGGCCCTAGGCATTTCAAATTGGACATCCAAAATTAGTAAAAAATGCTTACAATAATGTCTTATTGCCTTAGTCCCTTTCTTGTGAAGTTTCTCCACTGTAAAAAATATTTTACAAGCAAAAGTGCCACAAAAAGAAATTAATGACTGTTCGTAAAGCATTTGGATATTATAGCCATGAACACTATAACAGAGGCTGCTGGGAAATTAGCCATTCATGTAATTTTATAACTTGTATTGAGAGCAGAGACTAAACAATTTATGGTAAATAAACAAAACAAAATAGAGGGTAACTATTCAGTGAGCAGCATTCGTATTAACACTGTAGGAAGCAGTAGATGTGGCCATGTAATTAAAGATGGTATCATACTGGATTTTCCTGAAAATGGCTGAGTGGATGCCATGAAAGCAATATTAATATTGCCATCTCCTAGCTTTGGGGTTCTTGACTTTGCAACTACTGCTTTCTATGACTGTGGATTTTGAGGCATTTAAAACGCAAAGTTTATATACTGTTGAAGCTTTTCTTTATTTGTTTTAGCTATTGCACAGGCTTTCTGCATTCCAGAAGAAACTGGGATATATTTGGTTTCAATATATACAGTATCTATTTTTCTTTGTCCTCACCCAAGACTTTTGCTCTAATTGCAGTAATTCTTTGCTCTTCTTAGTCTAGAAAATCTTTTATTCTCCTCATAGCCTAGCACTACAAACACAGTTAACACAATCCAGTTAATCTATTGGAGAGCCAGCTAACCTGTTTGTCATAATAATTTCTTCCGTAATGGAGAGTTCTGGTAGGGAACCACAGGAATCGCAACAAACCCTCCCAGCTGCTGAGATACAGCGGTCTCATGAGATTTACCCTAACATGAGAGGATAAATCCCAGTTGCAAACACTTATGAAAAATGAGAAGTGAGATGCCCTCATGCCACAAAGTGCTGAACCAGGGTAGGATCATGATGCCCATTTTAACATCTTCAGTGTTTTTGAAAATAAATTTCATGTGACTGATTTCCTGCTATTTCTTCTGTTATGCCTCCACGCTCTTTGAATGACCTTGCCATGTAGTCCTTCTCAGCAATTTTTCTCCCCTTTCCTCCCCCCTCATTCCTATTGTAATGACCACGGTTTCTACATGTGACTATACCTTACTGCTGACTCAGCCCTCAGGATTTTCCCTTTTAGTTGGGCATTCACAAAATTCAGACTATGTCACAGACCTCTGCCTTTAGCCTTATCTTACCTCCAGCGTCCTGCAACTTGAATAAGAAACTGAAATAATGCCCCCTCATCCCAGCTACAGCTAGTCATTAGAGCAAATTCAGTCACTTCAGATTTGACATTGTAGAGCTAATTCTGACTTTGCTCCTGTACATATTAAATCTAAGTAAAGGCAGAGGATAAAAGTGGAAAGCTGTGCTCTGGTGAGCCCTAATGGAAATGGGTGACATAGTCAGAACTTCCACATCATTTTCTGTGCTGGTCTTCAGTGTGGATACAAAAGAGCAGTGAGGGATCTGCTGAAATTTCCAAGAAAGCCAAAGATCGTAGCTCTTAATTCAGAGTTCGTATTTGGCTTGATGATGAAGAACTTACACACATCCCAAAGGGGGATGCACACAGAGTCCTTAATCATGAGTTTAGAGTTTCTGTTGGAGTCAGGCTTCAAAGGGGCTGCCCAAGGAAATGATATGCTGCCAAAAAATTTCTCCAGTAACAGATTTTTCACCTGGACCATGTTTGGGGGTCTTTGGCTGTGGTTCCTCCAATGCAAAACCAAGAGTTTGGGTTAGGAGAAACACAAATACTAGACCTCCTGCTGGAGGGGGGTGGCACAGTGGCCACGCAAGGAAGGTTGAGGCTGCAGAGAGATTTGTCCTCTTAGGACTTTTGTGTCTGGCCCATGCCAAGGGGTCCCCCTCCATGGGACTTAGCCCATGCCTTGTTGCTTGTTCATTTGGCATGACTGAGGATCTTTGGCAGTGGTCAGCATGTGCCTAGGGTTAGGATTAAGAGAGAGATGAATCCTAGAGCTCCAGTGTGACTACAGCACTACCCAAGGAAGATCAAGGCTGCAGAAAGACTTGTCCTTTGAGAAGTTTTTTCATGTGGCCTGTGGCTGGGGGGTCTTTGGCTAAGGCTCAAACCAGGTCTACAGTTAACATTAGGGCTTGGATTAGTTTTAGGGTTAGGAGGGTGACAAACCCTGAGCTCCAGTTTGAATAAAGCTGCAAGGGTCTACCCAAGAAAAGTTGAGTCTACAGAAAGACATGTCTCCCAAGAGGTGTTTTGTCTGGCCCATGACTGGGGGGCTTTGGCTAAGGCTCAGCATACACCTTGCATTAGAGCTAGGAGTTTAGGTGTTTGGGACTTAGGAGAGACCAAGCGTAAAGCTCCAGTGTAAGAGGGGAGCAGGGGGCTGTAAAAGGGCTGCCCAAGGAATGGCAGGCTGACAAAAAAATGTTTCCCCTATAAGCTTTTTCATCTGGACCATGGCTGGGAGTCCTTTTGTTTGGGTTTAGCACTGGGTGTTGGGTAGAGTTAATTTCAGGAGAGAAAAAGATCCTGTAGTTCCCAGATTAGGTGAGACCCTCTGTTAAATCTTCAATCTCTACCTTGAATGAGTGCATTGCACTGATGACAGTGACATGATCAGAAGGGCATATTACATTAATGGGAGGGAACAGAATGGAGGGGAAGAAAACTCATTTTGCATACTCTTTTTTGGATGGGCATATTTGTATTTTTTTTTTTTTCCACAGGGGTTTTATCTTCTTCTAGGCACGTTGCCAGGCACTGGATAATTTGCCAGTGGTATAGCATTGCAGAACTTTGCCTCCCTATCTTTCTTTGCTTTAGTGATTCTGTCAGCGGCTATGCGGCATGCAATACCCTTGGCCCATGTTATTCTTCCTTTCTTCCACCTTCCAGATTAAAAGTTCCTGCCATATCTTCCTGCTGAAAGAAAAAAAGTGCAGAAGTAGAACTACCTATTTTTATTTTAGCAGATTTCTATGTAGCAAAGCACAGGGAGACACAAAGCAGAGCTAGGTATATGGGGCTTTGACATTTAGACAGAGATCAGCAGTGCATTGCAACCTGGAGGACAGAGGGCTTCTGAGCAAAGGCGGTGATGGAGCAAAGTGACACCATCAACTCCTGTTGAACTCATGACTCCATTTTGATTCAAGCTGGACTGAATGGGGAGGCAGGGGTGAGCATAGGTGACATGATCTCTGTTTCTTAAAAAATTTGCCCTTCAAGAATAACCACCAGCATTCACCTTGATGAAGATATATCCTTTCATTTGCTGGAAGAAAAGGATCATAGGGTAGGAGTATGGGTCTCAGCAGTGATACTGTCACAGTCAGGGAACATCCCATGACAAAGCCTGCTATGATACATGTGTCCATCAGCTGTTGATCCTGTGGTCAAAAACCTGCCAGTGGAATTGG
This sequence comes from Aptenodytes patagonicus, assembly GCF_965638725.1. Taxonomy (NCBI): domain Eukaryota; kingdom Metazoa; phylum Chordata; class Aves; order Sphenisciformes; family Spheniscidae; genus Aptenodytes; species Aptenodytes patagonicus. Next base: position 57,306,067 of record NC_134951.1, on the reverse strand, counting down.
CGACCAATAGAGGTGGGATCACTACACTCTGAATGACCACAACAAAACTCACTGGTACTCTAGTATTGGGCATCATCTGCACCAAGTAAGGACTGTGTTTGTTATGGACCTACATGAAGGTCATCTTTTCTGTCCCCAAAGTCCTCCTCTATATGGCGGCCAGAAGTGACCGGGAAGTAGCCTGGAATTTTTAATGAAGGGGTTCCTGAGAGCTATGAACGATGGTGGAAACAAGGGATTTTGAGGAAGCTGCTAGAAACAATCCCCCAAAAGCACATCTGGCATCCTACACTGAAAAGGGAGAAAGAACGGGGTGTTGGATGCAGTGCTGGCCAAGAAAGCTTGTTCCTGGGTCTCACTGACAGAAGAGCACTACTGCTGTGCTAACCAGACAGCTCCTGCTAGAAATGGAAACTTATGCCCAAGTCTGAACGCACTCATTTGTGCCATACCCAGTAATCTGCTGATCCTGCATTGATAATCGTGACCCAAAGTGATCTGGCTGCGAGCTGAAGTTCAGAGTGAAACTAATTCAACCTTCTGAACTGTCCGGTGCCAACATAGCACGCTGAAGTCAGAGAAAGTGCTCGTTAAGTAACTTGTGCAGTGGATGGTGGTTGATGTTTTAGTCCTGTTTTTCCAAGTGTTCTGTTTCAAAACCTCCATCTAACTTTGAGCTATAAAAAACAAATAGATTTATTAAGGATTGGGTGTTGTTTTGGTCTGACCTTCCTATCCCACAGAACAATATCTCATGGTGAGCAATTACTTTCATTCATTATTACTCTTTAGAGTACTTTTTTCCTTGAAAATACACACTTTTGGATGAAGTAAAATATTAAGCCTTTTGAAGCATAAGTTCAATTGCTAGAAATTGAAAGAAGCCCTTCACGCTCTATAAAAGGAATTTAAACTTCCATTTATAATGGAAATAGTACTTTAAATTTGGATGTGCTTTTGTTAAAAAAAGTGAATAACAAATTAAATTATTTGCTTTGAGGTTAAGGGGTTATTTTTTCACAAGTATTGCTTTTGGTACTGTATGATTATTATTGCAAACCCAATGACTTTGAACTAAGAATCCTGTATTCAAATGCTATTAAAAGTAATTTTCATTATAGTTTTCTGAAACATTTTAATCAGATCATATAAAGTCAGGCAAATGAGGTAATATACAATATGTGTCCACTTTTCACTCTCCATAATAATTGCTTCAGTTACACTTACCTTCTCAAATACTGTTGCTCTAATTATCTTATTTCGCAAGTCAGGATCTTTTCAACGGCTAAGTTTATCTGGAGTCAGAACCTACATATTACGTATTCTCCATATAATCTTTAATGGTAAATTCATATTGATTTAAATGAAGTTTTTCCAACCTAAGAAAAATAAACATATCATTTGAAAAATTTTGAAGTCAAAGGAACAGATACATATGCCTAAATACAATATGCACTTACGTCATTTTTTTTTTCCAAAATCGTATTCTGTATTGTAGACATGATCTTACATACACAAGTGTAATACTGTTTTAAATTATATTTCCCAAATAAACCAACAATTTGCTCTTGTTGCATACATTGTATTACTGCTCATGTTTTCAGTTTTAGCAATGTGAGCTACTGGCAGTGTATGTACAAATACTGGGTCACATAAAGACTATACTTTTGACTATCCGGGACATAAAATTCAACCTTGCTAATTGGAAGCTCTTTTGGCTTTCATACAAAATGAAATCCTTTTGAGAGGATGCTATCCTCTTAACCCGTGAAGAAAGGAGACACAAAATTAAACACCTTTTCTTATACGCTCTTATGAGAATCAGTCACTTTGGACATTACTAAGTGATATCTTCTAATTCAAGGAGAAAAATATAGGTTTAATTTTTTTTCAGATCATATAGTTTATTAGTTTTCAGATGTTATTCTCAGAGCACTTGTGTTTAGAAAGTTCAGAAAGGTTCTAATTCAGTTTTTACGGTAGACAAATTTTCTTTGGGACTTGAATAGAGTTGAACTTGTACTCTGTCCTCTCATTCCTTTGATGAGAACCTTAGTCAAGGATTTGAACATTTATTGATTACTTAGTTTTCTACAGTCTAATTAATGAATTAATTTAATTAATTAGTTGAATTAATTGACATGTTTAACTAATTATAATTATTACTAACACATTCCAGCTTTCTAATGAGATTCCTTTCCTTGCCAAATATGTATCAAGGCCTATTTTATCCAAATCATCTTCAAGTCAGAGGACAGGAATGCATTCTGGAATATCTGGATTTCATTTTCTTTTGTTAACAAAGCATGTTCAGTGTAGGTCAGCGCCGTCTGTTTTTGCCTCTCTTTATTTCCTCTTTATTCATACAAAACTATTTTTCATTCCTAATGCTTGCTCAGCCAAGGTGTCACCCAATGTCCTCATTTATTTCCTCCACTCCTCCTGGTGATTACAAGCCTTACAGATGCTAAAGTAGTTTGTTGATGACTCCTTCTGTACTTTTCACTAGTAATTGACAAATCAAGCAGTTAGCTGAATAGGCAACTTACTTGTGGTGCGATACATTGATTTATCTTAAAAGTTTGCGTAATAGGTTTAGCTATGATTAATTTAAAAGGAGTTCTCCTGTGAGTATATGGCATATTTCTGATAACAATTTATCATCATTTGCTTCAAATAAGGGGTGGAGCTAATCTCGGAAAGAGCTTTGTATGTTTGTTTGATGGAAGCTGAATGCCGCCCCAGCTGAAAATGCTGACTCATGTCAAAAAATTTCCATTTAATTTACACTCAGCACAAAGCAGCAAAAGAGCTAAATAGTACCCTCAGAGGAGCAAACTGAAACTATTGCTTGAACAAGTCCTTGTAAACTGCAGGGTTTAGTGAGAGAGGAAAAATACGTTTTAAAAGGCGTAGATAGGAGTAGATTGTTACAGAACAGGGATGTCGAGATGTTTGCTGTGACTTGAGGAACATTTTGGTTTTGTTTGTCTAACAGTAGCAGAGCCGAAAAATTGCCAGTAACTCATTTGAGATATCGACGTGGCAGTGGAATGGGAAAGGCTGCAGGGTGGTTTATCTCTTGGAACGTGAGAGCCCTTCTGCACTTTCAGGGATCTTTGGCTTTTAAGATGTCGGGATGTTAGCACATACCTGCACCTCTGTGTAGTTCAAGTGGCATCAATGGACTCGGCATCAATTTCTGCTACAGCAGCCTTGGCAAAATTTCTTGGTGAATTTTTCCTGGGAGAAGGCCAGTCTGTCACTTCTGAATTCTTGTTCCTCTGAAATCAGTAGGACTTTCCATCAGCAGTAAAATCCAGATTTCTCTCAAATGTGTAAGCAATATTTTCTAGCAATAAATTTGTTGTGTAGTTCTTGTTGGCTTTTTTCCCCCATGCTATTGGAATTTAATTAACATAGCACAGATTATCTTTTAGTAAATATGCAGCATGTTTATAACAGCTAAATTGTCTTCCTGGTATGTTTCACTGACTGGTAAAATTAATGTTTTTTATTTGTTCAGATGGTTTTTTGGCCCGACCAAACGAGCAGATGCCGAGAGACAACTGTCATACCCTGGAAACCAGGCAGGAGCCTTCCTAATTCGAGAAAGCGAAAGTCTAAAAGGCGAATACTCACTTTCAGGTATATTCTAGTTTTTCATCTTAAGCAATGTTTTAAAAATTTCTCAGGTGATCTGGACTTTTTTATTTTTGAGAACGATAAACTGTGGCCATGAAAATGAAATTAAGTTCATGATAATATTTCTTTCCCAGGAGATATATAAAGAAAACTCGGCAAGATTCATTTGGATTTTTACTAACATTTATTTTGTAGGCTTTGTTTATTAATATGTTCAGAGCAGAAATTAACTTTCTTACGCTTAGTACTTCTAGTGTGCCAGCTGCCTTAAAATAGAAACTATTTTCATTATTAAAATGCCAAAAAATACACTGCAGTTGTACACTACTGTTCTGATTAGTACACAAAATAAAAATTAAACCATGTTGGCAGATATCTGCAGTTTAAGAAAATGAGATTTCTGCTAGAGCACACCCTTAGGTCTATATTTATTTGTTTTCAGGGACAAAATGATAGGAAAATCTTCAAAGCTCTACTTTGGAATCAGTCATATTTCATTGAAAAGTTAGTTGTAAACATGAGTAAAAAGTTAAATTTATGATGATGATGGGTTTTGAAATGTATTTAAAGTCCTTTATTTGAATCCGAAAGACTATCAAATAAGGACACTTATTTGATAATAATTTTACTTACATATATGTACATGTCATCTTTTTCATGTCTTAGATATTTGCCATATCAGATAGTAAACATGATTGTTCATGGGTTGTTTTCCGTGAATATTTTCTATCAAACTTGTCATACAAGTGTGAGTCAAGAGTATAATGTTGTCCCTGAGACAACAGAGCTATACACCCAAACTTCCTAATGTGCTCTACCTATATAGTTCCATACGCCAGTGAAGACTCTTGATGTTTGTGAATAAACGGTTAAGTTGTCACGTGCAGAATTATGTCAGTAAAATGAGAGGCGTCTTCTGCATAACCAGATTCTTTCATATTGACTCCTTTTCTGCCTGGATGTTTATGTGTCAGTCATCTGAGCATTACACAGAAACACATTAAGCAGCTTAATGAACTTTTGACACATTCTTGGTTTCTCTTTCCGAATCATAAGGAAAGGGTATATACCTGCAATGTCTTGTGGTAATGGGAGGGTTGCTTTTTATTGCCAAGACAAAGAAATATTTGTTGCCTGTGGAGTGAAATACAGGGAAGTTTATGAAATAAATACAGTATTTACAGTTCTGTAAGAGTTCATTCCATAGTCTTCAGTTTGCCCTCAAGGAAGTTTGTTCTCGCCAAGAAGCTCTGATAAGAAAACTAACATCAGCAAGGAATCAGACTGCTCCCAAACTGTGACTGAACTGTGTGTGCACCCTTTTATCCAAAAACTGTATTATAGCCGCAAACCTTTCAAAATGCTTTCCCTCTATATGCCAACTTATCCCTGTCTTACATGGTTTCAGCTTCCTTCAAGTGCTCTTAATTGGTGAACTGATTTCATCCAAGGACTGGGCTAGACCGATAACAGTGTGGTGTTATGCAGGGAAGGATAGATAGGCCTGTATTATCTGCTTAATGCTGGCACTTGAATACATGACACCTTACTAAAAATCAATGAAAACTCTTGTGCTTGTGCACCTAGGGGTGGAAATGCAGTTTCTTTTTGTTATTCTCCTACTGTAGCCTTTTAGGAAGGATTCAAAATCTTAATTCTTCACCCTGCATCCTGACTACTTCTTTAACAGGAAGGCAGCAGTACCTTATTTAAACTATGAAGTACCGCAGAGAAAAATCCAAGAGAATGAAAATAAATATTAGGCCAGCATTTGTGGTAGGATGAGATCATCCTTTGATGCTGCTGTTTAATTTTTTCTTTACAAATCGTGGATAGAAACTATATTCAGTCTGATTTAGTATATTTGATTCAAGTATAAAAGCTTGTGGTAGACATTTTTCAGGTTTCTGTACAAGCTTATTTGGGAACAGAAGATTTGATGATGGCTGATAACAGCAAGATATGAAACCTTCAGTGTGGATTTTTCCATGCTAGTTTGTCTGATGAAGGAAGGGAAGAGTGGCGCTGAAGAACATAATATACGAGAAGGCAAGGCTCCTGCTACAGGAGACAGCCCTCCTTCATGCACAAACATGGGTTGTCCTCTGAGCATGTATGCATGTATATGTGTGTCATCTCAGATTTATTACACATTTGTGTTCTGTTAGGCAAAGAAAGAGAATAAACTCTGAAGCAGTCTGTAGACAGTGAGTATTAATGGCGATTTACCACTGCTGCTAGATCTTTTAGCAGCTTCCCAGACCTGAACGTAATTTAGCCTCAACATGCTACTTCATCCTGAAGAGCTAAATATTATTTGCTGCTTACTGAATAGGCTTGACTGACTAGTGTCTGTTTGTCTTGTGCAAGCTTTTTTGCTTCCAACCTAATAGTATACCTAACGGTCCAGACACTGTATGTCCATAATCTCATTTCTTATGTCTACTTTTGGGAGAGCTAGTGCATTCTAAAGCAAATGATGAAGTGGACTGTACTGTGGGTAGAATTAATTGGAAGGAAAGTTGTTTAGTCCACCAGATGCTATGGAGAAGGCAGTTTTTCTGACTCTGTCCTCTTTGTTCCATCAGAAGGAGTTGTAAGACCCTCAAAGCAGAGGCAGAAAAGCAGTGTTTTCTTGAGGAACAGTGATTCAGGAGTGTATTTCTTTTAAGAGGCCTTGGATGGCTTCTTTCTCCATGGTAGCTGATACGCTGACGGGGGAGAAGTCACAACCTGATATTTTGGAATATATCCCTAATTTCTGTTTCCAATTTTTTCAGTGCAGAAAGAACAGACCCCCAAAATCCCATCCTCTGTAGGACTGTTTGGGTTTGCTCTACCTGCTATTGCTGTTTTGGTTTCACTCCAGGGTAGATGATAATGACTAGAACAGTGACAACCTGGCTTTCAGAATTAAGGTCTTTAAGAAAATATTGTAACTCTCTGTACAGACTAACATTTAAGTATAATAAAGCTAAAAAGGAAAAGAAGTAGAAAAGGAAGAGAGATTTTTACCCAAGCACCCATAAACTGATTTTATGACTTTCATGCTTGATTTCATACTCGTATGGGCAATGTATAAGAGACTTAATGGTAATGAGGGAGACAAATGGATCTCCTTAGGAAAAAAAAAGAAAAAGAAATAAACCCTACCTTTTATTAAAATGACACTTTTAACTTCTAACTTGCCTTGATGGGAAAACTCACAATTTGTAAGATTTAGATGATAAATGACTATTTAAATTGGAAACAAAAAGTCATATTCAGAAAGGTTTTTCTCAACTGTGAATGGTTAAATGGAAAGCACATCAAACCAGATAGGCCACTGAGATGTGTTGCTATTATTTTAAAGTGTTTGACATTTTAAAAATAGGTTTTCCCATTTTAAAAATGCACGTTGTCGACAGATTTTTATGTTGATGACTCCAGCATCTGGTGTGTAATGTATTAAATTTTAAACATGTTGGTGCCATCTTAGACATTGCCTCTTTTTAATTAAAAGCCATAATTTAGATGCGCTCAGCTTAATTGAGTGTCATTGCCAATGATAGCAGGAGGCTCTCTACTTCCCCCCTCACTGAATAATGGTATCTGAAAGACTGATTGCATTAAATGACAATGTAAATCGTTTGTGTTTTCTTCCATTTTTTTCCCTGCTCCTAAAAAAGATTGTATGGTTTCCTCTAGGCCAGATTGGCTTTTGGCATAGCTAAAAATAGGTAATAGTTTAAGGCAGCGGACTGATAGCAGTGGGAAAATGATGGCCGTAGCAGGAGAACAATTTCGGAGCAGCCCCTGCACCTGTTCCGTGCTTGTAAGAGTGATCTCATAAGCCACCCTCCTCCCACATCCACCCTGGGCATGGAGACCGAGCACGGCTCCTGCCAGCAGCGCTGCACTGTCAGTGCTGGGGGAGGACGGCTGATAGGAGAGCTGTTGGGACACTGATGGTAATGGTGCCTTATTGTCTCCATGATTCATTTGGTGAAGATCTTGACTCTGCTGATGCCACTATAAATTTTGCTGCCCTGGGAAAGCAGTAGTAAATTATTTTATTCTCATCCTTGGGGTGGCAAAATGTACTTCTGCATGGCCCAACCTTATGAAGATGGGAAGCAGGGAGAGGAGAATGCTTCTGCTAAGCCAAACCCTTGAAGAAATCTAATGGGGAGTGGCGATTCTTTTGGGAAGGTCAAGTCAAGGAGAAAACCACTGCAGTCTTCAAACCTAGTTGCTTTCAAACTGTGTGAAGCTGAATTTGTGATCCTGTCCTGTTAAACAGTCTGGTGTGGATATAGTGAAGACTGGAAGCACTGAGGGGGTTATGGCTAGCTCTTCCCTGCGTGACGGATGCTCTGTGTCGTGTTGGGCATGCTGCAGCTCTGCAAGTGTGCGGTGCAGGACTCATACAGCCAGACTCAGCCCTGGGATACAAGTAAACAGCCCCCTGTCAAATACCACACTAATCTCAGCTGCTTATCACAAGCAAAGATGGTATCAGCACAGAAATTTTCTCCAGATTCTCCACACATATCATACGCCTGACCTGTAAGCTGCCAATCATAAGGCTTTGTACAAGGCTCATTTGAGAAATTACAGCACACCCCTCAAACCAACTCTTGCATTAATATTAGCTGCTTCACAAGTAATAATTATAAAGCTGCTAATAAATAAAGCAGGTAGTCAAACTACTATCACTTGTGATATACAACTGAGGCTGGATTAACACAGTCATCCTGTTGGCCTTTTATTCATCATAAATAGCAATTCATTTGGCCAGATGCACTTTACTGTGAGCTTTGGAAAAGTCATTACATTTCCAGTCTGTTGTTACTGAATTACTTTTTCCTTCATTTTGCTTCAGTGCCATTTCCAAATGATACATCACAGAAATATACATGCATTTTTTAATTAGAAAATATACTAATTATGGGGACTTAATTTAAAAAGAAATGGTATTTGAAAAGTGTGATGTAATTATCTTTATACTATGGAGTTATATTTACAAATATTCTTATTTTTGGTCCTCATGCAGAATTGTAAGTTGGTAAATCAGCTCTCAAAATATTACCTGTGGCAGATGTAAAATCTCCTAATATTTTCAACAGCTCCTGTATGCCCTCTGGTGTCCTGGGATGACAATTGCACAATACAGTACAAAAATATTTGATCATACATGACAGTACTTAAGAAAGGAGAAATTTTTCTTTTTAACTTAATCACTTAAGTAGTGAGAGAAATTATACTTTATATCAGCTTCGTTTATTACATGCAACCCATAATTTTCTATAATTTTTTCTAGATACAATATGTAGCTCCGTATTCTTCTGTTAGTATAACCAAAGTGATTGCCAAAATTCATGCAGTGTTACAATATCAAGGATCTATCAGCTATGATATATCTCCAGGGGAGAGCAATAACAATTTTTTAGACAATTAGATTTTCAAATGTAACAGACTGAGGCTGCTTCTAGGATTGAAAAATATTTCCATTAAATTATTTAACTAAGGGTTACCACTAGTCTACATGACTAAATTGAATATGTTTGCTGGAATTTTGGCTACTAAAAGGTATATTGGAGGTAAACAGCAGAAGGCCTTTCCCCTATGCCTCCCTTCTGCTTTTCAGACTTTTCTCTTGTGTGAGGGCCCTGAGAAGGGGACAGTACTGGTAGTCTCCCAAATCGATGGGTGCGGAAGGAGTCACCTGGCATATTGGAAAGGTGTAATGTTGGGTGATGAGGACCAGGATGGCAACTGGAGCACCCCCCTCCCCTTGAGAGCTCTGTCCTCACTCATCATGGAAAAGCACCATGTTGTTTCATTAAATGCAGGGTGGGATACCCCTCTTATAGGAGCTAAATCAGTTACCCTTCAGTGTGTAACATAGGCTCTCCATTGCCCACTGGAAATGGACAGTGATGTCTCAGGCACGGAGTGTCATGCTAAATCACACCCCACATGGGAGCCTACATCCCTTTCCAGCTCTTCAGAACTGCCCTCTCTGCTGACACTCAGCCTGCCATTACTACTGCTGATATTCCTTTATAAAGGCGATCTCTAAGCCAGTGGTCTCCAAGCTTTTTGATTGTGCACCCCTACCAGTAAAAAGAGTTCTGAGCATTCACCCCCGACATATGTTTGTTTGTTTGTTTATTTATTTGTAAACTGTATACATGTACTACTGTACTGATAGATTATGTACATTATAGAACATACACCAAAAAAAAAGAAATTAAAAAAGGATGAGATAAAGATGAAATAAACAGTATTTTTAAAATACTTATTTTATTTTATTTATTAATGGTACAAAGAATACCTTTTTGCCCCATCCCAAAGGACTGTCTTGCACACTCCCCAGGTTGCATGCACTCTGCTTTGGAGACCACTGCTCTAAGCCAGTTTCTGATGACAGAACCATCAGAAATGGCAATTACAAGCCTACTATTCCTTAGATAACATACTAGGTGAGTGACAGTGCATTTTTTTCTCCATCTCTGGCCTGCTGCTGGTCCAGGTCTAGCCCCAGCATGCAGTGGCCCAGCCTTCTTTCTGACACCTCCAAAGAGTGCTCTGACAGACACAAGGAAGGACACTTTTGGTGTCATGACGTGCAGCTAAATAACCAACAGGAGATGAGGAGAGAAAGGTCTTGTTGACTAGGAAAGAATAGATGGGAATAAAACACATTTCAATGGAAAGGGAGTCATCAGCTACTCAAACCAGAGCGTTATTGGCCTGATTTTTGCATATTCCAAACATGCACAAAACTCAATAAAACCCATAGAAGATGTGAGGGCTTTCCAGAGAATCATGGCCGTGTGGAGGGTATATCTTCTGCCTCACAGAAGATATCTTTATGTATTTTTTGTGTCAGTTCTTACGGTGCAAACAAGAATCTCCGAACCTGAATGATTAAAGACTAATAGACTAGATATGTTAAGCTATCTAAACAGTGGGCTTCGGTTTGAAAGAGATTTTGTATAGTTGTCATCTTTGAAACTAAAATAATTTATTTTAAGGTCCTCATAAATACATTTAGGAAAATTATGATGGATTGGCCGTAAGCTATATTGTACCATTGCTATAATTCCTGGAAACATAATATATTTAAATCTTCTTAGTTTTTGATGGTGTATCTGTGAAGCACTACAGGATCAGAAAGTTGGATGAAGGAGGCTTTTTCCTAAGCAGAAGGAAAACTTTCAAAACTCTGAATGAGTTTGTTGACTATTACAGTAAGAACAGTGATGGCCTCTGCGTGGTGCTCGGAAAGCCATGCCTAAAGGTAAGAGTGGATGCTACATTGTGCAACATATTTTTTGTAAGCTAACTCATCGGATATCAGTCAGAAGGTGTTAACCCCATATCTGCTTCTACCATTTCAAAATGTTGATGATCTGCTTATTTTCAGGAAGTTCTGGGTAGCGCTACAGTTTCATTCTTGAAGCTGACGTTAATAATAAAATACCATGCCATTTTGAACAAATCATCGTGTGGCTGGAGGAGAAAATATGCCAAATCATGATTTATGAATACCTTTTATAAATGTATATGGAGATTAAATCTCCAACTTCATAACTCTAGCTGTCCATAAGTAATTACTGAGACAAAACCACAAGGTTTGGGCAAGAAATACATCACTGTTCAAAAAGCTTGCTAGAGGGATGATTTCTAATTTTTACTTTTAATGGCAGGATATTTTCTTTAGAGTATTTCTTATTTCTAACAAAAAGTACCCAGCATGTGGGCTGTACTTTATGTTCTCAACTTACTTTATCACGTGTGTGTACTCTAAGGAAGCATTATTTATATCAGTTGCGACTTTACATGACATAGTTAACAATGACTTGCATATGCTGTTGAAAAAATATTAGAAGTCTCAATTACTGTATTATTTATTTCTTTTACCAGGTACAAATTCCTACTACTTTTGATTTGTCATATAAAACTGTCGATCAGTGGGAAATAAACCGACAATCTCTGAAATTGTTGAAAAAATTAGGATCTGGTCAGTTTGGTGAGGTATGGGAAGGACTGTGGAATAATACCACCCCCGTGGCAATCAAAACATTAAAACCAGGTATGTGAATTACTCTTAAATGCTAATAATGTGAAATGTTAGCAAGGGTGCGCCTTCATTTTTTAAATTCTACTGAAAAGAGCTTATCCATCTATGCAACCATTCTTGAAATCCATGCACTTAAACATGAAGGTTAGTAAAGCTCAAGGTCCAGATATTCTTTGGTATTTTGAATTACAATTTTATACAGTTTTCTGTTTCCATATGAGCTGAACTTATTCAGTATCTGTATTACATAAAAAGGCAACCCCAGCAAGGCCATCTCTTTTGTACAATATTGCTTGCATGGAATTGAATGACTACATTTCATCTGTAGGTGAAGTAATTGATTTACTACTGGTTTGTCATCTGTAGAATTTCTTCTAGTGATTAGATGCTATATTATAATGATTCCTGCGGTAATATAGAATATGTACTATGTTAAGTTTATATTTAAGAAGCGCTTTAATCTTAATATTGATTGAATAAAATTTCTCAAAGTTTTTGATACACATTAATACCCAAAATTTGCATATAATATAGGCTCGTTACTAATACAGCTTTTAAGATTTTTCTTAATTATTTTTCATTAACTTCAAGTAATTTGTGCATTTTAAATTGACAACATAAAATATCTGCCAGCAGATGGCAAGAACCACATAGGTAAGACAGGTAGCCTGGATGATATACATGTTTTTTAAAAAGAGATAACAATACAATGAGTTGTTGTTAATTGAAAAAGCTTGTGTTGGGCATTAATGATCATGTTGCAGGAAGCAGAACAGATTCAGATCTTTGATTCAGAAGAACAACTAAAAATGCTTGAGCTCTGCTTGAATGGCCTCCTGAACAGGGAGGAATTTAAGTATGTGTTTTAGGGCTATCTTGTATCAGGATATTGCTTGTCGTCTGGGACTTGAAAACTGAAAGCAAATAAGTACCTTTTTTTCTCTGCTTAACTGAAATTAGAAAAACTGCTCAGACTAAAGGCCTTCTATAATTCATGTGAAAGACAACATACTTTTTCCAGTGAACAGATGCATCTCCCTAGTGACCCAGTAAAGACAGAAACCATCTTCAAATCTCTTTGTCCATTTCTCTTTCCTAAGACAGTATCCACTAAGCCTATACCTTTTGTGACAGGGATCCATGTACCTATTTTTATTGACTCCTGAAACCACAAGTCTGAAACCAGTCTTTTTCTCCTTGTGTCTGTCCTGAATCTTCCATTCTGTGGTACAAGCCCACTACCTCTTGTCTCATACACCATGACTAAAGAGTACCTATTATTTTCTTCCTCTTTACAGCAGTGTTGCACATACTAGAAAACTATTATCAAGTTCCTCTTCGGTCTTCTCTTCTTTAGGTTAAACAGCTCAACCAGATTCTTTGTGTAGCTCAGATGTTTAGATTGTTTTCAGAAGATCTTTACTGGGCTGTTTCAAGGTGGTAACCATATTTTTTTCCAAGTATGATGCTAAAAGGAAGAACAAGTCTAGATTTGTAAAGAGAGGGATTCGCTTTACGTTTCTGACATGCTAGACCTCTGTTTAAACAGTCCAATATGATGCTTGCCTTTCTTCTCCATATGACAAGAACCTAATATTTCCATCTGTGTTTACTTTCCTTTAGTGATTTAATGCAACATCTGGACAAGTCTGTTTTATTGCAGAAGACTGAAGGGTTCTTCCTAAAGTGTGAAATATGTGAGATATGACTATGTCATATGTGAGATATGACTTAGTTGCCATCACAGAAACATGGTGGGGTGACTCTCATGACTGGAGTGCTGCAATGGATGGCTATAGACTCTTCAGAAGGCACAGGCGAGGAAGGAGAGGCGGTGGGGTGGCCCTGTATGTTAGGGAGTGTTTCGATTGTATAGAGCTCAACGATTGTGATGATGGTACGGTTGAGTGTTTATGGGTAAGGATGAGGGGGAAGGCCAACGAGGCAGATATCCTGCTGGGAGTCTGTTATAGACCACCCAACCAGGATGAAGTGGTGGATGAAGCGTTCTATAAGCGGCTGGCAGAAGTCTCTCAATTGCTAGCCCTTGTTCTCGTGGGGGACTTCAACTTACCGGACGTCTGCTGGCAATACAACACGGCAGAGAGGAAACAGTCTGGGAGGTTCCTGGAGTGTGTGGAAGACAACTTCCTGACGCAGCTGGTAACTGAGCCTGCCAGGGGAGGTGCCTCGCTCGACCTGCTGTTTACTAACAGAGAAGGACTGGTGGGAGATGTGGTGGTGGGAGGCCGTCTTGGGCTTAGCGACCATGAAATGATAGAATTCTCGATTCTTGGTGAAGTAAGGAGGGGGGGCAGCAAAACCGCAACCATGGACTTCCGGAGGGCGGACTTTGGCCTGTTCAGGACGTTGGTTGAGAGAGTCCCATGGGAGACGGTCCTGAAGGGCAAAGGGGTCCAGGAAGGCTGGACGTTCTTCAAGAAGGAAGTCTTAAAGGCGCAGGAGCAGGCTGTCCCTGTACGCCGTAAGAAGAATGGGCGGGGAAGACGACCGGCCTGGCTGAACGGGGAGCTCTTGCTGGGACTCAGGAAAAAAAGGAGAGTTTACCGCTTGTGGAAGAAGGGGCAGGTGACTCAAGAAGAGTACAGGGATCTCGTTAGGTCGTGCAGAGAAGAAATGAGAAAGGCAAAAGCCCAGCTAGAACGCAATCTGGCTGCTGTCGTTAAAGACAACAAAAAAAGTTTTTACAAATATATTAATGACAAGAAAAGAGCCAAGGAAAATCTCCATCCTTTATTGGATGCAGGGGGGAACATTGTCACCGAGGATGAGGAAAAGGCTGAGGTACTCAATGCCTTCTTTGCCTCAGTCTTTAACAGGCAGACCAGTTATCCTCAGGGTACTCGGCCCCCCGAGCTGGAAGACAGGGACGGCGAGCAGGATGAACCCCCCGTAATCCAAAAGGAAGCAGTCAATGACCTGCTACGCCACCTGGATGCTCACAAGTCTATGGGGCCGGATGGGATCCACCCGAGAGTGCTGAGGGAGCTGGCGGAGGTGCTCGCCAAGCCGCTTTCCATCATTTATCAGCGGTCGTGGTTAACAGGGGAGGTCCGGGACGACTGGAGGCTTGCCAATGTGACGCCCATCTACAAGAAGGGCCAGAAGGAGGATCCGGGGAACTACAGGCCTGTCAGCCTGACCTTGGTGCCGGGGAAGATGATGGAGCGGTTCATCTTGAGGGCGCTCACAAGGCATGAGCGGGACAACCGGGGATCAGGCCCAACCAGCACGGATTCATGAAAGGCAGGTCCTGCCTGACCAACCTGATCTCCTTCTATGACCAGGTGACCCGCCTAGTGGATGAGGGAAAGGCTGTGGATGTGGTCTACCTGGACTTCAGCAAGGCCTTTGACACCGTCTCCCACAGCATTCTCCTCGAGAAGCTGGCGGCTCACGGCTTAGACAGGTGTACTCTGCGCTGGGTCAAAAACTGGCTGGACGGCCGGGCCCAGAGAGTTGTGGTGAATGGAGTCAAATCCAGTTGGCGGCCAGTCACGAGCGGTGTTCCCCAGGGCTCAGTACTGGGGCCGGTCTTGTTTAATATCTTTATCGATGATCTGGATGAGGGGATTGAGTGCACCCTCAGGAAGTTTGCAGACGACACCAAGTTGATCTGCTCGAGGGTAGGAAGGCTCTTCAGAGGGACCTGGACAGGCTGGATCGATGGGCCGAGGCCAACTGTATGGGGTTCAACAAGGCCAAGTGCCGGGTCCTGCACTTCGGCCACAACAACCCCATGCAGCGCTACAGGCTTGGGGAAGAGTGGCTGGAAAGCTGCCCAGCAGAGAAGGACCTGGGGGTGTTGGTCGACAGCCAGCTGAACATGAGCCGGCAGTGTGCCCAGGCGGCCAAGAAGGCCAATGGCATCCTGGCCTGTATCAGAAATAGTGTGGCCAGCAGGAGTAGGGAAGTGATGGTGCCCCTGTACTCGGCCCTGGTGAGGCCGCACCTCGAATACTGTGTTCAGTTTTGGGCCCATCACTACAAGAAGGATGTTGAGGTGCTGGAGCGTGTCCAGAGAAGGGCAACGAGGCTGGTGAGGGGTCTGGAGAACAAGTCTTCTGAGGAGCGGCTGAGGGAACTGGGGTTGTTTAGCCTGGAGAAGAGGAAGCTGAGGGGAGACCTCATCGCTCTCTACAACTACCTGAAAGGAGGTTGTAGCGAGGTGGGTGTCGGCCTCTTCTCCCAAGTGACAAGCGATAGGACGAGAGGAAATGGCCTCAAGTTGCACCAGGGGAGGTTTAGATTGGACGTGAGGAAAAATGTCTTTACTGAAAGAGTGGTTAAACATTGGAACAGGCTGCCCAGGGAAGTGGTGGAGTCCCCATCCCTGGAAGTATTTAAAAGACGAGTAGATGAGGCACTTAGGGACATGGTTTAGTGGGCATGGTGGTGTTGGGTTGACGGTTGGACTCGATGACTTAGAGGTCTTTTCCAATCTCAATGATTCTATGATTCTATGATTCTAAATCTCTTAAACAATATTTAAAGAAGGAAACTAATGAAGCTGAAATGAAGAACAAGACTAAGCTGTCTTAAATTTTTGTAACATTAAATTTTCTTTGAGAAATTGTCTTTTCTTTCCTCTTTAAGAAAATATGTGGCAATTAGCACTCTAGGAAAAGATTTGTTTCTCATCAAACAAAATAATTAGATTTTGAACAAATTGCAGTGCATGCATTTCTACTTATTTTCTTTAGCGGGAAAGTGGAGCTGACATTTATCTCGTATTGCATATGCAAAAATGGGAAGCTATCTTAATCACATTTCATCTCCTTCTCTTAATAACTCATTTCAAAACTCTAATTCAGCTTTTCCTTCTGTATAATGGGGATAGTACATATTATCAGTTCTCTGTGAAACAAACTTCTATTTTAATAATGGATTCAGTTAGAACTGACAAGACTACCCAGAAATACCTGAAACACTAGTGGCAAGTTCCAGCTGCAATTTACCTTCTTTTTTTCACTTTTCTTTTTTTTTTCTTTCTGATGCTGATCAGCTGAATGACTGCTACTAATACTCTACCTGAAGAAAAGGAAGAGTTAGTTAATTTTATATCTGAAACAGATTTTAATATGTTTAAGGCCAAACTGATCTGTGGAGAGCCATTCTTTGACTGTTGTTCAATTCATTATCCTTTAATGTCTTGCTGATAAAGCACACAGAGAACACAATACTTCTAGAGGGACATGAGCAGGAAAAGAAGTTTTTTTCTTGTTTCTATAATAATAGGGTGTCCTAAGAAGACTATAAAACAATAAAAAATAATCACATAAACTTCGTCAATAGGTTTGTTAGCTAAAAATTAAATTTTATACTGGAATAAACATAATATTCACTGCAAACTTGTTCTTATGTACAGACTAGCACAGTACAGAGGAAGAAGCCCCTTCAGCTGTGATACTTTCTGTAGTATCATAGTTCGGCTGGGAAAAAGGGCTTGATTAATCGATACTTTTTCCATCTCTGTTTTTTTTCACTCTAGTCTGTCTCCTGTTAAGGTCAACAGTAGTAGTCTCATTGATTTCACAGTGGGTTATATTGAGTTAGGGCAGACACAAGCCCCACCTGGATGCGATGCTTGGATAGCAGAGAGTTTGTGATGTAACACTGTGATAGAGAAGTCGTGCATTGCACTTAGTGATGCTCAGCATGAAGACTTTGATTCTCAAAGCCATCTTGATAAATTACATAGGTAATACAGAATCTCTTATCACTGTACTTTGTGAACTATCTCGTTATACAAAAACAGTTCAAACAGTCTCAAATGGAAGCATTTAACCTTGTAGTGTACTCCTCTAGGGAATTACCCTCTTCTGCATAATGTTTTTCACCACTTGGAGTGCCTTACTGTAATCAATTAGTACATTGGTTTTCCATAGCTTGTTCTCATCGTTACTCATGAGGAATAACATTTCAATAATTAAAGCAAAGCCCCAATACCCTCACCCTAATCTGAGTAATAAATGCTTAGCTTGGTACTAATAAAATTATAGCAAGGGCTAGGTCTGGTAATTTCATTCATCATAATATAAAGATGATAAGTGAATGGAAAACATAGTAATTCATGAGTAATCAAGAAATGCATCATGTTGTATGTTGATGACTGAAGCTTCCGATAGTCACATAGGCAATATTTCAGGCTTCAAGTGTGACACACTGCAAAACGATCCTTTTCTGTCGCTTGACTCAAAGATCTAAATCAGTTGTCTTTATATTGGGAAGGGGGAGCCTATTTTAAAGCAAAGTCTTTTTCCTAAGCTCCTTTACAGTGTAGACCCACTGGAAAAGAAAGTCATCAGAACAACGGAGGGGTGTGATAAACTGTAAGTGATCTGACAAATATAGGGGATTGAGATAGAGAAGTTTCTGTTAAAATGGCGTTACCACCAGAAAAATTGTGACATGGAACCATGCTCTCATTTCCAAGCAGGAACAGGTTAATCAAGTAACGTAATCACATAGCAAACAATATAGAAGAGCATAATGCAATCAGTACGCTGTAGATTTATAGGCCTGAAGGCCAGAAGGGATTTCTGCTAGTTTTTCTGTTGAGCGTTATTTTGCAGTGTACATTTGTCCTAGATCATGTATAGTCTGAATACTTTGCTGTTATGTGCCGTTACATTTCACCCCTTTGCTGAGAGAGAGTATTTATATTTAATCAAAACACAGCTTGTTCTTGACTAGATAATAACTAGAAGTCTTCTAGTCCTGAGCTGGAGGCACAGAGAGAAGTTGCCTCTGCTATCTTTGACAGTTTGTATCAATCAATCAATATCACTGTGCCTGTAAGAATGTGGGCCTAATATCTCATCTGGGTTTACCTGGTGTCTTCTCTTTAACTCTTGTTATGTTTTCTTGTAATAAAATAAAAACCTCCTCGTATGCATTAGTTTTTTCTTTCTGCTCTGGAGGTACATACAGAGCAAGTTAAACCAATTTTCAGTTGCGTTTAGAAAGGCTAAATACAGTTTCTTGTTATATGGTACTCTCCTCATTTCTCAAATAGGTTTTCTGGACTTACTTACACTAATTTCTAGCTGTTGCTGCTAAAAGGCTTAAAATGATTGTGTTTAGGTAGATGGCCTTCCAACCTGTAAGAAAAATTAAACTCCCAGAATTCTGGTGAGATGGCAGTGATGGACTTTTCCCACAGCCAGTTCTCACTTGATGCAAATGTGTGATTCCTGACTTGTGAGTAATTAGGGTATTCAGAAGTCTGTTTCCATTCCAATTTGGAGCAAGAGCCGATTTTTCAGATATTGCACACATACTGGAAATTTCACAAGTGTTTCTTTCAGAAACATTGCTGTGTAGCATACTAGCTACATTTTTCCTATTTTTAGGCATCTAACATCTTAGATGTATCAGGCTTTTTTAATAATTATTGGGAAGAAATAAGCACTTACATGTCAGATAAATCGTACTATAGATTGAAAGGTACATTACAATGAGAGAATAACATGCTATTAAAGCATGTTTCTTTCCCTTGATTGTAAAGTCTGGACAACTAACTCAGATCTAGGTGCCTGAATAATTGCCTACAGTTGGAGGAGGTGAAGCCAGCTACCCAGCAGTGTTCTGTAATTCCACAGAATTTACAACAGTAACAAAACTGAGGAAAATGTCAAGCTGGTGGAGCCTCTGAGATCTTAAACTGGTCAGCCTGGGAGCCCTCTGATCAAGAACTGCAGAGGGATTGGGGTTCCTAAGTAGGCTACAGGAAATGTCCATCTTCTGATGCACCTGGTGGGGTGTTATTTCAGCCCCTGCCTTTATGATTATGGAGTATCTAGTTTAACCAGCTTCAGAGTTTGGGGTTTCCAGTCCACTGGTTATGGACAACAGGGCTCCACACACAGCCCTTATGGACCGCAAGGGAGATTTTGCAAGAAACAGAACTCAACCAGAGATGTTTTCAGATTTAACGAACCATCCTTTTTCAATGAATTCCTGTTTCTGCTAGCAGTTTGTTGTCCATCTCCAAACAGATTGTTCAACACTTCACTATCGAAAACATCAGAAGATGAAATCTATTGATCCAGAAACATTTTTTTCCCAACTCTTTAGAGACTTTTTTCAGAGCCAATGGTGGATTATGGAGACCTTCAAAATGTCAGAATGATTAATCTGTGATCGTTATATTTGTGTAAGATTTCTATTAACCTTGCAGGAAGAGTCACAAGACTCATCATTAAACTAGAGTCTTTAGGTTAAAGTAATACCGAGTATTAACTTTAATATCTTTCATTAGTACAACAATATTTAGAACTTTTGGTTAACCTAAACCTCATTTGTGAGTGTGAGACAGGCTGTCATTATGCTAAAAATCATAAATCTTGATCCTTTAATTAGTACCATCTTTCTGTGTCATCTCACCACTTCATGGTGTTATATTCAGAGGTTGCACTGCAGCATTCTTGTCCCCCTGGGACAGTACCCTCCATTGCAGAGGATACAGATGGTGGTCATGTTATTCCATCTCCTACTGTTCTTTGCTTCCCTTTTCCCTTCTCTCCCCTTCCCCTCCTCCCCTCATTATTTCTGGCAATTTTAGTTCACCCTCTTATTGTTCCTCCCACAAACATCCAGGGGAGAATGGCACGGGAAGAGGAGACCCCAGCAAGGGGGAGTCTCCTGGTAAGACAGCCTATCAGCCATGGTTGCTGCTACATCCCCTCTGCAATAATCATAGATGTCCCAAGATTTGAGTTTTCCTCTTCCTTGATCTTCTATCCAATTGTTCATACTGTGCTCCCTGCCACCTCCAAAGTAGGACCTGGTCCACATGAAAAATGTCAGTGGAGCAGGAGGTTCTTTTTTTTTTGTGCTGCAGAGAAGCTGAAGAGTTCCTACTTCCCTACTTTGCCTGTTTGGTGCTCCCCAGGATGTCTGTGATGGATTTCCTTCTCCACTTGCCCTCTGATTATGCAGTCTTGTTTTAATACTCTCCTATATGCTGTCCCAAATTAGTGATTACATTAAAAATAATACTCCTTCAAGGGAGAATCCCATGAATGCATTTTCAGATGTCTATAAACCCCCTTATCTTATGCAATAACCCCAACATCAAAGGAAATATAAGTTCCTAACTTTATAGGGGCATGACTGAGTACACAATTACTTTAGGCATCAGGTGAAAAAATTGAGCAGCGTGGGTTTGTTACTGTGTCCACTGCACTATGAAGACCAAATTTTCCACAGGTAATAAACAGGTGCATAAACGTGAACCATCCATCCTGTGTTGAAGAACTGCACTGCATGAACCAATGGCAGGCTTCTTCAAGCTTCTGGCAGTGAGCTGCTTAAATGTTTCAGCAGTGCACTGAAGACACTCTAGCTGGGTTTAAAAGTTGGTTGTACACTAGTATTTCTAGGCCACAGTGATTAAAATGCATGGCTAGAAGGCACAGAACTATAGATTTTGTTGAAACAATCTGCTGATCACTGTGGCTATAAACAAAAAGCAGTAGTAATGTGATGCCTTCATTCAGATAATTCTCTTATTTGTGCACTGGTGTTTGACTCTGCTTTGGAGACATCTGTGACATTTTACCAGCCAAAAACATAGTGATGGATGTGTGGATGAAAAAAACAAAACACAAGAACATCTTTGCCTTAAGGAACATCTCTGACTTTTGAGTTGTTGACCCACGATCATCAAAGAGGTGTAGGGATCAGCAGAAAGGAAAATGGTCTAGAAGCCAGCAGTTGCTATCTCTGTTCTTGGCTCTGCACAGCACTGTCTTGCTTTAGGTCCCTGAACATGTAATTTCACATTTCTGTTTTTATTTCCTACTGAGGCATTGTTTTTTCTATTTAAGTGGAAATCATTGCAGTGGGGATTTGCACTTTGTCCTATTCTGAGTGTGATGGATTCTCTAGAACCTATTGTCTGGGCTAGCTTACTTCTCCAACTGTCAGCACGCAAAGCAGACATCTATCATCACCAATTAATCGCATCTGAGAAAGTTCCTTATGCCTGTTCAAGTTGACAGATGCATTTGTCATTATCACATTGTAAAGCATCTCCCAAGCTTCTCTCTTTGCATGGAACCTGCCCAAGCATGATTTTTTTTTAGGAGGCTTTCTCAAAATCGTCTCTGGGTTGGTACTGTCAGCGGAGGTTTTAATAATATTTTCAGTTCTTCAATATGTCATCTCTTTAGTGCATATGCAGTGTAAAAAGCTTTGCACTCAGGAAAGTCTCCCAATTTCCCTGAACAAAGAAATTCTTTTATTCCATTTAGTTCAGTACATAACCTTACACTAACTTGTAAGTTCACTTCTGTATGGTGAGAAAGCTGCTTGAGGATTGTTGGATACCTATCTCATTCTCCTGATAATGTGCATAGTTTACACTCAGTCTCTTGTGTTATCAAGAACTTGGACTTTTTAATGTTATTTTTTCATTATGCGTAAACTTTTTCAGAAGATCGCAGCATACGCTCAATGTAGTCTGCACATAAATTCATTTTGTATAAACTTATTCAGAAGGCAAGATTGCTCTGAAGTACGAGGTTACTTTGAAGTCATTTGGGAATGTTTATTGACAGTTGCAAATAAAGGGTCTCTGGAGGGGATTATCAAATATTTAAGGGCCACTTACATTTAGGCCAGTGGAAACTACATAAAAAAACCTGACCTTTCTCTCTAACTCATTTCCAAATTATCAGTGTTTATCTTAAAATGTGAAGCTTCCTTAATTCTAGAAAAAATATTTTTAGAAATAAATTAAATTAGAAGTGATTTCTGGCAAAGCAGCACATCATAGAGCACATCAAAGAAACATAGTTCAACATTTTATTCTTAACAAGGACTTTGACATTTACAAAAACATTTTTCATTCAAAAAACAAATTATCAGAACCGTATTTTCTTCAGGTACTGATCAATCTACTTCCAAACCGGTGTCTTACACAAGGGATACTTGTAGTTTCAGTAGAGGCTTCTGTTAACTAGTTGGTTTTTGATCAAGTAGTTTCTACTTGCAGTAATCTGCTTTTCATACTGTGTTTACCACTTACAGCTGAAAACATATACTTCATTAAAAACACATGTAATTCAACTACAAACTAAAAAACCCCAGTTATTTGAAACTCCATATGGCATATATTTTATATATTTCATTTATATAAGCTTCCTCAAAGAAATGTATCATAACTGCTTTGCCACTATTGTGACAGGCTTTATCTGACTAATTTGTAACTAGCATGTTCGCTTGTTTTTAGAGGCAGTTTTTACTTTGCTTATCTAGTTGCCAAAACCTAATTTTAGACAAAACACTGATAAAGACACTTTTTATTTTTTTTAGTTAGCATCCAATCCACTTATTAACTATAGTATAAGAGCTACGGGGCTCTGGGGGGTTTTGGTCACTATCTGCTACTTGTGTTATTTAAAGATAAAAAGATATAAACTAAGTAAAACTGAAGGTTACATATGCTCTTTAAAATATGCAGGAAATACTTATTGATCTTTATCACTGGTTTGTTATAGTTATTATTATTAATTACTTATACAGCGTAAAGGATTTGCTGCTATTCAGCTAATAGAATACTTCCCTCCTGATCAATTTATTGGAAGTTGTCATGTGTGAAAAACATGTTGCTTGGTTTCAGTTTGTTGGAAGAAGTTTGTAACATGATTAAACTGAGAGATTCCTTGTAGGCAAACTTTGATGATGGGAACAAATCAGACTGCCATTTTCTATGGTGTGAAGAAATCCTGTATAATGATACATAGAGGGCAGGTGATTTGGTAGACCCCAAGTTAGCAAATAGTTTATCCTTTTTAGGATCAACATGTCAAATTTCGGCACCAATGCTAAATCACTAGTCATGCTCATGCATTTACCTTTAGAGGCAGAATTCCTCACACCATGCAGCTTCTCTGTGGACTTTAGGATGATTTCCACGACAAATGCATATATCTTGAAAAGAGTAAGCAAATGGACCACAATATTAAACCAGTATCAAAGTGAGTCCAAACCCTTTAAAGATAACCCTAGGCTTTTTTTTTAAATCTAGGATTGGTGGAAAGTTCAAATAAAGCTGTAAAGATTGTGCTGCTCTAAACAGGAAAAGGACATAGCGTTAGCATTGCCAGAAGTCTATGTCAGAAGCATTTCTGAGTAATTCCTCTTGCATTGATGTACATCATCGCTGTGTTTTGGGAAATAGGTTGGAGCACTTTTCAGGGGACAGCATTCAAGGCAGGTGTTGGGTGAAGGTGGCCCAGGCTGATTTGCCAGTTCATTCTGTAGAACAGATTTTCTGGTGGAGTTTTATTGCGGATCCATTTAGCATCCTCCCAGCATTTCACTTCATTTAAACATCCATGTTTGGAACAAAGCCAAACTCCCAAATGAACCTTGTTGGTTACCTAATGTTAAAAAACATAAAATAAAGACTCTTAACTCCTGCAGCCTTGGCTTCTTAAATGACTCAGTCTGCTTACACTAAGAAAAGAGTCTTTTTGAACATGGCATAGAGCAGACTAGACTTGGGTAGATTTTTTTTCCCCAAACTTTCACTATAATCTTTTCTTAATGAAACTATTTTGATTTGGGAGGAAGGAAACTTTTGACTAGTTGGATAATTTCACATTTGTTTGTACAAGTATTGTGAAGTAGATGTTATTTACCATCTTCGTCAAACATCTGAGAATATCTGAATGCTACTGGATCATCCATAGAGAAAGCTTTTCTTCCTTATTTGTACATGATTTTTTTTCTAATCAGTCCCTTATTCAGGATGTATGAGCTCTAATCCTAAATTTGCCACTGACTTTAGTTCCCTGTGCCATTTCTGTATTGTTTCTTTGACATAGTTTATGCATTGACTCATTGGCTATATGAATAGAACTAGAGATATTATGACCTTATGTAACACTTACAAAGTTTGGATCATTAACTGTTAAGATACTTCTGCATTTAAGGGAGTGTAAAATTACTGTTACATCTGTGCATACATTGGTATTTCTAATAAGGTTGTTCCAGATCACTATGAGAATATTTTTATATATATATTTGTATTTTATGTGAACATTATAAATACTTATTTGTATTCATGTATCTAAAATGCACACATCCGTTCCTTATATGCTACAGTGATTTCAGTGCTTTCAGGCTTTGATTGCTGAAGCAGAAAAAATAGTGCAACAAATTCTTATTGCCGCACTATTTTTCTGTCAGAAATTTTATGTTCATTACCTAGGCACTCTTACCTCAGTTTCTGGCCATTTCGTTAACCAGTTGTAACATGATTGTTTGCTTAAATTATATCATCTAACACTCTAGCCTTACTTTTTTCTGCCTGGGGGAGGCCTGAGGGAGGTTAATTTTAGCTTGTATATTTCTGGTGGCTGGAACACGTGTTCTCTGTCCCTGCACAACTGGTATGTTTCAGTCATTAACTGTTTATTTCAGCTGCACTGTCTGTTTTCTGTGGGAACTGTGAAGATTTAAGACGCTGTCCTGGTTTCGGCTGGGGTAGAGTTAATTTTCTTCCTAGTAGCTGGTACAGTGCTGTGTTTTGGATTTAGGATGAGAATAATGTTGATAACACACTGATGTTTTAGTAGTTGCTGAGCAGTGCTTACACTAAGTCAAGGACTTTTCAGATTCTCATACTGTCCTGCCAGCAAGGAGGCTGG
Source organism: Aptenodytes patagonicus (assembly GCF_965638725.1). Classification (NCBI taxonomy): domain Eukaryota; kingdom Metazoa; phylum Chordata; class Aves; order Sphenisciformes; family Spheniscidae; genus Aptenodytes; species Aptenodytes patagonicus. Next base: position 57,280,666 of record NC_134951.1, on the reverse strand, counting down.
AGGTGCACAAGAAGCTGGGAGGGGGCACAGCCAGGACAGCTGACCCAAACTGGCCAAAGGGATATTCCATACCATATGATGTCATGCTTAACAAAAAAATGGGGGGAGATGGCCAGGGGGTCACGGCCACTGCTCAGGAACTGGCTGGGCATCCGTCAGTGGGTAGTGAGCAATTGCGCTGTGCATTGCTTGTTTTGTATATTCTTTTATCATTATTATTATTTTCCCTTCCTTTTCTTGTCTTTATCTCAACCCACGAGTTTTACATTTTTTCCGATTCTTTCCCTCATCCTACTGGGGTGGAGTGAGCCAACGGCTGTGTGGTAGCTGCCTGCTGGGTTAAACCACGATAGATGCTACTGTACTTTGAAAGACAGAAAGCAATCTCAGTATTCCCTTAAGACTGCCAGGCTGGTACGAAGGCCTTTAATAACCTCAGCTTATGTTATATGCTGTTGTTTCAGGTTCAATGGATCCAAAGGACTTTCTGAGGGAAGCACAAATAATGAAGAACTTGAGACATCCAAAGCTTATACAGCTTTATGCTGTCTGTACTTTGGAGGACCCAATTTATATTATTACTGAGCTGATGCGATATGGAAGTCTTCTAGAATACCTTCAAAGTAAGCAAATGACTATAAACTCATTTCAAGGGGTGCCACAGCTGTCGGTTTAGTAAATACACTAACATAAAAGATAGAAGTACAACACTCTGGTATAATAAAAAAGCTACATTATTTGTCACGTGTGGGGATGAGAAAAGAGGAAAGAAAGAGGTTTATGAATTTTTGACGTGCCAAAGTATTTGAGAAATAGGGGAGAATCACATTCACAGTTTGATTCTTGCCATATAATGACCCATATTTTTCCACCCAGTTCTATGAGTAGATGGGAACATACACTGACAGAATAAAAATATAAGCATACAGAAGGATAGGTCATCATATTTGACATGAAATAGAGGCACTTCCACAAAATGTGCCTAAGAGCTTTGAAATCTATTAATAGGCAGGGATAGCCTTTCACTGTGAATTTGTCCCTTGCCTATCGCATCAGGGCTTTTATCTCAGCAGCACTTCAAAGTGCTCTTTTGAAGGCAAATAATAATTAAAAATAAAGTTGTACAGCCTGGAACAGACTAGCATAATGATTGCACTTTAAGTTCACCCCTGCTATTGAGAAATGCTTGATTCTAGTGTTGTTACCCATTTTCAGTTTAGCAGATGTCTCTGAGATGCTAAATGTCTCTAAAGCTGTAATGACCTGTTGAAGACAAAATGTTCGCTGCGATTGTCTTGCTAAATTTCTCCTCTGTCTCCAGCCCTTAAGGCAAAGCCCTGTGAAATACCACAGACAGTATTTACCATGACACATGCCTTCCCCCATCTTCTCTGTGGAACTGTTTTTTAGGTGAGGCTCAGTCCAGGGACGATTACAGCTAAAGGAATCTCTGGTAGAGAGACAGCCCCACCAGGAACTGCACAGAGAGGGGCTGCAAGAAGCTTGGGCCGGATCATCTCGAGTTTTGTAGGCATTTAAGTAGCCAAAAGTAGCGAGGCACAAATTTCCTTTAAATTCTCATCTTCAGTGCCTTTGTGTGCGGATTGCTGCTTATCTGATTGAAAGAGCCTGGCACATCAGGAAATGATTGCTGTGCATGAAAACATATATTGCACTGGAGAAATAGCTCTGAGAAAGCCAGGATGAGTCACGGCTGTTGCAGAGGTGAAAATTGGCCTGTTTGTGCACGGAGAGCAACACGTCCAGGACACACCAGCGCTGCAGCCTGTGTGTGGATCAGTTGCCAGCATATGCACAGCAGCTGCCCTTGCTGTAGGCAGCGCATGTATGCAGCCTGATCTTTGCCTAAGCGCTCATTCCTGTAGCCCTGCATCAGAGAGACTGTGGAAAGTCAGCTGGTTTCCAGGCAGCTGTCAAGATAACCGTAAAAATGGCCAGTTGAACCCCAGTCTAGTGGTATCTCTCCTCGTCTGATGGCCTATGCACAGGGGGATAAACAGAATTAAGAGGTGGAAGCAGAGATCCAGGTGCTTTGATAGGTATTGGTCAGAGAAAAGCCACTGCCATCAGTGTAATAAGGAAAGAGATTTGAAGCTTGCATAGAGCTCTGTGACTGGAAGTGATCTGTATCGGCTGGCGGTCAGAGCACAGCTCCTGATAAGCATTCTTGAGACACAGCCACTGCAGGAACCAGGAAAACATTTCCAAAAGGCTGCTATCTCTGTGTGCACTATGGGTAAATATGGCAAACTGGAACAGAGGGAAAGTCCAGAGATCACTCTTTGGTTAAATTTCCCTTCCTAGAAATGCATGGTATGCTTTTCCAGCTTTAAAAATCCCTAATATTTCATGCATAGTGACTATTGCATTCCACCGTGATGGCAGCTACTTAATAATGATGGGCATGTGAATTCGCTGTGCACCCTGTGAGTGTACTTTGGGATACTTCTTGATGAACACTGCTACGCAGAGTTACTGAGTTGCCACCAGCATGAGAAAAATGCAGCTGAAAACTTTTCTTTGTTATTGGATGTGAATGAAATTGTCATAAATGCATGAGTGTGTTTATCAATTCTGATAGACCTGGGGCTTGTTCTGGCAGGGACGCAGTCTTGTAGTTCAGTGAATTATTACGGAGGCAATGCTCTCAACTGGGGAAAATGCTGCTTATTTATTTATTTATTTATTGTCAGGCATCTGTCAATGAGAATATTTTGCTGTCTTTCCTATATGAGATATTGTGATTGATTGCTTAGAACAGGGTGCAGACCCTAAGCCTTCTTTAATATTTTCTCTAATAATTTTTTCATATAAAGGCGATAGTTTTGTCAAAAAATATTAGTAAAAAAGGATGTGGAGGTGCTGCATTTTCTCTATAGGATAAAGAATAAGCCATAGGAAGGTTTTATAAATTCACCAGTAGTGCCTGGTTTTGAGCGTGGAAGTTATGTTAACTTTGTTTTTTTGTTGTAGTTTTTCCTTCTTTAAAACACTTTAAACCAAACTAAAGCACATGTATACCCATCTGAATACAGCTGGAAACTCTTCCGGCCTGCTCTCAACCAGCCAGATAGGAGCTGGCTCTGGTCTGAAAAACTCTGTACTTGTACTAATGCAGTGCTGTGCTTGAACTTGCATGCCTTGACTGGCCCAACCTGGGATTTTGGAAGTATAGTCAGAAATCTCTGAGAGACAACCGTACATGATTTGCACTTCCGATCCCAAAGAGGCTTGTGCTTCATCTTTGTGCACAGTTCGCAGCTCCTAATCAGCTGAGGCTCCTCCTTACAGCTTTCCCTTCTTTAGCTCCAGAACAACAGCAGTGCAGAACCAGCTCACAGAGAGAAACCCTCCAAAAAATACTGCAGCAGCCAGGGCAATGGTGGCCTCTTCCCCTCCCACAGCCCACATGCTAAAGGCAGTAGGTCAGCGTGGTCTGGGATCCCAAGCAGGCCCCAATGGAAGAAATAGTCTTTCAGCGGCAACTCCACCATTAGAGGTGGATCTCGTCCTTGTCCTTTAACACAGTGCACCTGTGTCTCCTGCAGGGAATAAGACAGGGAGGGTTTAGGAGCTCTAACTCCTATTCTGCACTGAAACAGCTTGTTAAACACGAGGCTTATGAGTCATCCGTTTTTGCTCTTGGAGCAAGCTTGTGTCAGGCCAGCCTGGGAGCATCGGCAGAGCAATGACAAACCTGTGCTCAAGCCTGTCTGCATCCTTGTCTGCCTTCAGCAGGAGGTAGTTCACAGCCTGTGCAGATGAAGGAGCAGTATGAAAGGGAACACGGAGAGAGGGATTTTAAACTGAGTCCCATAAGCTAGTTTCCAAAACCCAGGTACTCATGCAAGGTACTTGTACATACTTAGTTATTTTCTGATTAAATACAACATAAGCATCATTTGCGGATTTATATCTTTGTCCAGCAAGCTGAATAATAAATATTGATGTCTGCCCGTTATCAGAACTGCAAAACTTCAGAGTGTTATATTATTCTGTGGCCTGATGATGGATTTTCTTGATGGTTAAGCCATAGATTTTCACATAGCCTGATTTTTCTCCCTCTCTCTTGTAAAGATCAAGGCAGCTATTAAACATATGTGTGGGAGAGGAAAAGATTTTCTGAGTCAACAATAGAAGTAAATAATCTTAGTGCTGGATTATCATGACAATGAGTTTAGCCTCAAAAAGGAAGTAGGACAATACGCATACAGGGCAAATTTAATCATTTGAAATTAATTTCTTTTACCTATTCATCTCAGAACATCCAGATGAGGGAAATTCAAGGCCTGGAGATTGCAGAATAGATTAGTAAACAATGGAATTTCACACTCTTCATAGGGAGTGATTGCGAGGTTAGGTCAGATAAAATGCCAGAACTGGAGCAGGCAATGCAAAACAATGCTAAGACACACTTTCACTATGAATGAATTCAAAATAAGCAACAGAAAACTGCTGGCTACAAATGTTTTATTTCTCTAACACAGAGGCAGTAAGGAAAAGTCACCATCCTCAATGAGAAAGGAGAACTACCAATAAACGTAGCAGCAAACACTCAGCTTTTTGACATTGTTAAGATTCTGAAACAGAAAGTTGAAACTGTTTTGAGTAGTAGAGGCTACAGAGGTAGGCACTCATGCCTCAGTGCTGCAGCATTTGGGTTTGGGTGACAGTGATGCTTGGCTATAACACTGATTTGGCTTACCTAGATTACCTTGGGATATAAATTCTTTGCTATGAGGATGTCAGCTGTCCCCAAAATGCCACAAAGGCCCTGAGTTTGAATTCTAATGTGTTATACCTGAATGACTTTTTTTTGAGTACCTTACTATTTTTGGCTGCAGTTTTTCATGGCCTAAGGCTCTTTCCTTCATTTGTGGAGGGAAGTTGCTCTGCTCAAAGTCCTTCTACTACTTTGAACAGCTGATCTTTGATTGCCAAATGTCTATTTCTGGGACTTGCTGATCTTACAGTGGTGGGAATGGCATGCACATTGCTTCAGAAAGTTCTACAAGAGAAGCAGGCAGCTTGAAAGCAGCTCAAGGAGTCCTACTGTTGAGTAGCAGCAACAGAGATAACATGAAGCAGTCAAGTGGACTGGAAAGTGAAAATGAGAGTTATACTTGACAGCAGATGGTATATTTCCTAGCAAGAATCATTGGAGAACAGGGAACCAGCATAATTTTGTGCTTTTCCATCTTTAGTCAGCTTTGGCTACACCAAGTGAGTACTGACATTAACTTTTACTCACAGTTTGGAATGCGTTATGCACTTGTCAGAAAGGCAAACATCTGCATTACTATCGGTAGATAAACGCCTTTTTCTTTGGACTGTGTCAGAAGCTCCTTCCAGGCCTAGATCAACTGCTGCACTGTGTCTGCTCTTTTTGAGAAGATGGGACAGGCATTGTTACTCAGTTATTGTGAAACTAGCTGCATGACTTTAAGTAGTGTCATTCACCAACTTCTGTCATTTGGTCAGGCTGTTACTTTATTGTATTGCATGGTTTTGTTGATTTGTGTTGGCTATTTGAACCAATCAGATGTTACGTTATTTATACTCGAATACCGTAAATATTATGTTATCCTTGCCATCTTCTTTTTAAACAGAAGATGCAGGCTCACAAATCTTCCTGCCACATCAAGTAGACATGGCTGCTCAGGTGGCTTCCGGGATGGCTTACCTTGAATCTCAGAACTATATTCATCGGGATCTGGCAGCCAGGAATGTTCTTGTTGGTGAACACGGTGTTTACAAAGTGGCAGACTTTGGACTTGCAAGAGTTTTTAAGGTGGGTTGTGAGAGGTTGAATCGGCTCTACTTTAACTCTGGGGAACGAGGTGGAAGAGGTCAACTAAAGGACGAACTGTAGCCTCTGAATTGCTGGGTTCAGGCAAAAGGCATGCCCAGGGAGAAAAGGAGCCATAACGTGTTCACTTGTATCCTCTACCTGTGTTATCCTGTGCAAGGTTAGAAGCTGGCCTGTGCCTTTGTGTCAGTCTGAAGATGGCATCCTGGTGTCTGCTTCCCATGCAGCCACCGAGGAAGGACCCTGGCAAGCAGTACCCTTTGCTGCACAACCTTTATCCACAACACTAGTGTCTGCCACATGGAGAGGGATCACAGGAACGATGGCAAAATTATACTCCTGAGCCTGTAAGGGAAGGCATATAAAAATGTATTGACAGCTATTTTCTCCTTGTTCACTTCCCCACTGCCTCCATGATGCTTGCGAGTGCAGATGGTAATCATAAAAGGACCTTATTGCTCTCCACGACTAATAGCAGAGTTCATAAAGTGAATTCTCAGAGCTTTAAATCTGATGCAGTTTCAAGTTCTTTGCCATTGCACTGTTTTTTTTCTCTAGCCCTTGAGGATGTGGAATGCCAAGTAATGCTGACCAAGATCATCCTAGGAAAGAGCTGTGGTTTAGAAATGAGATTTCCTACATCTGAAAATTATTTGATCAGAGTTAGAAAGATTTGATTTGCCATATTTATGGATTTCAATATGTAATCCATAATTTCTGAGGTCTTATTATTGTTTTTATTGATTTATGTTCTTGCACTGAGAAGGAAAAAAACAGAGAAAAAAAGCCCTCTGCTTCTCGTTTGTTTTTTTCCATTCAAGCAGCAGAAATTGAAGTTCATAACAGAGTTGGATTTATTACATACTGAAGTATAGAATAATGGCTTGACAATGGCATCAAGGGACTTCGAAAGTGCTTTTTGCTTAATTTTGATTCTTCTAGTTATGCATAAGTTCAGATTGCACATTTTTTAACATGAAAAATATGTGTTTTTAAATGAACAATGCTTACAATGGATATTTCTTCTCTGTCCTCACTAGAGAGAGTAATAATTTACAGCTGTTGACACTTCTTGTTAAAACTGAACTTTACTAAAATACTCTATCATAGAGTCATCTTGGCAGACTTTCTTAGGAATATTCTGTCTCCTAAGCCAAAGCACTAACATGGTCACATGCAAAGATCCCAAAGGAGTAGGTGTGAGAAATGAAATCTGTATTTCTGTATGCCTTAATTAGCATAATTAAATCATTTCTTGTTTCTAGAGATGAGTATTATGGTCAAGATGCCAACGGTATCAGTATGTAGATACAAAACACCAACAACCAGTCTTTTCAAAACTATAGGGCATTACAGCTGTGAAACATACATTCTGTATTAAAAAGAATCAAACAAACAAAATCTTGTACACATTTGCCTGGATTTGCATGTGAAAAACCTGACCGAGGCTTGGCTGTGACTGATGCGCATTAAATTGCGTTTAGGAATTAAAGAGAGAATAAATATTCACAAAGTTTAGATGTCTGTGCTATAAAACTTTAAGGACATGATTCTACAAATTTGCAAGTAAATAATTTTTCTCTGTGTCTTTCATCTTCACTTTACATGAATTAATTGGACCTGCTGTAAGCTAATATGTTAATTTGAATCACTTGGAGTTTGTTCTTTGGTCCCTGAAACCTGCTTAAGTGATTGTTATCAAAGTCAATGGCCCTTCAACACCGCAATAAATCACAGAAGAAAGGTTCCGAAATTCATTAGCTCTTGCTCTTGCCTTCTCTGTTTACTGAAGACCAGACATGGAACCATTTGGTCTCTAGTGTCTGCAGGATGTTTACACTGCCACTCCTGACAGACTTTTGAAATCTTGCATGCCAGGTCCAGAATTCACAGTAGCAGGTCATAATTAATCACGAGCCACTCCAGCGCTGTGTGCTCGCTTGAAATGATAAATGCTTTAGAAAAGCCTCCGATGAACGGTAGCATTTCTCAACTGTGAAGCCCAATTCAACAATAGACTTCAGAAAGTGCGTGTTTTAATACCATGAAAGGCAAGCACTCAGCTAAAAGAGGATAAGATTAAGTACGTGCTTAGCTTAGTCAGGTGCTTAAGTGCTTTGCTGAAGCAGATCTGAAATCAGGCTTGCCTCATTTTACCCATGACAGGTAGAAAATGAAAACGTATATGAAGCTAGGCCTGAAACAAAACTCCCAGTGAAATGGACAGCCCCGGAGGCAATCCGCTACAACAAATTCAGCGTTAAGTCAGATGTCTGGTCATTTGGAATACTTCTGTTTGAAATAATCACCTATGGGAAGATGCCTTATGCTGGTAAGTGCTTTTACCTAAAGAATGATGTCTAATGTTTTCTTGCTTTAAGAACGACACAAAAAAAAGTTGAATGCCTGTACTATGGGCATGTTAAAGGGTTAAAACTGTAAATACAGAAAGAACGCTGTTCAGATGAGGTCCATTTAGTGGGTCAGACCTTCTGGCTGCCCCAGGCTCCCTGGAAGCTTTCCAGAGGCTGTGATTAGCAGCCATTCAAGCTTCCTCTCGCTGAAGTCAACCTGCATTGCACAGGCACCTAAGCCAAGTGGTTATTTCCTTCCAGCATCAGATCAACGATGCCAATTCTTGGAATGTGGAAAAGGGAAGGTTTTTCTGTCCCCCATCCTGCCCTTGTTTGTTTTTTTTTTAATTTTTTTTTTTTGAGGATATCTCATGGAAGAACAGATTATTATGTGTGAAGTGCTGCACAGGCACTTCAGGAGGAAGGTGTCTGAAAAATGAATCAGGGTGTTTTTACTCCCTTCCCTCACATTTGACTATTGCAGTGGAAAGTCTTCATAAAGAGAAGGATCACAAGAATTAAGAATAAAATGTCACCAACCTCAAAAGTAGATTTAATGGTATGAGAGCAGCTATTATTCCTAGCACTGTGAGAAATGCTCAAGGAACTGCGGCTCCAATAACACAAGATATCAGTGAGATGATTGACTGTGACTCATTTTGTGCTGGTGAGGAGAACGCAAGGGAAGGACTAAAGCAAAAAAAAGTTATGCTGCATCTGTACAGGCCTGAGGGGTGGTGCGTTCACCATAAACTACATTTCTCAGGGTCCCAAACTGGTATTTCCTGTAAAAGGAAAAATTGATTTTGCTTTTTGATTCCCACCCTCACCCCCTGTGAAACCGTTCTGGAAAAAAAATAAAATAAAAAAGAAAACCGAAGCCAAAAATCCTCAACTCTTTCTTATATAAACTATAGGTGTGTGCATATGCACACACACACACATAAATAAACTATTCAAGTGTAAATGATATGTAACACCGTGATTCTTGGCATTGTCTGAAAATATGTTCAGCGTTATCCCTTTGCAAAGACATAGTTTACCTGTAACTTTACAGTAGAAAATGTCCTTTTGCCATGGCTATTCGCTTACTTGGTGTTACTTTCAGGAGTTTGTCCTCAGTAATCAGTTAGAAGAGGTTATGTTGATCCATGGTGCCAGTGGGTAAAGTACAGAGGAAACACCATTCAGAGATCTAGGGAAAAAAAGTAAAGATTATGCAATTCAAGATTTAATTTAAAGAGTAGAAAATGGAAAGGGAACGGGACAATAGTCTTAACATATAAAGGTATAGCAAAGCTACGGGAATGGTTTCTTCTCCGTGACTTGTGGTGACAGAGCAGGCAGGATGCCATCGCATAGCTGCACCCAGAGGAAACTTAGGGCTGACGTTAGGGAAAACTTTCTATATGTGAGGAAAATTCAGCAGCAGGACAGATTTTCTTGGGAGATTTTGGAGTCACCGAGACTAGAGGGCTTTAGGAACAATTTAAGCGAAATAGATGTCAGAAAAATTTCGGCAAACCCGAGTGGCAGAGGAAAAGCCTCACACCCAGACGAACCCATTTGCTATGCCTCTCAGGTGGCGCAGTCGGGGTGAGAGGGCTGGGAAATGCTGGAGGTGGTTTTTAACTGCTGGTTTGGGATCCTCCAGTGACTCCTGTGGCCTGTTGCCATTGAAGGCGGCCTGCTGAGGCCAGCTCCGCCTTCAGCGTGCACGTGTACCTCACGGGGGGGGCATCCCATTGCCTCGTCTCAGTAAGAGATAGGGACATGCAGTGTCACTAAGTAGACCCCAAGTAGTCTGACGAACTCCTTTCGCCTTGCAGGTATGCCAGGACACCAGGTGATCCAGTTGCTGGACACGGGGTACAGACTTCCTCAGCCGGAGACCTGCCCGGCGCCGTTCTACCAGCTGATGCTGCAGTGCTGGAGCGCGGAGGCGGGCGGGCGGCCCACCTTCGAGGCCCTCTGCGGGCAGCTGGAGTGCTACTTCGAGACCAACTCCTCTTCCTACGCCCACGCCCAGGCCGTGGTGAAATGAACCCCCGGCGGGGGCTGAGGGACAGACGCCAGCGAACACGGCTGAAGCGGGGGGGCTGTGAAATGAGTCTAACCTCAGACGTGGAGGTTATTAAGGGATGCTGAGGAATTGTGGTACGTTTTCATGCCCGCGCTGATCCTCAAAGGCACTTAAAATTTTTGCTGCTGGCAAGTGTTTTGCAAGACTAAGCATCAGGAAGCTGGAATGGTGGGGGCTTCTGAAAAATAAAAGGTCATCTATTTATTTTTTAAATAACATCGCAAGGATGAACAAATGAAATGAGTGTTGTTCAGTAACTATTGTAGCATTTTGTAATTTCTTTATTGGAATAATTATTTGCTGTTCCTTAGATTTTTGATTCCTACCAGGTTGTTCTCATGAAGGAATGTGATGGCTCTGCACAGCAGGATCTGTGCTTCCAGAGTCCTCTCATTGTAAAAAAAAAAAAATAAAAAAAAATCCCATGACTGTGATCATGGCAGAATCCAAATTAATTGCCTTGCTTAGACTTGAAGTACGTGTGCTTTTGCCATATCAGAAAATAAAAGAGATGTTCATGGGAGAAAAGGAATTATTTTGTTTTGTAGATGCAAAGAGTGATTTTTTTTTAGTTTGTCTACCGTTCCTCTTTTACAAAAATAAACACAACTATTATTAGATTTTTGAAGCTGTTTGTTCTTAATTTTGTCAAATAGTGCCACGGAACCAATGAGTTATTGCCCATTGAAGTGTAAGGATTTGTTTTATAGTACTCCATTTTAGTAATATTGGAGGAAAAGATATTTTAACATGAAATCAAGACTGCCTTAGCCTTTTAGAGTGACCCCCCGCTCCTATCCTGCTGCCCAAATCACAGACCCTCTCCAACAGGACAAGGCCTGGGGCAGGTCTAGGTACTTTGCAGAGGAACTGGCAATCCATGCTTCCATCTTCTCCAGATGTAACTTTAATATAGGAGATTTAAATAATAGATGATCCATTTTGTTTTGTTCCATGGGGGAATGGAGCCCAGGTGTTTCTGCTAGCAGTCTTTACAGCTACAGATTTTAGAATTTTTTTCCAGTTTTTCTAATTAACTACAATATCGGTTCTGCTAAAATCTGATATCACTGTGGCAGTTTTATGTTCTCAATTGTGAGGCTTAGAGAACCAATTTTCAATTATTTACTTATGATTCATCAGTTAATTATTTAACAACATAATCCAAGAATTAAGACCTGTACTGTGTTAACAGTGTGAGCTCAGTATAAGTGTGCTACCATTTTCCTCTAATGTCAAAAAAGGGTATAAATAAATGAAAAGATTCATTACTTTAAAGGCTGGGCAGCTTTTATTACATCTTTTTCATTTTCTTTTCTTCTCTTTATACTTCAAATCCATTCATCTCAGTGCCTTGCTTCTAATTTTTAATTTCCTTTTCCCCTCCTCTACTTTTGAAAGGCAGCACACTTTTTTTTCTTTCATAGAAATCTCTTATGTACTCACTATTCAAAACTCCTTTCCTTATTTATTGTTTTTCTATCTTACTGCACTTAGAGTCTTTCTAGCGTTCTGTCTCTGTTCACCTTCATTTTCTGTGCAGTGTTTCTCCCTACTAACCTTCTTTATACTAATTACATTTGTAAAGCACAATCCAGCGATAATTAATTAGCTGTCATAGCATCCATGAGATTTTGGAAAGTAATCATCCATTCTGACAGAAGAAGAGGTTAAATGGCTTTGCCAAACCCATCCTGATAAGAATTGTCATGGAAGGAACAGGGAGACTCCCAGGCAAAGTCTTGTGCTGTAGTACCATCCCTGTTTGTTTTGAGACTTATGCTAGCTACTGGCTCACGGCCCCAACAAGATGTTATTTATGATTATCAAACCTCCGTCAATCCATGTGTCTCTCGTCTGGCTAGGAGCTGTGTTTTACACTGTTAAAGTACGCAGTTAGCAAAACCCACAGAGTAGGTTTATGTAATAAGAATAGGAATGCTGTTATTTGGAAAGATCTCTGCGTCAAACTTGCAACTTTGATGTTCAAGCACTATTTCTAAGATTATTTTTCAAACTGAAAACATTAAGAATGTTGCGAATAAAAGTTGAGTTTGCCCAACTCAAAAAAAGTTTTGATAAAAGAAATACAATCTTAAAAAGCACAGATATGTGCAGTTCACAAGGGTCTAGGCCTTTTTTTTTTTCCCCCAAAGATGAGTTGCCAGGCAAAAAAAAAATCGACAGCAGGGAAATAGCAAAGTTTTCAGAATTCCAGATTATACCAACTGTTCCAAGCTGCTCTGTGCTAGCCTCTGCCCTCGGGTGGAAGTCAGCAGGATCTTGTAGGACTCCACTGAAGTGACACCAGTAATTCTGAAGAAAGCACACCTGTAAAATAAATATCTTCCTAAACCAGCATATAAGGACTAGAAGGTCTGTTCATCCAGCTAAGTTGGATGCCTTGTCTCCTTAATTTTTCGTGTAGTCAAAGGAGAGAGAGAAACTCCTTGAGATGGCGAATCGGTGCACCAAAATTGCATTTCTCTTCTGAAGCACCCCTGATGGGCTTCTTTCTGTTTGCTGCTGTAAAGGTTTCCAGGAGAGATGAGACTCTATGCTGAGGGGTGTGTGTAATAACCCACATGTTGTAAACTGAAATTAGCTGTTTCAAGCTCCCTCTACCAAGTGTGGCCTGATGAACCACCTTTAGCTGAAAGGAGCAGAAGCTGCCAGTAAGCTGCACCCTGCTGAGATGTGTGAGGAGCGGGCACCTGCATGTGATGGCCTCCAGGTGATGCGACTTGGCATGCTGGGCTGCTGCCGGCAGGAGTGTTCCCCTGCGGCTGCATCCTGCCATTTTACCTCTTGTGCTTTCTCTTTGCATGCTTGCACAGCCGCAGCTAGTTAACGGTTTGGATCTGCCAGCTGCCTCTAGTATGTGCTGGCCCAGGGTGGGAGACAAGCAGCAGCACTGGCTGAAAGCAGGAGGTAGATTCACTTTGGTGTGTCTCATTATAGGCACTGCATCAAATAAATTAGTTTATTTGTCTTCATCTTTGAGGCAGCATGTGCGTATTTGGCCTCCCCAAGGTGATATACTGTAGGTGAAGAGGTGCAGTCAGCCTTTGCCTTCCATGCCTGAACACCATCTCCACCCCATTGGTGTGTGTCCTGCAACCAGCGTGCCCTCTTTTCTTAGCAGAAGTGGAAAGCAAAGAAAGGCAGGAAGGTGATGGGGCCAGGACATTCATCTTTCTCTCGCACCGAGTTGCTCTGAGAAAGTCTGGTGCCTGGTAGAGCCCCTTTGCCACTATCAACAATCCAGCTGAGACCAAGCTTGAAAACCACACGTGCTGCTATGAGATCCAGTGGTTCCTCTTTCTGGCTTAAATCCATGCACTTGCACTTCCTTATTTTGCCTGTCCCTAAACTGCTGTTATACCAGTGAAATGCTGCTACTCTCATTTGAGCTCTAAATTTGGGTCTCTTTTTCCCTGGACTGGCAGGGGAACAAAGGAGAGAAAAATCAGCAATGCAATGGAATCAGCAAAGCTCTGGAAATAAAAAGTAATGTGGAAAAGTAATCATTTGTTCTCAGCTCTTTCCCTCCATATTTTTGCAGTCAAATGGATCCATTACTGAGAAAGACTGGAGGAAGAAGGTGGCAAAGGGTGATAAACCTTCACAGAGTTCAATTTGCTTACAGGCAATGCAACAGGCAAAACTATACCTTTCCAAGTCCAATTCAATTTTATAATAATTTTATTTATATGACAGATAACAATTATACTCAGAAGTCTTTGCTATGACTTGATTTAAATTAAACATCAAGGTTATCATTTCCAGTTATAGTGCACAGTGAGATGGATTTAACTTATCTCACTCTATTCTTGAGGCCTTTTATGTTCAAGGTTCTGCTAGAGCTATCTATTGCACTTGTTTTTACCTGATGGATCATGGAGGGAAAATAATGGATTCAGTTATGAGCAACAGTAATAGATTTTTTTGAACTGACATAAATTTCTGTGGTTAGATGGAATAAAAGGATCAGGAAGAGATAAGTTGAATTTTCTACAATAGACCGGTCCGTGTGAAATTCACTTCACATAAATTGCACTGAGACATCTTTTATGTAATGTTTTATTTATGTAATTCAGTTATTCTTTGAGAACTAAATCATTTTATGTGGTCTTACAAAAGATAACTTAAAAATGTCCAACCAGAAAGAAAGAACCTCCATTTTTCTTAAACTCTCCATTCTTCAGGAAGTTATGGAGCAATGGGATTATTTTGAACTGTAAGTATTAGGGGGTCCCTAGTGTTTATTTTTGACTCCTATTGGAGAAACTTTGCTCACCTAATCTGCATTCAGGAACATATGCAGGGATACTAAACGTGATAGGGCAACAGGGAACCTTCTATCACTTGTACTGCTTTCTTTATTTTTTCCATTGTATCTTGTATTTCCTCTCTGAATCACTTGACTACAAGCAACAATTTTCTGTGTGTGGATTTGTAACTTATAGCATGCAAGGAACTGAACCAGCAGACTGCATTATTTTATTGTGGTTCAGGCTCAACAAACTATCAGTGCATAGAAATGGAGCACATGACTCATTCAAGTGATTGATCCTTATGCTCTCTGTCCTGGTTTCGGCTGGGTATCCACCCCTTATTCTATACCATCTACGTCATGCCCAGGTCCCCCACTTTCCAATACATTCCCATTAATCACCACCCCTTTTCCTGTCTTTTGATATATATACACACAGATATCATTCCCTTAGTCTATGGGCCATCCCTCTAAAATGTTTGTCATTTGTCATTTAGTCCATGACTTTGGGCTCCATCTGTCATAATAATCTTCCAGGGCAAGAAAGATGGAGATGGTATGCGGTGTTGGATTGTTTCATGTTAAAGTCAGTTCTGGTTCCATCATCACTGTGCTTTGCTTGGTTTCATCAAAGTTCATTCTTCATTAATCTGGGTGATTTTTATTGCAATATCATTACTATGGCATAATATTATGTAGCAATTAACATCACATAGTCAGATCATTGGCTATTCTCACCCAAAATCAAATCCCCTTGAGGTACACATCGGACTTCCCCATCCTTTCACATTATCCACCAAGTGCACCCAGGTCCTTGAGCAAAAGCAATCCCACAGATGGGTTTGCCTTTGCCCGAGGCAGGAATAACCCAGACTGTTTTTCCCAGCATATTTTTATGTGCACTACAGGGACTTTATTCCCATCTACAGTATGTAAAAGTTTTGACTGGGCAGGGCCAGCTCGATTGGCAGATCCCCTTGTGTTGACTAACCAGGTGGCCTTTGCTAAATGTGTATCTCAATGTTTGAATGTCCCACCACCCATTGCTCTCAGTGTAGTCTTTAACAGTCCATTGTATCGTTCAATTTTCCCAGAGGCTGGTGCATGATGGGGGATGTGATACACCCACTCAATGCCGTGCTCTTTGGCCCAGGTGTCTATGAGGTTGTTTCGGAAATGAGTCCTGTTGTCTGACTCAATTCTTTCTGGGATGCCATGTCGCCATAGGACTTGCTTTTCAAGGCCCAGGATAGTGTTCCGGGCAGTGGCATGGGGCACGGGATATGTTTCCAGCCATCCAGTGGTTGCCTCCACCATTGTAAGCACGTGGCGCTTGCCTTGGCGGGTTTGTGGGAGTGTGACATAATCGATCTGCCAGGCCTCCCCATATTTATATTTCAGCCATTGTCCTCCATACTAAAGAGGCTTTAACCTCTTGGCTTGCTTGATCGCAGCGCATGTTTCACATTCATGGATAACCTGCGCAATAGTGTCCATGGTCAAGTCCACCCCTCGATCACGAGCCCATCTGTATGTTGCATCTCTTCCTTGATGGCCTGAGGTGTCATGGGCCCACTGAGCTATAAATAATTCACCCTTATGTTGCCAGTCCAGATCCACCTAGGCCACTTCAATCTTAGCAGCCTGATCCACCTGCTGGTTGTTTTGATGTTCTTCAGTGGCCCGACTCTTGGGTACGTGAGCATCTACGTGACGGACTTTTACAACCAGGTTCTCCACCCGGGCAGCAATATCTTGCCACAATGCGGCAGCCCAGATGGGTTTGCCTCTGCGCTGCCAGTTGCTCTGCTTCCATTGCTGCAACCACCCCCACAGGGCATTTGCCACCATCCATGAGTCAGTATAGAGATAGAGCACTGGCCACTCTTCTTGATCAGCAGTGTCTAAAGCCAGCTGGATGGCCTTCACTTCTGCAAATTGGCTCCATTCACCTTCTCCTTCAGCAATTTCTGAGACTTGTCGTATAGGACTCCATACAGCACCCTTCCACCTCCGATGCTTTCCCACAATATGACAGGACCCATCAGTGAACAGAGCATATTGTTTCTCATTTTCTGGTAGTTTATTATACATTGGGGCCTCTTCAGCATGCATCACCTCCTCCTCTGGCGATATTCCAAAATCTTTGCCTTCTGGCCAATCCATGACCAATTCCAAGATTCCTGGGTGACTGGGGGTTCCTATTCGAGCCCGTTGTGTGATCAGTGCGACCCACTTACTCCACGTAGCATCAGCGACATGATGTGTACAGGGGACCCTCCCTCTGAACATCCAGCCCAGCACTGGCAGTTGGGGTGCCAGGAGGAGCTGTGCTTCAGTACCAACCACTTCCGAAGCAGCTTGAACCCCTTCCTATGCTGCCAATATCTCTTCTTCAGTTGGAGTATAGCGGGCCTCGGATCCTCTGTATCCCTGACTCCAAAACCCTAGGGGTCAACCTCGAGTCTCCCCAGGTGCTTTCTGCCAGAGGCTCCAGGTAGGGCCATTCTCCCTGGCTGTGGTGTAGAGCACATTTTTTACATCTTGTCCTGCCCGGACTGGCCCCAGGGCCACTGCATGAACTATCTCCTCTTTAATTTGTTCAAAAGCTTGTCGTTGCTTTTGAACACAAACGGGGCCCCATTTGAAAGCGTTCTTCTTCTGGGTCACTTGATGGAGACGGTTTACAATCAGACTGTAATTTGGAATGTGCATTCTCCAAAACCCCACAACACCTAAGAAAGCTTGTGTTTCCTTTTTGCTAGTTGGTGGAGACATGGCTGTTATTTTGTTGATCACATCCATTGGGATTTGACGATGTCCATCTTGCCATTTTATTCCTAAGAACTGGATCTTCTTTGCAGGTCCCTTGACCTTACTTTGTTTTATGGCAGGATTTGGACTATTTTCTTCCCTTTCTCAAAACCTCCTCCTGCTATGTTGCCCCACACAATGATGTCATCAATGTATTGCAGGTGTTCTGGAGCCTCACCCTGTTCCAGTACAGTCTGGATCAGTCTATGTCAAATGGCGGGGCTGTGTTTCCACCCCTGGGGCAGTCGGTTCCAGGTGTACTGGACACCCCTCCAAGTGAAAGCAAACTGTGGCCTCCACCCTGCTGCCAAAGGGATTGAGAAAAATGCATTAGCCATATCAATTGTGGCATACCACTTGGCTGCCTTTGACTCCAGTTTGCATTGAAGTTCTAGCATGTCCGTCATGGCAGCACTCAGCAGCAGCGTGACCTCGTTCAGGCCACGATAGTCTACTGTTAGTCTCCACTCTCCATTAGACTTTCGTACTGGCCATATGGGACTGTGAAAGGGTGAGTGAGTCTTGCTGATCACTCCTTGGCTCTCCAGTTGACGAATCAGCTTATGGATGGGAATCAGGGAGTCTCGGTTGGTGCGATATTGCCGCCGGTGCACCATTGTGGTAGCAATTGGCACCTGTTGGTCTTTGACCTTCTGCAACCCCGCAACAGAGGGGTCCTCCGAGAGACCAGGCAAGGTGGACAGCTGTTTAATTTCTTCTGTCTCCAAGGCAGCTATACCAAAAGCCCACTGGTACCCTTTTGGGTCCTTGAAATATCCTCTCCTGAGGTAGTCTATGCCAAGGAAGCACAGAGCTTCTGGGCCAGTTACAATGGGGTGCTTTTGCCACCCATTCCCAGTGAGGCTAACTTCGGCTTCCAATACAGTTAGCTGTTGGGATCCCCCCATCACTCCAGAAGTACAGATGGGTTCTGCCCCGTTATTGCTTGATGGCATTAGGGTACACTATGCACCGGTGTCTACTAGAGCCTTATACTCCTGTGGGTCCGATGTGCCAGGCCACCAAATCCACACAGTCCAGTAAACCCGGTTGTCCCCTTCCTCCCCCTGGCTGGAGGCAGGGCCCCTCTAGTCCTGGTCATAGTATTCATTACTCATTTCTTGTACATACGAGTCAGAAGTCTCTTCATTAAGATCAGAAGTAAGATCAGCCCTTCTACTCTGTCTGGGGAACTGCCCACTGGAAACTGGAGCAGCAATTTTCCTGGAAGAACCTCTTTCTGTGATTGTTTTTTCTTGCAACTCACGTACTCGTGCCTCTAGGGCTGAGGTAGGTTTTCCATCACACTTCCTCATGTCCTCTCCATGGTCATGTAGGTTAAACCATAGGGTGCCACGTGGTGTGTACCCTTTATATCCTCTCTCTTGAGCAAAAGAACGCTGACTCCTAATAGCCGAGATACTGGTCCATACAGGTGGAGAGTAGGACCTATCCTCTTCAAGTTGCAGAACCTTCCAGGACAGTTTCTCCACAGCCGAGACAAGGGGGGAAGAAAGACTTTCCTCGTATTGCCGAAGTTGACCAGCCAATTCATCCACCATTTGTTCCCCTCCATCTTTCCAGGTCATCACTGCCGATGAGTTGGCATATGACAATGGTGCGCTCCTTACAAACTTCCGCCACATGGGTCGTGTGCACATGACTTCATCTGGATCTTTGGATAGCTGTTCATTGTTCAGGTCACCATAAATCACCTCCAGCACAGCTAATTCCCTCAGGTACTGGATACCTCTCTCCATGGTGGTCCACTTGCCTGGGTGACATATAACATCTTCCTTGAAGGGATACCTTTCCTTCACGCTTGACAGGAGTTGCCTCCAAAGGCTGAGGACTCTTGTCCCTTTTCCAATTGCTTTATCAATACCCCCTTCCCTAGAAAGGGATCCCAGCTGCTTGGCTTCTTTACCCTCTAATTCCAGGCTACTGGCCCCATTATCCCAGCATCAGAGCAGCCAGGTGACAACATGCTCTCCTGGACGATGGGTGAAATCTTTTCGTATATCTCACAGCTCACTCAGGGATAGAGATTGGGTGGTTACTGCCTCGATTATGAGTTATTCCTCTTCTTCCTCCCTGGGCAGCGGATGGCTCTCCTCCTCCTGTTCTCGTGATGGCCCTACTCCAGGGTAGTCTGCCTCATACACTTCTTCCTCTAGCTCCCTTTTAGAAGCAGCTTCTTCCTCCCTTACTAAACAAGCCATCTTCTGCTTCCAAGATTTTCTTGTGCATCGGGGCTACTGATACCGGCACAGGTTGGTTCTTTAGTTCAGCTGCAGTGCCTGTCACCGGGGTCGGAGTGGCTGAAGGGCCTGTTGTTCTATCGTCAGATCCAGAGACCTTCTCTTTCCTTTGAGGGCACTGAATGGTGTTGAACAGGGCTCGGTGGGCATGAGCCAGGCCCCAGCATGTTGCAGTGATCTGCATCTCTCTGGAGTTGCCAGGGTGACAGCACACTTTTTCCCAAATACTTTACTACTTTTTCAGGATTCTGCACTTGTTCAGGGGTGAAGTTCCAAAACACTGGAGGTGCCCATTGGCCTAGATACTTGCCCATGCTGTCCCACACACCCTGCCACTCATAACTATCCAGCCTTGGGGCAGATCTCTGGATGATATTCTTAAATTGCTTATTAACCTTAGACAAAACCGAAACAATATTCCCAAGAGATACCAATAGAAGTATCTTAACTACCCAAGGATGTTCAAGATACTGAAAAGTTACTGTATTGAAGGAGGAGACATCATAGAAGAAGGTAGTGATGCTGCCATTCTGTATTTCCTCCATAAAAAACCTCTCAGAGGAAGGACTATAATTGTTAATTGTCTCCACAAAGTGGTACCCGAAGTACAGTAATGGCTTTAGTACAAAGCTCAAATACCAGATTAAGCTCAAGGCCAGTGTTTTAATAACAAACCTCCCAGCGAAACATCACTAATCACTGCAGACCACAGCAAACTGCAAAAACCAACACTAATCTTTAACACGTACAGCAAAAAAAAAGAGCATAATGCAGATCAGACAAACCAATATCGAGAACAGAGGAACCAACATTGTGACCCACAACTGTTAACAGATATAAATTCCTTAATGCACTCTGGTTAATCTTTTACTATCTCAAATCCTTCGAGCCCCATGTTGGGCACCAAAAAGGACTGTCGTGGTTTAACCTCAGCTGGCAACTGAGCACCACGCAGCCGCTCGCTCACTCCTCCTGCTCTGGTGGAATGGGGGAGAGAATCGGAAGAGTAAAAGTGAGAAAACTTGTGGGCTGAGATAAAAACAGTTTAATAATTGAAATAAAATAAAATAATAATAATAATAACAATAGTAGTAATAATAATAATAATATAAAAAGCAAGTGATGCACAATGCAATTGCTCACCACCCGCCGACCGATGCCCAGCCAGTCCCCGAGCAGCGGCCCCCCCCCCCCAGCTTTCCCCCAGCTTTATATGCTGAGCATGACGTCACATGGTATGGAATGTCCCTTTGGCCAGTTTGGGTCAGCTGTCCTGGCTGTGCCCCCTCCCAGCTTCTTGTGCACCTCCAGCCTTCTCAGTTGGTAGAGCATGGGAAGATGAAAAGTCCTTGACTAGGGTAAGCACCACCTAGCAACAACTAAAACATCGGTGTGTTATCAACATTATTCTCACCCTAAATCCAAAACACAGCACTGTACCAGCTACTAGGAAGAAAATTAACTCTATCCCAGCCGAAACCAGGACACTCTCCTACACGCTTCTGTTTCACTCCTTTAAAGAGTGCTGTAGTATCATGTCCACTCAGTGCTCCCATGGTCACTGCAACTCACTGGTCAGCTATTTGTAGTGTATGGATCTTGGAGCAGATAAAAATGCTGCACGTAAGAGTTGTGCCACTGTGCCCCAAGAGATATAGATGTGTGGTATATTTTTATGGAAAGCTGTGTGGCTTCCATTCTGTTCCATCAATATCTGGGCCAGATGTGTTCTCCAGTGTGTGACAGACCCCCGCCTCAGTCGCCTGCTGGAAAAGTTTGCCTGGAAGAACTCTGCACATGCTTGAACGAAATACTAATCTGGGGTCTATGAAAGAGACTTCATTCTGTCCACGCCTACTATTAGCAGGTCCATGTAATTTATTTTTTCAGTCTCAGGCTTCTCAGGATTGACTAATACAAAAGAAAAAAATCAATATGAGAAATAACATGTATAAGCAAGCTGGGGAAATCACTGAAAAGTACTTTGGCATTTTAATCTTCACAGCTACATTGTGCTGAAGAATTCAGTCCTTTCTTATTTTGGTATAGAAAAAATTAAAATGTACGTTTGAAGCATTCAGTATCCTAGAAATGAATTTTAGCCAATTCCTAGATCTAAATATCACTAGAACTGAAAAACATGATAGAAATTGTACCTTGGTTCCCACCACTATTTTCAACAAAATAAATTCTGCTGAAATTAGGCAGATATGTAAGAAGACAGGTATACAACTTCTTTATTTCTTCTCCCTCTCCCCTGGTCTGTACCAATATTATTACAGGAGGATTCGAACTCCCAGAGAGTAGAAACACTTTTTAGTTACACTGAGAGATAAGAGTTTTTTCTGCTCTTTGCTGAAGTAAAAAAAAAGTTAAGCCTTGAAGATTATTCCCAAAACTACCCTTAAAAAAAAAAAAAAAAGTAGAAAGTGTTTATCATACTTTTACAAATGTTCATGTTTTTACAAAATACAATGGAAAAACATTTCAGAGCAAACAGAAAATTGCTGCTGAATTTGTAAATAACACACTTTGGATAAGCTGGTTGTGCTGTTTACACTATTAAAGAAAAGAAAAACATGTTGCACTGCATTCTTTTCTCTAATTATTTTGATATAAATATCTGAATATACTGATTGGACTTCTGTTTTTTAACATACTATCGAATTAAAAAATACATATATACAGCAATATCAAAACAGTTTTTTATTTCCTGTCTCTCTGTGTAGCTGTATAGTTATAGCTCTCTGCTTAGACTAATATTTAAACATGTTAAAGTTTTTGTTGTCAGTCAAGTATGGTTTTCAGCATTGTTTTTTCTCTCACTATTTTTTTTTTTCTATTCTTAATATTTTCTAAAATTTACTCGGATGTTTTTATACTATGATTTGTTTGTTTACATTTGTAAACAGTGAAACCTGTTCATATTCCAAATTGCTCCATTATTCTGCCAAATATTTAAAATGACCAAAAATAGAATGCAATGCATTCAGCTTTTTTTTTCCATGAGGCAGCTTCTTATAAACAAATACCTGTCCACTCTATGCTACCACTGGCATCTCAGTTCCACACCTTTCTCAGAAGCCAGAAGAATAAAAACTGGACTTGCAGGTTCCTCTAGAATTCTTCGGCTCTGGATTACTTTGCACCAAAATCCAAAGTTTCAAAAATTTCACAGGTACTATTAGCTATGGACCAAATACAGCATCTGTTAAGGAGCCAACACCACCATGATACACTGCAGCAATGTGCCACGGGCTCTTAGCTACACTAGCTTTGGACTGTAATCATGTCGGCTTACATGATTATAGGTTCTATAGTGTAGGCACATTTCCTTTATACCTTTTTCTTACAAAAACCTGGCTTGGTTAGTAGTTCTGGCTTTTGAACTGATGTGAGATGTAGGTCCATGTCTTGCACTTGGTTTCATCTCAAGTGAAAAACTTAAGAATGATGTTAAAATTTTCT
Source organism: Aptenodytes patagonicus (assembly GCF_965638725.1). NCBI lineage: Eukaryota > Metazoa > Chordata > Aves > Sphenisciformes > Spheniscidae > Aptenodytes > Aptenodytes patagonicus. The sequence continues at coordinate 57,257,580 of NC_134951.1, read as the reverse complement.
TATGATAAAGAAAAAAAAATTTTCTTTGTATCTGGATAGGTATAAACAATAAAATGTATATTTCACTGTTCCTTTTACCTCATCTTCTAAATATAGGCACCAGTTCTCCAAAGTCAGCAATGTCAGCTGAAGCCACACTCCTATCACAACACTGCAATGATAACTGACTGTCCTCTTCCAGTTCTTCCACCATCAGCATTGCCTGTCCCCTTAGCAAGCTGGCTCTCATCCATACTCTCATCCCTGCCAGATACCAGATCGGTTATGGAAAGAGAGACATGCAGTAACGAGGTAGAAGCCCACGGGTCTTCTTTGATTTATTTAACTGTCGCCCTGCCGCACACACATACACTGAATTAAGATAATAAGATAGACTCCTATCGCATTTGACAGACTGCCTTCAGAGTTAATGAGAAATGACTCAATACAAATCTTTGGGACCCCTCAACTATGAATAAATAATATTACTATAGTCAGATTAATAAGGTACTGGAATTTGGAAGAGATGAGGTATGAGAGCTGCTACATCACAAACTTCACAACAGCCTTCCCTGAAAGAGAAACATGAGCCTGTTTCTGTAGGAAAGGGTGGTGGGAAGAGAATTTCATTGATAGTAGGGTGCAAGAGTGGTTCCCTAAATACCTGACATCAGGGTCTTAATATTGATCTGGCATTTTCCTATGAGACTAGAAATAGAAAACGAACCAGACTTTTAGTGGAGGAAAAATCAGTGATACAGGGCATGACTATAGTCTAAGGTGTTAGCAAGGTATAAATCTGGAACAGTGGATGGGTCAGAGGGCAGGCTGGGACACTCTTTTTCTACCTGTGCTGTGACTACACGAAGGTCTGGATACCGGACAGTCTGCCTCAAAAAGCAAACACACATTGGAGACCAAAACTGAGATGAAATTTCATCACTGTCAGTTGCCTTTAAGAAAACCTCTGCCTTTGCATACAATCCTGTAAAGCAAACACCAGGAACAACCTTTACTTTAAGTACTTGGTTGTACACTGTGGATATGTATACGAATACCCCAACCAGCTGGGGTAGCTGCTGTCATCTGGCTATGGCCATGTGAAATCAGCAGTTCCTGATTGGGATCATCCTGACTTTTGATGTGGATGGAACTTCTGATTTCTGAAATGCCACTGGTGCGCATTGGAGCTCATGCACAACCAAGACAATATTCTTGCTGTGGAAATTCTGCAGGGAAAGGCTTTGTTTCGGAAAGCGTCTATACCCTGCTTAGCTCCTTTGCCATGATCTTTGAGAGATTTTACAAGACTTCAGGTTGCAGCAGCAGAAGGCCCATTCCTAGTGCCATTGACTCCCTGTATTAGCAGAACGAGATGAAGGACTCGGGTAAATTAACACAATTTCTCAGGAGAGTATAACTAAAAGAGATAAGGAAGGAAGCAGAAAATTCAGAGCAAAAAATGAGGGTTTTTTTGGATCAGTTCTCCGTTTCTGTCTTTAGGTCTGTATGGACATTTCATTTTACCCTTTCCACTTCGAGGTTTATTAAGCTTTTTTTGGCCTCATAGGAAAACCTAGTCCTAACCAAATCCATTAGTAATGTCTAGAACGTTCTAGCCAATTTTAATTTAGCTTGGCAAGGGTAACTTTTAGTGCCAAATTGACTGAATTAGCCAAAAGTTGGAAGCACTCCTATGCCAAGCTCATTTCCCATCGTGCTTGTAGCTTTAGCCCTGTATAGCTCTGTAACACCACAGGTTGCTATGTAGGGTCAGTGGTAGGATGAAACAGCTTCAACGTGACCCGGTAGCTCTCCCCATCCTGGCACCACAGTGGTACGTGGTCATATTACTGCATGTCTGACTCCTGAAAACACTTACCCACTCCACTTCAGGAGCATGCAGTGTAGCAATGATTTTCATCTAATCAATTGTCACGCTAATAAAGGAAGTGTATTTGCTAATCCCTGCCTCATAAAACAGTAAGAGATTTCACTATACTTGTGGTTTCTGGAGGTCTGGTAAGTGCATATCACATCCTCTTACAGGTCCAAAAGCTCTAAAACAGTTTTGTGAAGTTTTTCTTATTCACCCTTGAGATAAGAGATGTGGTTACAGCAATCAATTATCATGTGAAATGATTTTTAAGGACAGAGATGAAACATCCAGCATATTAGAGAATAACCATAATTTATTTCTTTAATTCTTCATATAACTAAATTATGAGTTATAATGAGATATTACACAAGATTTATTTAGGATGGATTTTGGAACTTTATTGCGGGAAACATACTTAAAGTTATAAATTGTTTATTACAATGGTCCTTCTTTAGCCTGATCTGTGGAATAACTGTATTCTCAACAGTGAATTCTTAATGTATTTTACAGCAATAAAATTTAAATGTAGTGCAAGTGTCAAATATTGATTTGGACTTAACTTATGACTGATATCTAAATCATAATGGTGCTGTTTCTTAAGGCTAAAAACATCTGACACCTTACTTCATTATCTTTTATATTTTATGAGTAAAATTAAACTTCTGTCCTTCTAAAATTAAAATTTACATTTGCACACTCTCAATGTGAATAAAATTCCATGGCTATGAAGGCAGTTAAGAAACCTTCTGGTACTTCAGATAGGCTTTCTGAAATTAGGAAATAGCAATTTTTTTAATGGTATTTCCATTTGCTTCAGGCAAAGGTGTGACTTCAATCTGTGTGGATATAACCGAGCAAGCTTTACATTACAAGATAACTTGGGTGCCACTACCAAATAGTTGTAGGAAACTACAGTCTATTACCAGCCTTACAGAGGAAGCTGGAGAAATGTATCACGGAGTTAGTCTCTGCAGTTTTGTGATGTTTTGGCCTCACTGTTAGCAACCCCTTCACTAGCTGGTAAAAATATATCAGGTAGGCTAGGATAAGTTTCAACAACTGCAATGAAGATATATCCTCTGCACTTTTGAGAACTTGATAAGGAGAAGGCTAAATCACCTAGTCATCCAAGTTCAATATTTTGGCTTCAAAAGAGAGAGATGAAAGTTTGATAAATAGTCTTCTGAGTGGCCCTTTGGGCTAGCTTTTAAAATGCCATTTTTTCTTACCCATCATAGGTAACTCAGAGTTCAGTACATCACAGATGTTCAGCTGAATGCTTTTACCCTGTGTTACTGCGGATGCGCTGTTACTGGGTTCAGTAAATTGATTAGAAATGGCCTGTACAGACTGCAAGCTTACTTTTGACTTGCAGTGTAAAACACTGAAAATTATTTATCTTTCTTAAGTGGATGAAGGTGAGATAAAAAGACTGGCAAAGAAGGAGAATGCCTATGGGGATAAAGCGTTCTGGTCTAAAAACCAGCACTGCAGTCAAGAACGTATGACAGCTAAATACCTGGAGTCCTCCTCCAGATGTTTCCAAGACAATGAGGCCAAAAGGTTGGGTCTCCTTGTGACACCATGCGAGCCCAGTAGGATTTAGATGTCATTTGTTGATCTCAGCTAGGAAAAAATTAATTCAAAGAAACCCACCAAGCTCACTTTCAAAGACACAAATTCCTTTGGCCGTTTGACTACCTTTCCTTGTGTGGCATTGGAGATAATAGTACTGGTATAAACTTTACAAAGGGCTTTTTCAAAGTTTACATGGTGAATGAGGTCAGCAGGGCTTAGGTACACCGGTCTCTGTAGCGAGCGCAGCGATGTGCCCTGTGTGGCGTTAGGAACAGCAACCTCTGTCTCCCTGTTTTGAACAACCAGGCTCTTTGGCACAGGGCAGAGCTGGGGGGCAGACCCACATCTTTAGGCACCTAACGGCTTACATTAACCACTTGGTTTCTACCGTAACAAATAGGAAGCTACAAATTAATACAGTACAGGGTTTCCTACCTATATTTAGAAGTTGTGACCGAGAAGCTCATTCCTTCGGAGTAGCTGGTCATAAACCCAAAATGCCAAGATCAGATGGCTTGTCCTCTGCACATGCAGACGGCAGCCTTGCAGAAACGCCTGGCAGAAGCAGGACAATTACTGCGAACTGAGGTCTTTGCACTGAGGGTCGCCCACCGGGGGGTAAGGGAACAGGCAGGGGCAAACACTAGCCCTGGCCGGGAGAGCGCCCTCGATGCCGGCCTCGCAGCAGGCAGCAGGCTGGTGGCGGAACACCGTTGGGTGTCGGGTCTGGGCTGCCCTCGAGCACCAGCCATCTCCCCCCCGGGCCAAGGGAGGCATGTGCTTTCTAGGGGGGGCTGGTACCGGGGGGAGGGCGCAGTTGCCCTGTCACTGGCTGCTGCCAGGGGGTTTCCAGCCTGACCCTCAACTCCAGGCCTCCCCCGCCCTTTTCTGTTGCTCTGTGTTTCAGCTTAAAGAAGGGACACTCCAGCAGTCCTGCAGACTTTGCAGGTTATATTTAATTTTCGTTTTTTTTTTTTTTTGGGGGGGTGGTAGTGGGTTTTGCATGTGTGTGGTTTTGTTTTACTTTGCTTTGTTTTGTTTTTAAATTTGCTTCAGCAAAGGTGTAAATGGTTTAAGTTACAGAACAGCTTGGGAGGCAATGTAAAACCCTGGGTGGAGACCCCTGCATAGTCAAACTCCCTCCTTACCCCATATTTCACTAAAACATCTTTTAGTTACAATGCTAAGCACAATATTGACAAGCAGGTGTTTCCTCAACCTGATTTTACCTGCTGTGATCCTTGTAGCTGTGACTGGAAAGCCCTGCTAGTCTTGAACTTGAATTCAACCTTTAATATTTCTGAGAGAAGAATTTCTTTTCGCATCTTTCCAGACAGGGGGGATGATGGAGGACAAATGCTGGATGCAGAGGCAGATACTTGCCAGCATTTGCTTATTTGATTCCTCCTCCCTCTCCTTCATGGAAGCTTACTGAACTCCAGGAAAAAAGTAGAGCAGAAACATCCAGGTATAAATTATTCAAGGATGCTGCTGTTTCTAAGAAGAAGCCAGGAGGAGTCTGCCTATAAAACATTAACATGACATTTTTGAATTGTTACGGGTGGGTTGGGAGAAGAAAGCTTAAGAATGAGCAGAACACTGTTCTAAGGAAACAGAGACTTTTTTTAAACTACAAACAAGCCTTCTTTATCACCGAGTTGCACTCGGGGCTTCCAGTGATTATGAGTTTAGGAAAAGGGGAGATGGGGGTGGAGGAGGGGATATCAAAACCTTAGAGAGTCTTGTTGATGGGTTACAGAAGATCTGTTCAGTGCTGCTCTGGGAAATCAGAAAGAGGGTCAGAGTCAGAGTTCAGCTGGGTTTCTTTGCTATTCCACTCCTTTGGTTAAAATTGGGGAGCGATCCACCTGCCCTACTTAAAATGTTGAAAACCACTTTTCCTTCCGATTGACAATTTGGAATCTTAACTCAGTTGTGATCTGCCTGATTTCCCTGGAGACTCCGAAGTAAAAAAGGTGCAAAGAAGGTATAATTTTTATTTAACTTCAGTAGATAGTAACAATACAAGTATGCCAAATTCCCTCATCTGATAGAGCATTTTTTCAATTGGGAAGCCCTACGGCAATGTCAGATGCCCTCTATATAATGACATCCCTGTATCTTAGAACTAAAATACTAATTCGGAAAGAATGAAGACAGGTTTCTAGGTGAATAAAACATCTCCCAGGACTAGAGACAGCAAACAATGTCTTATGTTGAATGGAGCAACTATGTAGAATTTATGGATTTGTCACTGTATTTTTTGCCTTTGTACCTTTAGTTCAATGTTTCAAATCTTTGACTCCTATGATTTAGCCCTATGGCCTTTCTCTTTTTGCCCATAGGTGATTCAAGTTTTCTTTTCCTAATGCACTGTATTCTGCAAAAGCAAGGTCTGCTACCTATATAGAAGCTAGGGATAAAAGTGATGCTCACAAAAGGCTAGCCTACAGAAGTAGATTTCCTTCTTCTCTTTTTCTTTCTATATATAATTTGTATATAGTACTATTTCATTTCCCAGCTGAATTTCTTTCTTTGCTGTATTTTTCCCTCTTGGGTTGATTTTTTTGCTCCTCTCTGTCCTGCAGTGTATGATTTTCTTTTTATCTGCTCACTGTTCCTTTTTCCCCAGATATACAATGCCAATAATATTTGAGTCAAATTTTTAACAGATGAATACATTTGAAATGATGCAAAGTGATCCTGCTCACTTTGCCCAGCAGCACAGGAGAGTAACACCATTGCATATTTAGACAAAGGTAAGAATCAGAACTATGTCTTTGATTGAGTTTTCATCCATTAGAGGCCCCTAAAATGGAAATAACTTGTGTGGTGTAGATCTGTTTCAGCTCCTTGTTATTGAATGCGTGGCAGAAATGCCTGGGTCAATGCTTTAAAGAAATCCCAAAAAAGAAGACTTCCAACTTCCAGGCCTGCTCACAGTAGAGAGGGGCAAATTTGGGGCACTGAATGTCCTTCCTGAGAATGGCAGTCAGGCGCTCCCCCGCAGACCAGGTCCCCGTTCCCACTTAGGCAGGCCCATGATCTCCTGTAAAAGCGAACATCCTTGTTCAGGGGCGGAGGGTTATTAATTCAAAGGAAACCAAGGGCTCTGTCTGCCAGCCCATGTAATTCTGAGCAGAGAAGTATTCTCTGGTGTTTACTGCTTGTGTTTGTAACAGATTAGAAGATAGTATTCAGGCTATGTATTTGTTTTCCACGCAGTTTTGTTTCTTTCATGTCCTCCAAGGTATGGGCTTCTGCAGCCATCCACACATGCAGGTGACGGCTGAGAGCACTGCTCAGCAGGTCATGCTGGCATGATGTAGCATTTGCTGTGCAGCTTCGTGCCAAAACTCTGCTGCCAGAGTGCTCCAACTGTTCACTCTCCATTTTTGTCTTGGCTCAAGGAACAGCCACCTCCTGCCACGTCTGCTACTACAGAGCAGAAACTAGATTCTCACCATTATCACAGTTCACCAGCCAACTCCTACTACTTCTACCAACTGCAGAACGGGCATGAGCAATCACATTTATTCAGTGTGCTTCCTTCCCACATGTTAACCCAGCCGTGCCTTTGGCTTGCCAATCGCTTGCTCCTGTGCCATTAGAATAATACATGTAACGTTCCTCTGTCTTTTGGATGGAGGCAAGACTGACTAGATCTTACCTGTAAACCACATGCTTGGCTTGACAAACCAGAAGGCTTCGTTCTCTGAATTAAAAACACCAAGTCAAAGTGCTAAGACAAAATCCCCTTCACACACTGTTTGGCATGATGCTTGGAGGTGGTGGGCTGAGTAGCCATGTGGGAAATCTGTGAGAGGCTTCAGGCTTTTCCTTCCCCAAGGACAGGATGCGAAAGACAGCGCATCTCTAATGTGCTGAGTCTTTGGCATGAGCAAGCCAGGCAAAGCAGCGAATGATTCTTCACTCCCAGCTGCTGGTTGATTGATGGGAACTGAATTGGTGATAACTCTGGAGGGAGATGTTTGCCCTGTCTTCCATCTGGAGCTGCTGTGTTATGACTCACGGAGATGGCTATTGAACAGGCTGGGCTGACAGACCTTCTCTGGCAAGTCAGACTGGAGGCTGGGGAAATAAGCAAGTTATCCAGGGGTGCTTGGGGTGAATGGAGTTTGATGTATCTAATGCTGATAGCTTTCATAAAAACACAAAGTGCTGGGAAATTGTGGAGAGTAAAGGGAAAGCAGAGTGTCTCTCTGTCTTTAAGACAAGGAAACAATTGCAGATGGCATCTTCCATCTCTCAAAACTGTTACTTCCTCAGGGCCATATTCTGCCCTTGGATCTGCTCGATGGATCACTGTAAAGTGCTTTAATTTAGCATGTAAGGGGGTGCCAGCTGCCAGAGTTTAAATTACAGCCAGAGACTCTCTTGTCTCTCCTTGAGTCCAGTGTCCTCCTGTGCCTGAGACTTACTGTAAGGTTCTGAACCAAACGGGTCATTGCAACACAATGTGTAAGACAAATGGAGATGTGCTGTTATCGAAACACGAAATTCTTTAAACAGCATTCATTAATGGGCATAAAGTAGTGTTTCTTCATCTACAGCAGGTGTAATATTAGTAACTTGCTTCATTTTTTGTAGCCCAGGAAAAACATAAAGCTCTCAAGAGAATTCAGGAGAAAAGAAAGTATAGACATAAGTTGTGCTATATGGTACAATGAAAAGGGCTATCACATGCCACAAATCGCAACTGAGGAGTGATATCTGGGGCAAATATGCATGTTGCAAAGTATTTGAAAAACACCATTCAGTTTCTACGGCTTTCTAACTATACTGAGAAAAAAAGTGTTTCCAAATCATAATATTGAAGAAAATACTAGGAGAGTTGCCCAGAGCATGGCACCTTCATGCTTAAAATACACTGAAACTGGTCTACGTACAGAACTTCTACTGCAGTTCTGGGTAGAAAACTGGAGAAAAAATTCTTTTAACTCTATTCACAGAGACAAATCCCCACATGCAGACCGCTGGGGATGTGAGGTCAGACTATGATAGCTATTCAGTTGCTTCAGTTCTGAGCAAATTATCCATCCATATAATATTAAAAGAAAAAAATAATTTAATGCCTGGTTTTGGTTATTTTAGCCAAAGGTGGGGTTTGTTGGTTTGTTTGTGGGGTTTTGTTTTGATTTTTTTTTTTGGGGGGGGCATTTAGTTGGTTTTTTTCACTTTGTAACCTACAAACCAATGGCTGAAAGAATAACAATTTTCACAGTGTTTTCTATGTGTTAAAGAAATTTCACTTTCTTTAATGATTGCTTTTACTGTTTAATAGGTTCAATAGATACCTACATAACACTGGGAAAATAATTTTCCTTTTTAAATTTTCTATAAACCTTTAATTATTTCTTCTTTTTAACTCAATCTTTAATTTCAAACTCTCATTTTACTGCCTATTATTTTTTCTTTTTTTTACCTATAATTTAGAATATGGTTTAAATATGTAATTGTATGTAGTCATTCAGACCAGACAAATACATGCAAGTTCACTCCTTTTGTATCTAATTTTCTTTGTAACATTTTGCATGAGCTACCTTTTTGTGAAAAAAGATATCTTCCTGAAAAAACCACTTGCAGTGTAACTAATTTTCATTTCATAGAATAGAATGGCCCTTAAAAATAAAAATAAATGAAGGGCCACATATTGGAGGCAAAGGAAGTGCTTAATTGAAAACTCTTCTAATCAAAAGGTTTATAACCTTTGATATCTATCCAGAAGTCCCACCTCTAAGCTCTTTTGCATTCAAAGCGAAGTGCCTAGCATACAGAGAAGAAACATGCTGAGGGAAATGATTGCTGCTCATTTCTTGTCTCTTTAACGTTGTTGGAATTTCTCAACTGGCTGTGCAGTATTCTGTCCTTCACGGTGCCCTTGAATACACATAAATGCCATTTTCTCATCTCTGGTAGGCACAAGTTTGCTGAGCAGGTCATAGATAAACCTGAAGAGTTTAGTAGGCTTCTCAAGTTGAGAATCTCTCAAGTGACTTCTTCCTTTCTCCAGTTGCAGCTACAGGGCTGGCAAACCTGTAACACCAATAGGATTTTAAATATTTTAATTACCCTGTGTTAAACTTCGAAGACATTTTCTGTATAAACTGAAGAAGTGATCTGTGCAATTTTTTAACAGATATATTAGGGTAAAGAGGAATTCTAAACATCCTTCTGCTCCAGTTGGTTAAGGTAGAAAAACTATCACCACTGAAAAGACTAACTATGCAAAGCAATGTTTGTCCTTGTCCAGTGTAAAAAACTATCACCACTGAAAAGACTAACTATGCAAAGCAATGTTTGTCCTTGTCCAGTGTAAAAAGATGATGTTAGATGCTGTTTCTACCTAATAGTTAGGTAACAGAGCTATTCAAAATTTCTTGACGCACACACACAAATTTGAAATATATGTTACTATGAAAAAAGTCACCAGAAAATGTCAGTTCTGGTATTTTTCCAATTTTTTATTAATCTAATCAGAGGAATTTTAAAAATGTGCATCCAAATAAAAATATTTTGCCTTAAAATGTCAATATGATTTGTTAACGATATAGTGAAATACTGAGTCTAAATTCTATTCTTTTTGTGCTAAAGATTTTGGAATTTGCTCTGAACAGAGGGCACTTCTGCTTTTCATTTTAATTATAGGCCAACTGGAAAATCTTAACATCTCTGTAGAAAGAGAATGTAATTTTCCTTTAAACAGCTTGATTCACGCAGCTGGTCTCTAAGAGATTTTCTGACTCCCCTAAAGAAACTAGAAAAATGAAGAGAATGTTTAGACACCTAAAAATCACATTTTAGTATTTCTAGAATCCCAACACTGTTTGATATTGCAGTCAAATGAATTATCTCCAACCTATACAACTCCTGAACTACCAGATGTTATATTACTTTAGATACATGAATAATCTCTGGGTTTATGGAATTTAAGATGGCATTCCAATTAATTCTATTTTTAAAAAGGCCATTAGAACTACAATTAAAGATTTAGAAATTGTTCAACAAAACCAGATAGTTACCATGAAAATACAGCAACAATAACAGACAAATTCCACATTAACTTGCAGTGAAAACCTGTTGAAACTTTTATTTAAGTAAAACAAAAAAGAAACTGAGTACGGTGTTTCACTTATCCCAAAACAAGATGTGTCTTATTTGTCAATTTTTGAAGACTGTAAAAGAAAAATATTGCAATCAATGTTGAAATGAAGTATTGTGCAACACAAAAAAGGAAAAATACGATTTTTGACAGAAAGTGTGACACGTATTGACTTTTTACCATAATTTGTTTTCTATTAAAAAAACCCCAAAACACAAAATCAAGCAATTAACTGAAATAGGCACACGTTTAGAAAATATGTTGCTGAACATGTATTTATATTTTGCTTCTTCCTTTTCATCCAGGAACACTTATGAACAAACTAAGGTATCGCTTGGACTTAATCACATCTTTAGTTAGTCATCTAATTTGGAAGGAGAATTCACTGTTTATAAGATGTTTGTAGTCATACTTTCTATGTATCATGTTGGAAACTAAAATTATTTTGTCCAGCCTCTGTGAGTATTCTGGCAACAATGCACCCAAAGTAGTGAATTTGGTACCTTTTTAACTGTTTGGCTTCAAAGTACTGTGGGAACATTTTCAAGTAGTTTTACAAGGATATAAAGATGCACCTACAGTTTGTTTTAGGGTTTTGTTATTAGATGTAGATCAAAGTGCATATGCAAAGTAGGATAAAATCTGTGGATGCAGACAATGCTTTTTATTATGCGAGCTAATACACTGGGAAAAGATAGATAGAATTTGGATTTAGAGACCTTGTAATGGCTTGAGAAAGGGCTTCTGTGCTTTGTTTATTTTTCTACAGCTTTAGTAATTTTAATTACTCCATCAATAAGCCTTTATTTGTGTATGTCTAAACACTATTTGTTCCAAAGTGGTCAAAACCCACTACAGCTGGACTAGCACTAAACAACGCAAAATCTTATGATACGCAACATCATAGCCGCATTTACATTTCATGTCACCTCCAGACTTAAACCCTGGGTTTAAACATTCAATAACTTCTCACTTACTTGTTTCAAACCTATCCTGGGCTTTCTCATCTCTTGGTCCCTTTTGGGTCAGTATATAGGAGCTCAGGTTTGGCCAGCTATTGCTAATCAGTTGACCACAGAGCCCAGAGCAGAGGTGAACTCTCCTGTCAGCTCCAAACACAGCTGGGCAGTTGAGCCACCCTTTCCCAGCTGGGCTGCATGCCTAACTATGGTTGCAATCCAGCAGGCCAAAGCGTGCAGTTCAGATTCTGGCTGAACACACAGTGTGTGCATAGTTTTGCCAGTTCAGGTTTTCTTACCAAGGACAAGGGATGCAAAAGGTGGTGGTAAAGAGGCCAGAGATGAAAAGGCATGTCTCCCCCATTCCTTTTCCAAAGGACCAGCCTGTCCAGGCTGATGTCAGTGGCAATCTTTCTACTGTCTATATATTGAAAACTGTCCAAATTGCCTTAAAAGCTGTAGGAAAAATGCCATTGCCTTCTTTTGGGACTGGCTCATCCCTTAATACATCCTTGACAACGAGGCGCAGAGCTGCTCTTTATGGAAGAAATGTGAACTCCTGCAGATTGTTCCATAGTCACTGCACAGCTCTCATTACCACGTGACCTAATTTGACCTGGACTTACTATTTGAAAGTCACAAAATTCATAAGAGGCAGAAAAACAAATCCTGAGCTCCCAGTGCATATACTTAGACCATGCTCGCTATTTCGTTTCTGTGATACACAAGCTGTGATATTTGTGTTCTGCAACTGCCTGGTTAGCCCCTTAATGCTCTTAATGCTTTAATAGCCTTTTATGTATGGATGTTAAGTGTCGCGCATCTCCAGAAACATCTAATGGAAACCAGTGTATGTAAGCAGACATGATGAAGTGCTCTCAGAAGAGTGTATTGTGAAAATGGAGTGCGGTTTACTGTTTGCATGCCTAGATAAAATGTGGCTGTTTTCCTGCTTCATTCTTCTGTATTTTTCCCTTGGTGGGGGAGTTCTAATTTTATTTCTAGTGTGAGGGCAGATAAAATCTATTCAGCAATAATAATAATAAACCACAGATTTACATAAGTTTCCCTATTATTTAGCCACTCTTCAAAACACATTTAAAAAGGTAACTGTGGAAACAAAGAAACCTGGGAGAGACTCACTGTTTACTCTAATGAAGTCAGGCTGATATACCCCCCAAAAGATCTGCCCATTATGACGCATAAAGAAGGAAGGATGGTTTTCATCTGTTACACTTCTCAGACAGGTTTTTTTCTTAAAAGGTTTCACTAATTGCTCAATATACATTTTTAGTTCTGTGCAAAAAGGAAGAATTGCACCCAATTACCAAAGGCAAGAAATAAATCACAGTGAGGTCTGTTAACAATCAAACTGCATTAAGAGGCTTAAACATAATTTTTTTTTTTCAAGATGCAACATAATTTAATTATTTAATATCCATCCAAATTATTATAATTACAAGGTGAGAAGGTGAAAGCATCCATCTAAAAGTTGAGAACTTGTGAGGTTGGGGATCCCATAGGATGCGAAAATTGCAGTTCTTTAACTGTTCCTTACCTCTGGGGAAAGGTTGGAAATTACCCTAGGACTAAAAAATCTATGACAGAAAATAATACTGATGACATGATCTGATTCTGAAAGGGACACACATACACGTTCTGCACTGCAATGCAATGCCTGCATGTCCCAGGATCTATCAGGTTAATTTTTTTTAGCCCAAATAAGTGAGTGTGCTAGTAGTTCTGACATGTGAAAGATCACTGGTTTTGACTTATTCGTGAAAGTTTGTGTGCACAGTGGACTCAGTGAAGGCTTGATCTTGCTGTCTTATCATGATAGGATTATTATTGTTTGGTGAACCTGAGTCAGAAATGCTTTTCCTACAGATTACTGAGACTTTCCTTATTTTTCACAGCAACCCTCCCTTCAGTCCAAAAAGTAACTAAAACTCAGGCAATCAGGTCATCTAACTGGGTTGAAGAAGATTCAGTTTTTTTCAAAAAGGGCAGAATGAGAGACTTGAGTCTTCCATATTTAAGAGGAGTGCCTTAGTTCACTGGTGAGTATCATCTGCTAGATTTGAATTCTCTTCTTCCTTCCCTCCCTCTGGTTTTGACCAGAATTACATCATGAAAAAACCTGTCCTATCAAGAACTAAATTAAAAGTGTTTTATTTCTATCAGAAGTTTTGATTTCCAAACTAGATATTTTCCAATTAAAAAAGCAAAATTGGAAATTTCCTCTCCACTGCAGTCTGGACTTTTCTATTCAATTTAGCTTCCACCTGGATCAGCTCTCAGTTCAGTGTGATTCCTTGCACACTAATCCATCTCCTCAAGCCACTGCAACTTTTTTTTCTCCCCCTGATGTTCCTCCCACAGGATTGTTGATTGGATGAAAACCATTCAATCTTCTCTTTAAGTCTGAGAGTGATAACTGGCTGCTCCAGTGATGTGTAATTTATTAGCAACCGAACCTTTTTGTTGACTTAAGAATGACACTGTTGCACTTTAGCGCAATGTTTGGATAATGTGTCTTCTGAGACAGTCCTCTTGCCACAACAGAGAATATTCTGGAGTCTCCCACCTGTCAGATACAGACAGTTCTAGATTTTGGGTGGTAGCTTATACCATCTGAAATTAGTAATGCTGTTTACTGTGAGCCAGCCATAGAAACTGTATTGTCAGAAGCAGGAATAGATGTTACTGGGATTGTAATGGATTCTAATAGAGTTATAAAAAATCTCTATAAAGTAAAATTGTATTATACCTATTTGACCATTCTCTTGTACTTATGTTAAGCAATGACAAACTAATTACTGACATTCAAATCACTTAGTGCTCCAATTACTACATATTCTAAAGTTCATGCTTTGATTTCCACACTGAGATCACAGGATACCTGTAGGCCTGGCTCAAGGCCAGGTAAGAGGCTCTACCTCCCCCTTCTCCCATTCTTGCTGCACTTCATTGTGTTACTCGGTGAATATATAATTAGGAGATTTTGTTGGAAGGGGATAAAAATTATGCAACACCACCGTTAACATTTATAGATTGCCTTCAGATCCAGCCTTTTATTTGTTATGCTGAAAGGAGACATACGATGAAAAAAACAATACTTACCTGGTGCAGAAACATAGTGATGCACAAACAAAATAAGTAATTTTGATGATTAATACCACATTATGTGGGTAATGATTTTTAATATTTCCAGAAGAAGCTTATTAGGTATGATTGGACTGGAAACGTTCAGTGAGGAAAGTTAATCTGATAGGAAGTGAATGCAGCGAGCATTTTGTCTTTGGCATCTCCCTGGCTGAAACCAAACCAGACATTTTCAGACGAGAAATGAAACTGGCACTCCCCTTAGTGAGTCATCTGCAATAATAATAATAGCATTATTACGTGAGATGAAATATTTCCCCTCACTTGAGTACTGCAAAGGTCTTCATAATGAATAAATCTCATGATCACCTTAGCGCAAATGAAGAAATGGGAGCACAACAGAGTGAGTGAACTATTAAAGATCATCCAATACTTTTCTGGTAGAACTGTGAATCAAGTTCCTATGTGAATATACTCCAAATTTTGATGTAGCTTTCAGCTCACCTCTCTTTAGATAACTACAGTCTCAATGTCTGCACTTTGACTAGTCATTGCAGCTCCTTTTGTAGTTATCGGAGAGAAATGGAAAGGAAGTTTTAGACTGTACTTTGTGTGATATAGTTTGGTTGGTTGTCTCAGAATAGGATGGATCGCTCCCTAAAGATGCTTTCTTTCCTATGACTACGAAGGAGCCTGGGGGGACTAACCTGGATGTATACAACTACGTTTGTTGACATCTGCATTTCTTCAGATGAATCCTACATTGAATTAATTGCATCCACACATTTATTACTAAATGTGCTGCCTGTAGGATGCTACATTAACCATGTTACACCAAGCAGAAATGGCAGCTAATATACCTTCTGAACATTTCCCAAGTACCATAATTGCCTCCTGTACTTTCTCTTTCATCAAAGTACCTAGTGTTGAAGGATGTCTTACAGAAAGAATCAGTGATTCTACTTCTCTCGCATAAAAATCTGCAAGAACTATTAATTAATTAATGTTTAATTAAGTACATGATATTTTAATAATACTGTCTATTTATTATTGACATTATTCAGATGTTTTATTGGGGAGTATTGTGACAAGGCACGTAGTGATTTTCTTCCAAAACTTCCAAATCTCTATCATGACCTGCATGAATATACTTTCAAACTCGACTCTTGTGTAACGAAGTGCTAACTGCATATACACCGAGGCAGAAAATTATGTGACTTGCACAAAACCATAGCAAGCTAATGAAAAAGAACTGGATTCAGGCTTGATGCTGAATCTAGCAGCCATGTTTCAATCTGTTAACTACAATCATCATTATTCTAAAATACTGGTGAGTTAAAAAAATTCCAGTTCAGCTTTGACAACATAAAACAAAACAAAAGATATCCTGTTTACTCTGGTTGATTTTCTTATCATAAAGAACAGGTGTGCCTTTTCATTCATGGCCAGGCAGTGCAGGTGTCGTCATCAGAGGCATTGCACAGTCTTTTGTAACTCAAAATTTTTGTTTTAAAACAGACGTGTTTTCATTTCTAAGCTTAGAAACATGAAAAATCCGAGGAATGTTTTCCTCCTTGCAGTGTTGTCTGGAGGACACATGATGGAGCCAGCAAGTTCACAAATATTAGTTTCTTTCTGCAGAGGATCTGCAGTGAAAACCAGATAATGCATGCTGGCTTCTCTGAAATGTGTCCAGGGACAGAGGTGTCAAAGTGCTTCGCCACCAGTGGCCATTAATGAATCTCCACAAGCTCACACAGCAAACACAAGCAACTCACACCTGAAGAGTATAGGACAGAGTCTAATGTTTCAGTACATTTCTTTGGCAGAAATACCTACACTGGGGAAGGTGACTGAATTCTTAAGATATTGGGCCAGAAGATCTTACCTTGCAAGATCCCAGCCCTTCCCTGGTTCCTCCATTATTCTCACCTTGTGGAGACCCAGCCTCAAGGAAGATGGATTTAGGCCTATGTCCTCAAAGTATAGGCTTCTCTTAGGTATATGTTTTGAAGCTTTGAAATACCTTCTTCATGAGGTTTTCATGGGGAGAATTTGAAGATTTGAAGTTGTAATGATGCTGAGTAAACTCAGGGTTGTCAAGGGAGGAGACAAAAACTGGGATCGTTCCTCTATGAGTCTGTAATAGTAAGAATGTCCCGGAGAAGTTAAGAAACTTTTCTCCCTTCCTTCTCTGGCCCTTGGGCTTCTTCAGATGCTCGCAGCAACCTGAATGGCAGATGCAGAAGCAAACCAGCTGGGGCTGAAACAGATCTTTAACCCTTGCCTCTACTGCCTTCCCCTGCTTATGGATAAGCTATTGGCTTACACAATCAGTACAAGTGGTTAAGCACTGCTGCGTTTGCCTGGGTCAGTTCTCACTTTTTCACAAACTTCGGTGTAACTTTCCCTTTCAAGTTTACACTGTAATGAATCCATAATAGCATTCTGTATTTGCTATGAAATGACCAAAAAAAGTTTGAAATATAATTACACAAACAATGCCCCTTGTTGAGCTATAGAATAAAACTTCCACTCTCCCTTTCTCCTTCCCCTCCAATCCCCAAAGTGGTGGAAATTCAAACAACTGTTTTGGACAGTGGATGGGACACTGCAGCCAGCAATGCTTTGCAGAGAACATTTCTGAGTTGGTAGAAATAGTAACAACTACAGTAACATACTTTTTTTTACCTATAATTTTTGGAATTGCATGATCCTTCTGAGGAAGTTTCAGTTTTTAACTTGAATCTTGATCTGACAAGTTAAATATCACTGCATCTTAAAAGTGACTCCTGAAATACCTGCCTGTGTTCAACGTCTGTCTGGATTTATTCAGAGTCAGTTCTGAATTTCCACACTAAAACAATCCCAATTTTTTTCCAGAATATCTTTGCAGGTGTAAGATCCTTCAGAGAAAGTGAACTGGTTCCTTTTATTTCTATTGCCCCATTAGCCAAATTTTATAGTAGGGGCAGATTCTACTCTAACCAGTAAGATAAATTAATTCCAGTCCTGCTGCCCTCACCTACAGTGGATGATCTAAAACAGTCAGAAATTGAAGGTTCAAAGCCCTTTTGAATGAATTAGGAAGATAATGGCTCGCTCACATTTGTAATCTTCAAGTTAAGAACATATATTTGCAACAAAACATTAAAGCTTAAATAAAGCTATGGGTTGGATGCCTTATGGGCAGCAGGTCAGATGACCCTATTGCTGCGGTTCCTTCTGCCTCAAAAGCTGTGAAAAGAAGGGAAAAAGGGGAGAAATGCAGAAGCCTAGGAGCCTAGGCAATAGGAGTCTTCTTTTTCCTTCTTTTCTTGTGCGTGCGTGCGTGCGTGTGTGTGTGTCTGCAACAGCTATTCTTGATAAGACAACTATACAAAGAGTATTTCAAGCAAAGATAGCAAAAGAATGCACTGACATATACAGATAGTGCTGAGGTGTTTGTAGTGAGGGACATTCTTAATTAAGAATCACATGGAAAGTGCAAGTATCCAAAAGAACACAGGAATAAATTATGCTTATGAGATAATTTCTCCCGCAGTCCTTGTACTTTGCTGTTCATCCTGGAAAACCTATAAGCATGTAGTGGTTGACTTCTAACCTGGGCACTTTCTTTCCCAGTTGGAACCCCTCCCAGTTTTCTTTCCCAAGGGAATCAGGGCATGAACACAGGAAGGATTGTGTTGGGACCCTGTTCCATCAGAACCTGGGAATTGCAAAAAGACAGTTTAGATGCATAGTGGTATATTAACAAAATCTGGAGCTGGGGGATATTCCTCTGGCTAAAAAGAAATAAACCAGAGCATATCTGTGTCTCTTAACAATGCTCCATACAGAGCTGGTACTGCACAGGTTCACTCTGAACTGTGAATTGAATAAGCACAGCACAGAACCTGAGTTAATGTTCACTGTTTTCAGGGTCTGAGCTAATATTGCAGTGAGCATGGCACTCTGCTGTGCTCTCTTGAAAGATCAGCGCAGTCAGAGCTAGCTGAGGGACCAGGAGAAAGATGTTGCTTTTGAAATACTCACCCTGGCTTTAATTTCTGGAGGTTAGGATGATATTACAAGTTACTTGAGTCAATACAGGGAGATTGATGGGAGTTATTAAAGGTATCTCAAGATACATACAGCTGTGTGATAACTGAGGTGAAAAGTTAGCAATAAAATAAACAATAGCAAGAAGTTAGAACAAAAGGATCAGGCCTAACAAACTGCCAATAAATGGTGTTTGTGAAGGAGAGATTTCAGGGGAGCCACTGCTATACCATTCAATCCCTTCCCCCAAAAAAACCTCCACAGTGGCCTTGGTTATCAAAGCAGGACTTTACTATCAAGATATATTTCTGAGATCAATGATGTGAACAGAGTAGTCCTCGATCACTTTGTTTAAAGCAAGAAGGAATTACTTCATCAGTTGGAAGTGCAGCAAAATCGAAACCAAAAACAAACATAGAGAAAAATTAGTTATGTCTAGCAACATGAGAATTCAGCTGATCAGTTAAGAAATTCAGTTTTTGAGGGAAAGGAGTGATTGAGGTGATACTGCAGTGAAACTGTAAAGCCAAAGGTTTAGCACTGCACTTTTGAATAAGTGTAATTCACAAGTTCTGTTAATTTCCTTGCTCTTATACAATGACAGACTGATATTATGAGAGATTATACATTCCTATTGCATAGCAAGGGTCAGAATTCAAATGTCTGTTTTTCCAAGATGAAATTCACCTGGTGAAATTCATCATTGGGGTCTGCAGGTGATGACATGTTATCTGAAAGAATTTTAAAGTTTATAATAAGGAAACTAACCCCTTCACAAGATGCAGAGTATCAAAGCAGATCAGAATATAGTATGAGCATAATAGCACTTCTATCCTATTTGGGGCAAAAATAGAATGATGTCCTTTTATGCACGTTCCTGTGTTTAAACTCCCACTCATAGTGAGATTGAGTTGGCATTCTTGGCTGAATTTCAATTTTCAAGCACAGCAGGATCAGATCCAATGATACTTGCTATCAGAAGATGCCAAAATCCAGATACTCAGATTTATTTATCCACTTATTTCTGATCAAAATGTATGAGAACCTTCTGAGTCAAAGAGCTTGATCTAGCAAATCAAAGGCCTATACATTTACAGTGCTCAGACTTAGCTATGCAGAGGTTTCTGTGTATTCTGTCATTGTAGTAATTCTTCTCTGTGATTAAGAATTTAGTAAGAGAGATTGAAGGACAAAGCAAAAAGAATATATAAACCATGGCTGATGCAGAAAGACAGGAATATCTGGGATGGTTTAGTCAAGAGAGGAAAAGACAGAAGGATATGTAAAAAATGGCCATGACATGGAAGGCAATAATCTCTTCCTTGACTCACGTTTGCAGGTGTTGGGGTTTAACCTCAGCTGGCAACTGAGCACCACACAGCCGCTCGCTCACTCCCCCGCAGTGGGATGGGGGAAAGAATCGGAAGGGTAAAAGTGAGAAAACTCGTGGGTTGAGATAAAGATAGTTTAATAGGTAAAGCAAAAGCCACGCATGCAAGCAAAGCAAAACAAGGAATTCATTCACTACTTCCCATGGGCAGGCAGGTGTTCAGCCATCTCCAGGAAAGCAGGGCTCCATCACGCCTAACGGTTACTTGGGAAGACAAACGCCATCACTCCAAACATCCCCCCCCCCTTCCTTCTTCTCCCAGCTTTATATGCTAAGCATGACGTCCCATGGTATGGAATATCCCTTTGGCCAGTTTGGGTCAGCTGTCCTGGCTGTGCCCCCTCCCAGCTTCTTGTGCACCTCCAGCCTTCTCAGTGGGTAGAGCATGGGAAGCTGAAAAGTCCTTGGCTAGTGTAAGCATTACCTAGCAACAACTAAAACATCGGTGCGTTATAAACTTTGTTCTCCTCCTAAATCCAAACCACAGCACTGTACCAGCTACTAGGAAGGAAATTAACTCTATCCCTGCCAAAACCAGGACAGTAGGAAAAGGAGGGTTTCATTACAGCAGGGAAGACTTAGATTAGACATTGAGAAAAAAAAATTCTCATGGTTAAGAACAGGAGCAGGCTGCTGAGAAGTTGAGGAGTTCACATTCCTGGATGTTTTTGAAAACAGACTGGACGAGCTTTTGTGAGGAATGACATTGGTACAGCTGGTCCCACCTTTGGGCAGGGGGTAAATGAAACAACCTTTGGATGTTGCTTTCTAGCCTTACTGTCTATAATTGCAATGATTTATGAGGCATAGAGCAGACCAGGTCCTACATTTGTGCCAATTTGCATAGCTGAGAAGTTGGCTTATCGTGTGCCTAATTCTTTACTGGCCATTAATTTGTAGTTAATTATCTTACTGTTCTAACATGTTAGATTGATTTGCTATATAGCATGGTCTGCATATCCATTCTGAACAACATTAGTGGTGTGCTTGCAATCTCCTTCCTACTTATTTTCATTAAACTTCAACACGATGTAGAATTTGTCGGACTGGGCTTAACTTTAGTCTTTGTGTGTATGTGTGTCTGCTAAAAAGAATTTAATTCTTTTTAGTTCAGCAGTTATTCTGTTATACTATTTAAGGAGGGAAGAATAAAATTGCTGGTTTGAATTTCTTTACCTTCATTAACTTCTCTAACAAAATATTACATTGAAAAGAATGGATTTTTTTTCAAGCTCTTAATAACCAGATTAACCCTTTTTGGTGTAATGGCAAAAATGTTGTTGAAATAGCACAATTTTTAATGTCCAAAGTGTACTTTTTTGACACACTCTATAGCTCTGTCGTTTTCTGTAATGCTTTTGAATGTGGGCTGCATTCCATATTTTACACTGTTGAGGAACATTTGTCCGGAGATTTACATTAGAATTGGTACTTTAAGGCTGCTACCACATCACTGATCTGCAAGGATGTAAGGAAGATTACTACGTAATTTGTGGTATCCTTAAACCATGTGTCTCAGCAGAAACAGCACTGTCAATGAGTGATAAAATCCCAGCAGAGGTTGGTGTAAATGGAATAACTGGGACAATTCAGATCGGGCCCCAGAAGGAATGAAAGCTAATAGTTCAGTTCAAATTGAGGTGGGTTTGAAGGATCCCTTGTCCTTTTATTTGACTGCAGGTTTTATTCTAGTTTTGGTACACCAATCCAATGCTCCGGAGTACTCTGTATAATATTAAAGTAGTATGATTCTCCAGACCTATGTTTCAGCTAATAAGGCTTTCCTCAGAAAATTTTGAACAGAGCATTGAGGGCTTTCTTCATCTTTAACTTTTGGTACCTAAAAGTTAGAGACTATTCAAAGTTAGGTGCCAGAGATTAATAACCCAGAGGAAGGGGTTATCTCTCTGAAGGCTGATTGCTGAGGCAGCCTGGACGCCTAACTTAGGTTTGGCTTGTAATGTAAAGTTACCTAAAGTTGAATGGGATAAATCTAGGTGTCAGGATACTAATAGATAACCTTAGCCTGATGTCACTGTCCCCACCTCCGACAATACGATGATTAAGAGGGAACTTGTAACTGTGCCTCAACTGTGCAAAATAATCTGGTATTGGAGAACACAAAGCTTTTCTGCCACATAATTATTGCTATGGGTACAGTTTTTGGTTTTTTTTGTGTTTTGCTTTTTTTTTTTTTTTTTTTTCCCCTTAACATAGGCACACCTTGCTTCTATAGGGCTGCACTGGAAGATCAGCAGGATAACCTTTGGATCTGGGAGCAAAGTTGAAAGAAGGTGAAAAAGACTGAAGAACACTTTCAGCTACTCAATGGCTACTCAATGGGAAGTGTGTAAACAGCAAAGTGAAACCTCTGCGTATCAGTAGGCCTTTCATTCACTGGAGAGCTCCAGTTCCCTGGACTCTATATCAGTTATAAACAGTTTGCTAGTCTGGCCAGGATGACCAGAAAGGAGACCCCAGACCACCAATCACTAAGTGCATCTACATTATAGTCAGCCATCCCCTACAGGTAAGACTCCATCCCCATCCACATGCCATATAGCAGCCAGGCATCCTTCCCTCATGGTGGCCCCTTACAGACTGCCAGTCCCTCTCGTGAGCCAGCAAGCTTCCACCAAGATTCTTTCTGAAGTAGCCTGTATTGACTTACAGGCCTATCTCCTAAAAGAGTGGAACTGGAGGAATATTTGACACCTCAAAACCTGCAAGACAACACGATATATCATTGCTAGAGCCTGTTCAGTATCTCCCGAGAAGCATGTCTGTCCCATTTTGCAGATGGTGGAAGGAAAGCCTGGAAGGGCCCACAATTCACTGCAGCTCTTGAGCACTGCCTAGATGAGGGGAGGCAGAGGAAGAGGCAGAAATGTGACACTCCTAGGGCCATTCCTCATCTCCAAATCCATCTTAATATCCTCTTTATCTTCCCTGGGGCTTGAATTTAAGAACACATTTCAGGGACAAGGCATAAATGACATTACATACCTTGAACATGAAGATGGCAGAAGTGGTTCGCCAACATCCCCAACATAAAAAAGAGATGATAATGATGGCAGATTCTTCTTTACAATACTGGTATAATTACAACTCTGCTATTTTAAAGGGCTAAGGGAGGGTAATCCCTGTTTTTATATTTCTTGTCTTCCTCTTGCAGAGAAACCACTAGAAAGCCTGTCTGTATGTGATTTTGGATGGTTTGCAGAATGGAGGCCCATCTCATGCCTTTGAAAGGACTGTGGCTAAATTGAGTTTGCCCTATTAAAATAAGGTGGCCTACGGGAATGTATTCTCCAGATGTAGGCTCCAATTAATCTCAGTAGGCATGAAGGAAGTATGGCCTTCTTCATTCTCAAGAGAAAAGAAAGTCTTGTAAGAAATTGGCTGCAAACAGGAGTTCAATGCCTATTCCTTCCTAAAAGCCTTTTAATGTGAAGACACCATTTCTGCTTTCTCTTGACAACAGGAAAGTGTTTTCTTAGTAATGAAAATAGTAATTTTCTTTTACAGTGGATAATATGTATCTAATAGCTTAAATTGATACCTGTGAAAACCTGCAGAAATTACATTCTCCCAACAGCACCATTAGATGGACCCAGCTGCAGCTTCTTGTGGGAGTAGATGGCAGGGTTCACAGGGAAGAAGGATGTAAGATAGGGCAGTAACACTTGACTCAGCAGGGGATTGGGAAGGGAAGTGATATATGAAATTCTCTAGGCAGGCATTGGTCATGGCACAATTATTTTGTGTGCTATGAGGTGATAGCAGAGTGGGAAACAGGTGGCAGAAGAAGAATTATTAAGACCTTGGAAAGATCTTTTCTCCTTCCCATTATGAAGAGAGTCAGCTTCCATCAGGGTGAGGCAGAACTGTGTCTCAGGTAGAAATTGCTGGAAGGTGGAGGTAGAATGTGAAGAGAAAATACCTTTTTTGGTACAGTTGTTAGATCGTCAAGTCTTCTGGATGCATTAGAGTGCTCTATGTGTTGTGGTTACAAGTGTTCTCTGTGTGGGTGCCAGGAGAAAGCAATTATCTTCCAGGGCCAAGCAAGCCTTTCCTCTAGTCAACAAGATGAAGCATGTAGTCTTCCTCACATTATCAGTATCCATGCAGTATAATGCAAGTATAGTACAGGGAAAGATATACCAGAACTCTGAAATATGAGGGTGTTCTGCCCTTGCCCTTGGCCTCTAAAACTAGTCTAACCATGCATAAAGGACTTGTAATGTGATTTTTTTTAGGGTCAGAATACAATCAAAGAATACTTTCAAACCTCCCCAGCAGATACTGGATCAGAATATCTTAGCAGTACTCTGGTGCAATTGACTTCCCTCCTTGAGGGTTGTGCTGATGTTTAGGATGTCACAGATGACAAACAGAAGTAGACCAAGCAGCAAACGGTTTTGTAACTGCACAGCAATGGACTTGCTGATACAACTGTTGCTCCACAGGTTCTGTTCATATCTGGTATAGATGTCTTCCAAAAGCTAGTGCCTGATCATTTCTGGACTGAGTTTAGATCTAGAAATAGTACTGCTGCAATCGGTCCCCCTTTGTTTCAGAAGGCTGTGAAAGTGGCTTTTTGTCTCTGGACATTTGCAGCCTGCTGCAGCTGTGAGTCTGGAGTTGTCAAGATACAATAGGCTGAGATGTGATTTCCCACAATGGTGCCCTTGTGCAGGAAGACAGATTAGTGTGCCTAGGACAAGGTGCAAGGCTGGTGCTTGCACTTAAGAGATGAAGTGATCAGATAAATACGTGGTTATCTGCACAACACTGTGTGGTTGTGTGGGAACTAGCTTCTTGCTTATTTCTCCTACTCTATCTCGTATCTTTCCCCTGTGTTGCTAATATTGCTAGGCTAAGCCTGCTGATGCATCAATGTTAGGGTAGACGATGGGGTGCAGTGGGCTCCTTATACAATGAAGGATGTTGCAAAGTACAGCATGATATAGGTGAGCCTAGATGTACGTATTTATTGGAAGGGCTTCAATGTTAGATAATGTCTGTCATGCACCTGGGCTTGGGGGACTAGTGTTATCCCTAAAATTTCTCATCTGTGTATGCAAATCCCATAATGGCGGTATGCATGGAATATCCTAGAGCTACATTGTGAATGCAGACAACTGCTCCAGACTGAGTCTCCATCACACTGCTGTCTCAGGAGTGCTCTAAAAGATCAACAGGAATGTGTCCATACAGGCTCTAACTTGTCAAAGTGTGTGTGTGTTCCTGTTTCACCTTAGAGAAGCACATGTTCAAATCCCATTGGCTTCAAAGGAATTAAACAGGTGCTTAAGCACTTAGTATAATCAGAACCTTAAGCTCTTTCCTACTGCATATAAAATGTGAGTTCAAAAGTGAATTTACTAAGATTACCCTTAGCTCAGTGTTTAATATCCTACCCTCTCATCTCTTTTCATTGCACCATTGGATTTTTTTTTGAGCATCAGTGAGGATATTTTAATTATGTCTTCCTTGTGCTTAATCACAATTTATTTAGACCATGAGCATCTGCTTAAAGGTGCTTTATTAAAAACAAAAAAATAAGTTTTTACTCTAGTTTTGGCATGCTTTTATGTATATCATACATATTTACATTATAATTATTGGAAATATTACTAAACTATTCTCTTGGAAAAAAATAAAGATCAGATAATAGTGTAAGGTTTATGTGCTTTTTTTCATAATTCCTATACAGATCACTTAACATCCTCTCTACCAATACTTTCATTTTCTATATTGAATGAAGCACATCTTAGTTGAATACTGGTACTGGCCAAAAGAAAGATGCAATGTTTTTTATCTAAATGTCAGGTTCCATTTCGGAAGGAGAATGTGTTGTTATTTACTTGAATTATGTGTGGAAAACCTATTGTTGCAGCAATGCAAGCAATTAAAATGGTTAATATTCAAATCCTAACATAAGATCGTCAGATTCATTCTGTGCTTGTATGTAAGAGTGATAATGGCATATGTTGCTGTCGATAAAACCAATATGAGTGAAGCTGTGCTGTTATTAAAAATGATCATGTTTTATTCATTTTTTGGTTGATGATAAAATAAAGATTGAGTTGGGGTTGTTCAGTCTAGAGAAGAGAAGGCTTCAGGGAGACCTCATTGCAGCCTATCAGGACTTAAAGGGGGCTTATAAAAAAGATGGCGGCAAACTTTTTAGCAGGGCCTGTTGTGACAGGACAAGGGGGAATGGCTTTAAACTAAAGGGGCATAGATTTAGACTAGTTATAAGGAAGAAATTTTTTATGCTGAGGGTGGTGAAACACTGG